>NC_135010.1:1990282-2633709 GCF_051020985.1 Nomia melanderi
GAAATCAAAATAAGCAAATATTCTGTCTATAGTGAAACTTATTTATAGCAATACGAATGCTCTAGAATTTTGTGATACATACTTGTTTAGTAGATCGTACGAGTTAATTTTTGATTGCCAAGTATTAAGAGTCAAATTACTTTATTATAAGTTATTGATATTATTCTATATAAAGTATTATTATATACGTAGAATATATATTATTGCACTGTAACGTTTCTCAAATATAATACGGTATTACAATTTTAAGCATGTAATTTATTAAGAATTGAATTTAAATAAAATGTTTGACGATTTGTTAAAATCGAGAAAACTAATTTATTCAGTTATAAACATTACAACGGATGACGTAAATACAATTACATTGTTTGTATATCTCGTTTAGCAAACGAAAGATAATGAACTCAATGTTATCACTGGGTACCCAAACTTCCTTCGCAATAGGATTTTCTGACTAGTGCGTTCCGGTGATTTCTTATCAGTTCTTTTCATCCGAATCGACTTTTCTTTCGTCAGAAGTAAAATCCCGCGCCTCTATTCTGTAATCGTTGTTGGGGACATTTAAAACTAGTAAAGCTGGTAGCACTCTCAGTTTGTTGCCTCTGGAAATCTTTCGAGCACGTTTCACATTTTTAAAAATATCTTCATTGACATTTATATCTAAATTTAAACGACGATCTTGGAGAAATCTCGTACTCGTCAAAATAAAAGTATTACTTCCAAATTTACAAGCAAAAGCTGGCAGGTTTTGTTTGGCTTCTGGTATGTAAACTTCGTGGATCGCGCGACAGTGGACGTTCAGCGATTTCATTTGTTTCTTCGAAACAGTCTCGAAATGTTGTTGTCCAACGAAATGTGCTCCTTCATTCCCTTTTAGTTTTTTATTGAGATTTAATTTTTCGGCATCTTTCCAAGTGCTATGAAAAGCTGTTGTTTTCATACCACGACTAGTTTGATCTGGAACAGCCACATCGACTTTCGCTATTTTTGACAAAGACAACAAAATTGAACATTCTATGTTACTTTTGAAAGGGCATGTCTCATGGACGTGACTATTTCCGTTCAATGCCGTTTGTTTCTTTTCACTGGTATATTTTGATGAAATATCACTGTTCACTGTTTTATTTGTAAATTGGTCATGGCCAATTACCATGGATTTGTAACTTTCGTTCACAAGTACATCTGTCGGTTTTGATTTATTACTTAGAAAATCAAATGTAAGTATTTGATCTTGTATTGTTCTACCCCCGCAGAACGAAACAACACGCGTCAACGTTATGACGAAGAGAAATCGTTCGCAAAGCATTGTAACAAGGATGAACAACTTTCCACGTTGCCCTTCGTTCAGGTACCGTTTCTTATGTAGAGCGACTGGTTCTCGCCCACAGCAGTCCTCGCAACAGCGTGATGGACACTGACTGCGACGGAAAAAACAATGTTCCTGTGAGCGCACAGACGAGCAAGGTGCATGGGGACAGAAGATTGGCCCGTTCTGGCTATACTGGTCATTTCGTGTGCGCTGATCTTATCTCCTGTTTAGGTACCGTTCGAACACCGTCAAATTCTGACCTATCTCTTAAAGAATTTCACTTTGACTTTGATCCTGTGCTGTAAGAGATGTTTTCCTGTTACGATTGATCCGTAACGAAGCGAAGCGTACACTTTCATAATTTTAGTAGAGGAAACTGTCTTTTATGCACAATTAAAATTATCGAGAAAGTATACATTTATTTTAAATTTATATTATTATTATAATTATATGTATAAGGCTTTATGATATTATGGTTCACGAAAATAATAAATAAATTCAATGTAACAGAAACAATAAACATGTGGAGAATATTTTTAAATAAACAGTACTGAATTGAACATTTTAATAAATTTGATGAAATTAATATTTAGTTTACAAAAGGTTTCATTTTTAGAAAAGAAACCAGAATTAAACAGGGAAAAGGAAGTTAAATTAATTTAGTTTGTTATTAAAATATGAATGTTTATTCTATATATATTATGATTACATACAAAAACATTGATACGTTAATAATAATACCATATTATATTGCTTCTGTGAGTGAACCTGAAGACTACTGCCCTCGCGTTGTATCGTTCCAAACTAAGCGGAACTGCATTTTGAGAATTTTGTATGATACTCAAAATTCGGCATTTAAGAAAAATTAGTATTACAGTAAATATTGACGTTGCTTACTAAACTTTTTTTAATTTTAAAACAGTTTAATGCGAATAGAAGCCGGTAAAATGATGTGGGGACGCTACTAGCGCGACACACGTGCGCAATGTGATGTCAACAACTTGTAACGTAATATGTGAGACGTGCACTTTATATTGCACGTAATCGAAGAAAATATGCATATTTCGTGCTACACTTTTGTTAATGGCAGGATGGTGAATTTTCTGTGTAACCTCAAATAAGAAGTGAAATTATATTCTACTAGAAATTATTGATTACAACTTCACATGTGTCAAGGATACAATTTTTACATTTTGTCAACATTTTAATAAATGTCTTTTTACCTTTATACTTACTAGTGAAAATAAATTAAATCTCATGACAATTGGTTTTTCGGATTCCGAAAAGTTGAACGTACAATATTAGAATGATACTTAACCTCAAAATTTTCTAATTTTGCTGATGAATCTTTCCTGTGCTATCATATGTTAATAAATGTAAAAGAGTTGTAAAATTTAAACAATATGGCGGGCCAGCAACATCCTTTCCCTTCTGGGTTTCCTAATGTACAGCAATCTGCAATGAGAACACAATTTGGTGGAGGACAAATGGTATCTGGTTTGATGGGGCCACAACAAGGTGGTGAGTATATTTATACTCGAAAAAAAGAAAATGATATGTAAAGTTGAGTAATTAAAATTTGTTTAGGTATGGTGAGTCCTCAACAAT
Source organism: Nomia melanderi (assembly GCF_051020985.1). Lineage (NCBI taxonomy): Eukaryota > Metazoa > Arthropoda > Insecta > Hymenoptera > Halictidae > Nomia > Nomia melanderi. Next base: position 1,993,200 of record NC_135010.1, read on the forward strand.
TTGGAGTTGGTGTAGGAGTCGGCGTAGGCGGTGTCGGTGGTGTAGGTACAAATGCGATGGGTATGCCTAGTGCTCAACAGGTATTAGCGCAACAACAGCAACAACAACAATCTGTTGCAATGCAACAACAAATGCAGCAGATGCAACAACAACAATTACAATTACAACAGCAACAACAAGCTGCTATGGTACAGCAAAATAATCAAGCAAATAATCAAGCTACTACACCGCAAACACCTGTGCCTCCTACACAGCCACCACCACAACAACAACAAACTAAGGAATTTAACACTGCCAGTTTATGTAGATTTGGACAAGAAACTGTTCAAGATATTGTCAGCCGTACTTTAGAAGTGTTTCAAACATTAAAACTTTTACAACCACCAAATGGTACATAGAAATTGACTTAATGCGTCTTCCACAGCTTATTTTTGATCATATTTATTAATAAATGTCACAATTTTAGGCATGGCTCAAGGAGCAAGCTTAGCTAATGAGAAAAAGAATAAAGTACAGGAACAACTAAGAACATTAAAATTATTATTCAAACGTTTAAGACTGATTTATGAAAAATGCAATGAAAACTGTCAACTACAGGGTATGGAATACACACACATAGAAAGCTTAATCCCATTAAAAGAAGAGTGGGATATGAAATCTGATGAGAGAAAAACTTCTGAGGCTTATAGAGTTGCTTGTGAAGATAGCAAAGAAGTCATGGAGGTGAGTTATGATTTAAAATGCAAAACAGAAAATGAATTATTAAATTTGATATGTTGTAAAATTGTATTTATTCTTTTCAGCAAGTGGTATTAAAGAATAGACATCTTAAGGAAATCATTGATCACTTACGACGTATAATTTCAGAAATAAATACAATGTTAAATATGCGACGATCTTAAACTATTAATTGTACATAAATATTTGTATAAGTTATTATTAAAATGCATTACAAAATAACAATTTATTTCTTATGTAAAATAGAAGTAACATTATTACATACCTCTCATTAAACACATTATACTGCAGCGTCAATGTCTTTCACATCCATATGAATAATGTCATTTGCTCTTAGAACTGCTTCTGGAATCTTTCCTAATGGTGTTTCTAGATTACGTACATAAACTTCTAAGCAATCTATATCACAACCTCGAAACTCGGCACATACACGAGTGTTTTCATGTAAATAAAATTCTGCTTCTTTACCTGTAACATGTATAATTCAACTTGTAATGCATAACTAATTTTTGATAAAATTGTTAAACTCTTAAAACACAGTTCATTAAAGATTTCATTGCATATATTATAGCTTCAAACAGGGTTATTGTATTTTACTACTTTTATATACAAACATTCAATTCAATTCGATTTTTCTTTATTAAAATTGTACACAGAAACTATACTTTGATGATGGCGCCATGTTTAAATAATTTTACGGTTAATTGAATTCATTTAACAGAAACCAATGAATAATGATAAATTTGTACTACACAGCATACTTTTACCATATAATGTCTAAAGTAAAAAGAAATAAGACTAAATAAAAGAAAGGTGTCATACCAACAATTCCAGTAACCACTCGCAGAAATCGTTCGCGCAGATATGCACGAGCTTCTTGTTTTTCTGGAGTTGCAAAGCCTAAGTCAGAAGCGTTTTCATCCAATTTCATATTATCTTCAACTATATCGGTCATTTTTTGAGAAAATTTGACCTGTATCTAAAAGCGAATATATCTTCTATGGCGGAATAATAACCAACTGCGTGCGCAATGCATTATCATAACCGCCAATTTTGAAAGTTGATATGATATTACCTGATATTCTAAATAAATTAATTAAATACCAAACAATCATTTGTGTCTGTAATATATATATATATTTATTTATAAATGACTTCAAATATTTGTATTGGTACTTTTATAATAATAAATTAATTGTTAATAAACAAAGATACTCATTTCCGCATGTGAAACATTTTATAGCAGATACCCACATATCCTAATGAGGAAGCTTAGATTGCTATAATTAACATATTTTTAGTGGTATCTAAGGAACACACTTTCACACGGTAAAACATGAGGGCAACCCGCAGGTTTAAAATTTTTTTTAAAGAGCTTCTTTAGTTTCTCTTCACTCTCGTGTTGAGCATCGTGCAGTCACAATGAATTTCTTACACTTCTTTGTGTTTTTTATAACTACAATTTGTTATAATAGTGAGTATAAAATTGTGTATAAATAAGAAAGGTTTATAAAGACATCGGACAGTTTAATTGCTATATTCGTTTTTTAGTATTACATTGTAATACCGCAACAGTAGAAAGTATAGAGACGACTAGAAAATCAATGGGGACATCAAGTACGAAGTACGATGAAACTCAAACTCCAGGACTACAAATATTATGGAAAAATATATTATTTCCGAAACAAAGTTCATCAAAGACAGAGGAATTAAATAAAATTGAAAATCTAAATATGAACTCTCCGATAAGAAAAAGTAAAATCTTAAGCAGTTTGGCGTTTCTAGCTGGCTTAAGTGTAGGTGGTTTAACAGGTGCATCGTCATCTGTGAATACGTATGCTAAGCCTGCACCAGTGACTTTAAATTTCGATGGTTCTCGAGTTTCACCGCAGATTGCTTCGATTTACGGTTCTTATCCTTACATGCCACATCCTTATATCTTTGCCACTCCTTTCGGATTATATTCTGTGTTAAGTCCATTGGGTCTACACACAGCCCCTGGATTTCAAAATGATCTTCAAGTGTTGAATTCGATAGGGACTAAAAAACCAACTGATTTATCAAACAATGATGAATACGTAGAAGAGGCTAAGAAGGTTGAAGATGTGAAACCTTCAAACACGGTCCCAGAAGAAACTACTGAGAGTTCATCATCTGAAAATAATCGGAACGTGGAAGAGAAGGTAAGCATTTGGTCAAACGAACAAGTACAGATTGGAGCGATAAATACATGCTGTTTTGCCAGAGGATTTTTTTAATACTTTATTTATTTTAAGGATAGTTAGAATATGTAAAGATTTGTTATCAATTAGTGTAGAATTTATTTTTCATACCAATTATAATTAATTTTGTGGAAATATGATAAATAACTAATAATATGAAAATTATTATAACAATATTTTTTCGAAATTTTGATAGATCTCTGGTACTTAAAATTTTTCATAATTGTGTATTGCGATAAATATATAATATAAAAACGTAGAGAATATTTTGCATATTACTTTTTTTCTGAATTTACTATAAACAAAAACTAGATTCTTAGATTTATTTTATATTTTTAAAAATACTATTAAAATTAATTTCTATAACTTTATCATTTTCAAGATGCGATTGCGTGTTTTAATCGAAACTTTAATTATTAGTAACTTATTAGAATCCTTTATTTTTCATATTAATTATATATTTTTTGTCTTATTATAAATACATTAACGATTAATAGATGTTAAAAACTGGAACTCCCTGCAGTGAGCAGAAAGGATTCAAGAAGAAACAAGATAATTTATCGAGAGATAGCTCCAAGGAACGTGAAAACGTTGAAGATATAGTTCTCAGTTTCCGGCAAACAAATACAACAAGGCAAAATGCGACTAGTACCAATACCACGATTTCCGGAAATGGAACTATCCCAACAATGAATAATATGGTCAATTCAACACAGATTAACGAAACAACAATTCCACCATTTTATGGATATTATGGTGGATATCCGCAAAACATAGATCATATCGATTTTACTACAGAGTCCAACGATTATAAGTATCATAATTACGAATCCATTAATTACAATTTACCTTACGATAAAGCAGCAAACTTATATTCAGACGACAGATATAATTATTACGTTAATCCGTCTCTTGACTCTTCTGTTCCGAACGAATTCTCTCGAGAACAAATACCTGAATACTTTCCGTATGATTTCAATAGATACCTATATACATCATACAATACGCCACCTCTTGAAAACAGTGGTTTTAGACCTGTCGCGTAAATTACATATTATAGCAAGTTTTCTTAACTATTCATTCATAACAGAAATCGCAAATAAAATTATTTATAAGATTGAATATAAAATTAAATAAACTTTTTAAATCATATAAAAATACAATGGTTTTTCAGTCATTACATGTAAGTTGATTCCTTTAAATATACGTAACGTGTACACTGATTGTGTGTAAATAATTATAATCGTTTTTCAATAACGACACCGTTGTTGTCATTGCGTGACCGAAGGTAGGATACAGCGATAACTACAGTCGTTTTCGTCAGATTAGTGGCAGGAATATCGAATAAACAGCACGCTTTTGAGGAATTCCGGAGATAATTTAGATAATATGGTTAATATGTGTACCGGAAAAATAAAAATATTTTTGTTATTGTTTATTAATTTGGTGTTCGGATTTGACAATAATGCATTGACAAGTAAGTATATATGAAAATGTATTAAACAGAAATTAAATTTAGTGGGAATGGTAAATAAGATGACACTAAGATTATTGTAGTACGAAAAATATTAAAAATTTCTATTACTTACCATAATAAAACATAATACACTTCTTCATTAAGCGGAACACAATTGATACACAAAAATTATTTTTGAAACCATTATTAGCATTTGTTATACAGATACTTTACGTTGTTATATAGTAATGAAAGTCTTAAATATTTTTTATTTCATTTAATAGATCATTCACTTTGTAGTATTATTTAACATTCATTTTTTTTAGGAACATATGCAATGGCTGTAAGCGATGATGTGAATGACTTATTAGTTGGATTAACAACTTTTGCGCCATTGTTTGAAGAAGTCACTGAAAATACACCTATGACGCTGAATAAACACAGACGAAATCTTAAAGACTTGGAGTCATTATTTAGTGAAAATAACGAAACGTATAAAGGGATTCATTCTCGAATATTTAGACAAAGTATCAAGCAACACGAAAATAAAGTTTTGTCGTATGACTCTAACGATTCAAATTTGTATTTAAACCAATATGCTACGAAATTTCACAGTTCAATTACTTCATCGACGAGTTCACCTTTATTCAAATTATTATCAAATTCGAGGTCAAAAGAAGGAAAGTGGCCTAAATATACGTTAGAGAAGTCTTTGAAGAAACGAAACGCTGCTGATAAGGACGACGATTTGACAAACGGTATGTCAAAAAAAAATCAAAGGAAAGCAAATACCTTAAGGCGTTTATTGTTGAACAATGTTTCAAACAAAAATTATGAGGATATTCAAGATAATTACATTGAAGATGATGACGACGATTATTTCAAAAATCTAAATAAAAAGAAGATGAACTGGGACGATTATCAAAACGACGACGGTGCAAGTGTAATGGAGTTAGTTGCTTTAGATGTAAGACACAAGAAACATATGCGAGAAGACTCTCAAAATGACTATTTGTATTGGTAATTGCATCTAGTGTATATACGTATTTCAGTTGACGTGACTTAAATTTAATTATTAAAATTGTAGTATATACTCTCATATTTTGTTGTCAACAACAGAAATTGACTGCAATAAAGCTAACTATAATCTTACCGATTGTTATAATTATACTAATACATTTTTTTGCAAGGTCTACCATAAATGAGTTTATGCATCTGTAAACGTAAGTAACCACCTAAGGAAAGCAAATGATTATTTATCAAATAGTTTACAAGAAGATAGTAACAATTGAGTACATATTTCTATTATTTCAACTTTCCATATTGTTTAGACTTTTCATTTTAAGTAATTAGTCAACTAATAACTATATATTGTTTATTTGTTTAAAATGCTTATTGCAAAACACAACAAATCTAACGTTAGTACATAATTAGACTTTCAGAATTATTGATTCCAATGCTGTTTTTCAGATAGCAGTGAACGTGCCCTTGATAACGTAATACATACACCAGAGAAATATGTGTTTCACTGTTTGTTTGGACAATTGTTCATGGGTTGCACAGTTGCTCGTAGTTTTTTTTCTGCTGCTGTAGCGAACAAAAATCGTGACTGATGCATCGCTGTAAAACTTGTTGATAAACTGTAAATCGTGGCCATTTTAATTGTCGATTAATCAGAGAACTCCTCTAACAGAGGCGACCAATTGGACAGTGTAGTTCGCAGGGAAGAAACCTGTTTTATTTTCGGACGAGTTTGGAGGGCTGGGCTTCTTGTCTATTTCGAGAAGGCCGCCACTGCTGGTATTGTGTCTCTAAAGACGCGGATACTTTGCAGCTTTCACGTGTAATTCTTCAAAGAGAAAATTTCCACATCGTGGCTCGTTCAATTCATTCCTCGGAAGTAACTGTTATTAATAAGCACTTTCTTTTTGTAAATAATTTCAAGCGAGCGTTTCAAGTATAGAACAAGTATCTATACTAGTATTCTTAACTAATATTTAATGTTTCATTTTGATATAAAGTTACAGGATACACGAGAAACTTTACCAAATAAACAAAATATTATTATTATAAGATTTACACATACATTTAACGCTTCTCTTCTCGTTTAATCCAACTACACGTATTACCACATACAAGATATGATATGAAAGTATTTTGATGTTACTCAGCGTACAAATTTAGCAATTCAATTGATTCGAATAAGCCCAGAGTTTTGAAATGAAATTCATTCTACACTTTCACTTGTAATATTCATTTAACGTGGAACGTACGAAGTATGCGCGGAAACTGCTCATACTTGGCTGTTTCGAAGTTTAATATATGTATCGAGGCAGGCCTGATACTCGCATGGCATTGCGTGCGTGATTATGCAATAAGCAAATAGGAAATGCTCGACTTCCTTCACGGAAGTGTAAAGTTCCTTTTGGGACATTGATAAAATCGCAATGTGTTCAGTGCATATTATCTTTTAGAAGCGTCACGGGTTTTCTGCCTTTTCAAATAAATGAAGGTTGACGGTAAGTAGGCACTTGTAACGTTCGTTTAATATATACTCTCATCATTAACATTAAATGTACCGCGACCGGTCAAATAGCCGGTTTCAAAATATGAATAACACTAAAATTACAGTGCATTTAATACGATTGATGTGTAATCTCTATAAAAATTGTAACAATAGATTTTCCTCAGTTTCTTTAGATATTCATTAGAATATTCAAGTGAAACTATTTATTTTCAAAATCATTTCGAATATTCAACGCTTTTAAAATATCAATAATTCCAAAACAAGAAAACCGAAACCAGTCATTTTTACTGGTACGGTAGTTTTATTGTTAATTCTAATTGCTTTATATCAATTTCTATATTGCCCGATTAATCAGTTTTCTAATTTTTGTATTTTTGTATTTTTGTACTTTTGCAACCAATTATTTGACTGGTTATGGTAGAAATATACAAAGTGCTTGTACGTTTAGTGTTAACGCGTGTTATTAATTCGGACATCCTCGGGTACATAGTTTGTCTTAATTATAAGATATTGCTCATTTCCTTATTTTAGTACGGATTTGTGACATTTTCAAATATAATATTCCGTTGCACAGCTTTCAATTGGTCACCAGGAAAGCATCTATGCGATCAGATTAGAGCATGTCTCTTTAAGTCTAAATATATACCGGGTGTCAGGGTTGAATGCCCTAGGATTTCCGGTCTTCATCGGATGCACTTTGGTTTTCTGTTTTTTTCTACTTTCAGCACAAGCTCTCGCGTCTCTACGTTTCTCGATAGTGTCCCTTCTCTCTGCATCTCTTTCCACGCCGCTCCACACGCTTTTTTCTACACGAAACCCAATAGCCTTGCATCCTCTAGGACACTTCAGGACTATTTCCTGCGTGTCAGACAAGCCGGATGAGAAACCGCAAATGTAAACCCCCACATCGCACTTTAGTGACACGATAAATGAGCGACACCTACCGTACAGAAAATTGGAAAAGTAACGATCAAAGTAGTTCATTTTGAGAAATAATACATAGCAATTTTATTAACGAACATTGAATCTTCAAAATATCCTGGGAATAGCGTTTTAATAATCACTACTTAATAATTTCAACCAGAATAACACGATTTGTTTCATCATCAAATATATCGAATATAAAATCTATTTAAAAAAAGCTACTCAAGCTTTTAATATATTGAAAATAAAACGGTAACATTTTGTAGTAACTTCCATCAAAACTTTTGTACATATTTTATAAACAAACATTTACGTTTTTACACACATATTTTAGAAGAAGACTGTACATTAAATTCAGCTGATACAAAACTAAACAGAATACTGTATAACGGTTATAGATATCTAATATTTATAATAAGTGAACACCTACAATGAACATATATGTCCGATTCCTTGATGGAAAGTTATTAATAATAAAATAACTTCTATGGACATCATCGCTAAATAAATTATAAGGCAAGGGGTTAGTTATTTGTTTCTACAGACATTTTCTGAGTGTTTTCATTTTCTTTTGTCTTTGGATCCCTTCCACTCAAATGAAAGTAGTAGGCGATGCATAGGAATTAAAAGGTATTCGATGCTGTGCTAAGTATTGTGCGTATTTTGAAATTTATCAGAAGGACACCCCATTCTGGAACAATAAAGGTGTCGGTTCACCCTTTCAAGGCGCGCATCTTGACGTTCTTTAAGGGTGCGCCTCATTGAGTATGCAACGACGCAGCAACGAATGTAGGTACTACTCACGAAATATTTTATGGACACACGCGTTTTGGACTTGGTGCACGTGCACACAGAGACGGAACGGGTCGTTCTGTGTGGTAAATGCACCACGCTCGGGTAAGAACCCCGGCTTCATGCACGAGGGACGCGAGAGGAAAGAGACAGCTGTGGGGCAGCTGGCAGCGCGTGCCACGAACCTATGGGGTCTCCTTCAAACGTGGACGACGATGATATCCTATACTTTGTGACATGTAACTAACGGCATGCCTCGAACAATACGATGAACCAGAGGCTGCTGATCGGTTCGGGATCGAGAAAGAGGCTCGCCGAATTATCCCTTTCACAATTGTCTGCTAGGTTACTTAGAAATACTTTTTCCCGCTCGTTTATTGTCGAGCATATCCTGTATACTACACAATTCAAAATTATCACTGTTGTGTATTGAAACGGAAAAAGGTAGGAAGAATTTATTGAATTAAAAATAAGTTGCAATTGGAAAAATGTTTGAAACAATACGAACGAAATATATCTGTATACTGAGTGACACAATAAATAATAACCCGAAACAAAGGAATCTTTATATAAAATTGTCCTTTGGATAAAGTCGAATGGCAATTAGATATATTACATAGTTTAAATCATTTATGTAAATAAATTATTGGGAACGTTTAATTTTGTTTCAGTTAGTTATATTTTATATATGTATGCATGAATTGAATGTAGGTGTATTTATTTATGCGTTACTTTAAATGTTTAAAAGCAAATTGATATTTACGAACACAGTCTCATAGATTTTCAACACTTAAAAAGATATAAATTGAAAACGTTTCAAACCGGTGACATATTGTTGGAAAACATGCAAGAGGAAGAAAGAGAAGTCTGTAAACATTTAAATTATTTGCCAAGTCGCTTTTGACATATGAATAGATTCTATCTTTAAAATTTAATATCGTTTGTAGAAAAAAGTCAACTTTACAATGAAAAATATTCAAATAATGCGATTATTTGAAGCATTCAACTTTATTTAAATTTGAAATATTAATAACAATAACAATACTAATAATAGCAACTACTATAGTTCAATTAAATAAAGCGTCTTCATTTCGAATGAATTTCTTTATTTGCCCACAATAATACATATATTTAATTCATAAATTTTCCAAATTTATTATTGAAAAGACGTTATTGCATTCAATAACTACGAAAAATATAAACAGGACTTGCCAGCGAATAAACGTTTCATGAGGTTCTTTGTTTAATTTGTTCCTCGTATTTGTGGAAAGAGTATAGCCGGTACTGGTATTGTGCGAGATTGAACGGGATGTTGGGCTTCCTTGAAAGTTTTCACCCGCTCCAAAGAAAAGAGATCAGCGGGTTCAAAACCTTCGGGGGAGTGTTTCAAGCCAGTGAACATCTGCCGTCGTGTGCAACGATAATAATTCGAACAGCTGATACTCCTCGACGGATCGCCGCCTTGCCTCATGGATCCTGTAGAATCGTTTCGGACCAGTACTTTCGAAGGCTTCCAAATTTCTGGCACCGTCACCTCATCTCTCCTCGGCACGTTAACTACCGTCGTATTTTTGTCGTGGAGTCGTCAGAATTATAACAAAACCGAAACAAGTATATTCAAAGGAAACCAAGCAAAATGGCTTCATATATTTGAAAGCTAACGGACCGAGTTCATTGTTCTGTTTGCGAAGTAAAATAAAATGAATATCGCTTTGACAATGATGATAGTACTTTTTAATACGTGAAAATAGTTTATACCAATTAAAATGACGAAATTGTATTGTTTATTCAATATTTTTTACGATACAAAGAAGACTGTCACGATAGATCGAGTATTCACAGGACTTTTTAAAGAAATATAAATACAGTATCATGATTTAAAGTTAAAAGAAATTTAATCTTTTTTTAAATTCACAAGCTTTTCATCGATAGTTAACACTATTCCAAAATTTTTCTACGGGGTGAAACGTTGGAAGATTTGTCAACACATCGTGAGCCGATTCTTCAACCGCTCGCGTCACCCGTGGCTCGTTCTGCCGTTGTTACGCTACACTACTGGCACAACGTTATGGTGGGGGACAGCATGGACCAATGAGAAGAGAAATCATATAGAAACCCGGCAAACTGGTGTGCGGCACGGTAACTCAAAGGTAGTTCGGTACTCGCACGTGGGCCTTCGTTCGTGTCGGATGTGTGCGCGCAGGGAAAATCGCCAATTGTAAAAAGACATCAGTTACCACGTACGTGTCGTCAACAGTGCATCGCGTTTAATTATATCTATACATACATAACATACATACATACACACACAGACACGATTTATACGTAACAAATTTAGGAAACCGTTTTTAATTTGTCCGTGTTAGTAAGTAAAAAATTCATTTGTAACGCGAGCAGCTGTTGTCCCCGTGTGCATTATTAATCCACGACGTCAATTTTACCGACGATCAAATATTATCTCGCCGCCGAGGGGGTTACTTATGTGAATTCCTTCCTGGTGTTTCTCGTTCGGATTAACCACGATATTGCAAGTGCGTCGGGTAACAGTGTGCTGAGGAACTTGATAGGTGCGTATCAAAACATCTCCATTAATTCTATACAAATATTTTGATGCAGCTTGATTGCTCAATTGCGCCCGTGCGTGGTCGATGTTCAAACGCTTTAGCGAGATATCGTTAAAAAGGGCGGCGGGAGAGGCGAGGAGTCATTAAGAACGCATTACATTACACAACGAAAAATTCATGCTGTCTTCGGGAAACGTACATTATTCCAGTTCATTGCAGTTCATTATAATCGAGTAAAAAAGTTCTTCGTCGAAAACGAGCAGTTCGGACGAATTTATTATCATTACGTTCGAAACAGTGTCGGCAACAGGAGGTTATAATATTTACATGTTAATAGAGTCTCTACGGAATCGAAACAATGTGAAATGTTTCACTATTTTGTAATTCGATTCTGGAAATTTTGCTGAACCGATAGCCAAATGTTTCGGCGTCACTATCTCGTGCGTTCGTAAAACGATCTGCTTATTCTCTCGGTTGCTCTTGTTTCACCCCTATTGCAGCGGTCTCGTCACGACAAAGGGGTACACGGCGACGGGCACGTGTACCACGACGTTTATTAATAAACCTCGACGTCGGCTCGACGATTTCTCTTTAGCAGAAGGCCTGGAAACGCGCGCAGGTGATTACAGCCGTCTGCCGTGAAGAATGAGAGAAACATTATATTTTTTATGTTTTACAATTACTATTTCGAATTAATTAGTTGCTATTTAATTGGTTCTACGCTATGATTAATTATAACTTTGCGTAATTTACAATGTATATCAGGCAGTTTTGTTCATTTTAAATTCAAAACACTTCTTTGTTTGTAATTTAATTGACAAATTGTCGTTAGCGATTTCTCCTACTGAATTTATTCTTCTAAACGATAGCTCTTGTAGTTTGTTCGGAACTTTTGTATTATTTTGTAGCAAAAATAAACGGATACGATTAACATTTAAACTGTATCTACTAGTAGGGAATATAAAAGTAATTATCGGATAATAATCTTCGAATAGTCTTTAAAAACGTTTCTTTTCCATAACACTTTAGCACGTAGTGATTTTCAATGTATATTTTCTAAGGTTATCCTCGTTGGTTTATGCACCGTTACGCTTTGCAACAATGTATTGGTGTTATAGTAAGCAACAGGTTAAAAGGAAAGTCCTTAGAAACTTCTTCAGTTGAACTGTGCCGGTGTCGCCATGTTTACACGGCCAAACTTCTATATTTAATACAATTGTTCGGTTGATCGTTAAACAAAGGGACAAACTGTTGAGTTTTCTGGAACTCTGGCCTTTGCGACTTTGGCCGAGAAGATATTTCGGTTAGATTCGTCGAGCGCGTGGCAATGGGCCAATGTCGTATGTGCGAGGCTGCATCGTAATCGAATCATGATTGTAATTTTTCTTTTTCGAAATTTTAATTACCTTCTTTCAATTTTCGACGATCACTCTCGAGACTCAAATACCAAAGGATACACGGACCTTCTTGCCATTCTGATGTGATCGTTCCTTCAATTTATTTTTGCACCATTGAGGTAATATTCGAATGCTAGAGTTAGATGACATGATTAACGGCAAAATTTTAAGTCACGAATAAACTTCCTTCTTCGCTTACGGTACGCACATTTATGTTGGCGTTTTGGCCTTGAAGCGAATTTCTGTAGAATTCAACTGTTCCATTTATTTCTACCTGACGCTTATTTCTGTTGATTTATGATGTACCCGCTATACAATGATTGTTAACGTCTTCAGGTCCTACTAGAGCCGTTACAGCCGCGCGTCTTATTACCTGATGGGTTTCACAAATTTTTCCTGACTTGAGCTATTGTGATACCAATGAAATAGAAACTGGTCTAAAGCATGTTGGTTATATTTTTAGGTGCACCTATTAAATGCAGTAGTCTCGTATAATTTTTTTTCAGAAATTACTTAATTTACGTGATATTTGTAAATATTGAATCACAGGCATTTCTTTTAAAAGGATCGTTTTATTTCACTCGCCGCGACGCGAAGATTCTTGTGCACTGAACCAAATGCACAAACGTTCCCGTTTTCGATAACTTTCTAATTTTGAATGTTACTCGGATCTCGCGTACGCAGCGTCCTCGCTTTTAAAATCCATTATCCCACTACTTCATATATGACGAAAGCTTTTCTTTAAAATATTTTTCTTTTACTGCCTTTTTTTCATAAGTTTTTGTAGTTTGCTATTTCCATATTATCTGAAAGGTAAAGAATACTTGCGATATCAATTTATATATCCACAGGATTTATTCAAGTGTTTGTTTCCGAAACACAGAGAAGTGAAAAATAAGGTATATAAACGTTTGACTTTATTTAAATGAAGACTTAATTTTCAAAAATAATTTTTTCACTCATTTTTTAACGTTTCGCAATTTACGAATTCTTCATCCTTTTTATATCTACAAATCTCTATTCGATTAATTATACGAAAAGTTTGTTAGCCGACAATTTAATTAATAACCACGAGATTCCGCAGTTGCATCATTTCCGGCAAGACATTGAGATATTCGAGTCCACGAGAATGCAGGCATTAATCAAGCATATACATAATACGGTTGTTGCTTCTACGGTAGTCGTATTAAAAAAAAAGCGAGAAAAGAAAGAGAAAAAGAGAAAAGACGCGGTCTTTATGCACGACCGAACCTCCCGGCGTAGTTGTGACCGGCTCTAGGATGAGGAAAAAGGGAGAAAGAGCAACGGTGGTGGTGGAGGAGGAGTCCGATGGCAGTACAACAATATGATTATACGGCGTGCTGCACCGGTTTTCTGCAGCAGCTGCCGTCGTTTTAGGGGATCGGACAGAAACGGACGACGAAGGGCCGTTCTTGTGAAGTGGTGCACTATCACGGATGATGCTGGTGGTAGTGAGGCAGGTGGGGTGGGGGGTTGCAGGAGGGGGTCGGAAGAGAACGTAGGGCCCACTTCGGAGGGTCTGTGCCTAATGTGCACAATGTGAGTGCGAGAAGGAGGGAGCGAGCGAGGAAAAAACCGAAAGAGAGGACCCCTTCTGTAGGCATCCACCACTATCCTTGCCTGCAGCATTGCAGAAATTCGAAAGCCGAGAGCCGTACGAAAAATACCCTGCTACCTAGCTTCGGTCGAGCAGTTTTGCTCCTTGTGAAGAGCAAAACTGGCTCCCTTTTCAAGACCGTTAACAAACCTTGAATGGAGGTCAGGGTCCTTTCTCCTTCCCCTTTTTCTTCTTCATGGTACCTTTTCTGTATCCTTCTTTCGACCATGCCGGTCGTGCCTGTTCTTCTTCCTTTTGCCATCGGGCACCGCCGGTTTTTCCTTGGGTACGCAAGGGTTCAGCTTCCGCGCGCAGAAGGGGGATTTCGATCTGTTCCCCTCTTTATATACGCCACGAACGAAGACTCATTCAATCTGAGGAATCGGGAGAACCGAGTGGAACGGTAACTCGCGGAGTGTCAGACTAGAAGGGAGGAGAGGTTTATTTTTGTCTTTCTTTCGATGTCGTACGACGTACGGTGGATCGGATGCTTCGGCCATGAACGTGTCTGTGCGCGCGTACGTGATCATTTGTTTGTGCATTTTGCGAGGATCACGTGGGGCGGTGCGATTCGTCGAAGGGTCGCGCCTTACGAGTTTTCAGTTCTGAATTCCTGTTCCTTGCCTCTGTCTGCCCCTGTTGCGCCGTATTTTGCGATGCTCGTTCTTCTCGGAGAGTTTGTGTGCGTAATAGCCTTTAAGAAGAAATTATCATTATTAACTCGTCGATATTCCTTCGATCGTGAAACGAAATTTCTATTGTACTTTTTAAGTGATAAGATAAACTTCGAGTTCAGAATTCTAGAAAGTATTGATAGCGTTCGCTTATAATCAAAATGTTACATAAATCATCATCTTTTTACGTACATACATGTGTCGGTAATTTCTTTACTTCAAATTTTAATCCAGTAAATATTTTATTCGTAAAAGCATTATCTAATATTCTTATCTCTCGTATCTTCTAAGTATGCGACCACTACTTTGTTTTCTAACAAAGAGTGCATATACATGTTGTATATCTATACAAACAAAGGGAATTGATTTCGTCAACAACTAAAACCTTTATACCATACAGTTACACAGTTCCATTAACCAGTTGATTGCATTTCGTAATTCCTTCAATAAATTTGTTAAGCGAGTGGGAATGCTTAACTGCCTTCTAAATACTTGCTACGTTTTTATATGTATACAATGAATTACTGAACTATTAAAGTAGTGATATAATTACAATTTCCTATTACCAGAACCGTTACTACAATGATTTTTCCAAGCGTTCGACATGATAGAGCGGTGATTTCAACGCTTATGCGAAGTAGGCGTGAATTCCCTCCCTTTAGACTTCCTTTTCCCCACTTTGCGACTCAGTTCGTGTAATCAGTATTTTGATCCTATATGTTGCGTTACAAATGTTCGAAATCGTGTTTGAACCGACCTGTGGAAATAAATGCGTTTCTTTTTCAATTTTCAGATAACCAAGTCTCTAGTCGTTTAAATGCAGCTAAACTTGTGACGTAATTAGCGTTGATCAAAGTACCAAAGAAAGTGTCAAAATTGAGCAAGTCGTCGTTCCATCTGGCGGTGATCTCGCCAAAATTTGGAGGATGTTGATGCCTGGTGCCGCTGGTCTCAGTGCCGTCGGCGCGGTGGGTGCCGTCGGGGCGCCAGGGCCGGACGAGCTGGTCTCGAGCCTTGGCGCGTTGGCCGGCACAACGCCCCAACAAAAAGACACCACCTGGACGAAACTTTTCGTCGGTGGTTTACCTTATCATACTACCGACAAAAGCCTCCGGGAACATTTCAATGTGTACGGTGACATCGAGGAAGCTGTTGTCATCACCGACAGACAGACTGGGAAAAGCAGGGGCTATGGTTTCGTAAGTTTAGCAAATATAGAATTATTTGTTTGATTTTTCTTTTATTGGTTTTGTCGTTTGATCTGCATTGTGACGTCTTTTGAGTTTATAAATATGCTTAGAGTGAACTATTTCCTCTTCCTAGTCGTGCCGTGGCCAACGCAGTATTTTATTTATAATTTAATAATTATAACATTTTTTATTTATATAATATGCGAGAAGTTCAATACAGTTTGTTTAAAGGGCTAGGCTTTTCTGTAATGTTTTTTCAATTTCGATTATACTCGTGGCGAGTGTTGAGAAACAAAACACTTTTAATGAACTATGTATTTGTTATTCACCTGTACAAATGGTTGATATAAATAAATTTTGCATGTTTCTTTCCGTTATAGCAGAGTAAAATATAAAAAAATTCGAATATAATATATTTTCTGAAGTGTAATCAATGAATTTCCTATGCAAGTAATCCAAATTATATTACGTAACTGATACTTAATTCTTTCGTAATTTTTATTATGGAGCACATGTTTGTTTTCGGAAGTGTATTCGTGAATATTTGAAATAAATATGTTTGCTGTATGTTTTGAAAAAATGGACTAAGGCATTTTTATGTTCGTTATATACGTTGGAACGAATGAGTTAAGTGAGTGCGCAAAGATAGTGGTACTACTCATTCCGATAATATAACCAGTTTGTCGTATGCTCATATGTAAAAGACACGTTTTGGCTTTCCGTTAATGATAATGCCCTTTCTTTCACAGAGGTGCGTCGTATTTGTCGTATTCCCCCCGATTATTCTCTTTATCTTTTTTTATCACACGTGTATACGTATGCGAAAGATAATACGGAAATTTGATTGTTTATTCACTTGTTTGTATTGCATGATTTGTTGAAAACGTTTTATCGTTTGATATGTTTATTACTTTAACGGAAATCAACTTTTTATCTGTTGTACTGAATTCATTAAAATATTTCTTCTTTAATGATTCATGACTAATGACTAATTCTCAAATCTTTTTTTCACAATTCAACAATTGGCATTCGTTTTTTAGATATTTTTAGACCTTTCAAATATCGCTTAATACATTATTGTAATAAAAATGATAGAGCTACACATATGCTTGTATCAGTGTTGAGAACGTATATAAGAACGTATGTTTATAGTGCATAAAAGTTACAGGAAAACGTAAAAATAATTCATTACTTATTCCAACAATTAACTCTTCAACAGATAAAATTTCCCAGTGTACAATGTTATTTATAAATTTCAAGTCAAGTGTTAACCTCGTTTACATTTGATTATCAAGATAAAATTGTTATTATTCAATTCCTTATGAGAAAAGCTTTTCGTTTATATAGAAAAATTAAATTATGGCCCCGAATTTAAACAAGTTAATAAGGTGCAATCCTTTGTTCTTCGTTAATTCGTCATGTCCTTAGATATTAAGTGGCGGAAAAAAACAATTGATGCAATATGGCTTTTGTACTACTTTCAAAATGAAATTTATTTCATAAAGATAAACTACTTCTTTAACATATTGATCGCCAAAAATTGGCACTCATCAAATTCTTCGTATAATCAAAGCAATTTTCCTAACGAAATGGAAACCAAGAAGTTCAGATTTTTCAGAGTAATTATTTTTAACCATATTATAGCTCACAGAAACAACAAAATTTGTTTTCTTTCGGTATGTCACCAAACAAATTAATTTTTAACTCTACAAAACAAAGTTCCGTCACCCGAATTCGACCGATATGGTGGTCAAAGTATAACTACGGTGAATAACAAATTATTTTTAAGTTTACCAATAACTTCTATAAAATAAAATATAACGTTCTTCTTTCTAGATACCCATTCACAAATACCTACAAGTTAAAAACGCATGTTTCATTTTATTTTTGTTGAGCTCTGCTGAAATACATGTTTTTTCATACAAGGATTACAGTAGGGCAACGACTTCTCATTGGTGAACTTCGATTTATCTAATTTATAATTAAAATATTAGTGGAATTAAATTGTGCTTCTTTTGATTTAGTTGAAAGTGCATCTGATTTAGTATTTGGATTTAATATTGAATATTTTAGAAGAATATTTACATTAATTTTTATGTCGGAATATTTAAAGATTACCTTTGTTAGAATTTTTATAGTAATTTTATTTCTTAGTGTGAAGTTAATACGTTTAAGTTTTGGAATTTATTTAATAATTCATGTTACTTTAATTATTAATTCCTTGTCTTACAATAACGTGTGAGACTGGTGTGAAGATTTATGTAAAGTTTAACAAACATAAATATTACCAAATTCTCCTATGAATTCAAATGAAATATTATTCTTCTGTTATCAGTTATGATGCTTTAAAGCAAACATGGATATAGGATGTGCCTAGAATTTTTCTCTTTCTCCCAATAAACTATTAATGATAGAGTAATTGTATCATTTACAGCTGAGAAATAAATCGTAGGGCAAGGGGTTAAAATTCGTTCGATAGTACATGAGAAATTGATCGGTGAGAAGTTATGATCAGACTTGGCCCCCTTCCGCGTTCATATGAGTTCAGAAACAAAACGCGAATCAAGTAAGTCTTGTGTACAAGGCATACAGAGGAGTTTGAACTGGTAGTTATAAGGGGAGAAGTGCAAGATCCAGGTGGAGCAGTAGGATTAGCCGAATAATCGATCGGATCTGCACGCAGGTGATCATGGGAGACAGACCGGCAGCGGAGAGGGCGTGCAAAGACCCCAACCCCATAATCGACGGTCGCAAAGCAAACGTCAACCTGGCGATTCTTGGAGCTAAGCCCAGGGGTAATCTACAAGCGAGTAAGTTTGCTCAGCGATGTACGGCCATTGAGTGTATGTGGATTGCACAAGGCATTAGAAACAGATTCAGCGGTTAGACGGTAGTTGTTTGAGTTGTTGCTGCTTGAGTGAAGTTATGCTTTTACTTCGATGAATCTTAACCCGTGTGCCGAGTTTCGTGTACAACGTTCTAATACCTGAACCATTCCTTGTGGAAGCCTAAACAAAATCAAGTTTGAGGATGTTTTTATTTTATGTGGGTTTAGATTGAATATGAACATTCAGTTATATGTATCATAGACAAGAAGATCAGTCCTATAATATTAGTCTTAAATATATGATACGATTAAGTTTAACTGCCATTTTATTTTGTTTACAATTATAACTGACTATATACTTGTATCCATGAAATTGGATGCGTTTGAATATTTCTTAAGTTTTTGTTAGCTCGGTGATTCTAGAATACTCCTTAATATTTTCGTGGATTCGTCGTAGGCATTTCGTCGTTGAAACACTGCCAAATCGGTAAATCTTGAAACGTCTCTATAACGGACGTCTAGGACAAGGGCGGAAGTAATCCTTTTTCTTGATGTATGGAGGGCATACGTCCAAAACTAGTAAAATAGTAATGCCGAATGGCTAATAGCGTACCAACGTCGATGGTAATTAGGAGACAATAACATCAGTGTCTGACGAACGAAATAAGGTTCGATTCTGATTTCGGGCCAGTTCGAAATGAAATTTTCTGGCAGATAATGATCTCTGCCTCTTACTCAATTAGATCTATCAAATGTGGACTGAAAGGGCGAAGGGCAAATTCACGAACGTCGACCATGCAAATCGAGAACCGTCCCCTGAGTCACTCTCTTCAAATTCTCGCTGTGGCTTCAGGCCAACATAGCTTGGCGCTTCGGGTGCCTAAGTCTAAAATTGCCCTAACCCTAGTGTCGGATTTTCCTTTGTTTCTTTTCCTTTCTGTGCAAAAAGCATGTTTGGTCTGGCGTCAGCTAATGATGTTTAATATTAGATTATAGGATCGTAATGAAATAAGCTCTTTACGCGTTATTAGTAATAAACTGGGTATCAGAGATCAAAATTTAGTTTCACGTATGCTTAATTCAATGCCGCTGTTAGAAAATTAACACTAAAACTACCAGACGGGCCAAAATGACCCATTCCTGATGTCTCCTTTTTGCACTTCAAATTGATTTACCAATACGGAAACTGGAATTGTAAATCAATTGAAATCTTGATAGATGCACTCTTGGAGTGTCTATAATGAAATTTCAAAAAGTCAATTTAACTACTTGGTAGTTTTAGTGTTAAGGTATCATTCGTAACTGTCGCTGAGAGCAATTATTCGATGATTAGATTCTGTATGTAATAAGCAATTTTTGTAAATTTGCATTCGACTCTAAAAATTGATTTCCTTTATCTTCTTTGATATGTAAAAAATTATTTTATGAACCTAGTTAAACAAAATTAAATACAATTATATATGTAAATATTGCAACATTTGCATAGAGAAATCATCAAAGAAAACTAGAACACAGGTTTTATTTTTGATTGAAAAAGTAAAATATTTCCGGAAGGCACGAAGCAGTTCCAGTGATCCTCAGTACGTTGAAGTGAACCTCAAAGTTCACGTTCTTCTCGGTAAAGCGCATCTGTTTCATGTGTGTAATCAGGAAACTATTCATAATAGAAGAAAGATTTCTAAAAAAGTGAGGGTACAAGACTAATTTTAGTTCCGGATTCTACTGTAATCGAGAAATTACTAAAATTATCCTGTGATAAATAAATAAAATTTTCTGTTGGACACAGTATTATCGAAGTAGGAGTTTTATTGGCAGTAAAAATTGAATTGGTACGCATATGAAGAATAATTCAAATTTATATAATACAAATAAAATTTTCTACAATCCTTTCGTTTCTGATATTTAGAAATTAAGGTACTCTTTGAAAATGTAATGATAAAAATTCTATGACAATGTTGCATTATAAAAATATGCATATTTAAAGGACTTCAAGTAGAAACTCTCAAGTTCGTAATATCATCTGGAAACATGAATTAGTTTATCAAATTACCCACAAAGAATACGCAACTCCTCAAACTACGATCTTTGTCGAACGCATCAGAGAACAAAGCTAAAATTTAAGAACTAAGTTAATTTTATATTGCATGCAATTTCGCAATTCAAACTTTTTTAGCAAATGAAATTTATCAAAGAAAAAATATTTGAATTGTCCCAATTTCTTAA
Source organism: Nomia melanderi (assembly GCF_051020985.1). Taxonomy (NCBI): domain Eukaryota; kingdom Metazoa; phylum Arthropoda; class Insecta; order Hymenoptera; family Halictidae; genus Nomia; species Nomia melanderi. The sequence continues at coordinate 2,014,352 of NC_135010.1, forward strand.
TGCAGTATTTCGACAAGGGCACTTCCAATTCAGAGAGGACGACGTTCTATAACATCTCATACATCTAAAATTCTCCAGCTGTTCATTGTTCCCCTTCTGTTAGCTTCCAAAGTGTACTTGCTCAGTTTTGTCTGAATCACTTAACAAGACTCCCTTCGTAGACATTTTTTCGTCGTTTAATCTGCATAGATAGTAATAATCGAAGTATGTATTCGCAAAGAACAGAATGTTCGATATACACGAAGGCCGTGTACACGGACCCGGGTGTTCGAGTTCAGGGCTGGCTATTAGAAACGTAAATAGGATTGACTACGAACTGTTTATGATTTCAGCATTCCCGTTCGCTGCTGGCATTCGGGCTGGATATCCCGCGGTTCTTCCTGGCCAATATGGGTGAGTCCATGTTGATGTGATTTGTCGAAGAATAAGTAAGAACGTATACATGTGATTACCGTAGTAGTTATCAAAAAGAATCGCGTAAGAGGAGAAGTGCCTCCGCGATCATTCCGGTTCCGGTCGAGTTACGACGTTACATCGCTTAAACTAATCTCATAAATGTATAACAAAAGTCTAAATGTACACGGCCGACTATATTACATTTTATTCAGATCCGGAACGGTGAACTCGACAATATTTTTAAACACGATTTTCCGTAGCAATCAACCGCAATTAGACATTCGATGAGAATTTTTATTCGATTTTTTCCGGTGTAAGACGCTTTTCGGAATCGATCGGTACGAGCCAACCATTCTAGGCAATACGAAAAAAAGTGTCGATAAAAGAAAACGAACGGTAATTGATACTCGGAAACGAAGGTATTTGGTTGAATGATTTTCCTAACATTTTGTTAAAGATAGACTGTATATAACGTTTCAGCATCCTGACGCGTGCGCGTAAGGGGGCAGGCTGAGATCCTCATTGCGAGATCCTTGAGAGCGCCAAGGGCTGTTCTAAGGAGCGCAATTAAAGCAAATCGAAAAAAGTATCTAAACAAAGATGAACAGAGAGAAAGAGGGAGAGAAAGAGACAGATACGAAACGAAAAAAAAAGAAAGTGTGAATAAAAAAAAAGACAGAAAAAGGGGCAGAGATATTTGAAAAAGAGAGAGGGAGAGAGAGGGAGAGAAAGAAAGCGGCACACGCACACGTATCGGAAGCCATGAGTACCCATGAATTTATTTCTACAAAACGATAATCTTCCGAGGATCGGTCTCTTCTTCTTCTACTGTTTTTTTTTTTGGTTGTGTTTTTTGTTTCTTCTTTCTTGATGAGATTGACGTGAAGTGATATAATTGACGATTGCGGTTGCTGAAAGATTTGTTTGTTACTGGTTTTGACTTTTTGGTCTTTACTCTTTTACACTCTTTTTCTTAATCAGCATAATCACAATAATCGTAATAATAATAATATTACTGATTGTAATGACAATAATAATAATCATATTAATTTCAATAACGACGATTACCTTAGAGATCAGAATTTAAAGAATACTGTCTTATTCAATTCGCAGCTGTGTTAATCGTTTATTCAGCCAACAAGGTAATAACAATGAGACAAACGTGTTACATTTTTGTTTTTGTTTTTGTTTTTTTCTTTATTTTTAAAGGTACAATCTGTTATAGCGCGAATAGAAGCTTGCTGTTAAGTGTCGCAAAGATTGAACGGCGACAATTATCAGCAAGCAATCAGAATATTTCACCAGATTTTAGTAGATACTTACAATTAGTTGCACCTCTTACAGGTTTTTTTTCACCTTACTGTTTTATTGTTAATATCGAGTGTGTTTCCGTCAAGTATTCTGTTTCTTTTCAAGTTTGAACTTATTTACGTGTGTACTTTTTTCAGTTTTGAATTTATTATATATATGTGTGTGTATATACATATATATATATATATATATATATATATATATATATATATATATATACATATACATATATATTTATTTATTTTTTTATGTCATTTTGGTATGCCTTTGGTGACGGGGTTACGAGTTCCGAAATTTGGAATCAGCGCGGTTGCGTTAGCTTCGTTTTTAACGTTCGCGGTGCTAGTACAGTTAAAACCATTCGCGCGAGAACTATGTAGGCGATCGTTCCAAATATTTATTCGTTCGGGCCGTAGCCAGCGTATAGAACTCGCCGCATCTGCGCCACGAGATTTTGGTATTTTTCGGAACACGTCGGCGTTTATTGGCAGCCAATCGCTTCGAATCATTTCGATTTTCATGTACCGATAAGGCACAGTTAGACAGTGTGAAAAAACAACGGGAACAGATTAACCGTACACGATGGAATTACGTTGAATTATAAACAACACGGCCGATTCGTCGAAGCGGTGGATCTTCCGTGTTTTTCACCAGAAATCGACCCGCTCCGCCGCGAAACACGACAACGTTCATTAATTTTTCATCACAGCAATCGATTTTATCGCGGTTTACCTCGTTTGGCCCGGCCGGATTCTTCTGGCGAGCGCTGAAATTCGTGGAGATACCGAACCGTATCGAAACAATGATGTATGTACTTACTATACAGAGTGTTCCTCTTACTATGAGTTACCCAAATATATTTCCAGTTATGATATAGAAAGTATTTCACATATAATTTGAATGATAGAGTACAAATACACTGCGAAGATTATTTTCCAAGATCATTTTTTTAAGAAGTATTTAAGATTACTGATCATTTTTTCTTTTTTTACGCAGTGGCGAACAAAAGAAAGTTTATATGGTTTTGGATATTAGAAAAATAATATTCTTTTTACAACATAGAACCATAATTTATACAGTAATGGATTTTTTCATTAATACACATATCATATGAAATAATAAGTGTTTTTTTAAGACAGTGAAGAACGTACAGAAACTAGATGTTTAAAAGTAAGTTTAACTACTTTTCTGTACGATTACAGTTCATAAAGAAAACCACATTCATCATATTTCCACAAGTATTTATATTTTGTATGGCTTCATTTTATTATATATTATAACTTTTTAACTTGTTTAAATATTGAAAAAGATGTTACGTTTGATGTAGTTCATTTAAAATAGTCTGAAAATATTCAATGGAACTAGGATGATTTTTTTACGTTTTTGACAAAGAATAAAAAGTGTAATTAGGGTTTTTATCTTGTTGGAAAATAAATTTATTTAAGTATGATTTGAAAACATTATCGAATTAGAATGGAGTTCAAGGGTTTATTGAATACTTTGCTTATCGAACGTATCACATGATTTACGTTTGGTATTTGTAAGCCTAATAAACAGTTTCTTTTTGTTAAAGTAACTTTTTAATCTCTCCATTCTTTAGTGTATTCATTTCACGATATTTTTTAGTTTTCATAATTCAAACCTCATACGTGTTTGTAATATTTAAAAATGTTTAATATCCTACCTCTCACTATTAACTGCTTAATAGCCACAGATTTTTTATTACTCACAGAGACGTGTACTTATAAGTGCCAGTGAAACTGTTAAAGTAAAGAGAGCATGTGCCAAATAAAATTTATTAACTCATCTCGCGAATACAGTTGTATAAAGAAAAATGACGTTCACGTGTTACAAAGTAACGAGATGTGTCGCAATAGATGAGCATTAAGAACGTGATAAGAGGTGTCTAATATAGAAATTACTAATACTCATATACGCAAATGTTAATTTTAAACTTCGTTACGTTCACCACTTCAGTATTTCTTCTCTTATATATTACATCAATAAATTCATGAGTATCAAAACTTATTGCTTAAAAACTCCGAGAGTAATGACTGTGGAATATTAATATTCTTTCTGATGTATTGGTAACCTAATATTATTCAAATTGCGTATGAAATGTTTGTTATATCATCACCACTCTAGGAGATATTTAGGTAGCTTATGTTAGGTAAGACCCTCTGTATAGTTGAATTACGTGCTATACATACGTCGTTATGAAAGGTACAGAACAATTGAAAGTTCATTAATTAATGACTCGTTTATTTATTTGTAACAACCATCCACGGGAGTTTTGTAATCTCGTCTGTTTAACACCGACGCGATACATCGAATAATTTTCGATCGTGGGTGAAAGGGAGAGACTTACTAACGCATTGATAGTTGGTGTACGACATGAATTTTGTTTAGATAAGATGAATTATTCGTCGAGTGTAAAAGCTCCGCTAACCATTATATTAATTAATAACCTTGTGTGTGTGATGAAGGCTTACACTACACTTGGTGTCGCTATTGGTGTTGTATTTTTTGGTGTTGTACGTGGTGGTTTTTGGACTTTAATATAACATGGTGTACTGTTTATTCTTAGAAAACGAAAGATAAAAGAAATTTATTGAATATTGTGTTATACGTACACATGTGTGTATACTTTGCATCGTCATGCAAAGTGAAAATTCAGTATCTACCGAATGTTCAGTCGACTATCTAAAGGAATAGTATATTTTATTAATAACTTTAGTCTCCGAAAAAATGTTCGAGAAATTCGAAATACAAAATTTGCACACAAGATTTTCTCGAGTTTAAAATAAGAAACGGGAGATACCTTGCACTTTCTTATAGAAATTGTTGTTGGTATTTTAGAAATAGTGGAATCATATCCGTTTATGAATATTATGCAGTCTAATGAGATCGCACGCAAAGATTTACTTAAAATTGCGCCAGAAAGTAGGTAATCTGAAACAGAAAGGTTTTATAAAAATAAAAAATTGTATGCATTAGTTGATGATTAGAAGTATATATTCAATCTGATTAGATATTATGCTGAAATGTATTTAGTACTTTAATTAACCCAGTGCCTCAAGTTATAAAAATACTTTTTGCGTACAGTACATAACAAACTCTAGATCACTAAAATACTAAATTATCTACAATGTTTTTACTATTATTTTACAAGAAACAATAATAAAATGTTTAAAATAATTAAAAAGTTAACAAATACTACAATTAAAAAAACTTATTCACATAATATTTATTTTCGAACATTATTTGTATTTCAAACCCAAGAAAATTTGTTCTATTAATTGACCATAGAAATGGTACAGTTAGATTTTTCATTCGAAATTCATCGTGCTATATAAAATAACATTCGCCCAGATTGCTCCATTTCCGTATTCGCGAACGATAAGATTCCATCTTAGCCTAGGACGTTAATTTCAAACACGAACATCTTCGCGGATCATCAGTATTCGAATCCGACGACGAGGCTATCATTTACGTCGAACGCGCCATCGCGAATATGTATTGTGCAGCACGTGTCCTCGAATTAGTTGTGCATAGGTGGAAAACTGAAATCCAACACCGACTGAGTTTTATGTGTCGAAGAGGGTTTTCTCGGTGCTGGTAAATCTGTGGTGTCGTAAGCTATCATAACCAACCGCCAACGACAACGACGACGAAGACGACGTGTCTCGTCGCGTCGGCCATCTTGGAAGTTCTGGCGCTGATCCAGTCTTTATTTAGATCCACCTGTCTCCCGTGTCAGCTTTTATGCTCGAGACATTTCCTCGAGGGTTCCTATGAGAGGATTTTAAACACGAATTAACGCCGTCCCTGCGAGGGTTAATGTTACAAAAAGCAGTCTCTTAACAGGAATGTCTATTTCTACGGCAAGTTGATCTTCTCCGATCAGTTTCTTTGAAGTTCGGAATTATTATGTCTTCGTATCGCTGGCGGTGAATCCAGCGGGCAGATTTACAGCTTCGAATGCGTCTGTAAAAAATTTTATTACTTGAAGGTTCCAGTGCATTCAGTTCTGCAGCTTTCGGGTCTATTTGTACTAAAATTGAAACTTTGTCTTTTTATATACTGTCATGCACCGTATAACCGAGTTGCAAATTAGTATTTCCTATTAATTGGATGTCTATTTTGATTGAGTTTAACTTGCAGAATATGATTGTAACTGTTACTTCAAACACAAAGGTTTGAGAGTGAAATGAAATTTGTTGTTTGGTGTCATTCATCTCGACTTTCAGAGTTCATACGATTAATTTGATGAACAGATCATTAGAAATCTTGAAAATACAATTGCTTTTTTAATATAATTTGTGAGTATACTTGCAAGTTGTACATTTTTATTGTTTTTAGTTTGTAAATTAAGATCCCTATAAATCTATAGGGAAACTATAATATTTTGTGAAAATATTTTGTGTCAGTTTAAACGTCACGTTAACTGTGCTCGACAAGTATACATACCATTTTAAAACTCAGAATAATACTAATTTTTTCAACAATGCATTATTTATTTTTCCAGATAACCATGTAAATCTTCTTCGTTTTGCTTTAGTTTTTTGTTAGAATATATTATAGGTGCATTTGCCCTGCGCTTGACTAGTGTACAATTCATAAATTCGATTTTATTTTGAGCACAATGAGAGATATTTTAAACTAAATTCCACAGTTAACAAGTTAAAAAATTTGTAGTACTCTGGTTATAAGTAACCAGTTGCAATATTCTTAAATAATAAAGTATGTATAGTAAGATTATCGACCTAATAACTGGATCAAACCAATTGAACTATGTATTGGAGAAAAGCAGATTTATAGGATAAACAGTAATGCTCATATAATTGTTAAAATTTAGTTTTTATCCATCGTATCTTGTAACTATTTTAATATAAGGTTCATTAAATTTTTTAATATGTTTATTAAAAAGTATACCATGTTTCTTGTGCAGCTCCTTGCTACGTTTAATTCGAACTTTTTAATCCTTTCTGTTTCGTAAATTCGAGTAAATGTAGATATAATCACTGTCAGTTGTAGCCATCTTTCTAAAAAGATTCAAGTTAAAAGTTCGTTTATTACATACATTGCATAAAATGAATTATCGTTGCATTATGGAAATCATTTGTATAAGCAAAAAAAAAAATGATATGCTACATGCAGTACGACTTATTTGTTAGGATCATACTAATGTTGATTTTATATTTTCTTCTGTCCTCTGTTGTAAACCCATATTTACTTCTTTACTGAGATTAACCTGTAAACCGTAGAATTTAGTTTAAAAAATCTAGCGCAGTCAAACGTAAAGCAAATGCACTTATAATATGTTCTAAGGAAAAATTAAAGCAAGACAAAGAAGATTTACATGTTTATTTGGAAAAATAAATAATGCATTGTTGAAAAAATTAGTATTATTCTGAGTTTTAAAATGACGTGTATTCTCTTCGTATGCAGTTAATTGGTTAATTGAAAAGGTAGAATTCTAAAATTATAACTCCACTTTTTAGAACTTCTGGTTTAAAGTCCTTTTCGTAAGGCTTTTATCTTTTCTTTCACTATCATAAATTATTTAGACTTGAATACGTAAAAATTATACAGTACATACGTTATAATTGTGGATGTTCGTTAAAAGTTTTGTATTTTAACAAGGTGTCAAATATTTCTTGGATTTCGTCTTAGCAGGAAGCAGCTTTCTAGTCGGCGATTCACACGGAATGTCTGTTTTTATTTTCATTGTCGATGCTTCTATCCACCTGTTACTGTCACTCACACGACGTGAGCCGTAACGTTCCACGACGGACGAACGCTTCTAGCGTTTAATTTCGTATCCTCGAAAGTAGGTATTCGAAGCTATCGTGTAAGCTCGGCTTTCAGAATGTCGCATCTCGACTCCTGTTTCACGAAACCATAATTTCTCACGTGCTTGAAACGAGGTTTACTGCCTCGATATCTAAAGGGAGTTCATAAATAATCGCCTCTTCAACGCGCAATGAAGCGTATTTCGAAAGATAAACTTTTATTTTTGTCGCCGGTTATTTTTCTTTTTACCTGGCTGACGTCCGCCGTTCTGCCGTAGTCGTGATGGATTATGTTACTTCACAGTGGAGAATCGTTTATCCTCTACTGTTCTCACATTTTTAATTTCGTAAGCTCTTATATACCTTGCTAGTCTATAAACTATTTCGCCCTTCATTATCTCGGTTACTGTTTTATTAAATTATAATTTATTTCACTGAATGGTTAATTAATTATTGTCGTCAGAGAAATATGTATGGAGGTTCTATTTATCAGAGAAACAGGTTGCAAGGTTATTTGGTTAACATGTTGTTGATCGTAAATTAACAACTTAATGCGGTAATCTATTAGGTATTTTATGCACTATCAAACCTAAAAGGTTTTTTCTCTAGTTATAAATTATTCATTGTTATGCGACTCATCGTTAACAATTCTCCAACTGGAAAAGACATGATACATTTACTGTTCAGATTAAATGCTCATATACGGAGACTAGTATTTTCTTTCTAGAAAACTAGAATTTAATATTATCTACGTTCATTATGTTTAACTTTTGGCGGACGAAGATTCTTCGAAATATACAAACCCTTTAGCAGATGAAGTTAAATTACGTATCGATGGCTTAAATAATGAAAAAGAGGAAACTACGTACTAATCTTTTGCTTTTTGAGTAACTAAATCATTTGTTTGTTATTTAGTGTTCCAACTATGAAAATTCGATCTCTCTGAAATATTGACATCCGTCCGCAAAGGGTTAAGCATTTAAAAGTAATCTTCGAATGCTGGTAATAATAGAACTATAGGTTAACCAGTTAACTGCGTTTGACGAGTATATACGTCATCTTAAAATTTGAAATGATCTTTCTGAAAATTTGTTCAGCGATGAATTAGTTATTTTTTCAGGTACACATGTAATTATTCTTCGGTTTGCTTTAGTTTATCGTCAGAATATATTATAGATATGTTTGCAATGCGTTTGGCGAGTGTATACTTCATTGCTTGACTTTATTGCGCGTACAGTGGGAGATTTTTCAAACTAAATTCCACAGTTAACTGGTTAACAAATCGATGTGAATGATCGAAACCTGTTTTTTTTTTATTATTATTGAACAAGCAATAAATGCTTTAAGAAGTTACCGAAGAAATTGATTCAGTAACGCGCAAACTAAGTTGTTAATGATTCGAAGTCTCGATAAATGTGTTCTTAGAATTTCTACAAGAAAAGTAGATGATATTTATCATCCCATGAAAGTCAATTCACAATTAAGGGTTTCAAAATATTTACATCTAACCCTCGATTAACACAGTAGATTGGTTTCTCGAAAATACCGTGTAAATTGAAATCGTGCAATTCGAGTGCACGAGTTGTAATTAAGTTTACAAATCCATATGAAACAGCATTATATATTTTTTTGTAAAATAAAAAACGATATACATATTTTTAAATCAAAATTTATTAATCCAACAATATTTGGATTTTAAATATAAATTACATTTCTAACGAATTTTCGTAGTTTTGTTGCCCTTGATTACGTAAATTTCTCGAATTTACATTAAAAAAAAAGAAAATAAAAGGAGAAGTAAACTGTATGTAAATGTTTGGAACGGTCAATTGACCGATCTCAGTAGGTTTAGTGTTAACCTATTTACATCATACGGAAAAGTTTACAGTTGGTCCTCATCACCAAAACTATTTTTATTGCATTAAAATAAAAGTGCTTCAAAATATACATAAAAGTAAAAGAAACTGGCATAAATAAAGAATTCATAATTTTATTTAGCCCAAGAAAGTTAATACACACACTCACACACATACATATGAATAATAATTTGACAAATTAATTCTAGTTGTTTTACACGGTATGAAAGTACTCAAAATGGTCAATGCATATAGTCACAAGGCAATTATTACATCCGTGAAATGTATCTTTTCTTTGTTTTTGTGATATACAAGGTACACAACATTAGCGAGTTTACTTCGTTGAATTTATTTTAATGAATACTGGGAAATGTTGACGACTGTAAATCTTTATGGTAATAACGGATATGGAGGAGTGACTGTTCGTGTTCTTATTCACATGCGCTCTAGTTATAATGCCCCAAAAAATGGCACGCATAGCGTTTTAGTGATACAGACCAGGAAAAATCCGTGTATATATACGCTAATGATGCAGATATGTTAAACCGAAATCGTAGAATTCGAATGTAAATCGAAGGCTAAGTGTACTTGAATTTGACGTAGGCAAATGATTTTAGTAAACTTTCGGCTTCCGTGTCATCGCATCAGAGTTATTTTTGTCCAGATGCCGTGAAAAAAGCGCAATCGCGGTGAAACAATTAAGTGGTCGACGGACCACCCTCGAGACTTACCATTGGTCTGCCTTGCTCTCCAAGCATTGGCAGATCATCCCATTGGATTATCCACGGCGCCGGCGCTCGCTCAATCCGTGCACTGCGCATCGACTCAGCATCTATATACGTACATACACACACATATATATGTATATATATCTCTAGGTGAACCAGCCACATGCGATTGACACTTGTACATCTCCGAATTCACGAACACATGGCTACTTTGTCGCAAAGTACAGGTGTTTCGGATATGCCTTGCCCGCGACGAAAACTGCGGTGTATTCATCAACACGCAACGCGGAAATACCATAAAGAGGAAATTATCGCACGACCACCTGGCACACGTGCCACCATATTTCCACTAACGCGTGAGACCGCGGCGAGATTATACGACGCGATTCTCATGGTCTCAAAAAAGTGTCCCTGATCGCGGTATGCTTATTACAGGGTCTGAGCCAAACGTTTCATACACATGGAGTTTCTTTAATTTTCCGTTAGTGAGCCTCGTTGGAAATTTATTAATGTTGACTAATGAGTAACTGCAACAGCTTGGACTGTTTTAGAGTATTTCAGTGTTCAATATTTATTGATGACTGAATCGAAGCAATTTGTAAATACGCTTAGCCCTCGATTTACACAGCATTTGTATTTCACTTTGGGCATATCAGACAAATGCAAAAATCACACTGATTTTTTCCACTATTGCAACCACCAAATGGATATTAAAAGAACAGACTTTCGTAAAAAAATCTTTAGTAAAAGGGAAGCTAAAAACAAAAAACAGATAGGAAGAAAAAGAATTGAAAGAAAGAATAGTAAGACAAAAAGAGTGGCGTTGGTAATTCTTTGTAATATATTTTATACTAAAATTAAATAATACTGTTTCATATGGATTTGTTAAATTTATTACATGTGTATTTGCACGACGTTTTCGGGGAATCGATCTACCGTGTAAATTGAAGATTAGATGCATTTATAATAGTAATAGTAGTATTGTTTATTTGTAGGTATAACATTTAATATCATGAAAAATGAAATGAAATTGCAGGAGCTCCATAAAGTGGGTTATTGTAAAATATTTTAAAGATGTTATTTAATTATGGTATCACTTATTTATAGAAACAATTCTAATTCATCAATGTTTTTATTAGAGATTTTGAGTGTAGGATATGTAGTATAAAATGAAGTGCAGAAAAATCCTTAAATTATCATCTATCTTAGTACTAATTTAAAGTATTTCGGAGTTCTACAATTTCCCCTCTCCCATAAGAGTTGTAGGGTTAGTATTTAAAATATTGAGCAATTGGTATTTAAGGCCGGATCTCTTCAGTGTTAAAATATTTATAATTTGGTTGCAGAACAATTTATTGCTACATTATTATTTCAAAGTTCAAAGTACTTTTTCTTTTGGTTAAATAATCGATAAAAGATATGTTGTATCGAGCAGATCTTGCTTCTTTACCTATTACATTCTACATTACAGCAAAAAATCTATGAAAATATTTACAAATGTATTTCTTATTTTACCAATTGTTTCTGAAAAAAGTTTGCACAGTAAATACATTGTTCTTTGACGTTTATAAAATTTTTAAATAAAATTTTCAAACAGTTCGAATTTTTCAAAATTTTAAGTTGGAACTTTGAACTGTAAACATTTTATTTTACAATTTCATAAACGTGAAAAAACGATGTATTTATTGTTGGAACTTTTTTTCACTATTTCTTACCGCTTACAAGATACTCCGCGGCAAAGAAAAACTTGCATTTTTTTAGGGGGTCGTTTCACCCCTTCAAAGCGAAATTCGGCACGAACAAAAATTGCAATGCGTTAGGCTTGACCTATTTTACTTACAAAATTTCATAATTTTTTTAATTTCCGAGTTCGATATCTTTCCTTGTAAGTTGTTCTGCAATATTTGCAGTGATCATAGATTATATCGTACAACAATTCGAAGTTAAAAGTAGCAATTCAATGGTTTTTGGGGCGTGCCTAATTTTCCAATTTTTAGGTTGTACCGAGTGTTGCGTTCACGTTGATCCTTTGGTGCGTGCACACACGAACGCGTGAATTAGGAGGGGCGATTAAGTAACATTGTCCACACGTCGGCTGTCGTGTTGCGTCGGAGTTGGGAGATCCTAATCACGGCATACGGCCACTTTGCGTCGGAAATCGAGGGTGGTCACTTAAATCCGTCACGAAAGGACAATGCAACCCCCTTCGTGACCACTAAACTCCTTTCTCTTACGCTCTTTTTCTCTTTCTCTTTTTCTCTTTTTTTCTATCTATCTTTCTCTCTTCTTTCAGATGTTATTCTGTCTCTATCTACTCGCCCTTTCCTTAGTTGTTGTTGAATATTTTTACTGTTACAACGGTGAACAGTAAAATGTAACGCGTAAATTTTTTGGCGCAATCTTCTGACGCATAGAAATTGTTTGGAAGATACCTTTAGATCTTTTTCTAGAAAATTAAACGAATATTTCAGTATTTGGCATTTCACTATCATTTTGAGTTCTGAATTGACTTTCGTGATTACAGCCGGTGGTCTAGCTTGCTCTCGCTTTAGAAATTTGTATTTTTGGAAATGTAATATTTTTGATATCATTTAGATGTATGTTTCTTTGTCAACGTTGTAAATTATATTGATGGAGGTATTGTGTACTGAACACATATCTTACCTATTTCTGTATTTTAAATGTAGTGGCCATAAATACGCTATAAAATGGATTGAACACGTGAAACATGACTACAGATTCTATTCACTATTTGAAAGTTACGTCTCGTGCACACTCAGTGGATGTACCAGACAGTAAATGAAATTTACTGTCCATTGACGTTAATAGTAGACTTTATCTAAAGAACAATGGTGGCTTTTGTTACGATATTCTTCGCTTAATGGATGTATTTTTTATCGCTTCTAATCACTGGTTATATTGCTCGAAAGAAAATACGGTACTCTACTCAACTCTTCTGTTGATGACGCAGCAGCTGGATGATAACCATTTACATAATTTCGTTAATAATTTTTTATATTCTCATGAAAATATCAATACCGCTCTAGATTCTCCTATCTGGAATTTTTTACATTCTCGAAATAAAAATTTTGAATATCCACACTTCAACAATCATGGCATTTTAGTTGGTCACATAAGGATTAAGTGAAAATTATTGTACATATTTTGTTTCGGATAATGTACAAGTGGTTGTAATAAACATAATAAATTCAGAAGAAGTACACGTAAAATAATACTTTATACATATTTTTTGTCGGCCATCATCCATAATTATGGGTTGATAATAGATTTCAAAGTTGGGAATGAGATACATATCTTTTTTAGTTGAATATCTTGGAGATGACTGAAGCTGGAAAAAATTTACAGATTAATTTCTTAGGTACATCGTAACATAATTGCTTAAACCATAATGAAAGTGTTTAAATTGTATACATTTAAGAATACCGTCTTGTAAAAGCATCAAATATAGTAACCATTACTATAATGCAGGAATGCAAATTTCGGTTTACCTGCGTTTTGTATTTGGATACAATTTGGATATTCTCTTTTTATACGTGAGAAAAGTTCATCAAAAAGTATTACTTTTTATATAATATTTAAATATATTTACTTAAAATCTACTTTCACACTTGGATACCTTAGTAAAAGATATTAAATTTTGTCACGAGTAACATCTTTCTAGTTTTAATAAGTTCTAAGATGTTTCATAAAATATGCTTCTCACTCATAACATTATTGACTGTTTTCATCCCCTTGATATACCTGAGAAAAAAATATGTGCCAAATATTTATGTAAGAACTTTCACTGCAAAATATTCTTGTTTAAGTATTTGACCACAACTCTTTTCTTGATTCCGTGAATCAGTATTACATTTGTAACCTTATTTTTTATTTGTATTATTGTATTTTCGTTTTCACTAATGCAAACGCATAAAGTGCGAAAATACGTTACTGTTACCATTATTAGCAAAAGTTTTGATTTGTTTAACCCATTAAGATTGGAATTCAGTTTCCAATTTATATTCTATAATATATTCTAACGAGAAACTAAAGCGAAACGAAGAAAAATTATATGTTTGTCTAAAGAAATAAATAATCCATCGTTGAAAAAGTGAGCACCATTTAGAGTTTTAAGATGACGTGCATACTCGTCAAACGCAGTTAACTCGTTAATGGTAACGTTAATATTATCGATATTCTAAATAGATACCGAAAAATTTGAGGTTATTAAGTATTACAAATTTTTTAATAATATTAGTGCAAATTTTGCAAAGTATTATTATCATCACAAAACATTTCTATCATATGATTTTTCTGAAAGAGTATTTTTATCTTCAACATAGGAAACTGGGGTATTCTTCAAATGCGTTGATCGCATGCAACAAACATTTTAACGTGGATTACAATTGACCCAGTACTGGACCTTCCCTTATTACCTAAGTGTTGCTAGCAATTCGTCATTTAGAAGTAGACGTATCCCAATCGGGTAATAGAACAGTGGAATAGTAGATTGCTTAGGCAGAACATTCGAATGGTACCGTTAACGGTGTCCCGGCGCAATCGCATTTATCATTATGGATTCAAAAGTGGAACAAAAACGATGACATTCGTTTCTAGTCGTCACCGGTTGACAGGCATACTTAATCCCCGGAGAAATTGTACAACGTGTTTTTTTTTGCACATCAGCGTAACCGTGGGTTTCATCGATCGTGTGAAGGTTTTCTACGTAAGTCTTGTCGCGATGCCCTGTCGGCAGTTTCACATCGTGAAAATTACGCTCATCATTAAAACGGCCACCTCGTTTCCGCACGAAGGTCTCAAGGACGAAGGTATTGAACAATATGCAATAGTGGACGAAAGCACTGACACTACACGATTCCGTACATAAATGGTTATAACTGTTAAAGTTATTTGCTTATATCACGTTTTTCTGCATGGATCTTTATTCACAATATTTTCCTTGCTTGTGTACAAAAATAGGAATACATAATAGGGAACACTTATTCGATGTAAGTGGTTTTCAGTCATTTCAAGCTTTGGCGAAAGCATTGGCACTAAATAATTACGGTTCATTATTTTGTTACGTAGCAGTTTTGTTGTAATCATTCTTATAATCTATTTGGTTTCGAATGGACCAAATTTTTCGTTAGTTTACTGTTGCTTTTACTCCATTTTTGTGGCAGTGTGTACTTCCAATATGATTTTGTATGTGTATACTGTACTGTAGGGTTTCTGGCAGAAAATGGTTGATGAAATCTATGACTGTGATCGCTGAAGGATTTATAGAGAAATTGGAAACAGAAAATAGTATCCTACCTACATTAAAAAATTAGTATATAATAGTTGACCGTATTTAAGAAAAATATTAACGAAATCTCGAATGTCTTTGACTTTTTTAAAAATATAAAATAACGTAGTGTTGCATACTGCAACACTGTACTTATGTACGTGATAATTATTGAAAATTACTAAATATTACAATCAAAAGGTATTGACAAAAATATTATAATACATATAGTACCATAGATGGAAAAAATAACGGTAGAGGTTGTCAACAATTTTCCTCGCGAGTAGAGATAACTTTTTTCAATTGCCTTTTTACTTTTATATTTTAAACTTTGCAAGAAAACAAACACACTTATTTTTATAAAAATATTTTATGCATGCATGATTAGAGTTATATATCATAGTATTTAGCTCATCTCTCGTTAATAAATCTAGAAAATATAATATTTTCTGTATTCGGTAAATGTAGAATTATTCACTAAATATTTTTCATTTAGTATGCCATATGTGCATATAATTATATTATTATCTGTTAGAAATAAACCTTGATAACGAATTCATTTTTTATCAAATTTCTTTGGAATATATTTAAATACTTTTTGACATCGTGTTTTCTATTAGGTTGGTGCGTATGAAATGTCGGATTTTTAAGTGAATATACAAAACTGCATATCTTTTTTCAAAAGCTGTTCATTTAATTAAAATATGCCCCATTTGCTTCAATACACTTTTCCCAACGAGATTTTAATGCATAAATGCTTGTCTTAAAGGAATTATTTAGAATCAATAAACTCTGATATAGAATTTTTCAGGCTGTCTTCATTTTCATACTGTTTAGCCCGTAAAAACTGTTCTAAATGTTTAAAAAAATGAAATTCGGTTGGCGAATGATCCAGTGAATAAGCTGGTGGTTGCTGCAAAATTTCATATTTTAATTCATTTAATTTCGCAATTGTTTTGTACGACGTATGCGGCCGAGCGTTGTCGTGGAGAAGTATTGGGCCATGTCGATTAACAAGAGATGAGCGTCTAATTTTCAATTTATCATGCATTTCATCAATGTACTGGCAGTACTTTTCGGCTGTAATTGTCTCCCCAGTTCGAAGGAATGAGTAGTGAATTACTCCAGTCATATTCCACTAAACTATTATTAAAATTTTCCGTGGATGAAGTGATGGCTTTGGAGTATGAGCACGAGCCTCATCCCTGTCAAGCCACTCAGCACACCTTTTCCTATTGTCGCAAAGAACCCATTTTCATCACAAGTAATAATCTGATCGAAAAATGGCACTCAATGAAATCGGGTTAGTAATGATGAGCATACGTTCAACCGATTCAGCTTACTCCGCTCAGTTAGCTCGTGCGGTACCCACTTATCTGTTTTTTTTCACCTTGCCAATTTCAGTAAGGTATCGCAATATTGTTGTATGGTCAACTTTTATTCTGGTAGCAAGTTCCCTTGTAGATACAGTTGGATTAGTTTCCACCAATGCTTTCAGAACATCATTTTTTACAGACGTTTTGGGTCTTCCACGCGGTTCATTTTGTAGGGAAAAATCACCAGACCGAAAATTTTCAAACCAACGCTGCACTTTTCGATCTTTAACAGTATTCTCCCCAAATGCCTGGCTTATATTGCGTGCAACTTTTGCAGCATTATTATCAAGTTTATACTTATATAAAAAAATTACACGAATATCGGTTGAATTCATATCGGTATAAAATTCAAAATAAATAACAAAAGGGAACACTTTTGAGAAAATTTTCTTTGTTGAAATGTGACTCTGGCAATGTGACAGTGCGACTATAAATGAGGTTATGCCAAAAACAAAAGCATAACGAAAATAAGGAGACAAACGTTCACATGTAAAGAAAAACCAACATTTCATATGCACCAATCTAATATTAATGAGCACCGGTTTATTAGGTTCGGATGAAAACATATTTTAAATATGTGTTTCACCACCTCTGTACTACATTGCAGGTTAGATATTTTTCAAATCCATTTCCGTATTGCGTTTTCTTCATACTAACATTCAGTCATCCGATTTGAGTATGTTAAATTTACTCCCGCCCAAGAATAGAACTTGATCCCAATACTCTACAGCTTTATTAGAAAACTCCTTCGAAAATTCTCTTCGTTTCTTTACATCAGCTTCGATAATATCTGTTTTTCATTGGTTGACATTTGCAGATTACTCAGTATTTTTAAATACTTCGTGTACTATTTTTGACCCAAATTTCCTTGACGTAATCATTTCCTACCAGTGTTGTAATTTTAGGCGAAGTTATTCTCGGATTATTCTTCAGTATATTAATGATTTATTTTTTATATTTTGGTAATTTAAATAGTTTGATACTTATATCTACGAATATTTTAATAATATTACGAATAATTGAAGTAATATTACTGGGTTCTTTGCAATATTTATAAAATTTTTATAGATAATTTACATTATTCATATAAATACATTACAATTTTTACATACATTGCTAACTTAACCTCTATTTACATGACGCTCTTTATATAATTTTGTTTTCAACATATTATTTATAAATTTGTGAAACAAATTGAAAAAACTGATTTACTAATTCGAATGCGAACTCGTGTAGAATATAATCATAAAATCGTCGAATTCGCACGCACGTTAGTGTTAATATCTGAGTCAAAAATGTAAAAGTTTTGGAACTACTTTAATAAACAAATAATTCAGCGAGCACTCCAATACTTAGAATGATTCATTCCAGTCAGTGATTGTATGATTATACTCTACGCTTCCTAGATTTTTCCACTGAAAGTCTAAAGTTTCCTTACGCCTTTTCCACCGCTGATACAAAGTTGTTTGGCTAATTTAAGTTTTTCCGGTAAATACAAACGGTGTAATCATGTTCGTATAAAATTTTACGGGTGGTAAACAACGAGAGTAGCTGTGTACATCAGAGCAAATTACAAGGGTAAATCATAGAATGAGTATCTACCTAGTTGTAGAGAAATCACTTAAGGAGAAAGATGAAGAAAGGAAAGAATTCATAAAAGAATAATTGAAATAATTGACGGAAATTTAAAACAAAAGTACTTTACCACCTGAGAAATCTGAACTGTTTTGGGCATAAAAAATGACGTTTCCCTTATCAAATAAAACCAACTTCCATTAGTGTAACGTCATTTAAATTAATTATAATTCGTTTTCTTCAGTTTTATAATAAAGAAATGACATAGAAAATCATTTGTATAATAGCTAACAATCAAGTACAAAAATACAAATCTGAATCTTGAGATTAAAAATCTCAATTATGTCTGTAGATAACGAACGTGTAGTCCTGACATTGTAATCAAACGAATATCAAGCATTTAACACCAGTCAAAACGACTGGTTTTTGGTGTTCTTGAAAAAAAGTTTCACTTGAATATTATGAATGTCTGAAGAAATCGAAAATAACCTATTGTTGTAATTTTTATAGGGACGTCATGTCAGTTCTAGTGTCAATATCATGAATTTAATATACTTTTCACCATTACTTCTAGAAAACACTTTAATTTGTAAGCATTTATTATAACTCTTAGTTATTATTCGAGTAATCATGTTTAGATTCATTCTCATAAGAAAAATATCTGTAGACGATTCATAATATTTTCACAGAATAATTAAAAATAACGAAGAAATTTCGCTTTTTCTGGTAAACAGTGACTGTTGAGCTTCCATCCTCGTCTTACATAGCTGCTCACGCTACGTGAACGGCCTCGAGGCTCGAGGCTTCTTCGCACTCACCGTGTCCGGTCGAAATGATTCGGTCCCCGGCTGAGCACAAAATATCTTAGTAGTATTCTCGTCTTTAACACGTTGACTGCTACGCCGGTCACCGATGACCGGAACTTCCAAATCACAAGAAAATAATTATAACTTGTAAGATAACTGATGTAGAATACAAATGTTCAGTAGCATAAATAACTAGATAAATAGCGTAACGTTAGAATTGTGGTACCAAATAATTAATAATTCTTGCTTCTTATCTTTGCTATATAAAAAATAAGCGGTACATGAAGCGTTGGTGTTTCTCGTAGCAGTCTACGTGTTAACGCGTTCGGTACGAGGTCGACATACGCATCCAGCGGAAGGTGTTCTTCAATGACGAAGCTTAATGCATGCACTGGTCCACAAAAGTATTTAAAATTCATATTAACAAGACAGGAACTAAAGAATTAATTTATCATTATAATCATTATTTTAATATCATCTTACAGACTCTAATGAAATTTAGTAATGAAATTGTATGAGTGTACAAAATTATGATAAATTAACGCGATAATTAACATGTTAAATATATAAAAGAGAGAAGGAATTTATATTTATATATATTATATAAACTATATAAACTTTTATATATATATATATATATATTGGAAATATTGTATTCACCGAATAATAGATACGGAGTTAATGCAAAAGCTTTGTCGTTTTTTTATAAATAAAAATCGATAGTTTGAATACAGATGATACTTGTTTCGAAGAAAAAATTTTTTTGTTAACTACATACAAAGAACGTCAAAATTTTTGTATTAACCCAATATTTTGACATTTCCGTGTAATGCTTGTGTTATACGTGAGAGTAACATGTATACATTTTGTTGAAATTGACAAACAGACATTTGAGACGTCCATTTTTACTACAAATATATCGATTTTGTTTGTGGATCAGTGTATATTATGAGGCTTACGGCCGTGTGGCGATGAATTTTTATAAATAATAAATTTCCAACCATTTTAAATTACAATATATAATTATATAACGCGTATAAAATCCAAAAGCTTTCATTTCTGGCATTGAAAAAATCTTCTTGCACTAAATTTCTTAAAATTAACACCACGAAACAGGTCAAAATGACCCACTCCTGATTTCTTCTTTTGCAATTATTAAAAAGATAACAGATGTTTCTTTGAGCAATTATTTAATAAATTGATTTAGCAATACGCAAACTGAATTGTAAATCAATTAAAGTCTGAATA
This sequence comes from Nomia melanderi, assembly GCF_051020985.1. NCBI lineage: Eukaryota > Metazoa > Arthropoda > Insecta > Hymenoptera > Halictidae > Nomia > Nomia melanderi. The sequence continues at coordinate 2,034,730 of NC_135010.1, forward strand.
GGTGCACTCTTGGAATTTCTATAGAGGAATTTCAAAAAATCAATTTTACTGCTCGGTAGTATTAGTGTTAATTATTTGACTTACGTCGTAGTTTGTTTTAAACCGAAAAGCATCACTGGTTGATTGCTAACGTTTTTACGTTTCAATTTTCCATTACGAAATTATTCAATATGCGTGCTCAGATTGTTGCCGTCGATCGTAGTTCGTAAGAAGGTTCCCGTCGATAACGAGAAACGGAACTTACCCTCACATTAATCTGGGTCGTGTTGTATTCATTTACAGATATACAGTGCAGTGTATTCAACAGATTATTTGAAATTCTGTATAGTATATCTTAATATAATCTGAGATTTTTAATGTTGCAAATTGTTTTTCTCTTTTATATATCTTTTATAACATGTTAATTGCTGCGTTAGTCATTTATCATAATTTCTTTAGACTCGTATAATTTCATTAGACTATTACTAAATTTCATTAGAGTTTGTAAGACAAGATTAAAATAATGATCATAATGATAAATTTAAATTCTTCAGTTCCTGTTTTATTAAATACATTAGTTTTAAATTATTAATGTTGATTCATAGTCAATGTATCAAACAATGTTACTTGGTTTTAAATCAGTGTTAATTTAATTCAAGTGTACAGCCAATTGTACCGTTTCTTCTGATGAGAAAATTACGTAGAATTTAGAGAATAATTTTCTTCCTTTTATTTTTTTATAATAATTTGATTCCACTTTTCTCGTTTTATGTATATTTTTTTTTATTTTGCCTCGTGCACTTTTGCATAATTATTGGTCTTTACAACATCTGTGATTAATGTTCTAATTGTGAGAATAATCAGATACGACAAATTGTAGTTCCCAGTTTATGTCTTCATTTAGATCTACAATGTAGAGCTTATTTTATCAGAATGAAAGTACGAACAAAGGAATCCTGAAATTTATAGTAAAATATTATCATTAACATTTAATAATCCAGACCTCTAATCTATAGTGTCGTGAAATAGTAAACCTGTGACTTATGTGAACGTACCTTATATTTTGCAGTTATATGTATATAACATGTAGCAAAATATGTGGGTAGTGGGAGAAGTAAAATAAAAACACGCAAAGTGGAAAAGGTGGGGTTGAGGACACGCGAATCATACATAATGCACGGACCGTGGTAAAGATGCATCGACAAGATAAATTCAGTAGAAAATGGAGGAACAAAAATAAAAGATCTTTTAAAAGTAGATGAGTAATAACGCGAATGTACATTTTCCTCCAAGGTCTGGACTATCATTTTTTAGGCTGCAGTTATTGAGTTATTTTTTATTTAATTTGGGTCTGCGTGGCATTTGATAAATCATAAGCAAAGATTTGAAGAAATCTTGAAGACATTTTATGGGTTATTGTATTAAATTTTATCAGATTCCATGACGATTAATAAAAGCAAAAATTAAATTTTTTTTAAAGAATCACAAACAACAAATATATATGCAAAATTTAAAAAGAAAAAGAGTAAGAATGAAGAATAAATTTAATAGCTTATTTTACTATTTTAGTCAGAAATAGCCTGCATTCCATTATTAATTTATCTAAGATACAAAAGATATAATTACATAAGTCTGTTAATGAATATTTAATTTTAGGAGGATTAAACCTTGAAGTAAAACCCCTTATGCGTGCAGGTATAGCTACTTATTTCTCATGCTTTCTTTCTTGAATAATATGTTCACTAAACTAGGAACAATTTGTCAGTATCAATATTAAAAACGTAAGTGTTAATCGATAAACTCTTTGAAATACTTCAAATGAAAAAAGTGACGTACTTCTAATATTGTATAATGAAAGTCTGAATTAACCCTTTGCCCTATGATTTATTTTTCATCTGTGATCGATATGATAACTTTGTCAGTAATAATTCATTGAAAAAAGAGAGAAATTCCATGTATATTCTATGTCTATATCTGCCATATAATTGATAACAGAGGAATAATATTTAATTTGAATTCAAACGAATTGAATAATATTTATGTTTGTTAAATTCTGTTTAAAATCTTCACCATGAGTCTCACGCGTTATCGTAAGGCGAAGGATTGACACCAATTTAATTAAAGGCTAGAAATGTCTGGTTAGAAATGGAAATTTGTTGTTGTCGTCGTTCGATATCAGACGTAAACATTCAGTAGTCAAAAGAAGCAGGACGCTGTTGGTCTTTATTAATTTCCGTAAACCTGACACGGAGTTCTCGCCGGGTGGCATTGTCAGAACCGAGAAACTGGCTGCAACTGTCTGAGAAAGCATCTGGTAACCATCTGGTAACGAGCCAAGTGTAATATTTTTACGTCGATCGGCGGTAAACTAATCTTCGGGGCGATCAGTGCGGGCGAAGAAAAAAACAGCAGAGAAAAAAAACTGTAACAGGTGAAGTTCCCTTATGCATTCTGCTTAATGGCAATAAAGGCTGGTAAAACCAAGTTCGATCGCAAATCGTTTATTCACACGTTGTGATTCATGGGAGGTGAATCTTTTATGAGACGTTTATTTTAACACTAAAACAACCAGACGGGTCAAAGTCACCAATTCCGGATTTCTTCTTGCAATTATGGAAAAGATAATAGATGTTTCCTTGCGAAATTATTAAAGAAATTGATTTAGCAATGCGCAAACTGAATTGAAAATCATTTTAAATCTGAATAGATGCACTCTTGGAGTTTCTATAGAGGAATTTCAAAAAGTCAATTTAAAAGATATTTTCTCAAAACCTTGAAAATGAAATTTATTTGCAAATAAATGTAATTTATTATCCGTGAGAATGAATCCTTTCAATTATTTTTTTAATTCATAGTAAATAAGTGAATATATGTAACTGAAATAAGCTTTTACATATAGTTGTGCTCTTTCAGACACTTTTTTCAGATGACTTTTTTACACATCGAACACATAAGATGGGACCTTTTTATATTACTTGCATTACCATATGTAAAATGAAGTGGAAGTGCACATATATGTAAATCTATGTACATTAGATACTGACATTCTTCTCGTGAAGCAAAACTGACTTTTTAATGAGTTATAGGACTTAAAAATTCGGGTAGCGATACATTGCTCCCTGGAACTCAAAGAGTTAAGTGGAATGAATACGGTTAAGATAATTCGTTTGTTGACCCCACAACAACATTTTTGGTATTAATTAGCGTTTACTCTTCTTTATAAATAATGTTCCTACAATAAAGGAAACAGAAGAGAATATATTTGCGTTATTTTGTTAACTGTTATTGCTCACCGAAGAAATTTGTTGTATTTTGGAATAATCCAACTTCTATTCGTGAGAATAAATCCATAGCATCAATTAAGATTTAATAAACAATTCTTTAAAGTGAGTTTTACAATTCACAAATATAATATTCCTATTTCTGTAAAAAAATTAAATTATAATCATCGTTAGGTTTAATATTTGCTAGTTTATATCTCATTGATTTGCAATGGTGCTATGAATTTCAAAACTTGTTTCAAGGATGCGTTAGATTGACCTTAAATTTGCACTTAAACTGACTTTTGAACATTTCATTATAAAAACTACAAACATGGATTTATAAATACCTAAATTGGTTTAAATTTCAGCTTAAGTAGTACTTAATCAGCTTCTTTAGTAATTTCTCAAAGAGGTATTCGTACCTGTTCAGTAATCGCAAAGGAAAAAATCAAGGAATGCGTCATTTTGACCCATTTGGTAGTTCTAGTGTTAAGATATGTATACTGATTATGGAAAGTATTGTACTTGAACTAAGCATACATGTTTAATTACATGTAAAATTAGATGGCGGTTAATTGAAACATGAAGAGATAAAAATCCATTAAAAAAACGTGCACGATTATTTAGCGTATACAATTAAATAATCTTTTCACAAATTTATTTATGCACATTTCATTAACATTTCTCCTTTGTTGAAAGTCGTAAATTTTATTGGCAGCAGTCAATTGCACTTTGACTGCCCGACGACTGAATTTCGCCGTTCGAATCGAGCTGCGCGGGAAATTGAGTGTTTCGCAAAATATGCTTAATAACCCGTGTCCGGTAGACACCAGTCCGACGAACGGACTATCATTCGAAGCTGCAGGACAACGTATTGATTTCCTTCGTGAACTGGACACTGGCTATTATCGATCCGTTAAAAAGTTCAGGGCTGTCTCCTGTGTTACATGTCCTTTAAAAATACCACTTTTTTTTTTGAGTCATCGGTTCATGATGATGTTTTTACCATGAATTTCGACGAGTACAAAGAAAAGTAAAAATAGCGTCGTACTTGGAACAATAACAAGCTATAACATTTAAGACGATGGAAAAACAGACCTTTAAATATTTCGGTTTAATTGTCGTATTGCATGATACGTGAACGATCAAGCCTCAGTTGAGACTAACGGGTTCGAACCGGCGAAGAACATTTATTTTTTCGGTTTCACCCTCGCAGTTTATTGACGACGGTACGATTATCGAATTGTTAACCCTTTGAGTGCCAATTGAAATTTTCAAACATCTACGAAAAATGTTAAAAGACTTTAACACTAGACCACTTGAACTGTTTATGTAATATTTCTTTATAAAAGCTATACGCGTGAATTTAGTAAGATTTCAATTAGTTTATATTTCAATTTAGGTATTACTAAATCAGTTTCTTTAGTCAGTTCTTAAAGAAGTATCTGTACCTTTGCAGTAATCCTAAAAGAAGAAATTAGGAATTGGTCATTTTGACCCACCTGGTAGTTCTAGTGTTAAGCAAAAATTATTGTAGACAAAGATGTGTATTTAATTTTGATTCAAAGCTAATTGAATTTGTGTACAATAGTAGCTATATGTTAGACGTACTTTATTAAGAAAATTAAACATAAACTCAAAAGACTTTACAACAAAAAAATTACATATAAGAGAAAAATATCCATGAACACATGTTATATATATCGATTTCAATTTTTCACAAGTGTATAAAGGAGCAACATATCGTTCTTTGACACTGAAAGGGTTAAACTCGCTAAATTGTATTTGAATGGTTCCCCGTTGAAAAAGAGAACTCGTCCGGTTGGCCGCGGTTAAATTGGAGAACGCGCAACGGGGAGAACAAAGGTCGAGCTCTGGTGAGTCTTTGCACGCGATCATTTTTCGTTAACAATAAAAAAGAAAAAGAGAGGAAAAGAGATAGAGACAGAGACACATTGGCGGTGCGTGGACCGTGTATCACTTTTCTTTTTTCTTTCTTAGGCATTGTGAGAATTTTAGGTACTAACGTTGTTGTTAGGTAATCGTGTGCCGTGTGCCGTGTGCCGAGAAGTATCTTTTCTATTCGTGGAGTTACCTACATACACGTTTGTCGTTGGTTTGCTGTTGTTTTGCCGACACATTCAGAATTTCTTTTTCTTGGATTTGTTGCGCATTTTTTTGTCACGCCTTAGTGATACCACACCATTTTCATACTGCGTTGCTTTCCCTCCATTTTCCCTGACTCCCAACCCTCAACCCTTTCCGTACACACGCACACAAACACACACATACAGACATATTTGGTTGCTCTGCAACACAAACACGTTTCACTTACAGATGCGATTCATTTGGTTTCGTCGTCTAATACAGAGTTATCAATGTAACGCTTTGAAGATCGCAATCTCTAAAATTAGATCTTTAGAAAAAAAAAAACAGAAATAAAAGCAAATCCACATAATAACCCTTTGCACTCGATTTATTTTCAATGCTGTTGGGTGTAAACTTGTATTTATTTTTAAGGAAATGAATTAAAGTAATTTATAACGATAGAATTCAATGTTTTATGTTTATTTATTATTATTATAATAAGATTTAATTTTTATAATCACTTAAAGTGTGGTACTTTTCAAAATAATTTCCAACGTTCTGGAACAAATTTGTATTGTCATCTCCAGCATAACATACGAGTGCAAAGGGTTAACACTTCGACTGCTAAATAAAAACTCATCAAAACTCGCGAGGAGTAGAAACAGTTTTCTCAGTAAAGCAGAAACTGAAGAGTGAAAATTCTTCGTGACGATTGCTCTACTCATGTATCCAATAAAATTCGATTCGTTTGATACGTTATGAAGATAATGAATATTTAAGTTTATGTAAAAAATGGTGGCTGAATTCGGGTGATATGGTAGTCAAAGTGTTAAATAAAAACGTATTAAATATTCATTTCTTTATAATATTTATTGGAGTTAATTTAACATTTTTAAAGTTTATTTTTAATTTGGAAAATTTAATATGGACATGAATATTATCGTTTAAAAGTTTAAGAATTACTTGTAACATTCATTACTTGTGAATGGGGATGAAATAAAAGATAATATAGTACATTGTTTCTTTGCTTTAGTAAGTTTATTTGGGGTTCCTTTTTTATTGCATTGTTTGCCTTCTATTTCAGCAAATAGAAATATTGTTTTCTCTCCTATTTTATATATTTCTAATTGGTTGACGAATTATGAGGATATTCTATTACAATTAATTTATTTTATAATAAAGTTCATAGATTATCAGTTGCATACGACACAATTTTTATTAGCTGGTATAGAATGTAAAATGACCACAAACGAGAAGTTTGACTGAATAACTAATTAATAATTCCAGTTTTACGGTTTTTATGCAGTTATATGTATTAGCTTGAAGTATTACAGAAAAATTTACACTTTGATTTATATTTCTCGTATCGAAGAATCCGAGTTTCAGTCTTTTCTGATAGGTTATCCCAAACTTTTAAACGGTAATGTAATTTTTATATTTTCCACTTTTGATATAATTGTACAGATGATTTAAAATCATAACATTCTACTACATCAAGGGAAATATTTCAAAATGTACCACGCACAATAAAAATATTAATTAAAAAATAAAAAATTTGTTATACATATAAGTGTGTACGACAGATACTTTATAAAAAGTTTTAATTCTGAAATCAAATTTAAATAATGACGATTCTATTCATTTATTTAAAATGTGCGGTCGTCAAAGTGTTAATTCGGTACATACCTAAGCACGTGAGAATAAGGGCGAAGCGATATATATACAGATGTTACTGGATCGTATAATTTATGAGCTTTAAAACCTTGAAGTTCGATTTATGGTGTATCCAAGCTTCTCTCTGCCGAGAAAGCATCATAAATCGATTGAATATATTTAACATATATTCAATTAATATATTCAATATTTTAAATATATTTTTTTATAAATCCCTTGAATCAGCAAAAAATAATTGTATAAATAATGTATTATACGAATCCTATTTCAACGATTCAAAGAATTTAATAAGGACTATTTTAACAATTGAATTCTCTAGTTTTAATGAATATTGAAAAAGTAGGTCCATATTTATAAGAAATGTAATCATAATTATGAATAGTCAACAGTTTGTAAAAAAAGTATATGTATTTGCAGTTTAGGAAAGATACATTCGAAGACACCTGTAACTATGGTTTGTTGTTAGTGGCAAGCATATGTGGCTAAATGTATTGTAATGGAATCATAGATTATTTTATTTAACTTTTCTTATACTATTTATTTACTTATTATTAATGAAACATATGGCGAAAGTAAACTATTGTTTATCTAACTTACGTTAAGTTAAATAGATAAAACTATTTTATCAATTGCTAATAAATAAATAGTTAAAAAAGAATTCTCTCACTTGAGTTCCTTTCGAATTCGTTTTTGAAAGGATCGATTTTTGATGTTATCGATTAATGATAATGTTATCTTCACCTAAGTTAGTTGACCAGGAAGAGTTTGTTTTTAATCAAGTATTCGCTCCTTATTACAAGTCCAATATCTATAAACCATCCACGAGTATTAGCGACGTTGACGAAGGACATCCAGACTGTTATTGTCTAGTGGACGTTAACATCGTTTTCGATAGGTCGATCATCCTCGCTTTCACCGGTCCTTGAGATATTATCGTTGCGTCAGAACGTCTCGCGATTTCATTCCATTTCTATCAATTCTTATAGGATTGAACCTGAAGCAAAATATTGAAAGTTCGGTATGCTTGCCACTAAAGTATGACTACTATTAAACGAACTTGCCTTATTACTTTTTTTTTTACAACTGCACCTGTTAGAACTATTTTATTATTAATAATTTACTAGAAATAAAACAGAGGTCTATGTCTACATTTATACTAAAGATGAAAAATTTGTAATAGGAAAATAACATTTAACTTTAACTCAGAGGAATACAATGGTATTTCCATTTGCTAATTTCGGTTCGACATTTTTGTCACGGCAAAGGCAAGGGGTTACTAACGTATTATTTAAATATATCAAATTACACAATTTTTCTCAATTTTAAGTACACTTTCTCTACAACTAGTTGTTTATTTGTACGGTTGTCGTAGACATGGATCTAGTATTTCTTCAAATGTCTTTGAAATTGAAAATGGCAATCTCTGAAGTAGCCTTTGTAAATCTCGAGTTTCGATGACATTTCATAAATAGAGTAACATCTGTGGTATCGCGAAGTTGCTCGCCCTTGTTTTCGAGCGCGCTGACTATGAGTTAATAAGCTTGTATGTTGGTTTGTGATGCCACGCGTGAAAGTAAATACATATACTTCAAAATACGAGAAATTAGCTCGGTGACGTATATTTTCACGAGAAATCACGAGGAGTCGCCATTGATTTTCTTATAATGCGAACCACTGATAAAGATCGTTTGTTATGATATGTCCGTGACACTTTTCTGGCACGAGCATGATGCTCACGGAATCGTATGTGACACAAATGTAAATTCACAACGTCAAGTTCGAATATATTGTATTCATGATCGTCCTGTTATTTAGTTGAAAGTGTCATTGGCACACGTGTTTTCAATGTGATAATTTACTATATATAATTTTACTACGGTACAAAAATATTTGTACTTTAACACTAAAACTAGCAAACCAGTCAAATTGACCACTTCGGAATCTTTATTTTGCAAGTATTTAAATTACGAAGGTGTCCTTATGGAAGATCTTCAATTAAATTTGTACTAATTTTGATGAAAGATTGAAAATAAGTCACTCTAATTGCTCGGTAGTTTTAGTGTTAATTAGGAAATAAACTGGGTCGACATCGCATTTGGTACTTGAAGCGTCACTTCCGTGAAACGTTCATATTTACACATTATTACATGGATTACCGTCCGGTTCCTTTCCTTTCACCCTTCTCTTCAGTAATCTCTAACTGTATGGCGAAACGTACGGTTGAAGCATTCGGCGTTCATCAAATTTCATTGATTGAACGATTTGCAATCATGGAAATTCATGAACTGCAGGTTGCTTTAAGAAGCTAGTATGATTATGCAATAATCTTGGTGGACTGAAGTAAGGAATGGACTATTGTCGAAATCAGAAACGGTTCCTTTCTCCTATGATAATGTAAAGTAAAAGCTGATGTTATTGATTACCTTTAAAAGTGATTGTATATTATATTTTGATAGCTTAGTTTATTTGTAGAAGGTGATCAACTATTTTTTTACCAGTTATAAAATAATAGAAATAATTTACATAAAGTATTCTACTAATTATCATTGAATCGAGACACTATTCAATTTCGATTAATTTTTGCTCAAATTATATTTCATATATATGTTCAGCAATTTTACCTCCATTCTATAAATAAGTATAATATAACTATCAATAAATTATTATACAATAACAATTTTTGAATAATTCAACATTGATCTCGATTCCATTGTAAAGTTTGTTACCACAGTCCTCGTAAATACAAATATTCCGTATAAATAATTAGAGATTGATCTAATAGAAAAATCACCCAAATCCTAAATCATCATTTCCATTCTCGATATTCTAAAAATATAAAATATCTACATTTTGGTGTATTAACATTCTCTTATAAACTATTACCAATTTCACTGACAGTTTCTATTAATCGAGCTGCCGCCTTGAACACGAATTTCAATGAAAGTATTTAATCATGAAACAACGCAAACCAGTGACGTCATAGTTCCATGTACCCATCGAGTCGGTAACTATTCTAGAATCGTGATAGTCCACCACGATTAGTCTAGGACAATTCTCTGTATTAGATGTCAGAGTGCCGCCATGTTCCGGTTGATCGCACATTCCTCTAACTGTGGATCATTCTCGTTTCAGGGTGCCACCGGGTTACGTGTATCAGTCGCCTTACCTGGCGGCTGCGGCGCCAGGTGGTTTGGTACCGCTTCCGGCGACGCAGTTGACCCACGCCGCGGCGATGGCGGCGGCGTCCCAGTTCTACGAATATCAGAACGTCGCGGCCGCGGCCGCCACGTATCCGGGGACATCGTACAATTTCGCCGAGGCGTATCCTTATACCAGCGCTGCCGCGGCTGGTATGTGTTTGAAAACTGTCCAGAGCAAGGACAACAACGGGCTGATACACCACCATCAGCAGCACACCGGCAGCAGCCCCGCGGTGCTGGCACAGCAACGATTGGAGAAAGCTCTCCTGCCGCCCTTTCTGCCGTCCTTGCTACGTAGCAACGGTAGAAATTCATTCGAGAACAGAACGCACTGAGAAAAAGGGGGATGCGTGCGAGGGAGAGAATGAGAGGGGCGAGACTGAGCGAAAGACTGAGCGAAAGAGAGAGCAAAGAGATCTTTGGGGACTTCCTTTTCGTAGTGCGTAGTTGTGCTCGCCAGGGTGAATCTTTGCAAGATTCCCGCGACCTCTATTCGGACTTGCGTCTCGCGTGTAGAATGTCAAGATTACAAATGCATTTCTTCTTTTGTATCAAATGTTTCTACGAGTTTGGTATTATTTTCTAACTGATTTTTGTCGAATCTTATTTCGCTGGTTCTAAGCATGTGAGCTCGATAGCATTATCTTGGATACGGACACGTGCGCAGCAAAGTTACTTCTATTGAATATTGTTAGTGAAAGCGATGCATGTGTCGTGACAGCTATAGCATTATTCTTTTTTTTCTAATGCGTTACAAGTTAGATTTAGACGGAATTAACATTGTTTAAAATGCTGCACGTGTCGACAGCCTTGTCACGTTTTCTTAATTCAAATGTTCTCCGATTTTAAAGGTGTTACACTTTTTGTAGAAAGTGTTGCGCGATGTATATACTAATCGTATGATGTTTGTCACTTGCGGTGTAAGATTGGCAACAAGTGACTGCAATGTAGATAGATCGTTACTTTAGGTAATTTATTTTGAATTTTCATTATATAATCGTTTTGCACGTAATTACGTTGCGTTATAGTTTTGTTCACTTGTTCGTAAACTTTGTAGTACGTGATTTTTGAAATATTTGAATCCACTTGTAGTATGGTTGTCCATTAGTAATTTTTCTTAGTTACTTGTTAGTGCGTAACAGACAGAATTGATCAAATTTGATATTTTCAAAATCAATATTCGCAGTAGTATTCGTTATAAATTTTCATTCGCTGTGGATTACGTACATTTTTATTTATTGCTACAGAATACGTTCATATATTTTATTGGAAAGTAATCTTGATATGAATTTCGAAAACAACTAGATACCACTCGAAACGGTAAATTTTTGTTGATATTTAATTTTTTCTATTGGGAGTCTTGTAGTGAACTTTTTCTGCTCGTTTCACTTGTCGCTTCTTCGAATTGAATTAGTGAATGTTCTGTAATTTTGATGTGTTTACATTGAATTGCGTCGTTCGTCGCGATATTTTTTGCGGATTTAAACAATGATTCTCGCAATTAGCAGGAGAACTTTCTGCAATCTGGTTTTCATTGAATTACTAGGGAACACGATGTAACTGTAATACTTCAAATCATCTATACGGTTGCGTTTTCGTACGTTCGGAGGAATTTGATCTGACGAAAAGTATCCGCACGGAAGTTGTTTTAATTTACGCTGGAATGATTTGCTGATAGTAAAACAGATACAAGATAAACAAAAAATGGAAACGCATCATTGCATGCTTACGCTAGCTTCGCACTCAACACGATGAATATGCAATTTTGTTAATGCTCTGATGTGCTGTCTACGGTGGTGGTGGAACAATTGTCACGATAGATGACAGTAGTCTGTAAGCTTAATTTTGCAACACTAGTGTCTTGCCAAATGTTTAAAGTTTAATTGCGAAAGCATTGAGGCATAGTGAAGAAACAGTACAAACTTCTTTTGCAGCATTTATTCATAACAAAATGGTGCAGGTAACTGTATATTGAACAAATTCTCGATCAACGTTGTTTTTATATAATTTTAAATTATTTTTCGAAGACACGTTCAATGTAAATTATATTGATAAAATTTGTTAAACTTATCAATTTTGTTTTACTCAAAATTATCTTGTTTTCTTTATCTGATGCTGTGAAATATTATAGGTTCAAACATATTTTCGTACCTCTCGTCAAACCGATATATCTATTTTAAATGAACTTTACATATTTTTATTTGTATATATGTTGTACAAAAAAAAGATAAAATTTCATGTTATTGCTATGTTTATTGTTCTGAATAAGCATAGACTCATAAATTTTTTTCTCATCTGTATGTTTAATACTCAGTATTTATTTAGCTGTGCTTTTCCACGTCTTTACTGTGAAGGTTTAAGAAGATATTTTTTCCCACATATTTTGTTTATTTTGAACTTAAAGATTTTAATAGTGGCAGGAGAATTTTGAAATGAGATATTAAAATACCTTAATTAATAATATATTTAACAAACTGTTAGATTTCATGGAGAATAATAGATGAATTGCTAAATGTTGTATGAACAGATAAAAAAAAAGAATTACAAACTTAGATTTTTTATCCACCTTTAGACAATGCTATAACAAAAACTATTCTTCTTATTGTACATATTTTAGCATAGAGACGCATGCATGACATTTATAAATTTTTTTCTCACAATACAAATGAAAATATTTGAAACTAATTTTAAATAAATACACCAGTTTCGTAAATAGTGCAGAAATTGTATTTGATTCTATAATTATCCACAGTATTGTATTTTTCCAATTAAATATTCATAGATTAATAGTTACATATTTATAAACTACCTATAAGCTATGCATACACCAGAGAAATTCAATCCCTCATCTTTATTCCTTGTATCTTAAATACACGTTGAATCATTGAATGACTTTACATTTTACAGGAAATATAACGAAATATTAAAGAAAAGTTGTATCTCACAGTGTCTTTAAATTCAAAAGAAGCCTAGAATGGTTTCTCGTATCTTCTCGAAGGGTTACCTGCACAAACAGATACGTGTGGTTAATTAAGTCGAATCTCAGTTTGGCATTTCCTTTTTTCCAGCAAACGCGGCAGCAGCTAGCTACGTGACACCGTATGCATACACGACGTTACCAGGTGCAGCGGGGTTGCCAGCAGCCGCAGCTGCAGCTGCAACGGCGGCAGGAGCGGCTTTCCCGGGTCTCCCGTACCAAACAACACCTCAAGAGGCGAGATTGCAATAGGAGCTGGACGAATCGCCGCGGGGGAATCGTCGAATATCGTCGCGCGCGATTTCGGCGGCGTTAAATTCGCGGTTGAAGAACTCGATCCTCGCCGTATAAACTTTCGATCTTCGCCTGTCCTCTGTATCCATCCGCCATTTTGTAATTGGCTCACCGGACAGCCGGGGGAGCAGGACGCGAAGAAGACACCACCGTTCAAGAACGGTGACTCAAACGGCACAGTTTCTTACTAATTTAATCTTCAATCTTCCCCACTTTAATCTTCCTTCCTACGTTCTCCTTGTTAGGGCCAAAACTGGTGCGCTCCCGGCCACCGATTACTTCGGGGCGCGGGAAGAAACGCATTGACGTTGTCATCGTTTAGAAAACTTAACGGAGCACGATGTCGATTAGAGGCTTTCAGTGGACGCGAACATTCTACGAACAGCGAACTGTACATTTAATCGTTAACGACACGAGCGAACCGGGGCTGGAGTCTGCGAGACCTTAGAGTTAGAACACGTTCGAGTTAGGCGTACTCTATGGCAGAGTAAATGCGAAGACTAATGTTTATTCGGAATCGATGTAATCTACCTACGTCGAACAGTAAAATGGAATTCAGGACAAGTTTTTTTTAAGACGCGTTTCTTCCACCAATGTCAGTTTCACGCTAGCCGATTATTCTGTCGCGAGAGAAACGTATGACAAAGCGAAAACGATGCGAAGAAATGAAGAAAATAGAAATGACCGTGCAGATAGAAAGTCACTAGCGTGAAACAGTTTTAACAGCGAGTAGTGTTCTATTTATAACCTACATACACCATCATCGATATCGGAATTCTGTTGCAACCTTCTCGAGAAGTAAATTTTTTAAGAAAATAATTTTTATGTTCTTACGAATATTCGTTTCGAATGTTGATCGAGACTTGCGAGGTTCTTATGAACCTAGACGCACAGGTTAGATTCAGCGAACTTGTCGGGGTTGGAGATTTTTCTATTTTCTGCGTAAAAAATTCTTTCTAACCCCGACGGACTAGATAAACGTGAGTTGTGAAGTGACCACGGAACTTTCGCGTAATTTATACTGATTAACAGGAGGGATTCTTCATTTTACGAATGATCTGACGACAACCAAGTTCGTGCACAAAGTGTTCTTATGTCGTACGTAAATTTAAATTATTTGCTAAATTGTATCTTTAAATTATTTGCGTCCATAACTATGAAACGGAATGGGAAAAAATTGTTTAAACATTCAGTTTACGTCTGACATCGAACACTTTGCGTGATACTCGATTAACTCCGCTGGAACTAAACGAACGAAAAAGTAGGCAAGATGGTTAGATATAAATGTATTTCGACAGGGCATTGTTAGATTCGTGAATGTGACTTGTCGTTTAGGAATATATCGTGTACCAACGATTGAAAAGGACTTTGTAATTGATTCATTAGGATGAATATTTTAGACGCTTTTAGAAACGATGATCACGTCGTAAGTGAATTAAAGTGTCGATGTTGTCTTGAACAATCGCTTAGAGGCGAAACTACTAAGTGTCTTATAGACGATGCCTTTTTTGCGTGACTGGTTAAAGTCACCAAAACGGAGTGATCAGTGATTTGTAGTACGAATCCAATGAGGACCAATGGACGAACGAACGAGTCGGTCTTGCGAAAAATATAGGATTGCATGAAAATAATGCAATTTGTCGTTTTTACGAAATCGTCGTTGCTTCATTTTTATCCGCGTAAAAACCAGCAAAAATTAATTTTAATTTAGTTTCAAACTTATGCTTTTGATAACGAATTGTCTCTAGAAATAGAACGACAATTTTAAATGTTTTCGTTTTATCAACGAAATAGCTGAAAACACCTTTACTTTTAAAATTCATTCCGATGTTTCCGTTTTACATTTGCTATGAAGAAGTTTGACACACGCGAGTTTAATCATTTTCTCATTGTGTTCGTAAATTGGTACTACAATGTTGGCATGCAGTTTTGCGCATGTTCTAAATACAACCCAATATTCGTATTATTAACTTTTCTAAAAGAATTTATTCAAAAAGGTGTCGATAACTTTATTTGTGTATTACGCAGGTCAAAACTAAAAACTTGCCAAGACACATGATTTTTTAAACATTTCTTTCCTAAAATGTAAAAATGTTTAATTTAACAACTTATTGTACTCAAAACTTCCGAATTGAAAATTGAAATTTAACTAAATTATAAATTCTAAAGTATAAATTTTCTTCTAAATTCTAGAATTATTTATAAGGATAATTAGAAATCATTGATAAATGTGTCTGGTTAACGAACACCATTTTTATATTTGTTATGATTTATTCAATCAAAAATTACTATATATTGGAAGCAAACTATTTAAAGAGCCATATTTATGAACTTCTTTTAGTTTTGGCTGTACAGAGCGCTAATAAATTTACGACGCCCTTTGAGCGTCATTCTGTATAAAATACTGTCGACCAACGGAATGTCATGGCCTGAAGAATTCACTCGTCCAATTCTTTTAAGTGATCTGGTGCCTTAATTAGCACGACCGAATAGTTTTAATGGTTAGAAACTAGTCAGTGAATCGTTAGCGCGAAACTATTCGTTAACACGTGCATCTGGAGGGATGAAGGTGAAATGAAACGAGACGACGGAATGGAAACAGAGGAGGAATAACTAGCTAGCGATTAGGGAGACGGAGAGTCGGGCTATGAAGAATGAGACTGTCTAGTCCTAAACCCGTCGAGACCTTAGACGAGGTACACTCGATTCGTTAGAATTGTAAGTAGACGTTAATATGCATGAAGAAACGGAGGAAGAAACCAAAAGTCTTGTAAAAAGTTAGCGAAAGAGACGCTGTTAGAAAGGTTTAATCTTAAGTATTAATTATTACGTAATCGATCGATTAAGGTAATAGGAAAATAAATTAATACCATTGATATTATATTATAATTATTATTATTATTATTATTACGTATTAATTATTATTGCTATTATTTTATTATTATTATTATTATTACTATTGATAATATTATTACTATTACTATTATTATTATTATTATTATTATTATTATTATTGTCATTGATTATTCATTATTGTTCATGTACTTAACGACGAAGCGGAGAAAAAATGTGATTGGGCGAATTTATTATTTGGAAGTTACACATATCTTCCGTCGCGACGAAAGGAAGAACGAAATTCAAGTTGAAACCGTGAGAAACGCGAAGTTTCGTCACGGATACTATGATCCTTTCGAATATCCTATATTCTTAGGATTAATCATTGTAATATATCGTCTGTTATATCGTTCTTCAGTAATATTAATATTATACACTCTACCAATAACGTTAACGAAAAAAAAAGTAAATTATATCATCTCGAAGACAAACGAAGAAGAGAAACGGACGCGTCTTGGTCTTACAATGAATCGCGACTCTTGTTGTCTGTTGCTTTTGCACGTCACCTGAATTCTTCGCGAAAAAACGAACACGATCTTTGATTACAGAAAAACGAAAAAAAGGAAATAAAATCTCAATTTTCACAAAACTTATGTTTTATTTCATTCTCGTTATTCCATTTTCTTTATCTCTCTCGTGTCTGATATGCTATAAACAGACATGAATATTATCTACGTAAGTTAGTAATTTTCCTATTTCCCTAAATTATACTGTAGTATTAGTATGTTTATAATTTATACAGTTACCGTTATGTTGAATTTCAATGTTGCAGCTATAAATAAGTTACCCAATAATGGAATTAAAAAGACAGTAAAATAATAAGATGCATAACCGCAAAAATGTGAATTTGATTTGCAAAAATGGTGAATACGGTCTGCATAAGGGTGAATTTGGCGTTCAAAATGTGTAGTAACAGCAACAAAGTTAATAAGCTATGTTTCCAAGTAAAATATTCCTTCATTATGTTTTATTTTTCGTTTATCTGTAAACGTTTGATATCAAATCAACAGGGTACACATATGTCAGGTTGTGAATTTGCGATCTAAAGGAAAGTATTATTCAGTTGAATAATTTATCTATTGCTTACACTTGAATTGTGTTTAATTATTTGATGCAGTGATCCGCAATATTTTATGCTTAGCGAACCTTTTGGAATATATTATGAAAATGACCTACCCCTTACGTGGGTATATAAAATTATAGTTATTTGTAATATGACAATGGCAATAAAATTAATCGTATATAAACACTGTATGCATTACAAATTTTATACATTTAAATATAAATTATTTATCTCATACAAAATTTCGAAAATTTGATATGAAATTATAAAAATATTATTAAATATTACAAATCATTCTGATAATCAGTGATTTAATGAATAACGAATACATGCAACTATGCAACTTTGATATAAGCTGGACGTTGCAGTATTTTATATTTCTAAATATCTTGCAAATTGTGAAACGGGCACAGGGTGTTGTAAAATTGTATTTTAAAAATATACCACCGTAAGGCAGTAATCGGGTTTATATAAAAGGCTTATACACAACATGTAACTCACTTTCCTTTTAATTAACTACAATAATTTTTTTTATATTTAAAGAGCATTTTAGCTTTTAAAATAAAAACAGTAACTTTAAATATAATAAACATCAGTTTCATACTAAATGGTTACTTCACATTAAATAGCTCATTAACCAATTAACTGTGGAATTTAGTTTGAAAAATCTCTCATTGTTTGCGCATTAAGATCAAACAGTAAAGTATATACTCGTCCAACGCAGAGCAAATGCTGCTATAATATATTTGAACGAAAAACTAAAGTAAAATGAAAAAGAATTACACGTTTATCTGGAAAAATAAATAATCTATCGTTAAAAAAATTAGTACCATTTTGTGTTTTAAGATGACGTGTATACTCGCCGAATGCAGTTAACTGGTAAATGAAAGTTAAGGATAAAATAATTCATTTAACCCGGATAATTAAATACTGTTAATTTTGTATTTGTTCATTCAGTTTGTAACGCAGAATAGACATATTGATGTGTACAAGAAAATTATATTAATTTTTTAGTTATAACATTATTCTTCCTTTAAGTTATCAGTTATAGCATTCAAATTTTAAATATTGTATAGTCAGCAAACCATCCGTAAACTTCTTGTATAAATTTTTTATCTGTAGTTAACATTCTACGGATTTCTGTATAACTTTTTTAATTTCTTATTTGCCATTTGAAATTTCGAAAAATTTTCTTTATCCCTAGGCTGGAGTGCCGAGACTGTATTTGTAACGCAATCAACTTGAACAGTAAGAACTTTCTTTTTCCTTTTGCAATAGAGCGTCTGTCGTAGCTGCGGAACTCGATCTCGTTGTTTTTCATGGCTAAAGATAATCCTAATGGCCTTGCGGTATGGGACGCTGGGCGTCGCGACGGATTGCAAAAACTAGCGAACGAGAAACTGCCCTGGACGTCTAACTTAGCGATGGAACAAAAATAACCAGTCACGTCTTCTAGTGAAATAACTCAGCGATTTGATTCCCTTCGCAAGCCTCCATAGATATGTCATTCTTTGATGTCGTGTCAGTTAAAGTAATTTAAACAATCGTGTGGGGAAGTTCAATAACTGTTAAAATTGTTTTATTTTAGTTTCGGTATTTTTGTTTCGCAATTATTGATATCTTAAGAGCATTAGAAATGATTCTGGAAATAAATAATTTCACTTGAATACTATAATAATGAATATTTGAAGAAACCAAAAATAATCTATTGTTACAATTCTTATAGGGATTACATATCGATCGTATTATATGCTTGGTAGTTCTAGTGTTAAAAAATTCGAAAACTATGTTGACAAAATTTCAATAAGTTATAGAATTTTTATGTGGATTTTTTATTTATTATATTTTATTAACTTATTATGCATTATGTCCAATAATGATTAACTTTCGTTATATGAATCCAGGAGGATGTACAGAATTTAGAATTGAAAATCATATATTTATGATACTGGAGAAAAGTGATGTTAGATTAAAATCACGGGTAATAAAATTGTGTAATAGAAAGCGTAGTATACGTAGGTAAAACCGTTTAATTTTACGGCTAAGAGTTAACATTCGGAAAATTATTCCATGAAATTTAGAATGAATATATAAGTTCTAATAGAAAAATTTATGATATCATAATAAATGTTCCAGACACTGTAAGAAAATATTCGTAGTACTAATATTTTTAAAAGAAGACTTAATCACTAAAATTCATGAAAAAGAGGAACTGATTATTATTCTAAAATTCTTGAAATAGAATGTTTGAATATTCATAAGTTAATAAATGTAAGTTTGTTTCTGCTCATAATTTTTGGGACTGTTTGCTTAATCAAGAATTAAACAAGTAACTGCTATAGTCAATATTCACTTACATAGAAATTTTTATTCTATTGCATTGAAGAAAAGCATTTCCATTAAAGTGTTGGTTTAGCTGTCGATTATATGGTAAACCTGAATAACAGACCACTTTTATTCTAGGCTAGTACAATTCTAATTGATGTATTAAATAAATTAAATAAAGATGTAATTCATATCTTTAAACAATTTTATAGAATGTACAAAATCGTAAAAGTCATAAGTTTAAAAAGGTTCTCATTGACAACGCATTAGTGCACACTACGTTAGTCTATCAGTACATCATTTCTCGTGTATTGATTGTTTACTCAGTCATTTTTGTTTACTATTTTTTTTATTACTGAACTTTTTCATGTAGATAATTTTTATCTTTTATCTTACTTTCGTAAAGTACACATGAAATCAGTCTGCTTTCGACTCTTGGATACTATATATAATAATACCTTTATCACAGTAACATAAGAGTACAATACTAAGAAACAGAAGTCTATATTATGTAAGATTTGATAAAGAAATGTATGATAAGATATTAGAAATGATTAAAGTAATTAATGAGAAGCTATGTATAACGCACTATCAGAACAATGTTTTCACACGTTACACTTAATACCGATGAATGAATCTTCATGTTTATTGGAATAGATCTGTTTTGTAACATTTATAGTGACAAAGCAATAGTTGATATTGTAACGCAGTTGATAAACTCAATATTTAATAAATTATTTATTTCAGTAATGAAATAATATAATGAATAACAATGAGACAAGTACAGAAACGTTTCTCAATCGTAGAAATTATAAGTACAAATATATAAGTACCGTCTGTTGTTGTAGCAAACCTGGCACTCTGGTCTGAGTGGTCAGATTTGAAGGCACATGCTTGCCTGCAGTGATTTTCGGTTCTGATATACGATTCGTTGAGGTGCTCACGCACAGTAATCGGGTCGTGCGATAGAGAGCGCAAAGATCCGTTTTCAGATTCGCTATTGGATTTTTCGAAGCGACTGTATCCGCCCCTATGACGTGCAAGTGCCAGGTTTGCTGCAACGGACGGAACCTTTCTCGCTATGAGCACAAATAGCTCAATCTGCAGTTTGAATCGCAAAAGTTACGAACACAGAAGATAAAAGAAGACTTTATGATCTGTTTTATGGGGGAGGAGGTTCTTTTTATGTTACTAATATAGCAGATTAGGGTAATCGTCATCAATAGGTACTTAACTATACTTTAATTTACGAAAAAAGCGCTCTTGGAGATGGTACACGGTTCTGTTCGTATATTTCGGTAGGCAGCCAACTGCGACAGCAGAACGTCGCGGCGCACCGTGCAACGTTGTCACATTGTAAGACAGAGTACGGTGTCCTCTTCCCTCCTCTAGACGGAGTGTTACTTTCTCAGATTTCTACATTTGTGGAAGATATTTACGCCTAGACCTTTAAAACTTTCAACAATATTTTTTATCTCAAAAGATATTAATCGTATAGTTCGTTCTTCTTTATATCGATCAGAAAAAACTGAACTTTTTGAGAAAATTATAGTTTCAGTGTGTACACTACTTTCGAACAATATAATGATAAATAAATTTTTATTTTATCTATTTCGTTTTAAAATAATAATAAAATTAATGTGACAATACCTCTTTATATAGTTACCCCACGGTGCGACATTCCACATGTAAAGGATCGTGCGTTCGATTACTGTCGTTAGCAGGGCATAAAAATATTCATGGTTTTCTTTATAGTGAGAATGTAATATAGGTGGTGATATAGATTTCAATAATAAATATATACTAGTATGAAAAATTAAGGAATCACGATATTTTCTGTGAAAAATTGCTGATATTCAGACTGTTGCAACTTTCTGAAAAGAAATCGTAGCTCATTTTAAGACATGAAGTTTCTACTTTTATAATTCATTGTGTTTTAATGTAAAATGTTTGTATACATTATATAACCAGTGGTAATGGAAATATACCTTTTCGTTTCAAAAATTCTCTACATTCGAACATTTCTGCAAATATTGAAAACATTCTTTTCACGATTATCTCTTCCATAAATTTGAAGATTGATGTTACTCCTCTACAATACTTCTTTAAAACTTGAAATACGATGTTTCTTACCATTTTATTGAATTATGAATGAATAGTATGCTGCCGGCATTAAAATATTCCAAGATAACATATATATATTTATAATCTGTGTCTAACGTGTAAAGGAGTGTGTTAAAAATAGGTGATGTTTGGGCGATCTGCGCAACAAAATGTTTTGTTACGACACGATTTCTTACACCCTATGGAACAAAAAATTTATGTACCATTATTTCCGGAGATGTCGGGGAAGTTATGAAAAATGCGGTTGAAGATAAGTATACGATAATGGTTATCTCATTTGTTTGCAATTTTATTGTTTCGATTTCTATTTTTAATAATTTATTCGTATGTTACTTCCTTAGGAGCCCATATTGAGTGTTATTTATTATGGATTTTACCCAATAGTTGTTTATTAAGTTGTTCAAAATTATTAAAATGTCACTCAAACATAAAAATGGAGAATTTGTTCACGATGCGATATTGCTTATGTTCTAAGCGATCGTGGAAACTGATAACTCTTCATTCTAAAAATGTTAAATGTTATAGTAAACCAGCGTCAATATTTGTAAATGTTGTAATCTTACCGCTACTTAGGTGGTAATCTGTTGTTATTCGTTACTCTCGCTTTCTTCGAATAATAAAGCATGCCTGACACAATTGTTCAAATGTGGTACAGGTAAACGGATATATGGTCTTTTTTTGACCTATCCAAAATACGACAGGATAGTTACTACATGTGAGCAACATATAACAACTCGTTCACCTATCTTACATTCACATGTGTGTCTGATGTTTCAGTGGCAGATATCGTTAATAGATTTAAGAATGAAGACACAATTGAATCACTTCTGTTAAGTGGTTGACCAAAAATAATAAATGAAAGAGAAAAACGGAAGATTATGCGGAAAATAGAAGAAAACCCGCGACTAAGTGCTTCTGCATTAACAGCTGAACTTCGAGAAGAAACTGGGACATTTGTAAATATACAAACAATTCGATAACTACTTAAAGAAAATGGTTATAATGGAAGAGTGGTAGCAAAGAAACTGTATATCAGTGAAGTAAAAAGTTAAAAAAAAACGTTTAGCTTTCTCAAAAGAAATGATTTCGGAGGAAGAATCAGGAAGGAGTGACGTCGTTTTCGTTGATGAATCTAAATTCAATACATCTAGTTCGGATGGACAATTTCGCCTTCGTTAGTAGTAGCTAAAATGTTTACGTATGATTTTTGTAGTTTAAAGTGGCTGCACTAATTCCCCATACAGAGTCGCGTAAAAAGTAATAAAGGTTCACAAGTGATTTTTGTATTTTATATTGAATAAATTAGAGTTGTGGTTGATGAACACAATTCGCGTTCGTGTTTTATCTTCAATTCATCGTTTTATAAAATAGTTTTGGGAAATAACGCGTTTCACAGTTTGATTATAGATGCTATGTGAAGTTTACAGATGTTTACAGATCCTATCTTTGAATCAAATCGTAAAACAATATTTCGAAATTTGATGTTCCCAATAAATGTTTGGAGACAAATGTTGGTTCCCAAGAATTGAATTATGTTATTTTTCAAACAATTCACAATGATTTTGAAATAACCTGACTAATGTTTTAATAGTTTAATTAGTAATGATTGTATTTGCGTTACTATTATTCTACACTTATTATAAACTAATTTACTTGCTATTTATTTATTTATTAGTATTATTAGATTGCCGATCCTGATGCAAATTAAAACTTCTCAGGATATAATTAGAAAAATAGAATTACAATAGAAAATTGTTTTTGTTGGCAAACATTGTAAGACAGGAAAGCTAAACAAGATTTCAGTATTTCATACTCCTATGTTGTTACGTATCGTATGTATTCTGTGCAACTTTGAACTTTCAGATTTCCTATAAATGCGTAAAAAATTCTCAGTCTATTGATTACCCTTTAAACTACTACTTTACATTTTTTATTGTTTATTATATATTGTTACTAACAGATAGATAATCTCGTAGGAAGAACTTTGTACTAACGAAGACTTTAAATAGAATTTAACAAGCATGAGTATTACTGAATTCTTTTGAATTGAAATTAATTATTATTCTTCTATTATCAATGACTATATTTCAGTAAGTATAAACGTAGAACATCACCAAAACTTTTCTCTATTTTTTCAATAAATTACTAATGACAAAATAATTGTATCGATCATGATTGAGACACAAATTAAAGGGCATGGGGTTAAATTCGAAAGTACAAGTGGATCCCTCCCAGCAAGCTCCTTGTAGTGGACTTGAAAGCTAGCATTATTGCTGATAGAGTAGTTCCTAACGAGGATGATGCTGCGCCGACTGACTGCGAAGTTGTATGACCCATGTAAAAATATGCCGAGCAATTTTTATTCTTTGGTTTAATTAATTCACACATTTCGCTTGTTTCTCTCTTTATTCCGGTTCACTTAGCCATGTACTATCCAAGTGAACATCAGTCAATTCTGCTGACCTCGTACATCGATGTGACCAACTCATTAGATCACGATGGTGGCGTCCGGACTGGTACTATGCTACCGGGATGATCATGTGGGAAGGGCAACACAATTCGCCTGTGCCCATCAAAACCATAATTGTCAAGGAGATCCTACTTCTTCGTAATCCGTCCGCGCTCCTTTCTGATGACAGGGTGTTGAAAAAGGGGAACTGTGGCGCCGGTTGCGATCATCCTCTGATCCGTAGATGAGAGCGCATCGAAACTCGGCACTGTAGTCCGATTGGTCTGATCACGGTTTGCTTCGCGTCACCCTCATTTTGCTCTTTTCTAATCAGAGACTTCTTCTCTGATTTCTCCCATTGTCGAATCAAAGACTTTCTTGATTCACCCCCTTTACTATTGCGACCAATGTATAGATTAAGTCATCCTATAAGGCTAAATTAAGTTGGAATTAAGTTTGCGAATGAAGTAATCGATCATCCACCGTGGGATTCCTCATTTCTAATTATTTTTTCTTGTAATTCTGTGTTGTAATTCTTTTTTGTAATTCTTTCTTATAATTCTATCGTATAATTCAATCTCGTACTTATTTTGTATGTACTGGTTTTATTTGTATATTTCTTTATGTATATAGCTTCAGATTCAAAGAGGAAGGTCATAGAATCATCCGCGTAGTATGAGTATTTTATATTTATCATCTTTAAGTACCTTCTATCAATGATGACATCTTAAAAATCGATCACTTGTATCAAGTTTTAAAATAGAACACTTCACATCAATAATAAAGATACACGAGATATCCTGTCCGTAACATCGTATGTACATCATGATGAGCAGATATCTCGTCCATTGTAGCGAAACATTAATGATTATTAATAAACGTGCATTCGCATGATATACATTAACCAGTTAACTGTATTCGACGAGTATAAACGTCATTTTAAAACGCAAAATGCTATTAATTTTGTCAACGATCAATTATTTATTGTTTCAGATAAATGTGTAATTCTTCGTTTTGCTTCATTTTTTCGTTAGAACATACTATAAACGCACTTGCTCTGCATTTGACGAGGATACACTTTATTATTTGATTTTATTGCGCGCACAATGAGAGATTTTTCAAACTAAATTTCACAGTTAACTGGTTAACCCCTTGCCCTACAATATCTTGTCAGACTCGTGGTGAAGATTTCAAACAGAATTTAACAAGCATAAATATTGTTTAATTTGTTTGAATGTGAATTACAGATTATTCCTCCGTTATCAATGATTATTCCTTAAAGCACGCATTAACATAGAATAAGACTCGATTATTCTCTTATTTTTAATAAACTGTTAATAACAAAGTAGTTAGATCGATCACAGTTCAGAAAGAAATCATAGGGCAAGGGGTTAACACATTGAATATCGCACGATTTCATAGAGCAAAGTATACAAAATAGAAAAAATATATTAAATCATTTGATTGAATTGCAGTATTGCTATTGCACGTTGATCTAGCTGAGTGTCACCGCGTTAGATAGCATTATTTATAATATATAAATGTTTACAAATAATCATCGTCTAATTGAATGAACTATAGTAATTCGATTTGGTTGGGGCCACGGTTATCCCCATGGCATTCGACGTATTAATTACTTCCTAAGACGTTCATAAATAATTTTTTGGTAGCATCGAATACAAATCACCAGTAAACTTAGCACGGACCGCAACCAATTTCAATACCTTCTGAATTGCGATTCGCAAGTCATTGTGCGCTGAAATGATAAGATGTCAGCACCGGCGCTTCATTGATAATACGTCCTCAGAATGATGCCCCCGCTTATCATTCGTTTTGATGGAGGGATAGTAGGGGAGCATTGCCATTGACACAAGACCGAGGCTCAGTTATCTCGCGTTTATTCGCGTAAACTGGAGCGCTCATAGCGCTTAGTGGTTTTTCATTTTTTACTTGGCGAACGAGGGAGGTCACGACCAGGGAAAGACTCGAGGATCGCGATCCAGACAGGACTCGCGACCTGGAAGTCATTCCTAAGTCCATGCGGAAGCACGTGGCCTAACGTCAAGGTGAGACTTAATGGAATTCTCGCGTGTTTCAGCTTCCACCTACGACACAGTTTCTTTCGCTTTTTTTTAGCTATCAATGTCTCTCTTCAAATGATGTGCTTTCGTTTAGGACTTGTCTCATTAGCTGTCATTAGCGAATAATGTTCATTTCTGCATGTTTACCGTAGCACACATTAAATACATTGCTGGCATCCCACGCGATGTGTGCAAATATTTTGTCAAATGTCATGTTACGTAAATAAAGCATGAAACGTTAATAACATTATAGTGGCCATTATCTCAGATATTCACTTAATTTCACTCAATTCGTTTTTATTTTAATTTTCTTTGAAACATTTTATCTTGATTAAATCTTTTCATTGCATAGAAAATGTACCTGCTATGCGATGCTATATTATTGTCCGTTGTATTTGTCCCCGTTTGTCAAACAGGATAATGCTTCTCTGATTCACTATAAATTTTGTCATATCCTTATATTCTTAGGCTTCGCTTAGAATTATTTCAAAGTTATGCCCATTCACATATTTCGTTATATGTGAAGCAATAATTGAATAATTATAATCGTTAATTTTCACTATGGTAAATCGAATATTATCGATAAATTAATGATAATTTTTTATAAATTCCTGTTAAGACTGCAATTTAGCATAATAGCATTCTCGGAGGGTTTCTTCGAGAATAAATATTACTTTTCTTCAGATAATTTATGTAGAATTAAAAATTCAAAGTTTCAGCTGAAGCTGGTAGACGGCAGCCGTCTTTGCGTAGTGTTAGTCTTATCGCGATTGTTTAAATTTAATCATGAAATTGGTCGTTTAAAGGAATAAAATTTCTGTAAAAGTTGCACCAAAGTGTCCCACTTCCTCGTCACTTTGGAGTTAAAAGTTAACTTTTCTCGGTTGAGAAAGCTTCTCGCGAAGTTAGGTCCGCAATTCTTAGAGTGCTTCTTGTAGCACGACGTGGCGGAAGTAACAATCGACTAGAACTCCGTATTAATGCAGTCTCCGAACGTCACAACGAAATCTATACCCTGTTAAATTGCAATTGCGTAATCATCTCAGGTGCCCGTGGTGCACACGACAATTACGTTGGAAACCATTCGTAAATAAATCCATTACACTGACTCTTCGACCGCATGTTCGCGCGAATAATACGAAAGAAAATTGTCATACGTAAAAACCAGATTTTTAGAGATTTCGATTTTATTCGTTTCCCATCGAATTGTATAAGTATCGCAAAAATCCGACACATCCATATTACTACTAGTTTTTAATATTCGTATTTCAGCCCTTAACACTAAAACTACCGAGCATTTAATACGATTAATATATAATCCCTATAAAAATTATAACAATAGATTATTTTCAGTTTCTTTGGACATTCATTATAGTATTCAAGTGAAATTATTTATTTTCGAGATCTTTCCGAATATTCAATGCTTTTAGGATATTAGTAATTACGAAACAAGAAATGGAAACCAGTTATTTTCGACTGGTACGGTACTTCTAGTATTAAAGTAACTCGAGAAGAAAAAACTGTCTGATGGTTCACTGTTTTAAATATTTATGTCCATATTTTCAGCGGGTTAAATGATTTAAAATTCTTAATCGTCAGATTGATTTTTTTTAACGATCAGGATGAAATACATCTATTCTTAGTAGCCTTAACATGTTTAAAACCATAATCCGTGCATCGATGATATTTGAATCACTTAGATAATCTGGCGATGATTAGATCTACCGCGTGAGTCTCTTATCTAACTGCTTTTTAATCAGTGAATTTTTCCAGAAATAATACACGATCAAAATTTACGGATATGCTTAATCACAAAGATATGGTTTACATGATGTAGGAATTGTTATTTGCAATCGGTTTTAATGAGTACAGAACTGTGATGCATAGATCAATTATGAATAAGTATCATAATATGAAGTCACAAAGAAGACGGTCAAAATAACAAATTTAATAATGTCATGACATCGAATCCATGATTTTATATCTTTGAAACAATCTTGACATTGACAAATCTTTGCGATTATATTTACAATTCCTTAATGAATATATGGACCACATAATTTCATTATAATAACTTTTCTGATACATAATCTGTAAAAGTAATTATTTAAAGATTGTAGTACGTAGTATTGAACGTATACAAATTCTATATTTCAGTTCATTTTTTATATAACACAATACAAGAAATCAAATTGTAAGTATAATCTAATCAGAAGAGATGTCTATTCTCTTTATTATCTTATAAACGTACAAAGAGGTTATATAACTTAATCTCTAAATAATACGCTACATTTTAATAAACAAATTAGTATTGCTAAGAAGAAGAAGTTGCGAAATATTTGAAGCAACGTACATATAAAATAATTCTTATGTTCTGAAGATTAATGTCATATCTTATATTACTAACGTTAATACTATACGTGGTGATTTGAAAAATAAATGATTTAACTTTATTCATGAATAATTTCATGGGTAATAATATAAAGTTACAGAAAAAATTCTGAAATTTCGTGAAGAAATATCACGAAAGGAAGTTACATAGTTCGGTTGTTATAATCAATGACTTCTTAGATCTTTATTTACACATTTGAATTGATTTCCATATTTGATGCAACAGTTAAACTTATGAATTTTAATGTTCATATCATTTTATGACTGTTCATGCACCATGGCACAAAGGTAGATTATATCGTCTATATTTTTTCTTTTCCATGTTAAATTATTTTTTCGTATTAGTTTAATCACATTTAAGTCTGAGTAAATATACAGTAAACCAATGTAACGGTACTTTATGTATTAACATTATTATTAATGTAATAATTAAATTTTTTTAACCATTGCATGAAATACACATTTTATGAATATATAATTTCGTTGCACATCTGTATTTTTCTCTTTCTAAATTCTTTTCCTGTTATACATATCAAAAATAATAAAAATAAAAATGTTTCAATTTACCAGTAACTGTTGAATTTAACAGTGAGCAGAAGTATATAACACATAATTGTCAATAGACAATCTTTCTTGAAAAAAGAACTGAAAATTAAAAACTAAAAATATAATCATTTTCTTTTAGTAAGGCGTATATGTTTTAATAAACTCAAATAATGTAATAGTTGAACTTTTATCTTCTCTTTCTTTTTATTTGCATACTCTTGGTTTCTCTCGTTCTCTCTCTTTTCCTTCCTTTCTTTTTTTCTCTTCCTTTTCGTCTTCCTCTTCTTGTTTCCTTTTCTTTATTCCCGTTTCTTTTCCTTTTCGTCTTCCTCTTCTTACTTCCTTTGTTATTTCTCTTCCATTATTCATTTTAATTGAAGACTACAAAAGATTAAAGTACAAATTGACTGGTCATTGATAATTTGAAAATTATTAACGGAAGGAGAATCTTAATTTTATGGACAATTCAAAGTAACAAGTGCTTAAATGCTACAGTATAGTCGGAGGAATGAGCAAAGATTGTGGAATTTGTGGGATTTATCCCCGATGGTTGCGAGATCGTGCCACCCCGAAAAATTTCATCGCTGTGTACGGTCTTCTCGGCACGGTGCAAGCGATGGCTTTCATTTACATCGTTGTCACCCTCACCACACTGGAGAAGAGATTCAAGATACCCAGTCGTACAACAGGTATGAATGCACTTACATATTTTTAAATGTTTAACTCGTAAATACTCCGAACACTTTGTTATTTTCCAAACGAGTGCGCGTTCAAAAAGTTGATAAAAAGGATTGTTCCTTGCAAAGCTATAAACGTAAATTTAGATAAGATGTAAAGCAAATTTACTGCTTTAATATTTATATTTCATCATATTCATCTATTCAAATCACTCACTGTTCAGTTGAATCACTGTGTACCCATTTGTTTGAAATGCATACAATTAACATATCTTTGCAGTCATTAGATATCAATGAAAGCAATAATGTATGGTAATAGATACATGATAATAAGTAGATTTATAAATACCATGGTATGTACATGTATTTACGTGATTATACAGATTTAAATAATATAAAAGTTGAGATGAAATATTTTTCACATTTCTGTTTTAATCAGTTTCTTAACAAAGATCATATTTATATACTTAAAATAATGTAATGGATATATTAATGAATAAAAACGATAGTTTGATTAAACACACATTTTAAAAATGTGTGTTTAACAATACCAATGAAGCATTCCTTTCGAAATATAAACCAGGAAATTAAAATAAGCTACTTAATTCCACTGTTACAATGTTTTCATGAAGTTTCAATGCTAAAATACTTAACTATTCCATCAAATTTTTTTACTTTTAATTTTGTGGAGATAATCACCTTGACAGATGGGTAGCTCAAACAATGATGCCTATATTCATTAATGTTACTGAGTCTATAATATGATTAATATGTAATCCTTATAAAAATTGCAACAACATACTTTTTCTTCATATATTCATTATAGTATTGCAGTGAAAATATGTATCTTTAAAATCAATTGGCAAATGAATAACACAAATAATGATTCATATATTCATTGAGATTATCGAGCCAGTAATCTGATTAATATGCAATCCTTACAAAAATTGTAACAATATATATGTTCTCTTCATATATTCATTATAGTATTGAAGTGAAGCTATTTATTTCTAGAATCAGTTGAAATATTCAACACTTCTAAAGTCTCAATAATAGCGAAATAAGAAAACTGAAACCCGTCATTTTGACTGGTACGATAGTTCTAGCGTGAAACTAAAGGGTGAAAAGTTCTGGATAAATCGTTTCGGTATTTTCGCGAAAACCGATGTTGCCATCGAAAGCCGGTAGTCGAGCGTCGCTGGTGTACACGCGTTAAAGCACTCGCACTTGTATTTGCAACACGCGTGCATCATGCACGGTCGACCCCGAGCAAACATAATCGCGTGTCAGTGTGCGTTCGTCTAGTAGGTAAGTAGTGTGTCGCAATCATAGAAGTGAGAAATCTGTCGTTAGAGCAACGAGCGCTGAACACGCACTGCGAAGACACACGGATATGCATTATACGAGTTTATTGTTAGTCATAATATACGCCAAGGGTACGCACACGAAATACTTTTACAGATGTCGCGAGTCTCGCGTTCGACCCCCTTTTCAGCTGAACGTACGTAAACTGATCAATGCGTTTCGGTCAGAGTTGCTCATCGCTTAAATTATTTTACGTAATTGTTTGTCCAAGATAACTAGCCGAATGAATTTTTGTTAATCAAACACTTCATCTAGGTAATTTATAATCCATAATCATTGATACCTCAGGAGTGCTAAATATACGAACTGATTTTAAAAATAAATAGCTTCACTTGCCGACCGGTTAATTCTTCGAAAACTAGTAGATTTTTCGATAAGATCAACTTATAAGTTCGTGATGTATCATTATATGCGAAATATTCAAATATTATTATTATATTATTATTATTTCATAAGTATTAAACAAGTAATCAGTTTTAATAAAATTTCATATTCTTTTAAATAGTATGGTAGTTGGAAAAGTTAGAAAGGCAGGTTTAAATAAAAACGAGATTTCTCGTTTTCGGTACGCAAAGCGTTAAGTATATTATAGACTCGGTAGTTTTAATGGTAATATATGAATCATTGTTTGAGCTATTTATTTGTTAAAGTAATTATTCGTTATTCGCAGCAGATTATAATATAGATTATTCTATTAACACTAGAAGTACTAGCTAACATGACTGGCTTCGTATTTTTTGTTTCGCAATTATTGGTATCTTAAAAGCATTGAATATTCGAAATGATTTTGAAAAGAAATAGTCTCACTTGAATACTATAATGAATGTTTGAAGAAACCGAAAATAATCTATTTTTGTATTTTTTATAGGGATTATATATTAATCGTATTAACGCTCGGTAGTTTTTGTGTCGATATCATGAAATTGACATTTTTACCATTACTTCTTGATGAAACTTTAATTTGTAATCATTTATTATAACTCTATTAATTATTATCCGAGTAATCATGTTTGGATTCATTCTCATAGAAGAAATATCTAAAGACGAGTAATAATATTTTTACAGAATAATTAAAAGTAGCGAAAAAATTTAGTTTTATGTAGTAAACAGTGGCCATCAAGCGATAGTAATAAGGTTGTAACCAGTAATACGAGTAACTTTATTTCAATTGTTGTCATTTATTCATTTATTTGATATGTTATAGAAATAAGTATAGAAAATAATGTTTATATTCTACAATGTGGTAATTAATATTGTATCGGAACTGGTTTACGAATATTAATGATTATTAATGGATTTGAGAGTACACGAATACTTTTATCCACTCAAAATATTACATGGTTATGAATAATAATTTTTACTTGTCTTTGTATATTTATTTATGGAAAATATCTTTTGAATATTTGCTTTATTCGTTTAAATTTAATTATTTATTTTTGGAGGACAACTACTTTTGTCAGATTTTTATTCCTGCACAAATAGTTTTGTCAATCGTTATATTTATTAAAATAATGATGTAAATATTACTGAACGAGGATCTAATGACATATAGTGTTCTCCACGTAATTTTGTGCTCTGACGATTCCTCAACATCTCTCTACTGTACCTATGATCTTGTAGTGCTATCCGATAGACCTTGCAGAAAAGAATAGTGGTGAGGGTCCAATAATTTCCACCGAAATTTAAGAAATGTACAAAGCAAAAGCTGAAATACGAAAACTTATTGAAAGATTATTTAATGATACATTGATGACTAATTTGTCAAAAACCATTAAGTTTTCAGGTTCAATATTCGAAGAGGAAGTTAATTGCAAAAATCTATATAAAAATGTTAAATTTAAAAATCACAATAACGTATACAAAATAACATAAGACAATATAAATATTTGTTAGATAAATTGTGAATGTATAAAATCAAATTTAACTGAAGAAATTGAATTTCTGAACGTAATGTAATCAACATGCCAAAAATTATATGTACCATCCTACACTTTGAATTTGAATTTGAATTGTAACAATGCTTATTTATTTATTATTACGTTTATTAATTTATTTTAGATTGGTCGTATTAATAATGGAGTTACTAGTGACCATCTACATAGCAATATTTATTTTACATTAAAATGTTCGTTAAAATTAATACTAATATAGGGTACCGGTGCCTAATATGGAACAGCTCCTAATATGGAACACCACAATATTTCGGAAAATCAATAGCTTGATGTGTCAGTTACTATGGGAAACGCCTCATTAGTAATAGAAAACAATCATATTAATAGTTGGTCATCAATTAAGGATTTGTCATTGAATGTAAATCATTATTGTGTGTGGTAGTACGTTAAATTTCCTGAAAGACACGTTAGATAGTTAAATTTCTTAATGTAGGTAAGGCACAAATTTTTAATTCATGATTTATTGAACATTGAACATTGTCATTATTCAAAAGCAATTTGCTGCAAATTTATTTTCTTCTTAAAATAGTTAGTATTTTTCTATCAGAATATGTGGGTTCCTGATATGGAACACCTTCCTTATTGGATGCACATTCTTTGTTAATGTGACATATAAATATAGTTTTATTTTATGGTGGTATTTGCAAAAACGATAATGATGGAAAAAATATGCCCAAAGCATTGTGTGTCATTTATATATCCAATGTACAAAAGAAAAAAAAGAAAAGAATTAACATAATATAAGTTTAAAAAGGTAGAAAATTCGTTTATTTATCCTTTTTAATTTCACAAATATTCATTTTTCCTGATAAAAATGAGTTTTGTCTACAAATTACTTAGGTGTTCCATATTAGGTGTCATTTTCTCACATTGCTGTTTTTCACTTTATTTACATTTATTACCGTGATTTGAAGACATTTAAATTTTTCCATCGTTATCGATCAGTGTACGAATGTTTATTAATTTCCTCATGTTTTGACGCAGATTTTATTGAAAAAAATGCATACATCTCGTTTAGACAAGCTTTTCAAGTCAGGTGTTCCAAATTACGTGCAATTACCCTAGTAGTTTGACCTAGAAACTTCATGAATTTCAGAAGTTCAGTTAATTAAATTAAAATACAGGAAATAAGAGTTTTAATTTTTAACAGACGTTCTAATTATGTGTACAATCTTTGTCGTCCTTAGGTAATGTCTACTGTAAAAATATTATATGAAATAATAACAGAAAGCAAAATATCAAATCTGTGTAATTCGTTCTCGACTCGCTTAAATAAAATGTTAGCCAATGTCATATGATATCATGAAGACATGGTTAATTTAAAAATGAAAATTGCTTTGTTGTCGTTTCGTCTGGCACGAGTTTGAAATTCTTGGAACGATGCGATACCACGAGTAGAAAGATCGATAAATACTACATTATTTATTATCAGTGAATGGTATGTCGACGTCGTGCAGATTAGTACATTACATATATGTATACACAATTGTATGATATGTTAATTACGTATTCTAACAGTTGCGTGAGAAATCGATACAATCCGGAGTTCGTGGTTTTACACGGCCAATGTTATTGCATTTATATGGTCGATCAGTGTTTCTGCATTGGTTCATTGAAAGTCGATATCGGCATAAAATGATATACTTTTTTCAATGTAAAGGACACATCGGTCTTATTAGATTATCCTGTGTATTATTAGGTCTAATGTTACATCAGCATCGCATGTCTATGAATGATAACACATTAACGGCACATCTTGTCATACACGACCATTTTACTTTTCGTGTAGCAAGTAAGAAATGTTGATTTGTTTTATATACTTATTTTAACACTAAAACTACCGAGTAATTAGAATGACTTATTTCCAATGTTTTATAAAAATTAAAAGAATACGTTTCTTGAGACTCGAAGGGTCTCCTAGCCTTGTATTTGTACAAATACACAAATTTCATTAAAAATCTCTATTAGAAACGCTTACATATTTGAAATACTTGCAAAATAAAAATTTTGAAGTAGGTCAATTGGACCCGTCCGGCAGTTTTAGTGATAACACTAAGTTTACGAACGCTTAATAGATTGTAAATTACAAAATGCAATTTAATAGATTGTAAACTACATTTTACACTAGAACTATCGAGGGTTTAAAACGATTAATATGTAGTACCTATAAAAATTGTAAGAATAGATTATTTTTAGTTTCTTTAGAGATTCATCATAGCATTCAAGTGATATTATTTATTTTCAAGATCATTTAGAGTATTCAATGCTTTTAAGATATCAATAATTGCGAAACGAAAAATTCTGAACCAGTTATATTGATGTTTTAAATAAGAAGACTACCAAAAACATTCATTTTTATACATTGAATTAACTCATAACTATGATTTTCTTACTCTTTCCCTTTAGATTGTGATAAATTACTTGGCTGGTGTATTTATTTGTTATACTACGAATTCTACTAACAGTATGGTTGCTACTAACTCTGGACGCAAAACAAGATATATAAAATAAGGTGAAAGGGAGCATTGAAGTTAATCCAATATATGAAGTGTAGACAGTGGATGAACGTATTACCATAAGGCTTTCACAAATTTGTAGAAACATACAATTTCTTATTGTAATTTCGATTTTTTTTTGGTTATAAACCGTGAATAAATTAATATTTTGACGGTTGGTGTTACGCAAGCGTGACGTCTTTCTGCTAACAGTTATGAACCAATGTCAAATACTTATACATAACATGACATTTTGTGCAGAAATTGCGAAGTGCTATCAGAACATTTCGATGACTGATGATCGATTTTACGTTCATCTAGTAAGATATGGCGATCAGAACGTTGAGGATAAAATTCATCCATCATTTGAGATTGATTCAATTTAAAAACTATCTGAAATACTTTCAAAACTCAACTTCATGACGAATCCTTTAAAATTTTTGAAAATTTTTAAGTACTTTTGACTTTCTCAGTTTGCTACTAAATGAACTGATTTTTATGCCATAGTGTCTTTAAGATAAGTTATTTATTAAAAAGATGATCATTATCAGAAAATAAAATAGTTTCGCAATTTATTAATTTAGAAATGTGTACTTCGTAAGAAAAAGTAAAGTTGTACATGCTTAACAATTATAAGTTATTTAAAATATGATTAACTTGTAATATTAATTTTCTTCAGAAAAGTTTTCTAAGCCCTACATCTAAATTTTCTAATAAACTGGTCACTGTTACCAAGCAGTGTGCAAATGTTAAATCATTTCTAAAATCTATATAGGACTGCAATTAACGAGAATTATCTGGTATAAAATATGAAAATGCTTTATCTTAACAGCACATCAATCATATTTGAAAAATTTAATCACTGTACGTTAAAAACAAATTATGAATATATACAACTTTATAAATAATAAATCATTTCGATCTAAAATATTGATATTCTGTCTTTATAACTTCTTGCAGTCGCAGAGTTATTATATCAAAAGTGGCGCCGGGTAGTACATAATTCTGTTTACACTTTTAATAATATTTCTTCTTTCTTTTTATCATACTGCACCATTTGTATCACACAGAAGATTGAAAAGGTATTTGAAGTGTAACTCTTTTGAGATTAGGAATTTTTTGCGAGCAGTTTTTAGTAGGCTTAGAAACTGTTGCTTAGTAATGTCTATAATTCTATGAAATATTTGTTTCTCTTAAAAAGACAGAGAAAGAGATGATCGCCTAACGTATTAAGTGTTGTCTACCTTTTACGTATTATCTTGATTTGTGAACAATTAGAATTTTGCGAGAGCAGGCAGTAAAGATAACGATAAGTTGCGATGAATATTTCTGCGAATAACAGGGATAATGATAGATTTTTATTATGAGCCTAGGAGGGTACATAGTATGAAGAGTATACAACAGTATTCTTACTGAACTGTGTGAAATACTGAATTATTCATGAAAGTGTTTCAAGAAGTACCGGTAAACTGAAATTCACCAGATAAATAATTCAGTGATAAATACAAATGATATGTTACTTTTCTATATAATAATCAATACACACCTCATACTGTTATGTCATCTGTTTACTTCCGTTAGAGAAAGGTGTTTCTATTCGTTTCTGAAAGACAGGAAAACTTTTGTTACGTTTGAAAACATCGTCGCACATGTACAACAAATAATTTCCGTTAGGGTAAGTCGGAGAATGATGGCCCACCTTTTTTAGAAAAAAAATTGTATCATAAATATTATTAATGCCTAACAGAAAAAAGTATGGTATTTGCATATTATATTGATCATCTCGGTTTCCTAACTGAAGGTCGCGCTGATCAGTCATTTAGATTAGATCTGGGTTAGTATCTATTTGATCTGTTAACTGTAGAATTTAATTTAAAAATGCACCTAGGGTATATTTTAATGAAAAATCAAAGTAAGACAAAGAAGAATTACATGGTTATCTAAAAAAATAAACAGTTCATCGAAAGAATTATAGTAGTATCACTTCAGGCTTTACAATGACATATACACATATCAAACGTAGTTAACTGATTAATATTATAACACATTACTCATATTTCATTATTATTATTATTATTATTAATATTTTATTTCTTAAAAACAAAGGTAATCTGCATAATACCTAAGTACTAGAAATAGTTATGAATGTAAATACATATAAGAAGAGTAGTTATTTAAATTGAAAATATAGATGTTTGAGAATCTAAATGAGATCGCACCGTCTTACCTGCAGAGCCGTCTCACTCGGAATTACTCTATGTAGAATAGAAAGATTCTAAACTCTAAAATTTAGAACTCTATTACATCGTTTAGTTTTGTTTTCCAGGATTAATTCTTTCCGGCAACGAGATCTCCCAGATTTTATCTTTGATATTGACCTACTACGGCGGCTCGGGACACCGTCCAAGATGGATCGCGATTGGTGTCGGCCTCAGCGCGCTCTCTTGCCT
Source organism: Nomia melanderi (assembly GCF_051020985.1). Taxonomy (NCBI): domain Eukaryota; kingdom Metazoa; phylum Arthropoda; class Insecta; order Hymenoptera; family Halictidae; genus Nomia; species Nomia melanderi. The sequence goes on from NC_135010.1 coordinate 2,073,018, forward strand.
CGTTCTCGCGCTTCCACATTTCTTGTTCGGGCCCGGAAGGGACGCGATGGCCTTGACGAAGGAATACCTCGACCAAACTCTTCTAAATGCCACCACGATCCCCAAGGATCTGGCAATTTGTCCTCGTGATGTCAAACCGCCACTTTGCGACGAGGAGACGCTACTGGATGTTAGCATCGTCCCGCGGCTTTTGGTTTTTCTTTCTCAGTTTATCCTCGGAATCGGCACCACCCTGTATTACGGCCTAGGTCAAACGTATTTGGACGACAACACTAAGAAGAAAAATACTCCGATGCTTTTAGGTAAACATTCATTGTACTGAACTGAGCATAACAATGGCGGACAAAATTATTCGTACGATGAGAAAATAAAGAAGAAATTAGTCGCTACTGGTAAACAAGTAACTTTAGTTCAATGAATTTTATTCGGTATTTTAATTAATTGTCAAATTAATGTTAAAGTTGTTCAATTTATTGGTCTTATTTGAGGAACTGAAGAAGAAAATTTTCATTAGAAATAGATGATTAATTCTATTATGATTTAAAAGATCAAATCTTTCTTTTATGTATCTAATGAATTCAATGAGTATTATTTTAAATAATTTTAACTTGACAATTTAAATTAATCCAATAGTGGAAATGTGAAGAAGTAAAATGTTGTAAAATGTTCATTTAAAATGTTGCAGTATTACGATTTTCCATTGCAATACTAACCTCACTTTTGTATTTTTATTTGTGTAATTTATTTGCTGGAATATTATACAATATTTGCTAAAATAAAATTACATATTCATTCAGGAGCCACAATTATTTTTGCCAAATTTGTCTCATTCTACGAATTTTTGCGGCTTTTGTTCACCGTTGTACATTAAAAGTGTTTTGCCTTATTCTCTATTGTGTGGGTAAACAAGATGTTTTTAGTATAAGGAATGAAATTATCTAATAAATATTTAGGTTCAAGCATTTTCTTGTATATAAGTAATTGAATACCCAATTAATATATATTATACAAATACTTCACTATAATTTCGTAAAGAAAAAATCTAAAACTTTACCCGATCTCTAATTTTAATTTAATAATTTATTGAAAATTTTATATTATAACAACATTAATCTTTTTGTTTTTAGTTACTTATTGTTTTATGATGTACAGGATATTTCTAACTGTCATGTTACGACTACCACAACGTGATTCTAAGTACACCTTTCATTTGACGAGAAAGGATGCAAGCAAGTGCTCGCAAAATTCATTTTGACCTTAAATAAACGGTTGAAACTTTTTGTTGCTGTATTCTGTTCTACTAATTGTGGAGGACAATAATTTAAAAAAAGCATGGTCGAAGAGGAATAGTATATTTGTGAATTGCTGTTGACGTGCTCAAGGGATAGTAGAGGACAATGATATCCAGTGTCCTTTTCTCTTACACGGTGCGTTACCGGACTAGACACCATAGAACTTCGTCCTGTGCCAAATTGCATTACATTTTGTCATTTTGTACCATAATAGAAGACAGTCATTGTACCTGCTATATCGATTAACTCTTTAGTTCCAGTGGCATTGTCTTGAAACCACATATTTTAATATCAGTAAAATGCTGCCCAGAGGATTAGTCATGAAGCTGTTAGTATGAAATTGATATAGCAATCGTCATTTATTTTTTTGACAGTTAGAATAGCACTTTTTAAAAAATATTAATATTAACGAAGTAATTAATTGATATTAATTATTATTAGCAAAATGATTAATTGATATTAATTATTATTAGCAAAATGATTAATTGATATTAATTATTATTAGCAAAGTAATCAATTGATATTAATTATAATTAAGAAACTTATATTAACAAATATTAACAAATATTAACAAATACTTTCATTAAAAATGATAAGTTATTTAACGTATATTGTGAAAATAAACGTATTTTTCTTACAAGTTTTTATTTAGGACCTAAAGGTCAATCAATATTCGTGTAACAGAAAAGAACACTGGATATCTTGGTCTTTTACTCTTCTATAAGAATTTCAACAGCAATTTGTAAGCTTAATATTAATTTCCAATCCGTGAATTCTTTCAGACTATTTATCCCTGCAATCAGTAAAATATGATGCAGCAATAAAACATTTTAACTCTTTTTTCAAGGTCAGTATGAATTTTGCCACCACTTTCCTACATCCTTTTCCATCAAATGAAAGCTGTAGAATCACGATGTGGTTGTTATGATATCTATTTTTGAAACACCCTGTTCATTTATAAACGTTAAGATGAACAAACTTTCGAGTCTCTTGTTTTGTTTAGTAATTGTTTTGTTTAATTGATACATCTTTGAGTGTGTATCATATGACTCAAACGTTTGTAACGAGATCGATAAGAAATAATTATAATGTTCTTTGTGCTGACTCAGTATTCATGCTTTGTTGTTCTGATACAGGTGTATCATTTATATAATTCTCTTGTTCCTTAAAAATTAAGGAACATTATTAAAAATGTACTATATATTATATATCATATGTATTGTACGTTTTCAATTTTATATCATCTCTTAGTAATTAGGTTAATTTTAAAATGGATGAGAAAGGAAAAGTACTTCATTATTATTCTATTTAATGTTTGTAATGACTTAGTGTATTTAACATACAAAAAAGTTCTAACATTTCTTATTAATTTATAATTATTATCATATTCGTTATGCTCTGTTTGCATTCTCTCAGTTACAGAATTTTGTTTTGCGTTTCGTATTAAACAGATTTACGCAAATTATTAACTATATAGTTATTAATTATTTTTTTACGATTATTAATTTAATTTTATCAATTCTACTACAGTATACTCGTGTTCAGGTATATAATATTTCAGAACGTTATGAGGTTTATAGGTAAAAAGACCTCATTTTTCTCTGTTGAAGTGTTAAATTTATGATAAAATAACGCAATATAAAATGATTTTGTTAATTTCATTAATATATGTGCTTAATATATAAATAGTACATACTGCAATTAACTGTAAAGATATTTTATATTTCTACAAAGCGTACACTGAAACAAAAACCAGTTATCCTTTTCAAATACGTCAAATTAATTATTTGGCCCTTTTGTATTCATTCAATGTACAATATTTAGTAAAAACACTATTGTAAACGATTTTTGCATGAGTAACCTATTATCTATCTTTAACAAACATTAATCTTTGACTTGCATGTCTACTGAAGATGCAACATATTGTAATTCAAATAAATACAAGACTTATATATTACATAAAGAAATATGTACTGATTATTATTTAAATGTTGTATAGGTTTCACGTTTGCTCTGAGGACAGTTGGTCCGGCAATAGGATTTTTATTGGGCTATGGTTGTCTCAGTTTATACATAGATCCCAGCTTACACCCTGTGATTACGAAAAATGATCCACGATGGTTAGGCGCTTGGTGGCTAGGATGGATTATTCTGGGTGCCACGATGGGCATGTTTTCAATCTTGATTGCTATGTTCCCAAGAGATCTGCCGAGAACGAAGACCAATACAACGAACGACACTGCCAAAAAGGTAAAATTGAAATTTCGAAATTCAACGGTTCCAGAATTGTTACTATTTTTTATAGTTGGAAATCACGAAAAAATATTATAGGAATATAGGTAAGAAAATTAATTATGGTTCATTAAATAGTTATAAAGAAAATTGTAACATACACATGCGAAGTTTTACTAGGATTTAACTATATATGCTGTTTCAAAATATTGGATTGCTCAAAATATGCATGTTTTTAATTTCAATAAAAATCAAAAAGTATTTTATCATTTTGCAAATTGAAACTTTGTTTCCAAAAAGTCAAGAGATGAAAATTGAAGATCTAATTTTTGGGATGCATCATTTAAAAACGAAGACAATCTTTTAGCGAGCTTTTTACTTCAGTATTCTACCATTATTTTTCTACAAGTCATAAAATTATTATTATAGTAATTTTTTGGTTCCTTCTTTCATTTCATTTACAAAATACAAACAACTGCACCAGCAGAAGACATGTAATCTTCCCTCTATAACGTTACCTAAATCATCTTTTTAACATCTTATTTGTGTCTTCACCGTTTTATGAGCATTCCTCAATAAAATCAGAATTCAATAAAAAATTAATCTACAATTAACAATTAAACTTCGATTGTAACCCTTAAGTGCAATTAACGATTAGATTTCAATGTAAGTTCTTAATTTTCTTACGTCTCTTTTCACTTTATCCACCAGTTAAATACTTTATTAATAATTAATTTCTGAAATTCGTTTTGCAATTAAATCATCATTTTGTATATATGATTCTTGATGTTCATCAACAATCTGTAATGAAATACAGGGAGGCAATACAATTTAAAATAATAATAATGTAATAACTAACAATTAATAATTTTTGATTAATAATAATAATCGATTAAATCAGTTATTGAGTTTTTGACGATCAATTTAATTCATCATAAGTATTAATGAGTTAATGAAAATAAAAATTTTTATCAATTAATACTCAAACCTGAATAGAATGACCTTAGAAAAAAGGGATAACAATGAATGAATGCACATTAACGATGACGGAATGAAAGTAAATGCCCTTATGTGTGACCACTTTCATGGATTTTCAGCGTAACTCGTCCTACTCTATTGTCCATGAGTTTTTTTCTTTTCTTGCCCACGCTTGACGAGAATTTACAGAGGACGAATGTTTCATTTCGTTAAGTTAACTGACAAGCCGAGTATATACGAAAGAGAGCATAGACACGCGACCAATAATATGAGACCAGCTATGCTTCATGCCTGTGTGGTTAGACACATACAGTAGCTCGCAAAAGTATCCGTTCATCTATACGTATGATATATTTGATCAAATTACTTGTTTTCAATTTGAATTGTATATCACTTCTTAATTAAATGTATTTTAATTTAAAACGTATTAGTCAAGACTCATGACAATATAAATTGTCATAAATTAACTGGTAACTGCAACTTTAATATTTGTTAATACTAGAGCTACTTAAATACCGAGTATTTAATATAATTAATATGTATCCCGATAAAAATGATAAGAATAGACTATTTTCAGTTTTTTCATATATTGATTATAGTATTTAAGTGAAACTATTTATTTTCAAAATTATATCGAATATTCAATGCTTTAACACTGAAACTACCAAGCAATTAGAGTGACTTACTTCCACTTTTTTATAAAAGTTAGAACAATAGGTTTCTTGAGATTCAGAGAGTCTCCTAGTTCCGTATCTCTGCAAATACACAAATTTAATTAAAAATCTTTCGCGAGAACGCCTTCATAGTTTCAATAGTTAGCAAAATCTGAAGTGGGTTAATTTGACTCGTCCGGCAGTTTTAGTGTTAAAATATTAATAATTGGGAAAGAAGAAAACCGAAGTCAATCATTCTGACTGATACGTAGTTCTAGTGTTAAATATGCAAAATTTATTATAGAAGTAGGTAGATGGATACTTTTATGAGTAATTGTAAGTATTTGTAGTCATGTTGTCACTAACTGAACATGTCGGTTAGTTTGTATTATCTTCCTTTGTTTTTGACTGCGAGGTAGGGCAGACAAATTTCATATCTTTCACTATTCTCTAATATCTAACTGAACTTCCTGAGGGACGTAATGTTACAAGCAGAAACTGTGTAACGCTTAAACTATCTTCACCACGCACATACAATTATATTGAATGTTCTACAGAAAATTTATAGATACTTATATATTATACATACAGTTTACAGAATCAATTATTATATGCAGAAAACTAATAACAGCATGATGTAGGATGTTTATGCATCAAACAAGAGGATGCTTTCTCATAAAATGTGAGAAAATATTAAAGATTATGAAGTATTCTAACTATATTGATTGTGATCCCGGCTTTCAACTGAATTTAATTTGAAACTTTTTCGAAATTTTGAAGTCTTAACAATCTAATTTTGTTTACATTTTTTTTTAATGATGTTACACTGTTTTTAATATTATATTTAACATGTATTTCAGAAAATAGTTTTTTATTAAAAAGCAAGATGAATATTTCTCTTACTGATTATACTGAAAGTAGGAAAAGTATTATTTATGAATGTCGAATGTGACTTGATACACATAATAGTACTTGTAAGTAAAATTCATATTAAGTCATTTTTGATAAAAAAGTGCAAAGGTTTACATTATTTACCTAATCAATTGAAGTTTGCGGATCGTAATTAACAATTTGTAACACAAATAGTGTATACTTCAAAGAATCTACATCTAAGAATATAACATTCATAATGTACTCAAAATCTTTATATTTTTGGAATTAAATTTTGAAAATTTTAAGATTAAACTATTTAAATGTTTAATCATTTACACTAATATATCTAACCATAGGTGTAAAAACAACTACGACTAACCAATAATGGATGGATACATGGATTAATAAGGAGTTATGCTAAAATGCGTGTATGTCAGATGTTATTTGAAATTAACTTCTTTGAAACTTTATATGACAAAATTTAATCTGATTGTATCTATTACAAAACATTTAATGTGATATTTACAAAATATTCAACATTAATCTGCTTTATTACTAAAAATGTAGTACGTTATCGTGACATATAATGAATTTTTCCAGTTTTTGTCATATAATCACGCATGTATCTGCTATATTCTATAGGATGGTAGTATACCATTGAAGTTGCACCTGACTGCCCAAGAGCAGTATATGACGCCTATGGAGCCACGGAAGTCACTCGAGACTGAATACATTCCAACTATACGAGAATTCCCGACAGCGATGAAAAGATTGCTTACAAACTGGCTGTTAACATTCAACAACCTAAGCGGGGTATTCTACGTGTTAGGTGCATCATCGTACATTACGTTTTTGGCTAAATATCTTGAAGTTCAGTATAGTACGTCTGCAGCTGGCGGCACTGTGATCGCAGGTAAATCGTTTGTGATTACTTATGATTATTAATGATATTTAATAATAATTATTTTCCTGGTACATTTTTGTAAAAATGTTTAGTAATAATTGTTTTAGTAATAATTACTCACCAATGTGACCAGCAATATGGACCTCTTATAGTCAAGCTTGATTGTTTATTGTTGTGAGTTTTGTAATTTGAAAGAACTCTGAAATTCTTCTTGCAATACTTAATTATATATACTAATGACATTTTAGTCAAATTTTCATATCATTTTGTAATAAAAATTAAAAATTGTGCTGAAGTCATATAGAAATAAGATTTTCAGCAAGCCCTATTTGCTGACAGTAAGTCAATCAATACAAAGCGGTGGTTAATTCTCTTTTTCAGTAATATTTTCAAATGTTTTTATCTGATTTCCAAGTTTTAGCCGAATAACACAAGGACACATAATCGTATGAAATCTGAGGAAGCAGTTATTACTTTTCAGATGTTTTTAAAGGGCAATGACTTGATAAAAATGTACTAATAAATCTACTTACAAAGCTCCTTTAATTTCGTGCGACTGCATAATAGGCCTGAAAATGTTTGTAAATAATATCTGAAATTAATATACGAAATCCATATTGAATAAATATGCAGATGATTTTCGTCTAACATTGTTGTCGAGAATTTCAGAAAGTGAAAAAGGTACTCTGTTAAAGGAAAGTTACGTTTTTCTAATGCATGTAATTACAAAAAGGAGATTCGAATTGAAAAATGTCTCCGTTAATTTTGTTTTATACATATATGTAATATGCAAATTTATTGTGCCTATAATGCAGCACAGTGCAAACATTAAATCCCATTTTGCGTACATTTCCATGAAATGAAAAATTGTGTAGTTAAAACGTAGGTTGCTACAAAAGTTTCGAGAATTCGAAATTCAATTGTTTATATTATTTCTATAAAGTTTCATAGTTTTAAGGTCAGAAAGTGCTGACAGAATACAATGAAAAATGTATTAACGTTGAAGACGAATATTTTGAAAAACAATAAAACTGTTATTTCAAACTTATTTATAACTTTTCTCATACTTTCTGGAAACTTTGGCAGAAACCCGCGTAATATCTGATATACATATAAACCCTCCACAGAAACTCTACAGTGTGCAATCGATGTTTTACGAAGTAAACATCGGCCGAATAAATTACAGCAGATTGTCAATATTTAATTCTATAATTTAAGAGTGATTCACGTCACTTAAGAGAGACAATTTAACGAAGGTTAAGTAAATGTGGACATTATTTAAATTCTTTTTTCACAATAAAGGAACATAATTCTGTGTGCCAAGGTCCTATATCATTGATCGGTATGGTACTGGGATTTCTACTCTCTGGAATGGTAATTAGCAGATTCAAACCTGGTCCTAGACCGCTTCTCGCATGGAACGTGTTTGTTGGCGTCTGCTTTGTTGCTGGTCAAATACTCTTCATATTCCTTGGTTGCTCAAACGTTGGCGTTAAAGGCCTCGACTATGATACTATGCAGTGAGTACGTTTTCATTTTTATAGCGACTGATTTTTAATCATAATTAGAAGTAATAATTTAAGTAGAGTAAATAATTATTTAAGATTATTGTCATTGCGATCACCATCGTTGCCTTTATTATGCAGAATTCTATGGAATAACATGAACAAGGGGGCATGGGGGGATTTCCTATGAAAAATAATTTTTTCGCTGAGATTTAATTTTCGAGAAAATTAAGTTTGAAAGTCTAGTGTGTGGTTCTGTAGTTATATCTAAACAATTATATAGTTTGTAACTGATAATAAAATATTTTTGATAAAATATATTTTGTCCTATTTTGAATTTAGTAACTCCAAATATTGTGTAAGTGTTGATCATAAAGAGGGTAGTTGTTGTAAGTCGTATAGCTAATTAGTTTATTTTCGCCATAATTGCATATGCACACAGTGGATTTTTCAAATTAAATTTTTCAAAATCTAATGTAAAATTTCATTGCATGTTATTCTTTTATTTTTCACTAGGTACTCTAGCATCTACACTAGCATCTTAGCAACATATTGTTCTTTATTTTATTAATTTTTTCTTTTGTTATTTAGTAAGTCTTGCTTTTACAAAGTGCAATTTTTAATACAATTAGTTAAATGAGTTCAATTGAAGTTATTGAGAAAGGTTATAATTGTAGTTTTTGTTAGGCAGTTGCGTAAGTGTTAATATTTCCTGAATAATTGAATATAAGCATTACTTAACCAGTCAGCTGTTTGACGAGTATACTCGTCATGAAGAAATCTCAACGTTTTGTGTTATGATGAGTATACTCGTCCAAAAACAGCTAATTTCCTAAAGGGATATTCATTTTCGAAACAATCAATTTTATACGTATACGTTACTTGAAAATTTTTGAAAAAATTGTATAAACCCGTACACATACTAGAGTAAGGTGCATACTTTTCAAAGAATTAGCAACAGCTAACTCGTTAATGAAATTATCTTCATAAATTTCATCAATATGTCTGACCCGTTTTAATTTTGTACATATTGCCGCAAGTACGCGTAAACAGTTAAAGATTTCCTACTAAATTTTTCAACAGCAATAGCAATTTTAATAATAAGATAATAAGTTCTTTTAAATAACATAACGTAATTGTTTATACATATAGACTTTCAGACTGTATTAATAACCAAGTAAATTATTGACTGTAGGCCATTAATTTATGATAGAGTCTGCTATTAACCCTTTTTGCACTTGACTTATTTTTAATATTGTTGAATGTAAATCTGTATTTATTTTTAGGGAAATGAATTAAAGTAATTTACAGCGGTAAAATTCAACGTTCTATATTTATTTTATTTATTATTATTACACTAAGATTTAATTTTTATAATCTTTTAAAGTGTGGTACTTTTCAAAACAATTTTCAACGTTCTATAACAAATTTATATTGTCATCTCCAGCATGACATACGGGTGTAAAGGTTTAATAAATTAATTAATTAATAAAACCGGCAATAACCGGTTTCATAAAATTTAGGCGATGTATTATTATTCCAGGATGAATTTGACGTACAGTTGCAATGCCGAGTGTAACTGCGTGGCAGTCAAATATTCTCCGGTCTGCCACGAAGCGTCGAAGACAACCTTTTTCTCAGCTTGCCATGCGGGTTGCCGAACGATAATCAACGACAAGGAATTCGGAAATTGTAGTTGCCTCCCAATGTCCGACTCGTTGAATTTCGAAGATCATTTTGGCTACACCACCGAGAGCAAGTCGCTTGTACTGACACAACCGATCTACCTAAACGATCCCCAGATCGTCAGTTTCGATAAAGTTAAGGCGGGACCATGCACGAGCGACTGCAGCCGTCCCTATCTCCTTTTCATGGTTTTTACCTGCATCATACAAACGCTGGCGTGTTCCGGAAAAATTGGTAACGTCCTGGTAAATTATCGAAGCGTCGACAAGAGAGATAAAAGCTTCGCGCAGGGTATTACATTGATGACGATTTCTTTGTTTGCGTTGATACCGGGTCCAATTATTTACGGAGCCATCATTGATTCCACTTGCTTGATCTGGGAGGAGTCCTGTGGGACCAGGGGGAACTGTTGGTTCCATCATAGACGGAATTTCCGGTATCTGGTTAACATTACGTCGGCAGGTAGGTGGTATTACTAATTGATAAGTGAACATGATATTTTGTATTACGGTTGTTTACTTTATAATTAACACTAGAAATACCGAGCGGTTAATACGATGAAAATGTACTCCTTATAAACATTGTAAAATGGACTGATATTCTTTCACACGCGTTGAACAAAACGTTGAAAATCACACACACACACACACACAGTATAAAGTAAAAACAAACTAATAGGCACTTTCCTTACTCGTTTTCGACTCTGACTTACCGAAGGTACGTGTTAAACTGACTACTCGAAATCAAGGCTATTAGTACAAGAGTGATAAAGGAAAATAAGTGTATTGATCTCTGTTTATGCTTACAATGCATAGTTTAGGAGATATTCGATGCCGGCGACCGATGCACTCATCGATGCACGGTACATAGTGACGTCGTCTCCGATCACTCTAATTTATGATTTAGCACTCGGAATAATATCATGCTGCATATCGTTGAATTCGTTTCAAAACATACTAATACATTGTAGGAAGAAAAATATATGATTCTATAGATAGATAGCTATGAAAATAACGTTAAACTCGCATAATATGTCTTTTCATACCAAACAACTTTTGTAAGAACATTCTTTTTCTAACTTTAATACTTTACGAGATATTCCATCGTACACACTTCAATATACACCCTGTATATTTGTTAGAGTATACAAGTGAAACTATTTGTTTTTAAAATCATTTTGGATATTGAACACTTTTTAGATATCGATAATTGTGAAAAAAGAAAACTGAAATCCATGATTTTTAGGATCAAGGTAAGCCATAAGTATGTCTCAGAATTTAATTATATTTTTTTTTATGTATCGAGGCGACAATTTTTATGCAGTTTATTTCAAGCAGACGTTTATGAAAGTACATTATTATAAATTAATTTAAAATAATAGAAGTTTTTTATATTTTATTGTGTTTTATATGTTCATAATCTTTACATGCTTGTGAATTGCTCAGTTTATTTATTATAAAGAGTTATCAGTGTTAGAAAGAGTATAGAGTAACTTGTTTTGTATGTTTAATGTTAAAATAATACTAACGTGGATTTAATTCGCCGAAATCCAATGAAACTTGTATTTTAATGACAAAAATCTTTTATATTGAAGACGATATTGTTCCTAAATAACATAATACAAGTATTAACAGATTTGGGGTCGTTATTAATACTTTACACTTGTTAACTTGTTAATATTTACTCTTTTGTAGTATTAATTAAATTGTAATCACTAATGGTTTTAATCCAATATTAGATTTGTATAAATAGTATTGGTACTACTTATTTCTGGTATTAAAATATGGTCGATAATTCTATTGGAAGCAATTTTTTCAAAATTAATGTTTATTTATATACAATGAGTACGAATAATTATAGTGTTGGGTTTTTCATAAATAATAAGACTTTTATTAAATACACAAAACGCGAAAATAACACTATCCGCAAGACACTGCAAACAAACATAGTATAATACGAATATATCACAATAACAAAATAGTTACCCGAACAATAAATAAAATACAATCTGTTAAATAGTTTTAGTATATATTTTTCTAACATATAGAAAATTTCGTGCATAATTAGTTCAAGCATATGTTTTTGTTTCTGTACTTACTAAATTTCACATTAAAAATGTTTACGGTGTTTTATTAAAGTGTATCAGAAAGCTAAGAAAGAATTAAATGATCCGACAGAATCAGATATTAAACGACTGATTTTATATATGTTTATGTCAGAAAATGACAGTTAATTTAAAGTGATACCTTGCGAATTTAACTTACTTTAATTTAATTTCTATTAGATAGTTTACTAATTTAAGTCGATGTTTGAAATGAATTCGATCGACTTATGTATCTTTATTTATCTGAATGCAGTCTTTAAAAACATTTAACCAGTGCCTCTACTCCTTCTTTAGGATTCTATAAGTATTTTCATTACTTTGTTGCTGATGGACTATTTGAAATTTTAGTGTGTTATAATTATATGGTCCAAAAAGATCCTGAAAAAGATTATGACATACATTTATCAATTCTCCTGTTATATTATTAATTGTACGTGTTTACTTCAGTTGGAGCAGGAAATTATTGAACGTTTCAAAAATCATAACTTGACTAACATTATACGATATTTTGTAACACTAAATCATAATGCTAAAGAATTATTTCAAAGTTATGTTATTGAAATTCCAGAAAATGTAGCATTACAAATGTCTTTAAGTTTTTCAAAGTGTACAAATGTCTGACTTTTAATTTTGAGCGATTATAACTATTCTTAAATTCAATGCTTGTATATATCTACATACGTAAATAAGAATGAGTCGCAATTTTTCCTGTTTTGAGGAGAAAATAATCTGTTACACTTGTTGTTAGCTTGCCTCTAGTTGGACGTGTGTAAGAGATATAAAGGTCGCTACTATTTTTTCAACTATAATTATGGAATTTTTTTGCGTTAACGAATGCAACAAGCTACTTTCTAAAAAAATTTTTAACCTATCTACATCCAGAGATCCATCAAAACACACAAAAATTATATTTGAGACATTTTTTAAGTAACACGTAAGGTAAAAGCACCAGTAGTTGATCAGTTAAGACAAATTTTCTGCGTGAATAATAATAAATGTTTGCTCTTTTATTAAATGTAGAGACTCTATACGTGAAAATGCTGTTTGAACGTTTTACATTATGTAACAAAGCAAACTTTTTTGAAATAGTTATGTTATCCAAATTTTATAAATATTTTTGAAAATTCAATACTTGTGTCAGAAGTTGACCATCTGTTAAAACGAGAAAACTAGTAATTGACCATATGTTAGTTAGCAGTTGACCACTTGTGGTTAAACCAAAAACACTAAAGGTAATTATTTTAATATCGTTTATTTGCGACGATTATGATAAATTACAAGTAAAATGATAAATACACATGGAAGGAAATTAATTTCATGTTGGAAATCGGAGGCATACAACCAACGTCAATGAAATAAATTGTTAGTTATTACGCTAAACAATTTCATTTAGGTGAAAGTGTTTCGGTGTTGAGTCACTAGGTGCTGTAGCATATCTGTCGCGCCGTTATCGAAAAATTGTTACTTTTGAAAACCTTATTTCTTACGTTTTCCTGAGAAATAGTCAACTACTGATACCAGGCCAATTATTTGATACCAGTCAATAATTGCATTTATATGAACATCCTGTACACATAGTTCTGCATAGTTGCGTACAGTAAATCATATTCTTGTTTAATGTAAAATACCCTTTCAGGTTTTTCGACGATAGGAGTTCTGTTCGATGCGGCAGTCTGTTATCTCGGAAAAGATGTGGATCTGTATGGCGCCCAGGAGACCGACAAACGTCGCGAATTTATTAAAGAAGATTCGGCGCCGTCGATTGTCGGCGGTGAGAAGAAGAAAGAGATAAATGGAAATGTAAATTAGGAGAAGTGAAATGCAGCTGTTTGTTCCGATCGTAATTCGAAACCACTGAATGATATTGACATCTAGGAGGCTTAAGATAATAAGGAAGTTTCAGATAAGATTGAAACTGCACGAGAATCGTTGGGTACCTGAAATTTAGAACGTTCCATGACCGAGAAACGATTGAGGGAAGAGTGGAAATGGAAAAGATGTTTTTTTTTTAAATACATTCCGTATACTCTGTTTAATTGTTAAATAATAATTACTTGATAAATAATCAAAGAGTCAGTCACAATTGAACGTGAAGCTTAGAACATTGAAATGATGCTAATTTGCTACTGATTTATATTACAAATCATTGGTACATTTGTATCATTGTACATCGTTTACTCCTGCCTGTTTGTAAATAAAACATGAATTTTTAGAAACTCTGTTACTATCTGAATCGTGTTTTTACGTATTGTGGGATTCCATAGTGCACTGAAACACTTTCTTTTACAAATGGTCTTGTTACAAATAGAATAACTGTAGATAGAAAGGTAAAATATAATAGAATGGAAAATAAAGAAATAGATGAAAATTAGATAGATAGAACAATAGATGAAAACATGTTTTACAGAAGATTTCTCGTTGTACTCGTGCAATCTATAAATAAAAGAGAATTATTTTTATATAGTAAAAATTGAAGAATTAGTACTAATGAAATATTTTAAAAATAATGATTGAAATTTAGGAGTAACAATTACGTGGATTCTAGATAAAGTGATGAAGAAAAGGAATGGAAGTTGATCACGATTCGCAACAAAGAGGCTATCGTATGTAAAATTAAATTTTAAATGTAAATTGGGATTTCTTATACCTATATAAGATTACGATTTCAAAATAATCTATTCTGAAAATTTATCTGAAATATGGATTTGTCTTTTCATGAATAGAGACGTTAGCCAATTTTGTATGAGTAGTACACGATCTCCAATATTTAAATCTGATTTTATTAAAACGAAGTCTTACATAAGATGATTTCATTTATAACTTTTGCTTACTTCTTTTTGCTCCATGCATTAGATACGTAGGAAATAAATAAATAGTCGATCATCGATTATATCTGCAATATTATTCTTATACAATTTACATGAATAGATTAAAATGATATCGACTACAAATAGTTTTAATTTTAAAAGATTTAATCTTGATCATGCGATAAACACGATTGAAACAATCTTATATTTTGTAATTACAGCAGAGGCAATAGTAATCTTATGTATCTACACGGTCATTTATTGCCTACCTATATCTAATGTATCTGGAACATAATTAACCCCTTATCTGATATCCGGTAGCAGTGAAGAATTTAAATTGAATTTAATAAATATGACTGCTATTCAGGGCAATTCGGTTGGAGGGAAATGCTGTGCCTTAATGTCTATTTATAAATTTTATCTGTTAGTTAATTTACAAATATGTAAGTACATACATATAATGCACATTTAAACTTTCCACTCATCTATTTACAACTTTAAAATATACTCCTAGTTTGTCCAACGAGACGAATCAGTGAAAACTCAAAAGACATTATTATTGGCATTACTGTTAATTAGCCGAAGAACATGAATTCAATTAAGTAGTGGTCGCGTTTTTCTGTTTATAGCTTTACGATTTTCATTGGCGTAAATCAAGAGACAGGTGTATTTGCTAGTACTTTTTTGTACAGATTTGCTAGTAGAGATCGTTGCAAGACTAACATTTCAAAATAAGATTTCTAATTTCTTCCTTGTTTCAACGTCAAAGATATGCAGCAATTAGCTTAAGATTTTCTTCCCTTTCACTAGAAATAAGTATTAATACGTTAAGTGGCATACCAGTCACTGAAAATTGTATAATAACGTATCGAAGTTAATAATAGTGCAATACAAGGATTGTAACGCCAAATAATTCATAATTGTGCCTGCTTTTCTTTGCTACAAAAGAATAACTACAGAAAAACGATCAAGATTTTCGTGGCACTTAATGTGTTAAAAAAGTAAAAAATTTCCGGCCACGAACGTGTTGATTCGTCGGGTGAAAATAATTATGCCAAATAGCAACAAATACACGGTATCATTATCAGAGCGAGAAGCAACAACGGAGGATCGATCGCATCTTAAGTTTCGTTGTATGATAGACGAAGATCGTCCTCGCGGAGAATCCGATGGTTCGGGTTGGTTCTGTTAAATCCCCCGCAAATAGGGTGTAATGCCTACAGGGAAGAAAGGGGTTTCGTTCGGGGGAACGACGAAAAAAAGAGGAGAAAGTATACTTAAATCGGCCGATCGACAGTTCCGGTTGATTCTCCGGTTGGGCAAAGGAGAAAGAAAGCGTAGGAAAATGGGGTAAGGTCTTAAGGGTTGCTTTCAGGCCTCGGTACCGAATTCTGGGGGTTGACGCGCAGTGCAGAGGCCTTCGGGTAGTCAAGGGATTACAAACCCGCGAGCCCGAAAGTAAAAAGGGAGTTTTTGTTTGAGAGCCTTTTAATTTTTAAGCCTGGCTAGACTAGTAATGAATTCGACGACGTCCTCGTGACGTCAGGACGCCTTTATCGATCGCGTCCTCAGACATGCTGCTGGAGGATGCGCTTTGGCATTACCAGAGGATTAAGTGTTCTGTCTTATTCTTTCGTAAATAAAGAAAAATCACAGCCAGTGATCACCGCGAACCTCGCCCCCCCCCCCCCCCCTCAGATCGCGAGGTTTATTCGCTTGTCGGCCCTATCCACCGAACCGGAGAGTTTCATGCTCAAGGATTCCTTTAGATGTTAGACAGCGTCAGAATTGGACAAAATGTAATCTGGTTATATCGACGATGATTCAAATATAATAGTTGATTTCATTAGAAATTGTTTTCTATAATTGGAATGTAATATTTGTGAATTTTCTGGTGAAATATTGTTGAGTTTTGTAAAGTAAAACTTTAGTCTCACTTTTAATATAAACATTGATAACGTTGGTATGCAAATTTGTGAAAATTCTTGAGTGTTCTATAAATGTTCTCTTATTCCTTCAAATTGCAGAATATCCGTATATTCATTAAATTAAAATGCACTTCAGTAAAATAGTCGATGTTTGTCAATTAAAGATATCAATTGAAGATTCTCTTATTTGTTAGATAGCACCAGACTTGGGAAAAATGTAATCTGATTACATATTATCTACGGTAATTCAAATATCATAATTGATTCATTGATAAATTGCTTCCCATAATCATGAATTATTATTAATCTTCAATTGTAATTGTATTCATTACAGTGAGTTCTACAAATAAGAATTTGAAATCAAATCAGATGTTGCGTTTTAAACATAAATCTCACGATTAGTATGTTGTCTGATTATATTTTGCTCAACTCTGGATATCATAAATCCTATCAGCTGTTGATTACAAAAATGACCCTTGTAATTAAAAATTATTAGCACGGAAATTGGTCTTACACATTTGGGAAATTTAATTTTGAAGACAGAATTTTTAAATTAAATCTTCGTTTGTGCGTTCTACGGGTGTTCTTGTATCCAAAATTAGGGATACCTGAGATTACGGCTACTAATTTTTATCGCGAAAAACATCACGATAAATGAAAATATTCTACTATTCGAGAACAAAATCGAAATATGACGGTAAGAACGTGCAAAGTGTTAATCTTTGTAAGACAAGTGAAACGTACTATTTTTTGTAAAGTATTTGATTTGTTCCATCAGACTCTTTCTACACGTAAACTGTCAAAGAAAGAGAACAGATTTTGTTTTCAATTCGAACAATAAAATAATTGTACAGAATAAAAGATAAACTTCAATTTCAATTCTTTTTTAATGAATTGGCTCAGTATTTAAAAATAAAATGCCATATTAATTTGTTCTATTTATTTAGTTTTATTGAATTCAATAACATTTAATTGAAACGTTTCTCATTCTCTATTATTAAGAAAAGTACACTAGCTTGAAAATATTTTTGAATACACAAAATAATGTCTTTGGACTGTTAAACATGAATCAAACCCTTCATAAACGTTATTTTGCAATGAATATTACTTTATGATTTGTGTATATACACACTATTATTAATATTTTTTCAAATATCATATCTAATATGTTTATGTATTACATATTAGCAGATACTGTGTATCAATATTTGAAATCATATTCCTTTACATATTATGTGGAATATTTTTTTCATTTATCTTTCTATTCGTACGCATATAGCTAAAAAAGTACGTTCGTACAGATATGTAACATCTCTCAAACGTACAATTTTATTAAATTGTCCATCATAATTATAAAAAAAATGAATATTTTTCAAATTTATTCTCTCGGTTGTCGATCAAAAATATATACAGGACATAAATAGTTAATAACCATGTTCCATTTAACCCTTTGGCGTATTATTTACTTCCGCTACTAAGCTCATATAACATTTTACTATCGACTAATGGGTAAAAATGCAAAAGAATTTTCCATTCCACTCTAAGTGTAAATTTATTTTATAGATCATAAATTGGTAATAGCGAAATAGTTTTTGCTTTGATCCTTGGACAATAAACAACATTGATTTTTATTAAATTACTCTAGAAATTGTCACTCGTCTTTGTATGATAAGGGGTCAATTAAAAAGCGAAATAAGTTAATATTTACAGTCCTTCTGAAGGAAAAAATTGTAATATTTTATCTCGTCTATCCTATACATCTTGTAGATTTTCGATTTCGTTTTCAATGAAAAATAATGTCTATGATAATCATAGTGTAGAAACATTGGCTGTTAAAAAACTATATAAGACTGTTAACCTCCTGCTTGACTACGTAAGCAACCTCTCTGCTGTGCTCAGAGCATATATCAAAATCAGGAATTAAAAACAATTATGATATTGGTTGCGGTTGATGAAACGGTTATAAAAACTGACAAGTATCTATAACTGTTATCCATGTTAACTCAGTTTTATATCAGTTCTGTAATAGTTCCATAAGTATTATTTTATGGTTTTATTGATTTTATGCAACGTACCTGTTATTTTCGATTTTGTATAATTCATTACAATGTAGAAGTGAACTACAGTTAATACAGAATTAAAAATAGTAATTATGAAATCGTTACAAGACTAATATACAATAATATTTGTTTAATTGATGAAACTGAAATCGATATGAGTCACAACCGCCCCATTTATAGTAGTTACGGATGTTTTTTTGGTTCTCATAACTGTCTCAATCAGAACCAGTATGTAACCATTTGAAACAGTTATTTTCGGAACCGTTTTAATCCCTGAATTCAAAACTAACTCTGTATTGGTTGATTGAAGATTAAAAAGAGTAAAGTGATAGATCAATGTTCTTGAGTATATCGTGAGTATGTCATACTCGGGTATTATTAACCATTTTTAAGCGTTAACATCTAATAAAAACTTATATTTTGACAAATTCAAAATATTATGAAAATTTCATGAAATACGACTTAAAAAATGATTTTTTTTCATTTTAATTATCAATTGTAGGTGCACTGACTTTTTTAGCCTTTTATCAGTGGTTCTGACCCAGAGACTTATTGCTTGGCAGTCAGTTCCTTTTCAGTACTCGATAAATTAAGAGTTCAGTTAAGACTGCTCATTGTCAATTACATATCACATGCATAAGAATTCTAGGTAAAGTGTGGATATGCACGGAACATGTATGTAAACATGCTCGAGCTATTTTTTTCTTTACATATTCAAAAATTCGTTATCTTAAAAAAAATTTGCTCAAAGGGCTTTAAAATATTATGAAGATTGAAAAAATTAAACGATTTAATTTTCTTAACAGTTCCTTTTTAGTAAAAAATGTCAAATGGTCGACTAGATTTATTTAACATGAAACTGGTTATTGCTTTCCCTTAATCTCTCATCTACATCTTTTTCTCTTGCAAATTAATTATAGAAGAGTGAATGAATATTAACTGCAGTACATAAGTTATCGTTTTTTCTATCATGCTTTTATCATTTAATAAGTTGTATTCGATTATTGGATATTTATTGAATAATTTAATGAGTACAAAAACATTTTTCGAAAATTTTTTATACTTTCTATAATATATGTTATTTTTGGAATCCTGTCAGTAATCCTCATCAACTATTCCTTAAATTTACAGTTAACATTAAATTAAAATTATTTTGATTTAATATGTTGTTCCTATACCTAAAATAAATAAATAAATTAATAACGTTTCACCTCAGCTTCAATTAAATACAGCTGTAATGTATTGGAATACAATTTGCAACTGTTTTAATTAGGAAACGGAGATCTTTTGCATAATAAAATACAAACCTATGATATTAGTGAATGTATGTTTGAATTCGCCTTGTCAACAATATTAGAAGTTTGTTTATCGTGTAAGGGGATGGAAATCAGGAAGTCGTTTACATGCTACAATTTTTATCTGGATTGGCTATACGAAACGTCACGGATGTGCAGGTCAGCTTTCAGTAGCAAGTTTTGTGATTGTGTGTACAGAGTACATTGTACATGACCCTGACCCATCTTTCATATAGACCTCATCAACGTTTTCTAAGTCGCGGTACAGTCTGATCTAGACTATCGTCGACAATGCGCGTCGGAGAAGGATGGAAACGTGAGGCACGGATGACCGGAAGTGACCGGTTTCAACCGCTTTCTCGTCACTTTTCAACACAACGATTTTCCATTCTGAATATTGATTCGTTTATACAAAATTGAATGAGGTTTTCTAATTAATCGTAATCCTTTATATAATTAACCAGTCCCTTCAATATTATAATAAATAACAGAATAGCAAAGCTAGAATCCAAGCTCAACGTCATTATTTTGAAAATTATTCAAAAATTATAGAAATAGAAAATAATGTGTTTCAGTGAAATTATCTGTGATACAAGGTACTGCAATGAGTTTGCAGAAAAATGAAAATTCTAGAATTGCATTCACGATGGTTAAATTTGAAGAAATAACGCAGTTGAAATAGAAACCGGAAATGTGAATGCATTAATGTGTTGAATTTGAAATTATATGAAACCGTGATGGTTATAATCGATGAAATCGTTTAACTGTTCGTTTTGAGTATTTATAGAAATATAGTTACCCAAAGATGATTCAATAATACCAGAATATTTCGAGATACGTATATGTATATGGTAAGTATGTAACGCTTTTACTTTATTCTTTATCGTATAAAATTAATTTATAATTCTTGCAAGACAAATAGTAAATGGTAAGAGATAAAGGATAGGATTGTGAAATGGCAGTAAAAATTAACAATAAAAATGGAATTCATTTGCGATTATCACAATGTGCGAGAACAATGATGAGTTCTTGTGAATGAGGGGTTGTATTATAGAAAGGGAAAAACAATGTGATATATACCGCCAGTCAAAAATTTGGAACTACTTAATATGTAACGTCACAAATTAAGAATTATATGTCTTAGAAATATATAAAATAAAATAATAAAAATTATACATCTTTATATTTAACTAATACACATATGTCCATGTTTCTTTATCATATACAAAAATTCGCCAGTAGAAGCTGTTTACAAAAAATGGAAGTTTTTCTTTTAACCCATGTATTGGTCCCAACGTTTTGACCAACAATATAAGTAATGTGAAGGACAAGGTTTATAATTAGAGATTATAGTAGGCTTCTGTTATACTTAACTCTGAGACACATTTATATTAACCCCTTGCTCTGTAACAACGTAAGGTTCGTGGTGAAAATTTTAAACAAAATTTAGCAAGCATAAATATTACTCAACTTTTTTTAATTCAAATTAATAACTATACTTTAGAGCAAATAAATACGTAGAATATGCCTAGAATTTTTCTTTTTTTTCAATAAAGTATTAATGGCAAAATAGTTGTATCGGTCACAATTGAGAAAGAAATCATAGGGGAAGGGGTTAACATTTCACTAGCTGGTGGTTAACATTAAAATACTAAACGGATCAAAATGACCCATTCCCTTTTTGCAATTTCTAAAAAGAGAGCACATGTTTTCCTCAGCAATTATTAAAGAATTTCACTTGACAATACGCGAACTGAATTGTAAATCAGTTGGAGTCTCGATAGACGCACTTTCAGAGTTTCTATAGAGAAATTTCAAAAAGTCAATTTAACTGCTCGGTACTTTTAGTGTTAAGTGAGAGAATTTTCGTTGACGGTCGATACCATTTTGTACGTTTGCAGAAAAAGAATGAGAAGTATGAATTCTGTTATGACTTTTGTATTTATCAATATTTTGTTGATGATATTTAATATGAGCTATACGTGACCCTCGATTTGCCCGGCACTTTTTTACGCGGTAAATTAGAACATTATTTACACGGTAGTTTTTAAGATCGCGTTCGCCTTTGAGTGGCAGAGAAAATTTTCATACATATTCGAGAAACGCCAGACAATTTAAAACAAAGATGTATGATTATAAATCAAAATTTGTTTCTCGGTCAATTTTAATCTAATGTTTATACAATTTTTTCACAACACTAAGAAAAAAATATATCGCTATAATGATATATCGCTCTTTGGAAGTCTAAGGGTTAATTTACGTGATCTGAATTTAGTAACACCGAATAAAATATATTTTTGTTTTCTGAAATGTCATTATTATTATTTATTTTGTTTGGCTATGTGAAATAAATATGTATTTCTCAAATTTATACCAGCTTTTCTTTTCAGTATTGTTTTCTCTTTTACCGACAGACTCTATTTACGCGATTTTTATTCACTGTAAAAAGAATCTGCGTAGAACGGATTTTCGCGTAAATCGAGAGACAGGTCTATAACATATAAACTTATAAAGAAATTGTTTAATTATTATGATTAGTAATTTAGAAATGACTTTAATTTACAACATCGTTTAAATGAATATGTTTATCCGACCAGCTGGTTAAGTGTTAAGTAATTTCCTAATATGTAACACAGATGAGATTTAAATAACATTAAATAAAATTTATATTTCATTTTGAACTTAACACAGCCTTTAATTTAACATATAAATTTCTCTTTAATTATAATTTCCTGAAGTCCTTCTGTGAAAATATGTCGTTGCATAAATGTCACTAGTACAATTCAAAAACATTATCTAATGAATCGGTAAGTGTAAGAATAGCATGAAATCGGCGAATCCTAAACGTTGAGTCTCGATTAATAAAAGGCCATTCGCCCTCGAGAAAAACGGCGATTAGCATTAACTGTGAGTAATAATAATGATTCTAATCCAACTCGTCCGGCCTTGATTCTTCTATTCTACGAATGCTGCGTAATTTAACGAAGCAAGTGGGTTGTAGCGTTCAGCATGCCTAACGAAATTTGTCAGCCTATTAATACTTCCTTTATTATTTACCGGAGCATTCGGTTGTTATAAATAGTTTTGTCCAACAACAGCAACTCGTGTAGCAAATTTTTTTAGATATTATTCATCGTGTAATGTGATTTTAATACATAGGCTAAAATACAGTTTGAAGAGTTAATTCTTTGTAAAGTTATATGAGTAGGTGCAGTGCATTCAAAACCGTTAAATAAGAATGTTTTAAACAATATTACAAGTACATGAATATGCGTGTTCATGACATTTTACGATTTAAGAGTCTAATGGCAGGAGTATTAATTATTTATATGAAATATTAGTATTAGATTCTATATAACGTCTTTCTTACATATTTTCATCATTTTTTAAAGATTATAAATGCATTATTAACAAATTATATGGAAAATATCAGTCTTGAATAATACAGTACTATTTCATTTGGTTTAAAATAATATAGAAGTGTGTAATAAATTAATGGGAAAGATTAATCATGAGGAAATTCGAAAAGTGAAAAATGGATCATAAAACTCATATGATAAACAGTGAATGCGATATTGTATGAATATCAGCTATGTGTCGACAGGCGGATCATACTTTGATTCAATGTTTAATTCACGGTTTAATTTTGATGAAATATTTGTGAACTTTTTGGTAACAAATGTTTGAATATTGTTGCATAAAACTTTAGTCTTACTTTTAATTGTACGATATATTGATATGTTGTCGAATGTATGTGTGCAAACTGTATATACGAATATATATTCACTTGCTGCCCATTAAAATGCATTTCATTAAAGTAATCGATGTTTGTTAATTGAAGATATCTATTAAAAAAAGTTACATTATAGAAGCTGCTATATAAATATTATATTGAGAAATAATATTTGAACAATTTCTTTAAAGCGTGTAAATTATGTTTTCGAAATTGTTCTGATACCCGATTAGATAACTAATTATTTAATAGAGAGATAAAATATTTATTTACTACAATCATTCAGTGTAATTCAGTGTAATGAAATAGCTTTTAATGAAAAATTTCGGTATACAGATGCTAAAGACAAGATTTAGGAACCTGCATTATTTGTAGCTTATTTTCTTTGATAAACTGTAAATATTAGAAGCCGTCTCGAAGTTTAGAGTGGTAGTGCAACTACATATAAAGAATTACTGTTCCATGTGCAAGTAATAATTTTTATTAATTAAAATTCATTTGTATCGCAATGTATAAGTATATAAAAGTAAATAGATCGTATAAATAAAATCACAACAGTAAATAAAATTGTAAAAGTAACTGTCATTGCAAGTAATAAAGACATTAATTTTTTATTTTAAACTTTCGTATATATAAGAACATTATAATTGAAGTTATTCAATTATTTTACAAGAGAATATAAAATATAAATATTATTGTATTCTCTAGTTGATTACGTAACTGTTGGTTTTATAATGGAATAATGAATCAGTTTTTATTTAACTAAGACAATAAGTAAGCATAACATCTGTTCGGTACAATTGATCAGAACGTAATGAGCAACCACGTTAACTTGTTTTATAAATATTATCATGGAGATTGAGATCCGTTTCCCTTTTTAATTGATTATACTTTTATCCAATCAAATTCATAGATAGCTGTAATTGCCAATTATACTTTTAATAGTAACTAAATGCATCTTCAGCAAATCTCGATTCTTTTCATTTAAAGATATCAAAATGAAGTAGTATGTCGCCACCGCGAATCAACACTTATTTCGGTTTATCGCAATAAAACCGTATGCACAGTCTCTAGGGACCGTTATTTTCGACTGTTTATCAGATGTGTGCCTTTCCATAATTTTAACGGATTAAATTGTTGATCGAAGTATTACCGAGGTAAACATTAATTCGAAAGGAGAGTAACTCGAAATATTCCAAACCTTTAAGATCTAACATTTTATGCTTATCATACGTCGTAAATATAAAAATTCAGTTCCTTAAAAGAAACAATCTCTTCTAAAGTGACAATAATATGTTTCTTATCGTATCATAACCTCCTATTAAAAAGAAGTAACAACTCCATCCAAAGGTACCTAAACGATAACTTTAACCAGTTAATTGCGTTTATCGAGTATACACGTCATCTTAACCCTTTGCCTTGCAATCACGTAGAAGATCTATGGTGAAGATTTTAAACAAAATTTAACAAACCTAAATATTACTCAATTCGTTCAAATTCAAGTGAAATATTATTCTTTTGTTATCAATTATTATATTGAAGGGCAAACGTAGACATAGAATATACACAAAATTTATCTCTTTTTTCAATAAACTATTACTGGCAAAGTTGTTGTATCGATTACGGTTGAAAAATAAATGATAGTGCAACGATTTACAACTCGAAATGATACTAATTCTTTCAACGAATTCTTTATTTTTTCACATCAACATGTAATTCTTCTTCGTTTCGCTTTGGTTTTTCATTAAAATATATCCTCGGTGCATTAGTCCTGTGTTTGACGAGTATACACTCCATTTTTTAATTTTATTGCGTGCAAAAAGCGAGATTTTTGAAATAAAATTCCACAGTTAACAGGTTAAAAATGAGTTTCAAATATCGTTCGTCTCGATTACGACGTTCCTGGCGAACTAAATTCTTAAACAACCTGTTTGATTTATTGGTTATCAATATATCTCCCTTCCAAGAAGTTACCTCAGGCTGCGCGTTTTGCAACATCTTATGCGGAAATGTAATCGGTGTAGCTGCTAAGATAATTCGACTTGTATTAATTGGCTAGCCGACTAAAAACTCGACGAGCGTATCAGGCGACTTTTATTTGCCGTGATAAAACGTCTCGATTGTCTTCGCCAGTTATGCGGCTCCAACACTGTATTATAAATGTCGCGCGGATTGGTCAAAGTTTTGTAAATATCGCGAACGCTGAATTTCAAGGAACTCCTGTAAAATACGATAGTTATGTTTTTCAAAAAGTTGTCGTCTTTCTCGAATTTTTATAATATGAGATTAACCTGTTAACTGTTAATTTAATTTCAAAAATCTCTGTTAATGTTTGCAATGAAATCAAATAATGAAGTGTGTACTCGTCTAACGCAATCCAAATGCACCTATAATATATTCTAACGAAAAGCTAAAGCAAAATGGAGAAGAATTACATATTTATCTGGATAAATAAATAATGTATCGTTGAAAGATTTAGTATTATTCTGATTTTAAGATGATGTGTATACTCGTCGAACGCTGTTAAGTGGTTAAGAATTAGCACAAGATGGATGGTTAAGGATAATTACGACTTTAAAACTAAAAAAACTACATTATTCTACGTTGATAATTAGAAAAATATGTTTCGTAATCGTCAAAGTATAAAATACATTAATATTAGTGTATTAACCCATTTAATTAGCATCTAATGCTAATCATTTTGTCTGTATCTTCCTTTATTCTTGTGCTCCATTTTTTCAAGAACTCGGCTATTTTTGTTTCTTTACTTGATCTTGTAAGACCTTCGTAAACATTGTAATATAAAAGAATAGATTTTTTGTGAGATTCTCTCTTTAATTTCATGCTTCTGCCAGTTGAAGTGATCTATGAAGGTTGTCCGTGTGTCAGTATAAACTTAACGTTTACGATGACAAAATTATCTTATGAATATCGAATAGAATCAATTCTCTTATCGGAATGATCAAATAAATTGTAACAAATTATTTTCTCTTACTGTCGACATCGATTTTATTCTTTCTTTAAATATTATGTAACTTTAACTTTTCGAATGAGATAAAGCTTTTTTCATTTAAATAACTCTTATTGTATTAATTATTATTTACTTGAGGCATTTTTTTATAATCTTAATGTAATTCTTTAAAAAATATAAATAGAAATTGTGGATAAATAAAATTAAATTTAATTCTCAGTACACGTAGAAATGAATATGTGTATTTTAATCTAAATTGTTGGATTTATGGGGAATATTGTACTTTTAACGGGATATTATAATACTGCCAATATTAATGGCAATAAATGTTCGATATGATGTTTCTAAGACTTAATAATAATTCAGTTTTTGAACAACGAGTAATTGGAATCCCCTAAAATTTCTTCTAGAAAAAAATATTATTCGACATAATTCTTCAACTGTATTAATGAAAATAAAATATCTGTAGTAAATTATATATATTCTGATAAGAACTACGTATGTAATTAAGGGAAATCCCACCTTCTCTATAGTATTATAGATACTTCACAGAAATTTGTTGCGTATCAAATGATTAAACCACTTGTTCTATTTAATTATTAAAGTCGTAAAATCCTCCATACACATTATGTTATGCACGTAATAAACTTGCGAATTTGTGAAGTTTTATATATTTGAAAATTCTATATAATATATAAAGAAATGAGAATATTCAAAAGATCAAAACCAAATCGAACTTTCAGTTGATCAAAAAATGCATTTTTTTATCGTGTAAAAAAATAGTTAAATGTATCATGGAAAAATCAGTATTTTTAAATAGGTATCGAAAAAATTGTTTCAACTTTCGAAGTATTTTATTTCCATTGCTTCCTTGAAATTCTCACAAACGTAGAACGTTTAACAATCGGATTAGAAAAAGTGGAGAGATCAAACTGTTCGTTTTGCATGCCGACAGGGTGAGATTTTGTACTAATTTACAACTGTCTTATCGTAGATGTAAATTTTCACTGTCGTCCAAAACATTTGGCTTTTGTTTGCAGATGTACTGGCGTCGCAAAGAATACATTTCCTGCGAGTCATCTCAAAGCAATATTCTCAAATGAAGAAACCGTTCAATGACTTCAGTTTCGTTTTTTATAAATGGCACATGAAGAAGAGATTGTAAAAATGACTTTAATTCCGCGAAGGATTTACCGTATCTAATACAGAAAGTAGTTTTGTTACATGAAATTCTAGTATGTGTAAAGAAAACACTCAATAGTGTGCCCTCGTTTTATGTATTTTTCACGTTCCGTATTTATATTGATCTTTTTTATTAGTCCATGTTTACTAGATCAAGTTTGATTTTCTGAATTTTTCAAGATGTTATCTTCAACGTTGCATAGGTAGTTTACTACTGGTTTCTTGGTATGCGAATTATGATGGAGACGTACAGATTTATATGTTATAAATTTTTGATAACTATGTATGTTTGATATGAACGATTAGAATTCTTATTACTTATAGTTTACTATTCTTACAGTAGGTTTGCAATATTTTAGCATTTCAAAATATCACTGACGAATAATTGATTAGAATTTGATTAGAATATTATTATTTTTACGATTTTATTTTTAATCATTACTAGTGGTTATGTAATCCTATGATATAAAATATTGTAAAGAAAAGTAAGATAAACGTTTTGAACATAAATAAAAAAGTTTTTGTTTCGTTTCTTAACCTAACGAGACTTTTAAGTGTAAACAAATTTCTCTGAGAGTTTTGTGTCTTTAAAATAAGCTATACAAATTTATATTTGTATAAGTACCCTTATATTGTTTATAACCTTAGAATAAAATTATGTTAGTAAAAAATTTCGATTAACTGAGGGGTTTATATAGTTTTAATTATTTCTGGTAGTTCAAGAACCTTTTGTTTCCCATGTTACGACTTTACCTGCTGTACTATGTAAACTATTAATTTTTTTGTTATAGATAAAACTGGTACTTAGTAAATTAGAGAACATTACAGTAGAGATTGGAACGAGGATTAGAGAACCGTTATCCGACCACGAGCACTTAATTAAATATATATGACACAAGTATTTTTTAAGTAATATGTAGTAGGTTGGATGAATTCCTACAATTTCTTATTATAAATAGATGAAGAACAAATTTTACAATCAGTTTATACTTTATTTTTCTTACATCAGGAAATATTCTTTGAAATCATTTCTTAACTATATTCTATTTCGACACGAGCTTATTATATATTAAACTTAATTATTATGTTTAATTAATGTTTTAAATTTTCTGGACAGCATAATGATCGATAAAACGTGTTTGATTTCATTCGATTGAAATTAAAAACATACTTTGAACAATTTACAAATAAAAATTTATAAATAAATGTTGTTACGTAGTTTATACATATTATTACACACTTATCTAATGATACATATTTCCTTTCCTAAATTTTAATGTCAATTTAAAGTAAGCTACAAAATATTAAAATAACAATTATTAAAATGGTCCACAATGGTTAGAATTAACTGCTTAGAGATTGAAATAAAAGTATTAAAAATTAGTTATCTCAAATACGTTTAAGAGATATATAAATATCGACGACAGTAAGCAATAGTCCATAAAAAACTATTTTAACGAAACAACAGTATAAATGACAATAATCTTTTCCGTTTTAAATTTGTAAAAGAATAATTTAATTACATTTTAAAAATTCTTATGTATTTTACGTAACAAAGAGAATTCTATTAAAATAAAAAGAATTCATAAATCTATCTAATCAGCTTGCATAATATATACATCGCAACAGTTGGTGCAGTAGACATCAAATATAAGAATGAATAATATTTTCAACAAATATTCAGTACGTGTCCTTGAGACATCTATCTATTAGATTCTCGATTAAACGATAAAAACGTACGTGTTTGGGAATCTCTAATCATTTTGAATAGTGTTTCGACTGTGTTCGGAAGAGTTAAACAGTGACAAAGTTGTTTGATTAGATCACGAGTGAAATATGACGGTAGTTATTACTCTTTACACGTGGTCTTAGAATATATCATAGACATAGTTCAGGTGTGTGTCTTAAACTATTCCTTAATTTTTTTCAATGTTTCTACATTTTTTGAAAAGTTATTTATTTCTAATGTTCTTAACAAGCAGTAGAGAGTGGGATGTAAAAATTAGTTAATTCCTCTCGATATTGCATATTATACTGAAATCACATAACAGAACTCAGATAATTTTATTTTTGGAAACATTTGAGTAATGTAAAAATAGTTTTTTTGTATGTGACAGTGAATAATGGAAAACGAACTTTATCTAAAATGTATTTATTAACCAATCAAAGGTTTTGCATTATTAAATCAGTGATTTAAAATTAAAAAAGTACTATTAAATGATAATTCAATACTTAAATTCTCGGTAAGTATCATTAATGTAATTAACACGAGTAATACTAAAAAATTATTTAACATTACGTGTAGAAATTACTTATAAAAGAATTATTTAAAGCTATTGATTAGAATAGATTGACATTATAACCCCCCCACGAATATCTTGACAGCACAATACCTTAAAAGTTTAATAGCTGATTTGAAATAAAAATTGGAATACAAAGTCAGAAGTGTAATAAAAATAATATGTAAATACCTTAGCTTCGAGAAATTATCTTTTTAAACTCACGTAAGTACTTATAAAGTAATAAAATATCTTATTGTGTAAAGTATAAGAAAATGAAGTTTTCATAATCTTAAATAGAGTTTCTAGTTTATTGTTACTTTATCAATGCGTTTCGTAACTACGGTAAATATGTATTTAAGTTTTATTCTCATAAATGAATATATTATATTCTAAATGGATGATTTGCAAATGAAAACGTATGTACGATAAGTTTTATTAATGGGAATGGTAATTGGTGCCTCTTGATTTTTGATACTATAGATCATGGCGGGAGAAGATACGTCACCGTAAGCTCAGACACGTACATACGGTGAATTGAGTATGGTTATTAATATCGTTTAATTATCACAGCGACAGTGATAACAAGATTTTAATCGATTTCGCAATGCCTCCCACTGTATATCCTTCAGGTTAGCTAAATGGTTTCAGTTAAATAACGTGAGATGTTCAGTAAACAGTGTCGGCAGATCATTCGCAGATAAAATTTTCTATTTGCTCAGATTGATCGATAATTTCTGTTTCAGTTGTTATATACTTAAATATACACAGATTGGACGAATTAAAAACAGATTTATTGATGGATTTTATGTTTAGTTACAGCCAATATAAATATTATTAAAAATTTGTGATTTAAATCTGTAAAATTTTTAAATTAGTATAAATAAATACCTAAGACTTTTATTATTTTTTCAGTGCTGTTTGAAATAAACTCTTCAAAACTAGTTACAGATTATTTATTTTTTCCCAGGAAATCAAAATTCTGAAGACTTGCATATCATGAGAGATAAGTTGCAGATTTTTTAATAAGGTTCAGTAATTAGGACCATGGTTTAAACATTATGAAAAGTTAAAAACTTATCAAATGTTTGATTTTTCAAAGTATCCATTCAAAAAATAACTGATAAAGATATGAATGCTCGGTGATACTCGGAGGAAAGAACAAATTTTGTTCTACATATTTGTCAGAACGTGCAGTAAAGATTCTTCTAGCGGTGATTTTTAATATTTTAATATTTTTAATATTCAATCGAAAAGTGTTATCAGACAGCTGAGTGAAATATAAAAAACGGTTTAAAACATTATAAAAACAGTTTTAGTGTTAAAAAGGCGAATATAAGACTTAATATTAATAACTGAGCACTATACCGTGAAAGAACTATTGAACAATACTTCATACAATAAACATTCATTCATATAACCATAATTTTCGATTGACTAAAACAATAAATCTTCAGATCGTTAGAAATTGTAATCATTCTCAAACCCGAATCAAAATTGTATCAGATTACATTGTAAAAGACAGAGTTTCAAAGCTTTTTATGCCCACTCTATACGAGTTGGAGGTATGTAAGGATTTAATTTTTTTCATGTTTGAAAAAAAAACGTGGATATTTTCTGCAAAACTTGATACTGATATTACTTAAAATTATTGTGTAAAGAATTAAAAGAAAGATTATTTATAATTTTTGAAATATTAACAGTATATTGTTGGACATGGACATTGTTGATAATATTCCCTGGACATAATCAGTATTATTAATAAAACCTTCGGATATAATTAATTATATAATTGTTATTTAGAAAATAAACGATAATTAGAGAAAATGACCAAAGTTTTATCTTTATTTATATATTTACATTGCGACATAAAATGTATATATATTTTCAGAGAATATGTGTTGTACAAAGTTGTTGGTAAACAATCGAAGTAATATTATTAGAACCCTTTTGGACGTTTGATTTCCTCGAAACATATAAAAATATATTATTTTTAAAAGAATATGGCAATTTTTTCAACCATTTTCGACCTATGTTTTTAAAAAGTGTAAACCAATTTTCAGGCCGCTCTTTCATACAGAAAATTCAAAGCTTTGCAATACATGTTTAAATATTTAAAAACAATAAAAATAGCAAATTTTGAAGCTATATCTTTCATAAATTTACTATGTTTTTCTTTAAAGTAAAATTTATTTAAGATGTCTGTGCGTTCATGTCATTATTATTTCACATCTTTTATCATTCTCTTGCAAGATCTCTATATGCAGATTCACTAAAAATTTTAATTTCGATAAGAACTTATTTTAAACTTTAAAAAATTATGAAAAATGATGAAAAGTGAATATTTCAAAAATTTGTTGTTCTTCAGGTCCATTCAAAATTCAGATGTTATCAATACCATTGTAAATATTCGATTAGCCATTCGACAGCTGAAAAGTACTTTCTATGCTTCATGAAAGTCAATTTCAATATCTATGACACCAAATATTCACATGAAATCATAAATCCAATAACACCTTTCTCTCTAAAGGAAAAAGGTATCACATGTTATCTCTTATTTAACACGAGTATAGCATTGTAAACAAATTCTATTACGAAAACAGAAAAAGAATGGCACAGACTTATCAAGATACCCAATACACAACAAGAAAAAGTAAAAAAGTTTGTTTGCACCGCGAACGCGCGGTCGCATCTGTTCCCGTTTCGTTAACTATGACGACAGTGCACGGAGGCCGATCCGTTCTTCGATCGAAAATTAAATTTCAGCAATTAGCCAGCTGCTATTAGCTTTATGAGATGTTTGGTGTGCGCCATTAGCAATGCGCGGGAATAGACGGAAGAGTTTACCGGGCGCGTTGGTGTGCGCGTGTGTGTACATCACGTCGATTCTATTAAATCATAATGGGTTCACAATGTGAGCCTCTGCTCGCGGAGGTTGACTAGGAACGAACATAGACACCATACCTAAAGCCGAGATCTCGTCTATCTCGCCGAGATCCGTGTCTTTAGACCAGGGATTGAAAAGGTTCCGAAAATAACTGTTTGAAACTATTATATATCGGTTCCCACTGAAACAGTTATGACAAATTGACGTAAGTCATAACTGTTATTTGGTATATCGGTTCTGAGCTGTATCGGTTTCCTGAAGTACTGGAACCGATATTATGTCGGTTCTGAAACGGTTCTGTAACTGTTATTTTTTTATGCTTGAACCAGTTATGAAAAACCGAAAAATAATAGTTTTGTAATGGTTATTTTTTGGTGTTTAAAACAGTTATGAAGAACCAAAGTGAAGAACCAAAATGAAGAACTGAAAAATAACTGTTATAGAATCGTTTCAGAATCAACATAAGAACCGAAACTGATATAGCTCAGAATCGATATACCGACTAACAATTATGATTTATTTCCATTCTTCGTGACTGTTTCAAGAACCGAAACCGATATCGTAACTGTTTTCAATTCCTACTTTAAACTGGTCATACTCCGGATTACCCGCCGTGTGAAAAAAATGGAGTAACAAGCAAAGTGCATACGAGAATGGTTATCACCTTTCTGCTACCACTACGCCTAGCGAAAAGTATTCCATCGATGAAATTTAAGTGTAACTTGATGTTATGGATTGATTGCGTGGAGAGTTCTTACTTGTTTTCGCTCTGACTTATTGAATGCACGTGTTAAACTGACTATTCGAAATCAAGGGTATTAGTGCAAGAGACATAACGGAGAATAAGAGCGTTGATCTCTGTTTATGTTTACAACATATAGTTTAGGAGATGTTCGATACCGACGATCGATGCGCTCATCGATGCACGGTACGCGGTGTCGTCGTCCCCGATCGCTCTAATTTATGATTTAGTACACGAAATAACATTATATTGCTAATCGTTGAATTTGTCTCAACATCCACTATTACGTTGTAAAAAAAAGACATATGATTCCATTAAAAAAAAGTAACTTGCCCTTGATATCTCCCCTATCTACATAACTATGGAAATAATATTAATGCTACATAATGTGCCCCTTCATGCCAAACAACTTTTGTAAGAACACTTTTTTTCTAACTTCAATACTTTACGAAATATTCCACGGTACACATATATACGGCATACTCTGTATATACAAATCATTTTTTCGATGAGAGTGTTACTAAGTTTGATTGAACATTTTTTGTCAAGGGTATTAGTATTTATTAAGTAATTCAAGCAAACTTTTTCGATTGCTGGCTTAATTATTACATATATTATTAGTTATATAGTAATAGTCTAGCTTGTGCTATTTACCATACTTATAATATTTACATTAAAATTTATATTTTTCTAGGTATTCATATACTTCTTTAAGAACATAAAATTCTTATCATCGGTTTCATTTGATTGTTACTTATACTGAAATGTTGATAAAGTTCGTAACAGTTGTTATTCCAGTGTACTTTGCTCGTAAACTAAAAGTAACTTGGCCTACTTTACATCAAAGCAAAAATAATTACATGAAATATAATATTATCGCATATATGTTATCATATCGCAGTTCTTATTCGATGTGGATGATTCAGTTATGAGATTAATTATGTTGATTTAATTGCAATATCCATTAATCAGGAATTTCATTAATTAACATCTTTTTCTATGACAGAATTCAAACCTTCGAACATCTCGTATTTTTTATAGCTTCACAAATAAAATTTACGAATGTATGAAAAAGCATCGTTTACTATCAACATTTATCACAGTCATGTACACTTATTACTGTGCTCCTGTATTGTTAATAATTGCCGCAATGAAATTGCATTTCGAGTGCACGAAGGAGATTGAAAATGCAAAATGGAATTATAATTTAAGTGATACGACACTCAAAATTTAATACACTTAATTCATCCAGAGTTTACTAGAAAATTTGTTTGTCCGATATTATGATGTTCGTAATCAGTAGTCGGTTCAATAGTCAATACCGCGTTTACACCGTTGACAGATATATCGGTGATAAAAGCATTCCACATTCCATTTCGCGAACGAAAACGCGAACGAGAAGAAACGAATACATTTAACCCATTTAACTGAAATAACAGGCGAAATTCGTAGTTAAATATATACATATTTTTTGAACATCCTTAACAAATATTGTTAACCATAATACCCAAGATATTTCGTACAATTCGCGCTATAAAATTTATTTAGGCTGCACACCACATTATCATACTACTGTATTCGTGCAATTAAACATCACACCTCATCCATATAAGGCACAAAACAAATGCTTAATGAGTCAAAAAGCATCGGGGAGTTATTCATAGTACTAACTCTTGATTTACACGGTTGATTGGTTCCCCGAAAATGCCGTGTAAATTGAAACCAGTGCAAAATTCACATTGAAAAGAAACACACATGTAATAAACTTAACAAATTCACATGAAACGGTATTATTTATTTTTAGTATAAAATATATAACAAGAAATTTCCAATACCACTCTTTTTATCTTATAAGGATTATTTTTACACAATGTAAATACATCTTTCAATTTTTTTCTTTCTACTTGTTTTTCATTTTTAGCTTCCTTTTTACTAAAGATTTTTTGCAAAGAGTGCAAAATGAAATGCGATTGCAAAATGGAAGTTCTTCCACTCTTCAACTGTGTTAACACTAAAACTACCGAGAAATTAGAGTGACTTATTTCCAATTTTGTATAAAAATTAGAACAGTACCTTTTTTGAGATTCGAATGGTCTCCCAGTCTTGTATCCGGACATGTACACAAACTTAATTAAAAATCTTTCGCAAACACGCCTTCATAACCTAAATACTTTCAAAATAAACATTCTGAGGTGGGTCAATCTGACCAGTCCAGTAGTTTAAGTGTTAAACCGAAATCGTGCAATTCGAGTACCATGTAAATTAAGGGCTAAGTATTCCCAAATCATCGTAACACCGAGTGAGTCCCCAACAGATCGAAGTCCTCCGTTCACCCGCTCTATTCACGTAATTTTTCAGTCTGCGTCTAATCGGTCTGACATCCTTACTTGAATCAGACGGCGGTATTGATAAATCCCCGTAACAATCTATTATCAAACATAGATCTGAAAATGACACAGTCGGATGAGGATAAGCAGGCTCGAGAGCGGCATTCGAGAAATAGAGTGAAATAGGAATAGCGAGCGAAAGAGAACGAGAGGAAAGGAGGGGGAGGAAACGGAACGGACAGCGTCGAGAGCAGGACAGCCGCGTGGCGCGGGAATAGAAGGGGAATGAGACATAGAGCGGCTGTAAGAGAGGCAGAAAATGTGCCCGCTTGATAACAGCAACGCGGGCCGAGGTACCGTAGATGCACCACGGTTCTCCGCGTCGCGATCCTCTGTCAGCCGATCGATTCCTCAGGGTCGATAGTGGGGATCCTCGGGAGGATTCGAACACGGTTTCGTATCTGTCGCACTTCGGAACCGACACCAGTTCGGCAAGAATATCGTACGTTTTCGGACACGAGGTCCGCTTTCCCCGCGAGACCGTGCCGCCCCGCGAAATCGCTTCGCGTCTCCGCTGATCGCGGGCTTCCGTTCGCCAGCAGTCCTATCAAGATCTCGGAATCGCTTGGTCCCATCGTCCTACTGCGCGACACTTCCACCTGCGATCAGGGTAAGTGTGAGTTATGTTTTTATTTTCTAACCGTTCCTAGAAATTTTTTCGTTCAAGTTATTTGGGTTTAACGAGTCTACTTTATTTTTGGAGATTTTTGTTCTTGCTTTGAAAATGGTTAGGAGTTTAGTTTGAGGATAGTGAGTTTTATACTGAACATTGTTGAAGTTTACGTTTGAGCTGGTAAAGGAGATTTATACAATTCATCTTAATAAATAATTTCAGATTGTTAGAATTATCGCAATGTTTACGTACGATTATACATATTCAAAGAATATCACACGTTCGCGAATAAATCCCCGATAGTTGCTAAGAGACATAATTTCCTCATATTGTACCAATCAATAACAAAACTAACACTTTCTCTCATTGAATAATTTAAAAGCCACCGTGTACGCTTCTACACGAGTCACTTGTCCAGTTATCAGACTTCAGAGCATTCGATAAAACGTCATCGCAACGTACGATTCGAAATGTATCCAGCCAAGAGGCTAAGTTGTTGTCGATCTGTAATCCACGCAAGTGTCATCTCGGCGAAGAGTCGTTTTCAAACGTTGCTCCGAATTCACAGGTAAGAGGACAGCGTTGGCGCGGTAATCGAGAGAGAAAGAATCGGTTGGACGCAGGATCGGCTTTAACCACGCGGCACGGAAACATGGAGAACACGTGATCGTGGACCGCCGAGCGGAAGTCGTGAGAGCGGAACCAAGAGCGGCGAATAGGGTGGTTGGAACGAGGAAAAGCGATGCTAAGGGCCGCGGGAACAGCAAAGGTACATCAGAAACGTGCGACCAGCAATTGAGGTCAGCCAGATCTCGAGGCTGCGGAACGGCGTTGGTCTGTCGTGCGGTCAGCGTGCCGTCCGCCGAAAATGAAGAATAACATGAGCAACCACGAGAAGAACGGGCCGGAGAGCCTGAAGTTGTTGAGGGTGCCTAGCACGCCGCCGACCACCCCGACTACGCCCACCACGCCGAGCTCTAGGGGACTCGAGGACGTCTTCAAGGACCTGCCCATCACCGATGACACTTCATGCGGGATTTGGTGCATGCGCGGCCCGACCTTGCAGCGGTTCGCGAACAAAAAGGCTTACGTATTCCTCTACGGTGTGCTCGGATGTATATTTTCGGCCAGTTACGCGTATTTCAACGGCACCATCACCACTATTGAGAAGAGATTTAAAATACCTTCGAAGACCACAGGTGAGAGCGTCAAAATTTCATGATTGGGGTCTGTATTCTTTGATCGATGGCTGAAATTGTTCGTGGGGCTTTTTGGGGTTATTGGATTTATTTTGAACGTTTGAGTCGAGTCTGAGTGATATATTTTTTGATTTATTAAGAAATCGTAAGTTATTATATGTATTAAATTTATGTGAGAAATCGGTGGGAACATAAATATGTGTCACGTTCATGTAAGATATATAGATCAATGGGATAATTTATTAATTGCCACACAAATAAGCACATGTCGATAGTGGGACATTTACTATATGCGAATGTATAATGTCTGGAAGTAGAATCAGCTGTATTGAAAGTATTTCATGCTAACGAAATGGTAAGTTAGATAGTGTTTAACGAACTTTAACATTTAATCAGTTAACTACGTTTAACGAAAATACACGTTGTAACATGTAATTCTTCTTCGTTTCTTTAGTTTATCGTTAGAATATATTATAAATGCGTTTAGCCTGCGTTTGACGAGTATACACTTCATTATTTGATTTTATTGCGCGCACAAGAGATTTTTGAAATTAAATTCTACGCTTAATGAGTTAAGAATTCTGATAGCCGTTGCATGGTTCTCGTCAATTTTCGAGTGTTGAATGTGGTTATGGAATCTTTTTTCTTCTTTATCTGTTATTCTTGGGAAATTTTAGTTTCAAGGGGGAAAATAAGTTTTCGACTTGGAAAATTCGTTGTAGGTGTTCAAACGTTCCTTAGACATAATTGTTTTATTAAATATTTTTATCATATTGTGTATACTTAAATACGTTTAAACAAATTTTTAAGTGAGCGAGATAACTGTCATGTGTTAATTTCTTTGGATTGTTTTCGATTGTCATAATTTTGAGATAAAATCCAACTATATTACGCAACATGATAGATCCTTATCATTAATTATTAATGGAAGCTATGTTCTCTATTCAATTTTCGATCGAGGAAATAATCCATGCATGCCATTTATGAATTTCCTTTTTTGTTATGTTTACTTGGTACAAATTATTCGTTACAAAAATATTTATATTCAACGTTGTGTTTTAGTAAATTAACGCTTGTAGAATGGATTTCAGAAATAATGTTTATCTATCAGTCTAATATTTCTTTGGAGACTAAATGAAATCTAAATATTAATATTTTCAAGTGAAATAAAATATTTTGTAAATTCGATTACTAGAATTACTAGTAGCACAAAAATATATTGCATATCAACATCTTCTGAGTAATTTTTAAAGGATAAATGCAATAGTGAAGCAAACTAATTGTCATTTATTGCTTTCTGATTTTCCTTGTAACCGTTTTATTTCTTCAATCAAAAAGAACATCTATATTGTAAGTGTTTCATTTATTATAAAAATTGTTCACACTGTTTAAATATTTATAGTATTCTAAAAATGTATCATTCAGTTTGAGAGTAATTGTGGGATCATTTCTGATAAAAAAAATATTCGTACAATTAACGTTTCAGTAAAAGCATAAACAATTTTTCAAATTGACCATTTTTTTGCAAAATTATATTTTTCAAGAATGGAGAGTGATAAAAAATTATCAATTTTTAGATTAATTGGAATACCAAAAACATATTGAATAATTATTTTCACGTGTTGTTATAAAGAATGTTTAGTATAAACACAGAAATACAGACACTTTACGAATTTAACAATTAACAATGTTTTTTATTAAAAAATTTTCATTTTTTTTTTAGGTCTTATCACAGTAGGTAATGATATTTCGCAACTATTCGTGTCAGTGGTCCTGTCCTACTACGCAGGAAGAGGTCACAGGCCTCGATGGATCGCGTTCGGAATCTACACGGTAAGTTAATGCCAATTAATTTCCTTTGTTCGGAAACTGAATCACTCGTGACACGATTTTTCGACACCCTCTGCCGTTTCATTTTGCTCTGCCTTCCGTGAATATTGAACAATGCAGAGAAAAGTATCAGCTGTCGGCACACGCCCCGAAGAATGAACTAGGAGACGTCATAACACACCGGTTGGTCGGTTCTTAATTAAATTAGGAAGCATTGAAATCGTAGCTCCTACGCTCATTCACGCCTCTTACCATCGTACTCTCGCCACCGTGTGTTTAGCTAAGCGCTTCATTCATTGAACAGTGAAAAGACGCTGATGGTGTGCGTGGAACAACTCGCGTCACACATTTTCAGTAATTACGTCAAAAACAATCTGTTTACGGATCTGTCTATGTATACATTCGAACCGTTGCAATTTGCAACGTATTGCAACGTGTGCGGTATGGTTTGTATTGGGTCATCCTATAAGTAATACGGATTTTTTATACTTCTTTTATTTCTAATCCTTCTGGACCTGATTTTTGTACAAAATTATGTTTATATTGTATACATACTGGCGGTCCAAAGGTAAATAAATTAATTACAAAATAATTTTGTTAAAGTAATTAAAGTTAGTCAGCACTTACATGTTTCACCTTCTTCATCTTCAAATGTATTATATTTCCTCTGAGAAATTTCTGTTTTCTTTGTTACTTGTTCGTGGTTTATCTCGACACCTACAATTCTCTTGACAAAAGTAAGGTTAAAAGGTTTGAAAGTAAAAATTCAAGCAGTCGGTACAATCAATATTACCATTACATGAAATACATGAAGAAGTGTTTTTGTCTAAATATCATTACAATAAATTAGTTGTCAATGAATCTTCATACAGAAGATAAATGACTCCTGTATATAAATCTGTAATCGGAACGGAGCGTATATTATGTTAAATTAATTAATTACAAAATAATTTATTACATTAACTCATGAATATTTTATACTTAGGAACTGTGTTATTAAAAATGTAATCAGATATTTAAATACACGAATTAAATTAATTACTAAAATGAAGTAAATACTTATTGATAAATTTGAATAAGATTCAATCTCTAAATAAATATTCAGAATTGTTATATTACACCAATAACCATGTTATATTAAATAATCAGCTCATTTTTTCAAAATTTACATTATATTCATAGTCGTACCAGAAAATCCTCATTTGTAACAAAAATTCGAGTTACTTCAACGTCTTCAAATATCCGTATCCATTTCTTCAAACCAATATGTTTTATTGATTCCAGTATAACATAACTATCGATCAACAGTTTGGGACCACTACGTCCTTCAAAAGAAAAACTTCCATATTTGTAAACAATTTTTATTAGGGAATTTTTGTGTATTATAAAGCAACATGAATGTATGTGTATTACTTAAATATAATATATTCGCGTATAATATAATATATTCGCGTTTCGCAATGCATGTTTGGAATCATTAAATATATATATTACGCGTTACTACTAGGTACTGTGTTAATATCAAGGAAATTGTTTAGAACATTATATGGAGCAATCTTAATTTCAAAAATATGGTTCGATAATCGATTTAAAAAAATTCGTATTGCATGCCAAGCTTAAACTATATACTCATTTTAAGATGAATGCGCATCCTTTTTTACTGTCTGCATATTCTTTGTTTGGTTTATAGTGTTTTTATGATGCGCCTCTTAATTACTTTACGCAAACATAGATCAGCAATCCAAGATTTATTGTAGTACTGAAAAATTTGTGTACTACACATATATCTTGTCAGACATAATTGTTCCTTAGATCACAAAACTCAATCTTTGCAAATTAATTATGGGAACAAAGTTACCCAGGAAATGTCGGGTACAGTGACATTGACTGTCGTCGCTCATCACTGATTTTCGTGAAATTAATTACCCGAGATTTATCACATACGACAGTTGAATGCTCG
This sequence comes from Nomia melanderi, assembly GCF_051020985.1. Lineage (NCBI taxonomy): Eukaryota > Metazoa > Arthropoda > Insecta > Hymenoptera > Halictidae > Nomia > Nomia melanderi. The sequence continues at coordinate 2,115,118 of NC_135010.1, forward strand.
GTGAATTATTGTCAAGCAGACATCCAGATAACGTGCCAGTAAACACGACTTGCAGACAAGCGTCTCTAATAATCTCGAATGTAGAAATCTAAAGAAACATACGGCATTTTCCAAGATCTCGTTTGGCGACGGTAATGTAAATATCAGAATATAAATATGAAGATATGTATGTACTTTCATTATCTTCGATGCAAGGTTCGCAGACTAATGTAAACTACTGATTATAAAAAATTGTATAATACAATACCTATACTGATATAAAATTTTTGTGAAATCAGGTTTAAGTTACGGATCATGTTTCATAGATAACATTTATAAACAATTCTTTGTGATCGAGATATGTATAAACTCCTCGATTAATACATTCGCATTGGGCAATTTTTGCTAAAACTTTTCTATAAAACTTTCCTATAATTTATACGAATTAATAATATAAAAATATTTCAACATATGTGTATCAAAACTGCGATAATTATTTTTTTAATTAACGTATAATATAATATATAATCTATTATCTTAACACCGAGAATTCAAGTTTCTTGACGCGAATGGGTTAAATTTATGCATTTTAAATGTGTTACATAATTTATTTCTGGTTTTCACAACGAATAAATAAAAATCGGGGTGTATCTTCCTAATAAGAAATGTGTCAGAAATTTTCCCTTCACACTTTAGATAGTCAATCTATTAAATGTTTACTGATCAAATATTATTGAGTAGTAGTATATTAAGTTGTATCATAAGTCGCTAACGTCATTTACTTGTAACATTTTCTTATGACACTATTGTGTATTATATTTTTATATATATATGATTTTAAATGAAAATTCAATGTCGAATCTTTTTCGTGTCCTGTTCAATCATTTGCAGCGACTTTGACAGAGTTCTAACTTTATTTCTGAATGGGTTTTATGATTGAATTCGGGGACAAACAAATATTAGAAATGTTAAACATTTTCATTTTAATTTTCGTCTTCCTTGAAAGACTTGACAACAATTTTTATTTTGGAACTTAAAATCTGGTAATATAACTATCACTCGAGTTTGACAGCAATTAAGTTATCCATATTGAATGTATGGTAAGCTTTATTGTTTTAATCAATGGACAATCAATATTGTACAAAAAATAGTTTGCGTCTTAGAATGTTCAGCTTTTTATATTCTTTTTAAAGTTTCCAATATAATTCTTATTTATATTACGCTTGATATCATTCATATTTTCAAAATAAATTTTCTTAACCAAGCCTATTTGAAATCTCGACTTTTTAAATAATTATATTCTCATACCAGAATTTTATCAGAACTTTATCCTTATTTGCAAACTATAAACTTATTGCATATCTTTACCAGTTTTCTAAACAAAATTTCCTTCTCTAAATGCCCATAAAAATGCCTTTTATTAAAATTTTGCTTATTTTTCAGATATTTCTATCTTGCTCTCGGAAAAGCTATCTTCAACTGAAAAGATTAAAATAAACAATATTTCACACGATTAATACATAGAAAGCCTAAAATTCATTTGAAAGTAATTAAAAGTAACAGTGGTAATATTCACAAGATAATTAAAAAGAAACAAATTCCCCTTTCCTCATTTATTCTACATCAACCGTATCACGCATTCCCCAAGAATCATTGACCATTATAATCGTCCCAGTCATTCGAGTCCATAATCTCGTGAAGCGACGACAGCAGCAAATCCGTCCTTATCGATCGATGGGTCAATAATTGCTTTGTTTGTCTTTGTCTAAGGTTGTCCTCTTTTGCTGTCTCACAATGCTGCCGCATTTCTTGTATGGTCCGGGGGAGGATGCACTTTTGCTCACCAAGGAATATGGAGCCAAACCACAGACCGTAAATGCGAGTCATGTACCTGACAAACACCGGAAGTTCCTATGTCTGGGGAAGGAGAACCGCGAGAACGAGTGCGAGTACGCGGACGGGAATTTCGCGCCGCAAGTCCTGTTGTTTATAGCGCAACTGGTGTCCGGGGTCGGAGGGTCGCTCTATTACACTCTGGGAGTGTCTTACATGGACGACAATATACAAAAATCGAAGACGCCAGCGTTGATCAGTTTCTCCTATTTCTTGAGGATGCTGGGACCTGCGATCGGTTACGGTTTGGCTTCCTTTGCCCTCAAGTTTTACATCAGTCCGACGTTGACGCCTACGATTACCACACAGGATCCAAGGTATTATCACTGATATCAACGACAAATTGATTAATACTCCTGAATTAATACTCCTGAGTGCTGAATACTCCATGCAGAAACGTTTCTTGGATGGAATATCTGTTTGCCCGATCTACGATATCGTGTCAGACGCGTGATGAAAATTTTCAATTAAGTTTGAGAAATCCAAATGTTATTAATTTTTTTTAAATATAAATTAAATATAACTTTTCTATTATCAATCGTTAACCTTTGGAGTAAACGTAAACATAGAATAAGCACTAAAACTTGTGTTCATAATAAATTATTAATGACGAGGTAGTTGTATCGATCATAGTTGAGAAACAAAGCGTAGGGGAAGGGATTAACTTGCCATCTGAAGATCGATCAAGTACAGTGTGTCTCACAGACTCTGTCCATTTAAATATCTTGGTTATTTCAACCAATACGACAAAATGTTACTTACAAAAGTTATAGGTTGAAGAAACTATAGAATATGGGATAAATGTATTTTTGCAAGTGGAGACGTAGAGAAGATATAACGGTCACCTATGTTTTTTAAATGGAATGTCCAATTCTTTATGCTCGATTTCGATAGATTGGTGTATTTTGAGTATAAAAATATTAAGATGCATTTGTCCTAAAACTTGCCATAAACTTATCCATAAAGAAATTTTTATCTGTGTTACCGTTAAAAACAATCTCTTAACTTATCACCAATTACAGAACACTATAGAAGCATACATGCAATTAACTTTCGCACTACCAAAAAGGATACTTTGTACTTACGACATTACATTTTTCGTAATTTTTTTAATTAAACCGGGTAAAATTCTAAAAAATTAATTATCGTCTAATATGACGTTCCCCAGGATATTCTTTGTCTCAGTATAATTCGAATGCTGTGAATTTTTAGTCAGTGAATGCATGTTTGTATCACTATAAATTCCAGTAGTTTCATCTTAAAAGATATCTTGAGAATGTAAGGGTTAGTTATTCCATGTATAATACCTAATATGTACGTACAATTAATTATACGAATTCTTTTGAACGACAATAGGTGGCTAGGTGCCTGGTGGCTCGGTTGGATCATCCTAGCGATTCTCTTGTTCATCTTTGCAAGCGTAATCGCCCTTTTCCCAAAAACTCTACCCAGAGCAGCAGCCCGAAAAGTCTTGGCCTCTGAACGGAACAAGTCTGCGACTAACATGAAGGCAGATCAAGAACCGGAATTGCCTGCCTCATTATCCGACATGATCAGGACGTTTAAGCGTCTGCTGACGAATACGACGTTAATGTGCAACAACTTGGCAACTGTGTTCTACTTCATGGGTTACATGCCTTATTGGATCTTCATGCCAAAATACATTGAAACTCAGTACAAACAGTCGGCGTCCGTTTCTTCGTTGATCACCGGAACTGTCGGCCTGGTCTTCAGTGCCTTTGGAATTCTTCTCTCCGGTTTGATCATTTCGAAGTACAAACCGAAAGCTAGGTATTTGGCTGCCTGGAATGTGATGGTGGGAGCTATTTCTGTTATGGGAATGATCTCGTACGCTTTCCTCGGATGCTCCGCCAATGACAACCAAATTGCCGTTCAATCCGATGGCGCATTGAAGACTCTGCTCCCGTGCAATGAGGAATGCCACTGCGACTATGTTACTTATAATCCAGTCTGCTCAGAAGACGGCCAAACCTTCATTTCTGCTTGCCACGCCGGTTGTCGTCATTTGAGGGTTCGATATTTTTTTTATACCTTTACGTAGTGTTTAACACGTTCAGCGCCACATGTACTACATATGGTACACACCAATTTCTCTAAGAAATTATTTTTAAGGGACACATGGTCACGGATGGTGGTATGTGTTACAAAGCAGTGAAAACATAAAGGAATAATATCAAAATATATAAAAATGACCAAAAACTTGAATATAACTTAATATTTTATTTAAAAAATCAATACAGTCCATAAGCAAAATATAACCGAAATTTCCGTGGCACGGAACGTGTTAATACGAGAATTATCAGGTGAACTAAACTGACCCACTTTGGAAATCCTAAAGTTATTCATAGTTATTTAAAAGATATATTAATAGAGAGATAAATAGATAGATTAATTTTAGTGGTAGTTATAGTGTCAAAGGAAGATACATACGTAAAAATTAACCACTGGGTATATTTAGAATTTTATCAATATTCTAATTTTTTAGCTAAAATTTATTTCGTTTGTTGCGTGAGAAATATTGAACAGATAAAGGATATGATTAACATATTCTTGTTAATTTACCTAAAATTTTTTGTTTTAACGTTCCAAATTGAAAATGGTTAGTCGTTGATTTAGATGTGAGTCATTCATTCTAAGTTGGTTCATAAAGTAGGGGAAAATTAGTTCCTGAAATATTTTCTTTTAAAAAATTGAATTCAAACTGAACATTTTTAGAGTAGAAATTCTGAGTTGATACAAAATTCGTTAACAACAAAATTTTTTTGAAATAAATATCATCCGATATCAACCATTACAACGCGTATAAAGGACACTTCTTTCTTCGCTTTTACTTAGTGTTGGTTTATCCAGCGAACAGGATAAAAACGTCAAAACTTTTGTATCAGCCCAATATTTATTTTTTATCTAATGGTTAGATCTTGTTACCATATTAATTTTGTTTAAAAAGTTTATATCTTTGGAAATGTATTAGGTTGTAGAAAGTAATAATTACCAATAAAACAGACCAATCGAATTCCAATGAATCGTTTTGATCGTTTTCTTTCAGGTACAGGGAAATGGCAGCAAGATATACACCGGCTGCAGTTGCATCAAGCCGAAGTTCCCACCTTCTTTGACACATTTATACAGAAACAACACATTCGCGTATACAACTGAAATTCCATTTGAGACCACAGAGCCCGACGTGTCTCCAAGTTTAGGCACCGCGATTCCAGGTGCTTGCCCGGTGGATTGTATGCACAAGTTTTACGTCTTTCTGGCTGTGGTTTGTCTCCTTAAGTTCAGCGGTGCTACAGGAAGAGCTTCCAACTTTTTGGTATCCGTCAGATGCGTCGATGAAAAAGATAAAACGGTGGCCATGGGCTTTGGATTGACTATTATGAGCTTGTTCGCATTCATACCGTCTCCTATTCTGTTTGGATTTATTTTGGGTAAGGAATTTTTCTTGGAAATCACGAGAAATCTCTTTCATGAGAATTCAAAAATGAGAATCATGAGAAATTTATGTTTACATTAGCACTAAATAGGAGCGTGCAGTCTCACAGACCTCTATATAAAACATCGTGAATTTTGAAATCAATGATATTTTTGTTACATAGTCGATACTATTGCTATGTAGAGATATTTAACACTAAACTACCGAGCAGTTCAATTGACTTTTTGAAAATCCTCTATAGAAACTCCAAAAGTGCATCTATCGAGACTCTAATTGATTTTCAATTCAGGTTGCGCATTGCTAAATTAGTTTCTTTAATAACTTTTCAACGAAACATCTTTTATATTTTTAATAATTGCAAGAAGAAGAAATCAGGAATGGGTCATTTTGAGGCGTCTGATAGTTTTCATGTTAAATAAGTAAAAACGAATAAATACAATAAACTTGTTTATTAATTGCTACAAACGAGAATACTTAACATTAATCGCTAATTTTCAGACTTCCATACTTAGAGGTTAAATTTACGTCCATACTTAATAATTAATACTGTTATATAGTATATACATTCTTATAGTACTTCTTCCGTGTGTTGTCTTTTTGAGTGGTGTTCCCTATTTACTTTATAATCTTATATTTCAATTTTTGACCTGCAAGTAATCTATGCAATGATATTATAAGAATTTGTCTCTGACATCAAAGAAATTTAAAATTGGTTAAATATATTTGGAATGAGGAGTCTGCAGACTTATTAAATTCAGATACGTAATTATTAATTATCGAATAATTAAATAATTAAGTGATTATCAAATTAAAATACCTGAATAGAGATAGTTCATAAGAATAAAATTAAATAAATATAATAAGATTTTACTCTTCAAGTAATAATAATTTCAATACAATTTATACTGCACGTAAAAGTTAAAAGAGTTTTCTCTTTAAAAAAGCAAAACGTATAATTGTCAATCTTTTAACAGATTATAAATTTCGTTTTATTGATTCTATCAATTGTATATTTAAAGCTCATAAATTGTATAATAGTTTTCGGCTGAAATTACTTCATTTATATTAATAATAATATTTCCATATCATTTATGTGTTGATTTGTGTAATTGTTATAAAAAACCTTGGAAGATTTATAGCATAATCTTTGATTAAATTTAAACAATTAATTGCAAACAAAGTGTTTTGAAAAATTAAAAATAAAGGCAGACTCACATAGAACATTAAATTTCTAAGAAAGTACTAAATAATTTCAAAAAACTTCATCCGAATACTTTTCTTGTACTTTTTATGTTTGCAACAGTAATTGCATTGCTTAACATATTGTACTAATCGTACAGTATTTGATATTTTTACGCAGATTCAAAATATCTGTAAGATTCATTAATTCGTTTTTCAGTTATATGTATTTCCAACAATTCAGAAATAATATATTTTGAATTTCTTCTTTCGCATTTAATTCACTCGTATAATTCATGGAAATATATTTCCTTCTAGATAAAACCTGTCTTGTGTGGGGAAAAACGTGTTCAGGCACAGGGAATTGTTGGCTTTACAACGGTGTCACTTTGAGATATCTACTAAACTTTACAGCAGCAGGTAAGTATATTTTCTATTTGAACTTCTGTTCTTATTTCTGTATGATAAATCTACTACCAAAATTATTTAGATACATCACATTACCTACAACATTAATAAACGAATTATTTTCTACTAAAGTTTCATGACAGTCAACAAACGTTGCTTCCTTTTTAAAGTTTGAAACGTGTTCGAAATTTTAAACGCCTTATTCTCGAAATAGTTTTTCTAAAATATTTATCATGAATTCCGAGGATTAATGTACCGATATAGTTGAAATATTAAACGTATTCTTGATATAATTAGTTTTCGTACAATTATCTTTCATTTGTTTTGAAAATTTTTTGGAATTTGTCATAGTCTTTATTAAATTAAAAGCTCACGATTTAAAAAAAAACTATCATTTGTCAATGTAGGTAATTGCCATTTTTTGAAAAATTGGTACTTTTAAGATCTATTGTGACAAATAGCTTCATTCGCTCATTTTGAGAAAGTGTTGAAATGATTTAAAACTAAAATTTCATTTACAATATTATTTTAAAGTCATTTAAAATTTTTATTTTATTTATGATCTTATTTCAAAGTTATTTAACATTTTTATTTTATTCATAATCTTAAATTTACTTTAAATTTAAATTTAATAGATGAACACAATTCCCTACTCCAGCCCCACTTTTATCTTTCTTAAATAAACGTCATCGCACAAAATGCGATTGATTCAATTATCCATATTCCGCTCAAACGCATCACATCGTCAATTTAGGTCGTCCGTTATAAAAGACGATAATATTTCACGCAGGAGCTTCATTAATTTTACGCTTTTCTTTTCACAGGCTTCGTAACGATCGGCACGTTGTTTGATGTGGGTGTCTGGTATTTCGTGAAAGATGTAAAGATCTTCGACGAGGAGATCGAGCTGAAAGACATAGCCGAAGAACCCGGCGAGACACTTTGAAAGCGAGCCATTAAAACGATCCAGTCAGATCGCTTCGTTTTCATGATGTGGCGTAAAGGCTCGAGCAACGAAATCGTTGGTGAATAGGAAAAAAGCAACAGAGAGGAAAAGAACGAGCGCGCGCAAGAGAGAAAGAAAAAGAGAGAGAGAGAGCGAGAGAGAGAGAGAGAGAGAGAGAGAGAAAGAGAGAGAGAGAGAGAGGGAGAGAGAGAGAGGGAGAAAGAGAGAGAGAGAGGAGAGAAAGCAGAGGAATAAAGACTTTACAAGTACCTTAAGCATCTTCTTAGATATTTAAGAACTCGTAGTACCTCGGATAGAACTCACCGTTGGTTAGTTCACGAGACACAGCTCCCGATGCGAATTAAAAAACGGATTTCGTATTTTTATTCTTCCCGTCTGATCGTCATTGTCGATGATATCTTCGCGGGAAGGCAGGGACCGTTTCACCGAATACAAGGGGTATGTATAAATATGTATCAAACGAGAATTTGCAGTGATTTGGGAAACTCGAATCGAACGGTCCACCGTAATTGTACATAAGAGGCGAAAGACAGAATTTATATACCTTACTGGTGAAAGGATGCGTTTTGATTTCACGTTCGACGACGCGATGCACCATATCTTGCTCCTGTAAATTATCGATGCTGTGACGTTCCGCTCGGATGCATAATAAATGGACGAAAAGTGAACAACAATTGTGATTGACGTTACGATGCAAATTGTGTATATTACCTGCCAAAGAACATTAGAAATAAAACTGTAGTGGCGAAGTGTGATGTTGATTGAACTTTCCGTTTAATGGATGACGATTTGAATTGTGTTGAAAATTGACAGTGTAATGGACTCTTATCGTATGTACATGAAAATATAATGCAGTACTGAAATTAATTGAAAATGTCGATGTGTTATTTCGGGGGTAATTGCTTCATCTAACCCTTTATAGGACTAGTTTGTTTTCGTGACTATAAAGAATGTGTGTAGTATACAATTAACAAATGTCAACCTGTAAATACGAATCAACAATGTATTCAATAGTTTTAATAATTATATTAAAACGAATATACCTTGCAATTTTACGATTATTAAAAAGATGACAGATGTTTCTCTGAGAAATTATTAAAGAAATTGAAGTCCTAATTGATGTCCCAATAGATGGATTTTTTGAGTTTCTACAGAGGAATTTCAAAAAGTCGATTTAACAGCTCGGTAGTTTTAGTGTTAAGTTAATTAATTACTTGGTTTTATTTGCTACTTTGCTATGTAAAATTAGATAAATCAACAAGATGCCAGTATATTGGTATGTGACTTCAAAGTCACACCGACTTAAAGGGGGTTAAGGGACGTTACGCTAATGGCTGTGATCTTCGCGTGCGTTGTTAACATTTAACCTATTATTTCTGCATCAAATATTCAGCCAGGCTAACGCTTCAAACGGCAGTGCTACACGAAATGAATGCATTAAAAAATGTTAACAGTTGAAGAAACGAATTAAAACACTTAACACAATACTATGTAGTAAAATGAAATAATATATACAGCTTCCGCGGATGCCATCTGTCTGTAAGGTACGCTACTATAGCCGCTTTCGTGTGACATCTTTTTGAACGGTACAACCACTATAACAGCTCACTTCTTTCTCTGTCATCGCTGGTTGTGCTCATTACAGTCTAATCCAGGGATTGAGAAGATTCCGAAAACAACTGTTTAAAACTGTTATTTATCGGTTCCGACTGAAACAGTTATGGAAAAACAAAATAAAGTCATAACTATTATTCAATATATCTGACTTGATCTGATTCTGACAATGAGCTGTATCGTTTTCGGTTCCAGTTTTTCGGAACCAATATTATATCGGTTCTATATCAATTGTACAATTGTTATTTTTCGGTTCTTCATTTCTTTCAGAACTGAGAAGTAATAGTTATGGAACCGATATAGAACCAATACAATGAACATTGGATAATTGCAACAACGGGGACCTCTTCACAATTGGAACGTCGACATCTCCACCACATCCCCAACAGGTTCCTTTTAACACACAATAGCCCTTGACTGGTCGCGGTTGAAGGGTGCAGATAACATGATCCGATATTGTAACATTGCCGAACTTAATGATTTTAGTATCTCTTTCTTTTCTATTCGCAGTCTTTTTTATATCTGAGACTTTAATCGCTTTTTATACAAGTAATTATAATCATAATTCTATCACGTTTAATTCTGTCATAATATGACGGTGAAAGTTTTATTCCTCAAAGTCAAAAATAAAAAAATTTTTAAATTAAAAGTCTGAAGCTCATCGCGAGCTTTTAATATTACCGAACAAAGAGTCTCAGTCTTCCTTTTTCCTTCTTGACGATTTTACCTCTTCATAATTGCAACTCTTCGGCCCTGTTGAGTGTTGCAATTATCTACAGCTGCAAGGTGTCATGTAACTAACGTTGCAGCCGGATAGAGGCTGATTCTATGTAAAAAAATAAGTCGAAAATATACAATAAAATTGTTTCGTACGAGGCTTTGTTTTCGAAAAAATCGACTTTGAGTATTTGCCAGGTATGAGTGTACTGGATCATATCTCATTATTGGATCTCACTGTAGATCATCATCACCAATAAAGTTTATGGTAATAAAGATTTCCAATGTCACGAAAATGTTTATATTATTTACCTCATATAAACAAATTTTATTCTATACATTCGACTTATTTTTTGACATAGAATCAGCATTTATCTGCGCCAATATAAAACCGGTATACCGAATAACAATTATTGACTTTACTTATGTTCTTCATGTTTCCAGAACCAAAAAACGATATCATAATTGTTTTCAACCGCTGGTTTAATCTAACGTAGTTGCACAGTGGAAAATTCTATCAGTTTGAAATCGCAGTGCTGTATTTCTAATACGCAGTCTGCGTTAAACCTTGCTGTACAGAGGTACAGTTTCGCGGCTAATTATGTCGTAGCTAAAAGGTTAAGGACAAACTTCTAAGTAATTTTACCTCAGAACTTAATTGACAACCTTTTACAATTTTTTAGATATTTGTAAACAAGATTTCGGCATTTTGATCATTAATTATAAACGTACAAATTTCGATAATTTTGACATATGTTGTCAAGCACAACTCATGTACGATCTCTCAAATTTCAAAAATATACGTAAAAATATATGCAATGTTACGTACTGTACTTCATAGAACGTGTTTTAGTTAGTGTACTTAATTCGTCTTCTATAAAGTGCTTAATAATGCGTTACTAAAAAATGCAATAATTGTCTGTTCCATTTATTCTTATTTTTATTACTAAATCTTTAAATACTCAATTCAACTTAAAATTATCCTATAGTAAGCAGAAATGTATAAAGTTAAACGTATAGTGTTAAAAAGATTTCTGTAAATATTCATGAATATCTCAAAAATTGATATGGGACCGTCATTAAGACGTCTGGAAACATTTTTCACAACCATACCTTCTTTAAAACTAGAACTGTCGTTTTACAGACAGTCATTTTCACTGGTTTCGGTATCTTTGTTTCACAATTATTCATATCTTCGAAGCATTTAATATTCAAAATGATTTTGAAAATAAATAATTTCAACAATTTGAAATATACAGTTTAGAAACTTAAAATATGCCTGGTATTTCTAGTATTAATCAAATATATAAAGATTATCTATTAATGTAGCGTCTCTCAAATTAAATATTTACCATTTCAAGTAAGAAAGTCAGATATGATACCCATGAGTGAACCAAATAGTTTTTTTAACAGTTCACACAATAGTAGATTTTTATTGGCTCATTAGAAAAGATTGTCAGGTTACATTAGTCTTAAAACAGCGAGAAAAAGAAAGAACGAAATATTTCTATATAGCAACTTTAAAGAATTTTGTAATTGTAAAATAAGAAGTCTGAAATGTATTATTTTATCCTCTCTCGTATTTTTAGCATCGATGCTGAGATATTTACAATCATCGTAATTATTTAATTTTTGTCTCAAAAAAAAAATATTCTTCGACTGAGTGAATAGCGTCGATTTTGTTTATCACAATAATGAATTGTTTCTTTTACCACGAGTTATTGATTGTTAATCTGTCAGTTCATGGATGGTTGTCGTCATATATCAGTAAACGTTTTGTGAGCATAAATTTATTTATTACAGTTCGATTTATTGTTAAATCTAAGTGAGCTAATAGAAAGAACATAGTTAATTAGTAATAAATAAAAATGAATCTATCTTGTACGAATTTTATACAATCCACTTGACCTTCTACTACATTTTCAACATAGGAAACGATTATATTAAAAAGTCTCAATGGATTTTTATATTGGTTAAATTGTTATAAATATATTCATTTTCTTATTAAGTAATTAAAAATAAATTACTATACGATGTTATTTATAATATATACTATATTGCAACATTGAATTTACTTTTCTCGTTAGTACCCAACTGTCCTAGTAAATTATATTTATTTCATTGTTTAAGGTATTAAATATTATAATGTCAAATCATTATTCGTTCCCACTTAATTTAAAGTCTGACGAATTTTCCTTATTAGTAAATCCATTTTCAGGTGATAAATCAATTTCTTTCGATTTTTAAGACAAACTTTCTTCTTGTAATGAGTAAAATAAAAACAATGATTGAAAATTTGTAAATATATTTAAGGATCTACTTATTATATCAATGAATAATGTTTTCAATTATCGTTTTGGTCTATAAATAATAATGTCTACTGTACATAAAATTAAATATATTCATGGGAAATATCTATTTCAAAATATTTATGTACAAAAAATAATCGGAAGGTAAGTTAATCTACGATTAATTCATTTAATACGATTAATTAAATTATTATTTTATACAAAATAGGTTATGGTATCTTTGTATTAAACATTAATGTTACTTGAACATACGAAAGTCTTGAAAATGTAAAATACTATTTTTGCGTAGAAACTTTATTAATTAACAATTCCATTCAGAGTATTGATATCTAAGTCAACTGTCATACATCAACTTCATAAATCTAGAAATAAAATGCTATAAAAAATTGTAATTCTTAATGTGCTAAAATTGTACAAAAGTACATGATCATTATACAGCAAGTATTCATATTTAATTGTTCACAATTTATTTTATTATCCTTATTTATATATTTATATATGCTACATAATTACACTAACGTTAAATAACTATTATATAATATGGACTAAACAATATAATTATAATTATGTTAACAATAAATAACACTAAATCACAAAAATAGTATTAATACTAGCATTAGTTTATTAATGAATAATTGAGATCTATTTATATAAAATCAAACATACAAATACATAAAAGAAATTATAGTAAGTTACTTTACTGTATAAAATCGTTTATCATACGGGTGCGTAGTATAATAAAAAAACTATTGGTATTTGACAATTTTCATATGTATAGAAATCAAGTAAAAATATTATTGCGGACATTGTAAGAAAAATTTGGTTAATTCCATTTTATTGTGTTCGAACCTTTTATTGTTAACATACTGACTCATAGTTCCTGTTTACTATCGTTTCATTTTTACCGAAATATTTATTTCAAATGTATTTACAAAATTGATTAAACAATAACAAATTATAATGACACGATGGAAACCCTTTTTACATAAATTATCAAATAATTTTCAACTCTTTTCATAAAATTTCTACAAATCGTCCCTAGTTCAATCACCAATATTTCATTACACATTATTTCTAACAATTCATTCGTGAATTAATTAACTAAAGCATCCAAAATTGTTAAGTCTCAAGTATCCTTACTTTAATTAATTTACAAATATCATATTTTTAATTGTTTTATTTTGTCAATTATCACACAGACTCAATGTAATATTTCTATGAACTATATCATACATTTTACACAGGGAATTATATTCAAATATTTAAGGAAATAATGAAGTGATAGCTACAATGTTAAAGTAATTAAAAAATCTACCACAAAATAAACCATGCATTATACTACAAACGTTTACAAATTCGTCAACTAAATCAGGAAATAGTAAACAGACATAAAAAAAGAACCATTTAAATAAATAAAACATTTTTATGAGTTTCTATACAAAATCTTAAAATATACAGGCAGTACATAATATTTATATACTTAATTGAAATGATTGTTCTTTATTTGATTCGGTTTTCAAGATAAAGTCAGGCACTAGAAATCCGTATGCAATGTTCCCCTGCTTCCTTTGCTGGAAGCAGTTTTAGGACTATTGCTTTCACGAGAGTCAGGTCGTTCATCCAGATGCTTCCCATCTGTCAAGCTGCTGTACCCTAAGGAAGACGGACCTCTCGAGGACCTCGATGCCATAGCTATCAGCGGGACACCCGCGACTACCCTATACTCCGGGCGATGACCAGAATCTCCTGACTTCACTGATCCCTGATCGTTGGTGTGGTCAGAATTATGCTCGTACTGATCGATCAATGCTTTCACGTCTCTCGCAAACGGCGAGCTAGTGTTCATCGAAGAGGGATAAGACTCTACTATGGGTATGCCAACTTCATTAAAGTCACCCTTCTTCTGTGCGTCTTTCTCTTGTCCCTTTTTAGAGTACTCGAAACTGTTGGTCTTTCGCGAGCCATCTATGTAGCCATTTTGATCCATTGGTTGCAATCTCCTGCTAAGTCTTGGATCGTCGTAGTTAGCAGGATTCGGAAACTCGCGTCTTGGCAGCGAGCTCATCGCAGAAGAAGGTTGATCGCTGTTGTAAACGCGGTCGTAGTCTTTGCTCAGGATGCGTCTTCGCGATCTAGGCTCTGCGCTACCCAAATCGCTCTCCACATCAGAGTCTAGGTCTAGAGGTTTGTAGGCTACTTTTGGGCTAGAGTCTTTTTTACCATCATCATCAGTGGAACTCAATTCATCCTCGGAGTCCAGGTTGCGTATGTCCGATTGTCGCGATTGCGATGCTTGGCTGAGCGAGGACTTTGAACCTGTTCGACGGTTACCTGGTCCCAAGGGACCGTATTTCAACGGTACAGGTTCGTTTTGTTTCTGTTCTTCTTCTCTTTGCGCGCTTTGACTCGATGGTTCGACTGGATTCGGCACTTCTTCGGCAGAAACTTCTGCTTGCACTGTGTTGTCTATGGAATAAAAAACCGTAATTAGAGTTCGGTTTTAATTTTGTATTGTATTTAGGACATTTTTTTAGATATATTTAAGAATATTTTTGTCATGCTTTTTGTGAAATTGGTATGTTTGTTTTGTTTGCAATCAGCAAGATGAGCGAGTGAAGTTATACAAAAGAAAATTATAATAAAATTATGGTATTTATAAATCACTTAAAATTAAGGATAAAATTAAATAATAAGAAAAACCTATTTTCCTATAATTTCATTCTTGTTAGAAGTATAACGATGTATATCTACAGAATATGAGAGTAGATTTTTTAAATGATGTATAATGTATAATGTTTATCGTTCAGATAATGAACGAACAATAAGTATTTATAACATTTAATTTCGCAGTAATAATATGATACTTAACCTGCAGTATCGTTGAAAATTTGAAGCTGAATTTGAGAAATCTAAGTGTCATTCATTTTTTTAAGTATAAATTAAACATTACATTTCTATTGTCAATCGTTGGCCTTTAAAGTGTACGTAAATATAGAATAGACATTCAAATTGTTCTTTTTCCTAATAAATTATTAACGATAAAGTAATTGTATCGAATCTAGTTAAGAAATAAATCTTAGGGCAAGGGGTTAAAATAGTTTCATTGTGTTTTTTTTTAACATTAAAGTCTAAGAAAGTGAATAAGAGAAAACTTAATTGTTCAACGTAAGACTAGCTTGCTTGAACAAGAGGAATATAGAGTTTGAAGATTATTTTTTGTCTTCTAAATCATCATACAAAATTGATATATAAATAAAATGTTCATTGTGACTCACTGTTATTATTTCTGCTGGATGGCTCCGGTTGTCTTTTAGTTGGACTGGTCATCAACTGTTGCATCTCAGCGCCGGATGAGACTTCCTTGCTTTCTTGAACGTAAAGCTGCAAGTTTTTGCAGAAGAACCACAGAAGAACCTTCAACACGATACTTAAGACCAAGATAGAACCCGTTAAGTAGCATAAATAGTTGCCTAGTTTTAAACTTTCGTGTAGGCGACACGCTGTTTTTTGAGATCCCCAATATTGACAAGTTAGATTCGCTACTGTGTCGTATATAAGTTTTCCGCAAATGTTTATAATAAGAGCGGACCACATCATCCAGAAAGCAATGCTGACGGCTTTATCTTGCGGGTAGACTGATCTCAGAACTATTAAGAAGTCTCCAACAACCATCGAGGCAATCAGTATGTACACCAACAGAGTGGAAAGCTGAAGAAAAAATCAAATAGTTTTCGTCACGATTTAAAATTGTTTAATTCTTTAAACGAGATAAATTGGCTCGTACAGTACATTTATTCGCTATCCAGTATGTGAAGTGCAAATAATAGGTAATAAATACATAAGAGTATGCAGAATATGAAAATATTAAATATTGTGGATTTTGGACGACATTGATTGTGACAACTTGTCATTACATTAATTTTTGTATTCTTGTTAATGTTTAAAGTCGTATTAAAAAGATATTAAAATGTCATCATAATAATTATAGCTACAATAACCAATTTTGTATATTTTAGTATACTCTTAATAAAAAATACACTTAAAAAAAATATGTTTTTATATTTATATGAAGTTTCTGCGTGACTTACTGTATGTATTTCCTTATTACACAAAATATATTACTCGAAAGAAAGCTTTCTTCTTAAAAGAATATAGAACATTACATACAACATTAATTAATATAAATAAAAAATAAATTAAATATAATAAATATTAAATTTTCACCTCAAAAATTAACCATCCGAACTGACAGTTCTTTGAGTCACAAGGCCCATCATAAAGGTCCTTGTTTTCCGTATCTTCCATACAACTGCAGCCAGTGTAAATCGTCATACCGTTCTTTTGTTCGGAGGATGTGCATCCAGCATGACAAGGACTATAAAAGGTGAACTTGCCTTTACTGTCGCAAACTGGATGGAAATCAGCGTCGTTTGAACAGCCGCAATTTCTGTTGCAATACCTTAGCAAAAATAATCTGAAAAAGAGCACATACTTGATTATTTAATTATAATGTCGATAATATTTCTACTATTACAGAAAAAGTTCATTGGTTATTGTCATTTAATGTATTTATCCAAATATCTACAATATAATTATACCACTATTTACGTCATCACTGTGAATAGTTGATAGTTTGTGTACGAATATTCTTTTTCACGTCTCAAATATAATATATCATCAGTAACACTTTATATCCTATTACGTAAGTAGTAATTTGGAAGGTTTCTGGCTGAGCTAAATATTAAATTAAACTAAATAATAGTGATATTAATTGAAATTAGTTCACTTTTTACTGTTAATAAAATGCTAGATAATAACAAAAATTAAATTGTCCCATCTTTAATATTCGCAAGTAACAATTAAGAGAAATGTATACCAGACATTTATTCAATTAGTGAATTCACTGATAAATTCTCAAATTCGATTCTTTTGTTTAAAGTAAAACTGTTAAGTCCTGCATAATTATTTTACTCAAATAATATATAAAAGGTCGCTATATCATGGATCATAAACACAGCGAATATAACTGGACAAAATATTAATTTGCGTACTTTCAAATTTGAAATGTGTTACATATGTCACCTAATATTTTGTACGCATTTTTTATTCGCTGAAAATCTTTTATATAATAAACATTAAAAAAAAAAATATCAAATTCTATAGGCAACGATACCTGGGACCATTCAAGTTTTTATTTATCAATTTTCTTCCATGTATTTTTAAATGTATCTATACGAGTTGCGTTGGTATTCATATTGAATTTAATTTAATCCGCTGACAAGTTAAGTCAATTATAAGCAAATGAGAAGTTAAATGAAGTTTTCGAAAATTTGAGTCAACATAAATGCAGTTACCGGCATCGAAAGGTTAATTAGTCTTTCGTTAATTGTGAATGTACTTACGACCCTTTGCCGTCGGATCCAACGATAGGTCGCTTCTCGCAAGATGTTACAGTGAGAGTAAATATAATTCCGGCTGATACAATTGTAACTATTACTCCGTATTCCAAGATACTTCTGGAACTGGGCTTTGCTTTTGTTATTACCAGTCCCGAAACTACTATAATCAAACCAATTAGAACGGGCTTCAAAATGTCTGCAATAAAACACAATTGGTATTACATTATGCGTAACATCACGTGAAATATATTTTTTTGAATATGTTTCATCTTACTCGTTATCAATCGCGAAGTTACTGGATCGTTGAAACCAAGTAACGTTCCAGTTGGCTTTGGTACGTAAAACCTTGCTTGAATAATAAGATTCTCGTAACTCATAAAATTTAAAGTGGCCATCATGTAAAGCGTATAAGCAAGAACGATGCAGATTAAAATTTTGTTAGTGAACAATCTGGCCATGGATGATAAGAAACTAGGATTGGCTGTTTTCTCGCTGATTAACCGACGAGGCACTCGATTGGATCTGCCCGAATTTATGTTTAACAATGAAGCTGCAGCTCGTGCAACGACCTGTTATCATTATAAATAGCAGTAAGAATTATGAAGAAATTATATATGGTGTTTCTTAACATATTAGATACATTTTCAGCAGCGAACGCGGATTGAAAACAACTTCTCTATTTCTCTTGTTGACTGCTTAACACTAGAAATACCGAGCATTTAATATGATTAATATGTAATTCCTATAAAGATTGTAACAATAGATTATTTTCAGTTTCTTCAGACATTCATTATAGTATCTAAGTGAAACTATTTATTTTCAAGATCATTTCGAATATTCAATGCTTTTAAGATTATTACAAAACAAAAACATCGAAACCAGTCATTTTGATTAGCAGTTCTAGCGTTAAAGAAATTTCGCGTGTATACTAACACATTATCTATCACGAGGTATTAAACAGTTTTTGATATTGAAGATTAATAACCAATGCTAAAGGATTTCTTAATCATGCTTTCAATAGTAATAGCAATTACAATTTTGAATCAGGAAATTATATTGTGAAACATAATCTAATTATTATCAGAAAATGATTGTTCAAAGAAAGTTATTGGGTAGCTCCTTAATATAAGATTATAAGCAATTGTAAATTTATTATATTTTATTATTAATTTTATTATATTTTATTATTAATTACATATTTATTATTAATCAATTAATAACTGTGTGGTAGATAAAGTGTTAGCAAATAATCTGTCTATAATTTATTACATATTATGTGCAATATAATTTAAGTTTTCGTATTTAAATAATGCATGGTTAGAAATTACCTGAGATGGTAGCATTCTAGGGAACCATGAAAGCAACAAACCGGGAACTATAAGTAAAATTGTCAGAATTGGTAGTCCTAGCCACCATGCACCAATTTGTTCTCTGTAGCTTTCAATCGGACTTAGTTTTACTGCGTCTAACCTATGTGAAGAGAAAAATTTTAAGATAAATCAGATTTTCAGCAAAATGTTTTATGAAAATTTGATTATAGAAATATTTTAGAAAGATTTCTTACACTAATTTTTGAAGATATTTTTGTACTCTGTATAATAGATTTTATTATGGATGAAAATGATTAAATTCATTATGAAAATATTTTCACCTCATTTTGAGATATTAGTTATAATATTTAAACTTTTACGAATGAAAGGTTATCAACTTTTGAAGTATTTACTAAATTTAGTAAGAATTGTTTCAGTAAAAATACATTATTGAGTCTTGAAATTAATAAAGTACAGATTTAGTTCATTTATTATGTAAATAGATATGCAAATGTAATGAAATTTTGATTTTCGTTTTATTATAAGAAAATTCTTTTATTCTTCTATTCTTGAAGATTGTAGAGTGTACTTTTTCTTTGGGAGTGTAGTTAATGTTTCAAGAGAACAATTAAGCTAAAGGCAATGTTTATAACTGAATAAAATGCTTCCTTTTAGGATGTAATGCGATTATCCATTAAAATACTATAAAATTATCCGTAACATTGAGGTTATACGTAATTTTAATTATTTATATGCAATTATTTGTATAAATAATTTTGCTCACCCAAGACAAACCCACGACAAGACGAAGCCCAAAAGAACACCGAGAATCTTCACAGCGATAACGACACCAATAAATCCAGCAATGTGTTTCTTTTTGGTATTGTCGTCTAAATAAGAAATGGCTAGTGCAAAGTATGAAATATTAGCGATGCCGATGAGAACTTGTATAACAACTAAAACAGCGATTGAGAAATAACACATTTCTTCCTCTTTCGCAATCATTTTAGTTGGAGAACACAAATCACGATTATCATCTGAAAAAAGAAAAATACATTCAAGAAGTACTTATATCATTAATGTAAATGGCAGTTCGTATTTATAATTAATTAATTCTTAAAAATATAAGAAATTATCAATAATATTTAATTTAAGAAACTTATTATTAGAAAATTATTATATTCTTTAGAAGCTTGTTTTTCACATGTTAAATTTTTTAATACATCATTTTTTCTATTGTAAGGAGACCAAGTAATCCGAATGAATTCACTTGCTTACCTGAGTACAATGACATATGTGTAGCATTATCGGGTTCATCGATGATTTTGATTTGATGCGTTAAATGAGGAATAATCATAATAAAATATGAAATGCTTTGTAAAAGGACTATAGCTCCGACCCAAGCAACTCTATGAATCCTGTCACCCCAGTACGCAATAATTAGACCAAAAACTAAAGGTATTAAGTCCGGTATTGCAAGGATCCATTCTGTAAAATATAATCTTCACATGACGCTGTTGTTTCGTACATATTTATATACACAATTGAACGTGATTTTATGTAATAATTAAAATCAGTGTTAGTTTTATTTAATAATTTCAGTTACAGGCTTTTCATACATCATGGACATTTTTTAGACTCGATTTAATATTACACTATGATAATTTAAAAAAATTGAAATTAGTTTCAGATATATACAGGAACATATAAGAAATCAATACTTGAAAAATATTGTAACATGTGTACAATAAATACACAACTAAAAGAACAAAAGAAATAAATCAAAAAGAATCGTAGTTCAAAGATCATACTTTTTTCAGAAATATAAGGATGCATGTACATTTTGAAATTATAGTTTTGAAAATTATTTAATTATTATAATTTATATTTGATTATTTATGATAAAAGGAAATATTAAGATAAAATATTAAAAAGTAAACAATGTAGAAATATTTTTAAGAAGATAATGAATCTCTTTACTCAATTTTAAACGTTTTACATACACCTTATCCCTTTACAGTTGAATCTAGATGATTCTTACTTTATTGGTTAATCTATTCTTATCCTGTTTACATGTATTTATATAAAAAAAATTGGTCCATAATTTTATTTCAAACATCTTACGTTTGAAAAAAAGGATTTAATTTATAGAAGTATATATTTAAACTGTATATATATCTCCACGTAGAAAGAAAATAGTACTGAAAATATTGTATAATCCCATTGAAATATTTATTCTCTTCCCTCAACGTATATTATATTTTTAGAATTATTGTAATTACTTTAAACTGTTTATATATATATGTTGGGCAAGTGCTTAAGGAAATAAATTACTAAATTTTATTTAATAAAATAAAATAATAATGTAACACTAAAATTACCGAGTAGTTAAATTAACTTTTCAAAATTCATCTACAGAAACTCCAAGAGTGCATCTATTGAAGTTTGAATTAATTTACAATTCAGTTTACGTATTGCTAATTCAATTTATTTAATCATTTTTCAAAAAAAATCACCGTTACCTTCTTAATAATTGCAAAAAGAAGGAATCAGGAATGGGTCTTCGGTAGTTTTAGTGTTAATAATTTAAAATAAACCCTTTTAATACAACAAATCAGTGAATAATTACCCATGACGTAGGGATCGATTTGAAATCTTCTAGCGATTGTGGGTCCAACTACATGGAAATACGCATAGGCAGCCGCTTGAACTATGCCGACCCATGATAGTAATCCAACAAACAGTCGTCGCGTTGCAAATTTCGCTAATTTTGGACATGGCAGTTGTGCACAACCGCAATCTATGGACTCACTTGGTATTGGGTTGGCTGGTCCAGACAAACCACCTTCTACTTCAGACCGCATCACTTCTTGAAGACGTATAGTCATTCCTTTGAAACAAAGTCCCACGCTAAAGTTAAATTGTTCTCTAGTTTTTGAATCGTTATTATCCACAATTAATTCGAAATCTCTTAAACAGAGGGGGTTAAAAAATATGTACTCAACAAGATAGATGACTATCATTGTAATTTAGAATTCTAGACGATATGGAGTTATCATATATTTTTGAAGTGGTCATAGTTAATACAGTTATATTAAGCGAATACTTCTGTGCTTTAGATTTCTTCAATTATTTGTCGATGAAGGACGTAAATATAGTCTGTCAGTGAGAAACAGGCCATAAAACAAAGCTCCTGTTTACTCATTTGTTTGTAAACAGTATTATTGTGGAATGTCTGTTGATAAATCAAATTTATACTTTCTGAAGTGAAATTCAATAAAGTAAACAAGTCGTACAAATTGTTTAGGTAAACGAAACTGTTAATAACTTCGAAACTATTCGTGAAATTAGAATTTTCTATAAAGAAAGAAAAAACTAAGAAAAAAAAATTCAGTTACATTAATAAGCATGTGTATCTTTCTAAATAAAACTATTGGTTTATTTACAACTGTTAATGTGTACATACTTGTGTAGTGTCATTCAATTAGTAATTATGCTATTCTAAAATTGAAAAGTTTTTACTTAGTAGATTAAATACGACGATAACAATATTTAACATCAGTACATCGTACAATTTTATGTATTAAATAAAAAGATCCAAAATAATTGTTACACACAATTCACATTTGTAATAAAATACTTTATTACGAAGATTTTTCCTTTCACGACTTTATCGTTATGGAAAGTTCATATTAAATACAGTGTGACAATTTTTACTTGAACTGACATAAAATTGATAGTTACAGTAATAGAGCGTGTTACACGTGTGTGACTGTCTGTGTCATCATGAATCACCTGATGACGTCTACTCCAAGTAGACTCTTGGAACTCCAATATTATTATTACTATTACTATTATCTGTTTCAAAAAGTAACAGAAGTATTACTAATTAATTAAATGTAAATCAATGACGGTCGAACAGCGGGAAATTAAAGTTTTCCTCACCGGTTAATGAAACATAGTTAACTTACTGTCTAAAAAATTCGATCGTTCGAGTATCTTCTTTCACTCGCACCCACTGGCGAGTACACTACTTTTTGTACTAGTGCAGTCACGAAACTGGTTGTACAATCACATAATGATGTAATGTAGTAGCACGGAGTCGTTTTAAAATCCCGAATGATAGACTTCCTTTCTTTTCACGAAAACGGAGTAATGGATACCAACACGGCCAACGTGAGGCCACAGGCGCGGCACTTTTAATCGACGAACCCGCACGTTATCTTATTACAGATACGCTGCTCAGATATCCTCTGATAAAGTTCGAGTGTAATATACGCATGTGCTACGATATGAGCCATGGCAATGCTCGTACGTACCTGGTCACGGGCGGGAAAAATATTTATCCGCGATATGTATGTCAGTTGCCGAGTAACCGATTATCCGTAAGCCTATGAATGAACGAAGAAGCCAATTAACCTGTTAACTGTGGAATTTAGTTTAAAAAATCTCTCGTTTCGTGCTCAGCAAGATCCAGAAATGAAGCGTGTACTCCTGAAACACAGGGTGAATGCACCTAGGATATATTTTAATGAAAAATCAAAGCAAAACAGAAAAGAGTTACATGTTTATGTGGGAAAATAAATAATTCATCGTTGAAGGAGTTAGTATCATTTTAAATTTTAAGATGACGTGTATATTCGTCAAACGCAGTTAACTGGTTAATAAGGGTGCTGGCTGAATTCTGATGATGAGAGTGCGAGTTTGAAAGGAAACAGTGATTCATTGTCTTATTAAGCTTTAATGGTGGAACTATTGAGGATGTAATTGATATGTTGTTGCTGGAAAAATGATAACAATGGATATTTTTAAGTTTCCGTTGATAGTCATTATAGTATGCAAGTGATATAGACTAATTAAAAAAACCAGCCATTTTAACTGGTACGGTTATTGTAGTATCAAAAAAAGGAGTTATTTTGATATGAATATTTTTTCATAATCTGAAACTAAAACTTTATAAATACCATGATTTTAATTTCAACATTTTCATTTTGCTCATATTTATCATATTTTAAGGAATTTATTTCGTCTAATGTTTTCAAATTAGAAAAAGGAAAAAATTAAGTGTTACTGTAACGTGTTAAAGTTCGAGTAATATTTAGATTAAAAACATTGGAAATTGGTTAGATTATAAAAATATTAGAAATAATTACTCGTCATATTAGAAGGAAGTAAATTTGTTTCCATTTGTTCAAGTATGTTAAGTTTGTCGCATGAAATTGAAACTATACATGTTAATAAAATAAATTACATATTGATAAACGCACCTAACTAAATAGAAAATTGTAAATTATTTTTAACTACTTGATTTCAGAATCTTTATATTCAAATTATTTTGTATGGCATTTTAATCCTTTATTCTTCTTTTTGACTGTTATCTTCACTTCAGATACTTAGATAGTTATCTTTATTTTCAGACAGCTCAAATAATACGTATGTATGCTAATAAAGGATGTAACCCAAATTGTACACGCCCATTGTAATGAAACATGACTTACACCGAAAGTGTTAAAAAATATTCAACATATACTTTCTCATATCTATTCATACTCACATTTATGGCGTTAAAATAATATAATTGTAGTAAAATTTCAAATTGTGACTATTTCAATATTTTACTTGTAACAGATAGTATATAATTATTTACTTTGCATGGGATCGTCGCAGTAAAAGTTAGATTTCTTTTTGAAGTTCAATTTTATTGATCATGTTTTCTAGAAATGACCTTATTCATCATTATTTTAAGAAAAAGTCACCTTTCTTTCGGTATAACTGAAAAATGGATTAAGAAAAGAAGATACAATAACAGGTGATGAATCTTAAAGGCCTTCATAAAATATTTATTATTAATTCACATTGACCGTAATGCGAACCTGTCAAATGACCGGTTTTAATACTTGATTTAAAATTCTGTTTCTTTCTTTTGTTCATTTAATTTTATATCAATTCTTATATTGTCTAATTAAACAATTTTCAATTTTTAGCTTTCCTTTTGTTTCTGTTTCCACTAAGAAAAATGTATCATCCAACTTGTTTACCTTTATTTTGTGACCATTTATTTGACTGGTTACGATAGGAATTAGAATATGCAAAGTGTCGGTACCGTTAGTTTTAACACGTTGAACACGTTGACATATTAATCAAACATAACTCGAATTTCTATACTTATCGGAAAGAGGAAAATAATTTTCAAAAAAATACACTTATAGTTTTGGCCAAATTGACTATACAATCATCTGAATCATTTCGATCAAAGTACCATACCTTCATCAAATTTGCAAATTTTAACATTACTCTTAACGCTACAACTATCGTGTTTGATTTATTTGTTTCGCAGTTATTTATATCTTAAAAGCATTGAATATTCGAAATTATCTTGAAAATAAATAATTTCGCTTGAATACTATAATGAATGTCTGAAGAAACTGAAAATAATCTATTGTTATAATTTTTATAGGAATCACATATTACTGAGTTAAGTGCGTCTGACGAGTATACCCATAATCTTGAAACATAAACATGTTCGATTTTTCATTGATATTTTAAAACTACATAGAAGAAAATTAATTTTTCATAGCTCTCGAACAATTATACTTTCATAATAAATAAATGCAATAACTACCTAGCATAGTTCCATCGCGTGAACCATCCTGGAACTATTCATACAGAAACATCCGTGCACCTGTGAAGATCGTTTGAATTTCGTATTCATCGCGGTGGGCAAATTTCCGTTCTATCAGGGCAAATCCAGATACCGTCCAATTTCAAAGATGGCGCGTACCGGTCTCACGAGCTTGGCCTCGGTCTAACGCTTCGAGAAAGGAGTTAGCACGCTTAAGCACACTTAAGTCGTCGCCATAAGAAAATGACGAATGCCAATTAGCATATGAAAAGCTTCCCCCGTTCGCCAGTTCGTTCGGACGAGCGGGGCTCTCGACTCCTCAGGGCAGCTGCTTCCTTCAGGACGCTTGGCAGGGCGATCACGTTTTTGAATATTAAGGGCAGGATTACACCCAGGGCTTAACGCGCGAAATTTAGTCTGGCGGGGCTACGAACGAAAAGAAATCACCCTTAAGACCCCGGAGTAACGACGGAAGAAGAGATGCTAGAAAATCGGCAGGAGGAGGATGGCCCGCAGTATGCACGGGCCTTCCCGGCTTCTGGAGGTCCTCGTCACCCTCGACATGCATCATCTTCTTAACCAGTGACGCTGGCTCGCGGTGATAAATGAATAAGGCGCGATCGCGAGCCAGTAGCTGGATCAACCTGTGACGGGACAAGGAAAAATGACTGAGAATGTGGTGTAATTTTGTCGCTTGGAAATGCTTGAGGGCTTGATGAAGAGATGAAACGTAGGGATTGAAAAGATTCTGAAAATAAACGTTTGAAACTGTTATATATCGGTTTGGTTCTTAAAACAGTTATGAAGAACTGAGATAGTCATAACCGTTATCAGGTATATCGATTCTGAGCTCTGACAGTTTCGGTTCCGGTTCTCGGTAACCGATATTATATTGGTTCTGTATCGGTTCTATAACTGTTATTTTTTGGTTCTGAAAGAAGTACAGAACCGAAGGGACAAACTGAAAAATAACAACTGTAGAATCGATATAGAACCGATATAATATTGGTTTTGAGGAACCTGAACCGAAACCGATATTCGTAATAAAAGTTATGACTTTCGGTTCTCCATAACTGTTTCAAGAACCGAAATCAATATCATAACTGTTTTCAATCCCTGATGAAAGGGAAGACGTCTGTGGTTACTGAGAAGGAATGGATATGGTAACAATAGAAATGTCATTGGAAAAAGGTTGAACAAAACTTCTATTGTTATTTTTTAAGTTACAAGATCATAACTTCGATGTAAATCTATTGCGAATAATGAAAGTTATGCATGTAATTTAATATTAAAAAAACGCACGATATAGTATTTGTAGTTAACAAGTTAGTCAATGCTTAAATGTTTCACCTTCCTCATCTTCAAACGTACTATCTTTCCTCTGGGAAATATATGAAGAAATGTTCATGTCTAAGTATCACTACAGAAATTAGTTGTCAATGAATCTTGATAAAGTAGTTAAATGACTCTTCTAAATAAATCTCTAATAGTATATAATATGTTAAGTTAATTAATTACAAAATAATTTGTTACATTAACTAATGAATATTTTATACTTAGGAACTGTGTTATTAAAAATGTAATCAGATATTTAAATACACGAATTAAATTAATTACTAAAATGAAGTAAATACTTATTGATAAATTTGAATAAGATTCAATCTCTAAATAAATATTCAGAATTGTTATATTACACCAATAACCATGTTATATTAAATAATCAGCTCATTTTTTCAAAATTTACATTATATTCATAGTCGTACCAGAAAATCCTCATTTGTAACAAAAATTCGAGTTACTTCAACGTCTTCAAATATCCGTATCCATTTCTTTAAACCAATATGTTTTATTGATTCCAGCATAACATAACTATCGATCAACAGTTTGAGACCAATACGTCGGTCAAAAGAAAAATTTCCATCTTTTGTAAACAATTTTTATTATGGAATTTTTGTGTATTATAAAGCAACATGAATATATGTGTATTACTTAAATATAATATATTCGCGTTTCGCAATGCATGTTTGGAATCACTAAATATATATATACGCGTTACTACCAGGTACTGTGTTAATATCAAAGAAATTGATTAAAACATTATATAGTGAAATGTTAATTTCACAACTGTCATTGGAGAATTTTTGTATTTGATAAAAGAACATGGACATGTGTGTATTAGTCACACATAAAGATATATAATTTTTGTTATTTTATTTTATACAATTTATAAGACACATAATTTTCAATTTGTGACGTTACATATCAAATGGTTTTAAACTTTTAACCGGCAATGTAGTTCTTCAAAATTACTCCCTCTGAGTATATATTGTCTTCAAAATGTAATGTCTATAATTGTGATCAGCATGTATAAATAAATTTTCATCTAAAAAATTCATTTAGTATCCTACAAAAGATAATTATAATAATTTTGTTATTTTACAAATTGACTGAAAAGATTAATTACTTCGAGTACGGTACGTTGCACGAAGGTCCTCCTAGACATGACTATACGTAATCACGGCGATCACACGGCGTTCTGGGCGGTATGAGAGAAATATAGAAATGTATCTGTACAGGCGTATGTAAGTACATCTATAGATATCTCACGGAGGAGGATGCAGGCTTTCCATTAGCAGAGTAAGTGACCATCACTCGCATTTTCTTTGATGTTGGTTAATTTACTAATAACATCGTTCCACGGCTACTCGTCGTCCACCCTCTAAATATTTGTATCGCTAACATATCGACTTGTCCTCATGTAATTAAGCCACATTATTATTTGAGTGGAAGCGGCTGGGAAAAAGACCCGCCGCAACCCAACCTCTGAACTCGCCCCGAAATGAAGTTTCCATCAGCCGCGTCGCTAAACTGCTCGAGATGATTTCATATGCAAACTGTTGACAGGCAGGGATG
Source organism: Nomia melanderi (assembly GCF_051020985.1). Taxonomy (NCBI): domain Eukaryota; kingdom Metazoa; phylum Arthropoda; class Insecta; order Hymenoptera; family Halictidae; genus Nomia; species Nomia melanderi. The sequence goes on from NC_135010.1 coordinate 2,143,885, forward strand.
TTCCCTGTGATTATAACTTCTACGCAAGTCGATTCGCTATAGAAATCGTTATCCAGCCTGTAATCAAATTATTTCGTACCACATTTTGACCTATCTGAACATTTTCGCAACTAGCGTTTTATTCGAAAGTTTCTTTGAGAATAATTACATTTTAACTCCTTACGGTGGTATCTCTATTCCAAAGGTCTTTAAAATTTATAAAAAATAGAACTGTATTATTATATTAAATTTGTGTAAAAGAATTTTAACCTGTTAACTATGGAATTTAATTTAAAAAATCTCCGATAATGCTGTATAATGCACGCCAATTGCACCTAGAACATATTCCAACGAAAAACTAAAGCAAACCGAAGAAGAATTACATGTTTATCTGAAGAAATAAAGAATTTATTGTTGGAAGAATTAGTGATATTTTTATATTAAGATGACGGATATACTCATCGAACGCAGTTAAAATTAGTTAAAAAGTTGGAAAAAGGCAATAAATTTAATTTACTATTTATAATCACGCGTTGTGTAACTATTTGCCTATTCCATTGAAATTAATTTTGATGAGTTTAACACCCGTGCACAAAATTAGTACAAACGCAAAGAGTTAAGACAGGATTATTTTGTCATTATATATAACGCTTTTTCAATTTTCATGTCTTAAGAAAACATACAAAATCAATTAAAATTTTGTCCATTAATATATAACTGGTTATATACAGTATACCTACTATATTTGAGCAACTAATTACAAATTTTCTCAATATTTGCTTTAATTTACTCTTTTATGTTATTTTATCTTAAAATTAGTATTATATTTGAAAAACATCTATTTTTCACGTTTTTCTATTAACTAATAGAAAGGTAAATATGTTTTACAAACTGTGAATCGAAGAGTACTTTATTTTCGTGTCGAATAGTTCAAAATAAAACTAAAGATTCACTTATCTTCAATCACAATTTTATTGCTCTGTATTTTACAATGTTTACTATCAGATTTAAAAATACACCGACTTCACAATCTAGTTATCTAATCCAATGATTCAGAAACATCAAAATACAGTGAAATTGATCTATAAGTGAGAGTTCTAACCGTGATAAACAAATGCCAGTAAAAATCCTCAACTAATAAATCACATTTGCACCAAAGATGAAATCTTTCTTCTAGTTATTAACTCCTTATCCTACAATGTCGTGACAGACTCGTAGTGAAGATTTCAAATAGAATTTAACAAGCATAAATATTATACAATTTGTTTAAATGCAAATTACATACTATTTCTCTGTTATCAATGATTACATCTTAGAGCACACGTTGACATAGAATAAAACTGAAACTTTCTCTTATTTTCAATAAATTGTTAATAACAAAGTAGTTACATCGATTACAGTACAGAAAGAAATCATAGTGCAAGGGGGAAACGTTATTTTTCTATTACCAATCATGAACCTTTAGAACAAACGCAGGCACAAAATATACCTCAAATTCTTTGCCCTTCTAATAAATTATCAACGATGATTTCATCAAATACAGCCGCGAAGAAACCGATACAACGGTTTAATTCCACATTCAAATAAAACCTATCTTTCGAATCTCGCAACACGGTATCTCGCTAATAAAGAATCGAAGATATATCTTAATAACATTCCCAAGACATTGATACTAAAAAATTTCACAAGGCCCGCCGAGCGTTTCACGATACTCTCACAATGTACCTAATCGAGTTCTAAAAGCGTGGTCTCAAACGATTAACGTAAGATTAAAAAAGGAAAAAGAGATCCCCACCGCGGAGGGTTGAAAATCACGGACGACCTTCTTAGAAAGACAAGAGACGCGGCGGGGATCGGGTCAGGAGATGGGAGAGTCGGTTCGGCGATCTTAGCAGAGGATTACGTAGAATTAAATCCTGGACGGGGGCGTGCCCCCGTAACACTTAATTTTTCCCTCGATTTTTTAATCTGCCGGTAAATATCGTTCCACTCTGCCCCCGCTTCACCCGGCTAGCCGGCCGTCCGCATCTTCCGCGCTCTCTCTTGCCATCGTCAAAGAAGGAACCCATTTAAAAACCTCATCAATGCTTAAGCCCCCGTGCTACCATAGGAACTAATCCCTCCTATTTTAACGCAGAACGAAGGTGAGAGAGTGAGCGCCGAGCGAAAGAGAGAAAGAGAGGCTAGGTGGATGCAGCAGTACGCGCTTTTAAAAGTAAGACTCTGCCTTTATTAGTAGATACAACAGTTTTATTTCGACCGAAAAAAGGCGAACGAGGAGGAACAGAGATATTCCGCGGATCGGAATCTGTCTTTGTCTCTCCTTTGATGGGTGCTCTTCGGTGTTCCTCGATGAACAGGGCGCCCCCGTTTTCTAGAAACGAGCTTACCCTCGGTGCGCCGACCTCTCGGATACTTCTAATTGACGATCTCTGTCAACCGTGCAAGAAGTGATAATATAGTGCTTCTTAGAGCTCAATGATTTTATAATACAACAGCCATACCTTCGTTTACGCGGAGTACACGTTCTAGTGGATCCATTTTACACAAATGAAAATCCGTATAAGATGTAGAAGGTTACATGGAAACAGTGGACAGGATGAAAACTGTTGTATTTAAGAAGAATTACAAAAACATTAATAATTTGTTTAAGAATAAGTAAGTATCTTTTTTGAATAATTCAGTAAATATGGAGAGCCCCTCTGACGCCTTCGTTTTTGCTTTACAATTGTACAATTCATGTATGTACGGGTTATGAACTGTGTGTATTTTACATTGTGTGTCTTTTTCTATAATTCTCCCAATTAATTCGACAAATGTGAACGTGTTTTAAGTGTTGCCACTGACGGATATTAATAGACAAGTTTACTGTCATAGTAATTTTTTAATTATATCAGTATTAATTAAATATCAATTATATTTCATTCATAATGTTAATTATATAAATATTTATTTTACCTAACTCTAGTTTTTTAATAACTGTATTATATAAAAAAATGGTGCCCCTAAATTTTATTACTATTGCTACTGAAAAATTCATTCAGAAATGTTTAATCTTTAATCATTAATTTCTAAAAACGATCAGTAATCGTAGATAAAATATTAAGAATGAAGCAAAGACTGTATTTACGATAGATGCAACTGAATGAAACACACTCAACATAAGAAATTAGTCAAAATTATTTCTCTTTGTATATAATTATTTCTATCTAACTTGATATATACATTCTTATTATATACTTAACTCTTACGTTCACAAATTACTCTATCAAAAATATAAATGCACAAGAATACCTCCGTTTATTTATCAGACCAATCTGTAAACGTACACGATCATAATATTGAACATTCGACGTAACGCTAATGGATCTAATTAAAAACGAAAAGTATATTATTTGCATGCAGTCAATTAACATTCGACGAACACAAAATATTTCATCGAAATTCTCGTATCTCGAATGCATAACTATTTCGTGACTGTAAGATATTTATCAAAAATATTCGTCACAGCCGTCGAGCTTTGACCAGGTTCATCACACACACTCGAAACAAGCTCGCGTCGCGACTGTAATACGCTTTAAACTGTTAATAGAGTATCGTGGAGGGTGTTTGGCTGCGGTTGAATCTCGAGTGTTGGGCCAACATTCATGATGAAATTAATCTGGAGCGACCGATCGGGGTGGTATCTGCCAGTTAAAAAGCTCCCGGCTTTCGTCGGTGGACCGTCCGCGTCCGTCCCATAGGTTTGCCCCCTCCTCTTTGACCTCGACCCTTCTGCAGGATTCGTTCAAATACGGATATAGCTGTCGTCGCTGTATTTCGCTTCTGTTACTGTCCGTTTCGGGTTTCAACTTTCCTCGTCAGTGACCACGTACCAGAAGAGCCGTTTCACAACTAGATGTATGGGTATAATTAAAACAGCAATTCATTTGTAATGGACAAATTCCTGAACGACTGATATTAACCCCTTGCCTTACAATAACGTGTCAGACTCGTGATGGAGGTTTAAACAAAATTTAACAAACGCAAATATTACCGAATTCTTCTAAATTCAAATTAAATATTAGTCTTTTATTATAAATTGTTATACTTTAGACCAAACAAAGACGGAAAGTATGTCTAGAACTTTTTTTTATTTTCAATAAATTATAGTGGAGAAATAAGTCGTAGAACAAGGGTGTAACCCTTTGCAGTTACACTTATTAGAACTACTTATTAGTTAATAATTTACTAGAACATTTTATGCTTTTTGTATGTATACATTTGATCTAAATCATACAAATTAATATGAAGGAAAATAATATTTCATTTAAATTTATAGTAAATGAATGATATTTATATTTGTTAACGTATATTTGAAATCTTCGTAACGAGTTTGATACGATATTATAGGGCAAGGAGTTAACATTGATTTACGAAATCCGTCAATTTGATGAGTATGGAATTTTGGAAACATTATTTAGTAAAAGGTGATTTTGATTGATACAACTATGCTTCTTCTGATTCTCTGTTTTTGAAGTTCTAATTCCTAGGATCTCTATGAATGAATACCTATTTTTCTAGGAACAATACAATGAAATATAGAATAAACGTCTATGAATGTAGCGTTTAATTATATGAATGAGGTGAATGTGTTGTTCAGCCTATTATGAGATTAAAATATCAGGATTACAGTGATAAGATTCCGAGATAAGTTAAAAATACTCGTACCCTCCCTCCAACGAATAAGATTATAAGTTATTTGTGACTCATAATCAAAGTTATTGTTATATAGAACTTAGAACTTGAAACAATGTTGGTTAGAGTTGCGGAAAAAATAGTTTGTTCACAGGTTTCTGTAATATTACTCACAAGCAGTATGAATAAAAGGTAATTAAAGATGAAGTTTCTGAGATTTAAATAGATTTGTTTGAAAATCAGAATTAGAGTGTAACGCTCTGTAAATCACAGATCACATAATATGAAGAAATTTAGAAGATGTAATGAAAGAAAAAGTGGCAACTATTTTTAATGATGAATTTTAAAAATATACAATTTTCTTATCCGATTGCATAACAAAATTTAATATAATTAGGATTGTCATAATATGAGTTCATCGCATATTTCACATTTCTAATATCAATATAAATGATAATTTTGTAACGTAATATCAATAAATTACTTTGATTCATTTACTTTTTTGTTAGAAATTCCATTATTCACTTATTTTTGTACAATAACCTAAACCAAATTAAAGATAAAATTGTATGCCTTGCTTACCAATATAATTTTTATTTGATAAAGAAAAATGAAGATTGTTTTGGGGATATAAACTGAAGAAGGATTTTTGGGAAAAATAATGCAACGTGGCTATGAGAAGCCAGTGTTTAGCATGACAATAGTCATTCATTGTCAGGAAAACTCCCTTTGGTTGTCTCATTAAATTTCAATGGATAGCAGAATCAAGAGTGAGAATTAAACATCTTTTATATACTGCAAATCTTGATAAATCGATCATTCTCCTCGTTTTCTCCCTTTAATTTAGTTCTTTTTCATTTTTGACATAATGTACATTTATTATTTTCGATAGTCAAATTGCACATATTCAAACAAACTTGTTACATTGGAATTGTAATTTTCAAATGCTGTATGAAAACTGAAAATGTAGCAAACATCTTTACTTGCCTGCCTTAGTTTTTGCAGTTTTATACTTCATGATACTTTCATTTAAATTATACGCACAAATAATTGGATTTACTAGGAATGCAAAATGTCTGTCACTATAACTGTTATAATTTAGATGACGATAAACCTATCTGTAATAACAAACCGAAAATATTACATTATTTGTATAGTTTATTTCTCACAAAACAGGGTTGCAATATTTATTAAACATCCATGTCTCTTTAATAGAAATAACATTATCTCTTAGTCATACTTATAAGAAAAAAAAATTTGCTGTATTAACGTGATATTATTATCTTTTGCAGCTGGTGTCATTATTTCCCAATTGACAGCAACCATAAGTAGAAACGCAAGTAGGAATAAACTGTACCGCACAGACAATCCTTTATATATTTACATTTCCTTAAAACGTAGCTCCATATAAAATAGCTTTGTAGTTAATTTTGAATTTTCAATTCATATTCATTTTACTGTTTTACAATCGTTCTTTCCTTAGTTGTACGTTCAATAAATAAAATTCTGCATAAAGAAGTTATATACCATAAAAAGTAAGTGTACAGAGACAAATTTTTAAATGCAATTCTACTATATGTTACAATCAATTTAGTAACTGCATCTATGTATATATATTCGTTATGTGCGTAACGTGAAAATGGAATTTGAAAGAGTAGTCTATGTAGGAAGATCCCTTAATTTTGTGATTTATTAGTTTAGAATAAATGATGAAAATAACGAAAGTACCGATAAAAAGATAGATGTTCAAGTTATTTTCAAAAATTCTTTTTTCCAACCTTTCCCTATACATGTTTCCGTAGTTCAGAGCCTCAGTTTTTCAGATATTCGCAAAAATATGTCCAGGAATAGAAAGTTTTCGTACTTATTTACAAAAATAGTAACCTTCGTATGACCTTGAGTTTATATTATTCAGATCATTGTTCTGTACACCCAGGACTTTGAATTTTTTGACAGTAAGTATTGGTTCAACAATTATGGAGTATTAATGTTTCGCATTGCATTCAAAAGTTTCGTCTTCATTTTCATTTATTGAAGGACATACGAGGATTACTCTTGTTGTATATAGGTACAAAGACTCCTCATTCTCGGACCTATTTTTGCGAATATCTGGAAAAACTTGTTCAGAATCAAGTTCTGCACAACATATTTAAAGGTCATCCGAACCAGTGAGGAATCAGTGTTGTAAATAATTGCCAATAATTCACCTATTTCCAAGCTTAATTAAAAATTCATTCATTGGAATACTCAAAGACCTCCACAAGAAGGTATAAAAAGGAAAAGAGGTTAATTCTGTATATTCGATTCAAGCGAATGTTTCTTTAAACAAATTATCATATCCATAGTATTTTCCATTCAAAATATTCGCGAAAAGACACCGATGTAACAAGTCTAAAAGGAATGGTAACCAAGCCCCTGCTAATTTTTTCCAGCTAAATAATTGCCAGACAAATAAAGGAACGACAGGAAACTTTTCTTCCCAACCCCTTCGGCGAATCGGTATATAAAAAGAGAGCGAGGCGCTCAACGTCGGAATCACGGGAAGTCTGTCAGCGGCGTAAACAGAACACCCCCCGCCGCCGAATATATTTTTTCTCTTTCTGAAATGGAAGGTAAGAGTTTTAGGAATCAACATGGCCAGATCAAAAGGCGGTTCTGATAATTGGCGGAAATCTTTACCAGGTGCCTTCAACCCTCCGCAAAAAGGGCGTCGACGTCGCGATCCTGTGTGCGCCTTCGTTTGAAGATTACACGCGTTTCACGGTGGCTGGCGGCAGGAAAAACGTCGCATATTTATTTTGCGTCTGCGATACACAAGCCGGTCATAGTTCTAAGAGGTGGCGGTTGATCTGAATGAGGGGGGCGCTCGGTGCAGTCTATCGACGAGGATCGAGGGGGTGGCTCCTCCAGCTCACCGGGACGGGAGCCTACCGCTCCACTGGATGTCTTTGCTTTACGCTTTACTGTTATTTATCTCCGTGAAAGACGAAATTCATGGCGACGCGATCTTACCATCGTGAACTTTTTTCTCGGAAGAAGAAAAAACGGGAGGTTCTCTCATTCCCCGCTCATGCTAAATGATTCTCGGTAATTTCTTTGATTGAATACCTGATTCTCTTTTCTTTATCGTCGTGTTGAGCAAAATTTTATTCAGAGAGGGAAGGACAGGTAAAAATAAATGGGAAAATTGATTTCTGTATTAATAATAAATAAGCAATAAAAGCAGAATGTTTAATTCATTATTTATTTGTGATTCAAGGTATTTGACACTACTTCTACGAGAGGCGTCGAAAGACGCCTTCTAAATCTTTAACTTAAAATTATTTTCCATGTTCAGTCGTACATTCTGAACTGATTTTTCGATTTTTCCAATAACGATTATAAAATTAATTATAAGGAATATCCAAAATTCGGTTAAGAAAAAATGATTAAACTGAGAAAATAATTTTAAATTAAAATTTCAAAAGATGCCTTTTGTCATCTTCGATAAAAATAATGTTAACACTAGAACTACCGAGCATTTAATGCGATTAATATGTAATCAATATAAAGATTGTAGCAATAGATTATTTTCAGTTTTTTCAGACATTTATTGTAGTATCTAAGTGAAACTATTTATTTTCAAGATCATTTCGTATATTCAATGCTTTTAAGATATCAATAATTGCGAAACAAAAAGATCGATATCAGTAATTTTGATTGTTACAGTAGTTCTAGTATTAATTGCGTTGACTACTTTTGATTTTATAATTCGTTTTGCATTGAATTGTATATGTAATTATGTTTGGATGACATACTTATTGACGTGGTATATGTACTTTATTTTGTTTGTTCCTGAAAAATGGATATATTATATATAGATGTTCGAAAATATAATCAATCAAAGTCAACATAAATTAATCTGGGTTAAAATCCACCAAAGTGAAATTAATGAATTTAGTGCTACATGCTGAATATGAAAGCTTATCATGCTTTAGTGAGTTAATAATGAATGTATAATTAAATCATTTTTCTGCGGATGTGAAAGGAGATTCTGAACAATTGTAAATATATAAAAAATACGTATTGTGTAAATGAATGCTCATTCAAAATTATCGGTATTGTGATTCGAATGAACGTATAATTTTTTTGTAAATAATGAATAATTCTTATCCAAATGGAATATTCAATCTACAACAAGTCATTTGGTTCATTATCTTATACTCAATTCTGGTTAGTCAATATTTCTTCTGTGTCTTTCTATTGGGAATTATGAAATAAAATACATTTGATGAAGTCTAAAGTTTTTACTTATTAACAGTGGCACAATTATATGTATCTTTATAGTCACCGCATTGAGTGTAAATAACCGGACAAATCACTTTATATAATTGTATACCATAAATAAGTTACTAATATTATGTATTTATGAATGATCCCTTTATTCAAGACTAAATAAATGTTACCGATACTTTTAAAATAATTTAAAAGTCTCTGACGGAAAAAATAGTCTGCTTCTTAGTGTCTTAGTAATAATTTAAAATAAGTTTAATATTATTTGAAATCATAAAAACATTAATGGTTTAATAACAAAAAACTTACTTTGAGTTCTACGGATTATAAGAAATTCAAAATTGTTATAAGCGTGTTCTTTAAAGGAATTACATGTATATACATACATTAAGAAATAAAATAGTTTGTACACCAAGAAAATAAAATATAAAACCGAGAAATTTAGAAAGAATGTTAACGATAAACTATATCCTCTTGGCTTTTTACGAAGTACAAAATAATTTAATATTTAAGCATTAACATAATAAGGAAACAAATACATTCATTTTTATTTTAACTCCTTTACATACAAATAAAACTGAATTCTATGTGCTCTAAAATACTATACAATTTGACTAAACTGAACAATTATGTAAAATTAGAAACAGAACGGAATATTTACAGTACTCTAAATATCATTTAATAATGTCTATATAGAATATCAATGAAGGGCATCTTAAATATTTGAATCGAACTAATATAATAAAACAAAATAAATCGACATCTGCCAGACGTCACTACATGCCAACAGATTAGTACTATATTAATTCCTGATGATCATTGTAATTCCATTTGCGTTTATATATGTAAACTGCCTATAAAAATTAATAACATTTCATATCTCATCGTTTTAATCTTTAATCTATAGCAAGTATTATTTAATATCATTTAATTGTAATTATCGTCAGCAGTATGGATTATTAAAAGCTTCTCGAAAATTTCATGTTTTCATAACTTCAGTATGATTTTTAATTTTTATTGCCAAATGATATAAAGATTCAACTAAATGTGTAATTTATATATAACTAAGGGATTACAATAGTTATCTTATAATGCTTTTAAATTTACACAGAACTCACACAACAATGAAAAATCAAGCCTAACCATAAAAGTTTCATGTTGTCAGCTAGATTAATGAAAATCCATATTACCCGAGGATTAATGTGTCACACCTATTCACAACGAAGATGAAATTTCAATCCACCCTATTTTGTTAACAAATCTCTATGAAAGCGTATACTCATATAAACTTCTGCACTCAACAACAGAAGCTGACTTTATCTGATCGAATATTATCTACCAGAAATAACATAAGTCATACATCGTTCAACCGTAAGGTATTGCGCTTAATCGAGACTATTGTATCGGTCGACCCTGAAAAGGGTTGAAAGCCTCCTTAATTTTGGGACGTAGATTCGAAAGAAAAGAACGAACGGACGAAGGAAGGGGTTAACTTCTAATTGTTTTGTTAAATGACGCGCGAGTAAGAATCCTTGGGAGGACTTAAGCCCGAAAGCGAGCGCCAGCGGTGGTTTCAGTTCATTCCATCTTCCGTCGTTCTTCCTGCTTTCTTTCGCCTCTGTATTCCCCCCCGAATCTTCTCCCACTCCTGTGCGCCTTCCCCCTCCACGCTGAGCCTCTCCGCTGCTTTAATTCTTAGCTTTATTCTCTCCTAAGACTCTCTCTTAATTTCTTATTTCTCCCTCTACCGATCCTGTCCTGCGTACTATCTTACCTTTCGCAATTTATACTCGAGAAGAACGAGAGAGACTGGGCGCGTGAGCAACAGAGAGGGGAGGAGAGAGAGAGAAAGACAGAGGGGCCACTGAATGCCAGGCTTAAGCAGACAATACTTCGCTTTCAAACGGCGGCTTCGAAGACCTTTCTTTCGCATTAGATACTTTAATTCTTTAAACGTGTCCTTCCGCCGAGTAAAATACTCTCCTACGCTGCTGCCGGCCCCACCAAAACTACTTTCTACGTTAAAAAAAGTTTCATTTCTCCGGATATTAGATTCTGCTCGATGAATCGGCGGCTTAGCTCTATTGTAAACTTTGAAGGATTGAGTATGGACTTCTTGATGTTTAACACTAAAACTAACGAGCAGTTAGAGTGATTTATTTTCATTCCTCATAAAAATTATAACAATAGGTTTGTTGAGATTCGGAGGATCTCCTAGTTTTGTATCTGTACAGATCCAAAATTTAATTTAACATCTATCACAAAAATGTCTTTATGATTTAAATATTTGCAACACAAAAATTTTCAAGTGAGTCAATTTGACCGGTCCGGTAGTATTAATGTTAATTATTGTAGGAGAAAGAGAATATTTTATTGAGGAACCTATATTTTTACTACGTGACTTGCAGTAAAAAAATGAATCTAAATCAAATCACGTGCACAATATATGTATAAGTACATTCGGATACATTCATCTCACTTGCACACTTTGTAGAATATTCTTACGTCACCATGAATTAACTTCTCGTACATTTGGAATATTATAAATTTATTTAACATGAAAATCATTAATATATAACAATCAATATTACAGGGAATCAATTCAGTCCAGAATATTCCAATTCCTTGAACATTTATTAAAAAAAAACACGCACACGTACAGTCGTCGTTCATCTATTGTACGCATGTTTATTGTTCATCAATGCATCCATTTCCACATTATATTAGGTTGCTCTAAAAGTTTCTTTCGTTTTGTTAATACATAATGGATCAATATTTTGTGTCTCATATCATGTTAATGATTATGTACACTCCAGTATGATCCATTAGCTCCTTTTATTCTTTTGCAAGCGTTATAATGCCACTTTTTCAAAATTTTGGACAAGTTAACAACAGAATTATCGTACCAGTCAGAATGACTGGTTTCGGCTTTTTTTTGCAATTATTGATATCTTCAAAGCGTTGAATATCCGAAATGATTTTGAAAATAAATAGTTTTACTTGAATACCGAAAGTAATCTATTGTTATAATTTATATACGGATTGTATTTGAATCGTATTAAATGCTCGGTAGTTCTAGTGTTAAACATTGCGGATAAAGTGCGAAAGAAACTTGTATGGTAACATAATAAAATTTTTTGCTCTTTGCAGACCAGAATAATGTACAGTCGAACTTCGATAAATTGAATCGCGAGAAAAGACAAAAGGCCTTCAACTTATTGAGGTTTCGTCTTATCGAGTTTTTGAGTAGAAGAAGTTTGATCAAGCATAATTCGATTTATAGAGGTTTTACAAGATGATCGCAATGACAATGATTCTAAAACATCAATATCACACCCATATGTGTCGGTACAATATATAAATCAAGAGTCGGCAACCATTTTTTAGGAAAGCTCTATTTTTCCATTTCAAAGATTCAACTTACAAAAAGTTGCAAGGATGAAAGTGTAAATACAAATTTGTAAATCAACTTTTATTTAATAACTTTATTTGTTAATAATGTTGATAATTATTATAATAAAATAAGCAATTAATCCAAAAATTAATGTGATTTTTGCTGTAGAATTGTCGCATAAAGCTTTAAATTCGGTTCTTAATTCGATGTCCTCAGTTTTAAAGTACTTCCAGGCTAATATCAATGAGCCATGATCTTAATTTACATTTAAAAAGATTTATTTGCTGAACGTATGCTCAGAATAATATATTGACCCGAATTTGTAGTATATATTATTATAAATTTGTGAATATTAAATTGAAATTATTTAAGGTTAAATTTGATTATTCTAGTTACGCTGACGAGCCACAGATTTTAAATGAAAGAACCTTGTATAGATTATAAATATCTGGAAGTAGCAAATAACTGTGTTCAAATAACACGGTTAATTGGTTCTGTATTATTCAAAACCATGTGATACGAAACTTACAATGAGAAATCGTACAAATAGGTACATATTTATGAAAGGAAATATTAAGCTGCAATTATATTTTATAAAATCTAATTCTTTGTAACAAATAACTGCAGTTATATTGTAAATATATTTGTAATATCATTAAATTTTATTTTATAATTACATCGCACATTAGAGTATTGATATATCTAATTATATTATATCAAGAGATCTACACAATTAGTTGTTATGTATATTTCTTATTTTATTGTAATTGGAAAAGTATGATGCGGGAAAAAAATAATGGTTTAAAGCATTCTATAATTTTATACAGGTACAACAATTTCAATATTTCCTTTAAACGGAAACATACATTTTTTCAATAGGAAATGTTGTCTCACTGTGCTAAATGCAAATGTGTTAGAGTAAAGTGATCGAGAAATAATTTGTTCAAGAGATATTTTAAATAAATGTTTCATCAGTCAGAAATACTTTTAAGTGTTACTTATAAATAACATATCTTCATTAAATTAACTACTTCGTCAAATACAAATATTTCTTATTACATTCTCCTTGAAAAATAAGATATTATTTTTCAAAATAATTGATAATGTAGAAAGTCTTCTGAACAGAAAATGGTGTAACATTATTAGTTTGAAGCTGACTGAATCATTGACACATTCGAACGTTACTGAAAGGGTGTTCCTTAAGGCGGAAACTATCGAGTAACCGTCAAACATTAACTACATACAGTTTACAATGAGTTATCAAACGCTTTGGAAGTATTGACACGTGACCTAGACCCCGGGCCCGATACGAAACTATCAAAAGGATATCGTGGCTACAAACGCTTCGTGCTTGTCAATCGTACCTAGCATTTTGTAGTCTAATTTGCAATAAATTTGGATTAAATAACTGTTTAATATTTTTGAAACCAAATAAATTTTTTAAAAAATGGAACTATATGACCCTTTTGCGTAATTTATTTCTAAAATGATCCATATCAACTTTTTTCAATAATATTTTATTTTTACCGTTCTTCAGTGAAAAGTACTTGTACATAATCTTCATCGTCAATTATGCTTGATAGAAATTAATAAAAGAAACAAACCAAAAATTAAATATATGTGCTGTTACAAATTATATAAGTACTCCCAACGAAGTCATTATAGTTAAAAAAGCATAATCTCCCACCCATGAAAACTATTTAACAAATCAATTTCACGCAACGTTCAATTCTTCCAAAATTTTCGCGAAACAAGCCACTTCTGGCTTGTGAAATAGACACTGTTTCACGGGAATACCAACCGACGTAAACCGCCATAATTATTCGGTACCTCTTGACACACCTAATTGGACAACTTGGTTGGTAAATGGTATCGTAAGAGAGCAAGATGCAGAGGATAGGAAGAAGAAGTTGAAGGTAAGGGGTGAAGGGGGATGGAACGATACTGACCGTCGATTTCTACACACCATCCATGGACCAACCATCGGCTCGTAATGGCCACTTTGAGGGCCCGCCATAAGCTTTCGCAAAGAGACGAACCCTTGTCCTAAGTGGTCTTACACCGACGTTTTGACGAGATGGATACTTACTTTGCCTATCCACAATATGACCTATCCTTTTGCCCGGTCTCTCCGTCCGTCTCTTCCCGCTACTCTCCTCGTGCCTTCGGTTCACCCTTTCCTTCACCGACTTCTCTCGGTCCTTTTCCCTCTCATCTACCCTCAGCTTGGACGTTTAATTGATCGGATATCAATTCCTCTCGGACCGTCCAGAAATCCGATATACAGAACCATCATGTAAGTCTTTAAGAACTAGCAATTGCCAAATGAATATGAAATCGTATTCTTATATAGTAGAACATCTTATGACGAATTAATTCATTCTAAACCTTTGTTCGTTATAAAATGTTGATACATAGTATGCATATGCATTTAAGGACAGTGTGTACATGCTTAACCTATTAACTGTGGAATTTAATTCGAGAAATCTCTGATAATGCTCGCAGTGAAATGAAATAATGAAGTGTATACTCGTCAAACACAGGGCGAATGCACCTATAATATATTCGAACGAAAAGTTAAATGAAACGAAGAAGAATTACATGTTTATCTGAAAAAATAAATAATTTATTGTTGTAAGAAGTAGTATCACTTTGATTTTAAGATGACGTGTATACTCGTCGAACGCAGTTAACTGGTTGATAGAAAATATGTAAAATAAAGACATAAGCACACTCGTATATTGTAAGTTTAATTTATTATTATATTTACATTTTATATATTGTACAAAGTATTTCTATGCGTTCTTTGTAAGAATTTAGATTTCGTAAAAAAGACTTCTTTATAGGACACCCTATTGTATTAATAGTGTAAGATGATGTTTTCACAGGGCGATTTTGAAATGAGCAGTCACAGTGAGTGGTCTCAACTTAAAAAACACATATCTTGTTGAAAGTTATAATAAATATTAAAAATGTAGAAGAAGTATGCATATTTAAAATAATGTAATATTAACCCTCAAGTTCTACCCTCAAATTTTATCTTATCTGCATTTTCTTTCGTGCATGACTTACAATGTTAAAATTCCATGTATTTTTCAATTACACTACAATGGTAAATTATTGAAATTATGGGCCTTTTATGTTTTTGTTTTTGTTTTTGTTTTAGCATTGATTTATGATTTACCAGCGGTCTGAGAAATTAACTGTAACACTTGAGGGTTAATGAGATTTTTACTTTGATGAGTAAGACAGTTTAAATTGATTGGAACTACTTTTAGATTATTTATTTCATTACTTAGGCTCTTACTATTTAATATTTAAGTCACAGACACAACGTTTTGTTTGAATGAGAGTGTTGGAAGGATGCATTATTTATGATTGACAAATTTTTCAAATCAGAAGTGCTCCTGCGAAGTAATTGTTCGCAATAAATGAGACCGAATGTAAAAAAATGGAAACTGAACATTTGCTGAACTTTCGACGAATAATTTGTCGAGCTTAGACGAATGCTCGTTTGGATCTGAATTTTGTCAAAAGAGCAAACAATGATTCATTCATTTGATCTACAATAAATAGGGTACTGTCCTAAAGCTGGTTTCATTAAAATTTATATGTAAATGACATCCTATGTACAAGATATCATTTTTAGTACATATGGAGGAGGTTTAATTCGGCTGCTTCAATTATTTCTATTAGAATGGTCTACAGAGATTCACCCTTTTGCTGTCGCACAAAGTGTTATTTTAATTTAGATATTGGATATTAATTAGTAATTTAAATATTTCTTGAGCTGAACTCAAACATGCATTCCGTTTGTTCCTATTATTTATATAATTTATCCCCATTATTTATATATAGTTATGTATACGTATATGTTTTTTTCTCATACAATAAGTTACGTTTATAATGAGGATCACTGGCAAGTTACTTTTTGCCTTAGGGAATTATTTTAACCTGTTAGATGAAAGCAAATTTTAAGATAAATTTTTTCAGATAAATTGAAAAGTATTTTCAAAAATTACTGGCTTCGGATACTGTTCTATTTTTGAACATTGTTTAAACATGTTTAATTAATTATAATGTTATGGAAACATATATCATTGTATTGGAGGACTCCATAGAATAATGTTTTGCAGAATAAGTTTGATTAATCGTTGTAATTGAAATACAATAAATGTTCTATGTTAAAAATTTAAATTTTTCTTCAAAATCAATGTTTTCAGATACTGATGCTGATAGAGAAACACAAACTGAATATTTGAATTTAATATAATTTAGCAATAAGACTTTAATTTTTCTTATATATTACTTAATAATATCACATATTGCCTACTTGTGTCACACCTCAGATTAGTATTTATTGTTATATTTTACCATTGGTAACTATATTTTTTCTCATACCGATTCGAAAGTCAGAACAGGTAGTAACATTTTTGTGTAGCAATTGAATATAGTAACATGTTCACTATCAAATTAAATTTCAATTTTGGCTAGCTAATAGGAAAGGTACTGTATGATCACATATAAAATTGTTTACCAAGAAAATTTATTAAAAAGAAAACAAATTTTCTAATGTGAATATTTAAAAAATTAAATTAAGTTTTACATAAAATTATAATATATTTAAATTAGTATTATTTACTAATTTTTGCTTGGTTTTGATTATAAAATATACTTAACTCATAGTGGTGGTCCTACATTAGCTTATTAATTGATTTAGATTTCCAATTGCTTTCTTACATATTTTACA
This sequence comes from Nomia melanderi, assembly GCF_051020985.1. Taxonomy (NCBI): domain Eukaryota; kingdom Metazoa; phylum Arthropoda; class Insecta; order Hymenoptera; family Halictidae; genus Nomia; species Nomia melanderi. The sequence continues at coordinate 2,160,957 of NC_135010.1, forward strand.
TTTTGTTTGCTCTTCCTCTCACAAGTAGTTTATGATTATCTATTTTCCTGAAATATTGTGAAAATATTGTACAAATGTAAACTATAATACTCATACTTTCCGTTATACTCTGAGCAAAATTGTAAAATATGTTATTGTAATGTTTATTTTATTGCGACTATCCGAAATCATACTATTTATCACAAAAAAATTTAACTAGTTCACTTACAAAAAATTAATAGAAATGGTCACGTTATGTGATTGATCTCGATATTATATATACAATTGATAATAAGATATATAATTTTCAACATAAAATAATTTCTAAATCTATTAAATAATTCGTTCATATCCTTTTAAATCAAAAATCGTCATTCATATGGGAGGGATGAAAGCAGTCCTCAAATTTTAGAATGAGACATACACTTGGCCGAATATCTTAGAAACTACTGCAACCAAAACAATGGTGTTATTCGCAAAATTATACACTCATTAACACAAAATTCAGTTGTAAAAACAGATTGCATAAAAATATGTTCGTTTTAATGACATATATACTACATGCTTTTGTTAATTAATAGGTTTACTCGCAAATGCGGATAAACTGGAACATTAATTATAAAAATAATTACTGCAATTAAATTTTCTTTACGTTTTATGTAAGGAAGATTCCTCAAAAATATGTACTAGTAACTAATCAGGTGGTAAATTTTTATTAAACTTTAAACACTATACCGCAAAAGATGTTTTCCGCATTTCATTATATTGCGAGTTTCCAAGCTATTCGACAACGTTTCTATTCCCAAATTAAAGCGTTGCTTTTATTTTGCCGATATAGGACTTCATCCATATAAAAATATATGTTTGGAGTATTTTCACAAAAAATATTTTTTATATCAAAATTTCATTAAAATAGGCAAATATCACTTTACTACTTTCCCTTGTCAAAATCCAATATAAACAATAAAATCAATGAAACTTTATATACTTGTCATTATTCAATAAGAATAAGATGCGTTGAACTAGTTTGTCAATAAACACACGTTTTATATCTTCTGAGACCATTTGAATCGATATTTGGAGCTCAAACTAACCATGTTCCCGTTACGTTTTCTTGCGTACGTGTGCATACAGGGTGTTCGAAATATAAGTTCAGTTCTATAGTTCTAATACGTGCGAATCAATGGTATAGGGGTTACTACTCGTTGAGGGCGGGGAGGTGGGGTGGGATAGGGGTGAAAGGGGAGAGGGGACGAAGGAGGAAGGTAGAAGAGCAGAAGTACCATCGGGACAGGGGTTTCAGAGGCTAAATGGAGGCACTGCTGAAGCAAGGGTTAACTCAATAGAGTTATAAGTGAATTACTTATCGCGTACACCCAGTATACAGACTAGATGCGTTTAGCTATAGGTCACGGATACTCAGAGACGACCCTGAGTTTCATCGACACGAGCAAACACGCGTACCTCCCTTTTTCAGCAGAGTTACCTTTCTTTTTTCGGAAATTCTGTTCCTCGTTGGACAAAGTAATGTTATTAACGTTAATCGCATTACGAAATCTACTTTAACGTGGACAGTACACCTCTTTTTTGGCGTGTAACATTGTTCCCAAAAATGTCCCGCCAGTAAACTTTATCATCTACTGCTACCGATATGGGTTGCATTCAGCGAAGCAAAAATTGTTGGATAATATTTTGTTCGTCGTTGTCTGGTGCTGGCGTGTGATAGTAGCCGCTGTTCGCTGCCAACCCAAATTGCTAGAGAAGCAAATTCCAAGGGTTATGCCCTTCGACAACCCTTAGGAGGCCTTCAAATACTGAGATCTTTGATGGACGCCTGGTTGCTCAAGAAAATTCAGTTAGTCCGCAGCTTTGTGTCCTTTCGCGAAGCACGGCTCGGAGGGGTGATAGTGCTCGGACGGATGTCTCTGCTTCGAACTTAATTAGCCGTCGCAGCCTTAATTACCGCCTGATATTGCTCCGGGACAATTAACGCAATTAACCGGAGAAAGTGTTGTGCGTTGTCATTTCTTTCGAACGTCTTCGCCTTCGATCTTCAGTCGTTACAAGAGCAACGTACTCCCGCGATCGAGATGGAAGAATTGTAAGTGAAGAATTGACTAATTTCTTTCTCGAATTGATGTTAATGTACCTACTGCGTTTGAAGAGTTTGATACGAACTGAGGAACTTATTTCGAAAATTCAACGAGGAAAAGTAATATATTATGTCAATTTTAATTTAATTATTATTTTTTGGATATGTATGTTTTAGCTATCGTTGTATAAACTTTGTACACAAGATTTACAACAAAATGTTAAGTGAAATTATCTCATTTAAGAATTTGTTAATGATAGAACTGAATTGATGTAGCAGTATATTTGGTGTATCTTTCACTTATTATTTTTGTCTATTGTGAATGTTGGTAGCAATATTGTAAGATGATAATCGTGTTTTTTAAGTTAGACACAAATAAAAGAATATATGGTTAGGAGACAACAGTTTTTCGTATTAAACTATTTTCAAAAGAAGATACTTTCATAATTACAGCTATACATGCATACACGTGCACGTAGTACGTTATGTAGACTTCTGCGAATGTTTATAACTTTGTTAAATAAGTTAGTGATGATAATAAAATGATCTCAAGACCAGTTTGAATGTACTTCAAGTCATTACCATTCTTATCATATCATCAAGTTTTGAAATTCAACATTATAGCCAACATTCAGTTAAATTCAGCGACCTATGACAACGTGACCTTAAATAACAAGATATCATTTTTAAATCCTTATGAAGTCTTTATTTACTTACTGAAGCATGTTATAGCATTTGCAAACTCTATTACAGTTCTAGATTTGTTTAAGGTTAGGATTTCATAAATTATTAAACCCGTCCTCATATTGATTACAATGTCGTACTATAGAACACATTTAGGGGAGAAAATGGAAAAATGAAGACGACCTTGAAACAACATTCGAAATAATCATGGAAGGTTTTTCAGTATTGCTAAATGTACATCTTGAAATTAAACAAATCTCACCTTAATCATTTACATTACAATCATCCTGTCTCATCATAAACGCATTCATTAGATAATCCATTTCTATTTTTCTTGGACAAATGATAATTAATATAATCGATGTAAAGTGTTGCGCGTGAATTTGGTGTGTGAAATAAGGCATAATTGGAAAGTTGAGAAAACTGAAATGTAAGAAATATCCGATTCGCCTCGATCTACCCTATCGATTCTAAAGACCCGAAACTTAAACCGATATAGCTCAGAACTGATATACCGAATAACAGTTGCGACTTATTTCGGTTATTCACGATTATTTCAGTCGGAACCAATATATAACACTTTCAAATAGTTACCTCCGGAACCTTTTCAATCCCTGGTTAATCTTCTGATAATCTACTAATTCAATTTGTATGTTTATATAATTATTTATTAAATAATTCATACAATATTACACTGCGTAAGTCTGTCATCTTTTCAATTTTTCAATTAGAGATTCAGTATTTTTAAATATTTCTCCTAAGGACCATAAAAAAGGATAGACAGATCAATTACCGACGCACAGTTACCGCGTACGTAGATAAGTGCAGGTGGCTGAACGCAGCGGGATCGTAGAATGGGAGGGGTTGAATGGAGGGTGCAACGCGAAAAGGCTGCGAAAGAGCGAGCGGTCGCTGCAAAATGGGCGGGAGGTAGCTCGCATAATATACTCGTCGCGGCATAATAATTCAGAAATTTGCATGTACGCGGGCTAACTCTTCAAGTAGGTTATCTATGCTGAAAGTTTTCTTCCTGATACATCGCCTTACGCTCACGCCGTCGAGGAGGTTAGAGACGGGGTTTCAGAAGCGAACTTACGTAACTAGGCACAGGTACAGCGGAATATACGTTGTACAGGCGGGACATTATCTTTCCGAATTTGAATTACCGGCGACGGAGTTCCAGCCTTTGACTAAAGCTACCATTACACGGAATTTATGTATGAGCCATATTTATGGGACTGAGATCGGTCAGGGAAATGTATCTTTTGAAAAAAACAGTGTTTCCTCCAGCATTCGTTAGATATTACTAGTCATCGCCTGTTATCATTAAAATGATTATAGTACTGATAAATTAATATTAGGCAATTAATGTTTATGTGAGAATTAAAGGTTCGTTTCCATCAACGAAAATTTTATTATAGTTTAGTTATGAATCTTCATAGTTGATTGCTCTCTTCAAATGGGAGAAATGGGAAAAGAATATAATAAGGTGAAATTTTTCGTTAAACTTTTTATTTTTGTGTTTTTGTACGAAAATTAAAAAAACTGGCATGTAAACAGTGTCACAAAATAGGCTAAGAAATGGCATATGATCATAAAGAATAATGCACATTACTATTTCCATTAATCTCTTTTTTATTTCACCTTATCTACTCTTATAATTAAATGTTAAGTAAAGTTTATATGGAATAGGTATCATTACATAACACATGTTACTCTAATATTTTCTTTATTATGATCTGATGTACAATAGTATTTAATTTTTAAGGAACCTTTAGGAGTTCCTCGTGATGTTGTTGTAACAGGTGTGCAGACCTACATAATATATAAGGCTCAAATTGTACCTACTGAATACACATGTAAAGTATTTACCTCATTGCGAGCTGCGAATAATGAATATGCAACTTTCTAATTACAAACGATATAGTCTTCGATAGGATAATTTCCGTTGAATTATTTAAATTTTTTTATTATAGATAATTTGTTTCAACAATATTATTATATTATTATAATTCGCAGTAATTAAATATTATCAACTGCATTAGCGGCTAATGCTACAAAATATAATATTTTTAACAATGGTGTACTGTCTTCAATTATGAGATATTATAATGAAATATAAAAAAAATTCTTTCGTGAATATAACTTTCATAATGTTTTTATTCCCCCTAACATATCAATTTAAATATCTTAATATTAGATTAATTCTACATCGAAATAAATACAAGTAACAAGTAGTAAAATTGTTAACCATTAGTAATTATAATTTCCCAATAAATACAAAAAATTGCCTTAGTGTAACACATCCTTTTCCGAAAACAGTTGCTTTTCTAAAAACCGTATTCAGCATACCATTTGCAAATACCATCAATCTATCACCATGCAATCATTTCATTACTCAATGCTTGAACAATCGAACAACCGATCGCACATCGTAACACACTTGTTAAATAATTTCATTCCGTTCAAAGTACTATACTTGCCATAAACATAAAAAGTCTGCATACCATTTCTATGTATATAAGACATGAAATGTGGATACGTATAAGACATCATACACACGTAAACGTCCCTAAGTCCTTTTCCCTGGATTACCAGAACTACGTTAACTCTGATTAGTCGACGTTTATGGTTTAAGCAGTTTGATGTCGCCGTACCACATCATCAAACCCCATTCACATGATTTATACCCTCAGATCCCTCCCATGGCGTGCATCGCAGTAACGGAAAATGGACATCACCGGCGTCCAGAAGGATCTGCGCGAGGCCTAATCCAAATTTCAAAGCTGCGCATTAGCATTTGAGATGATCGTCCTTCGAACTTCAATCGCTATCCACGCGAGCGAAAATCTGTACTAGCATGCTCGTACAACATCGTATAAATAATATCTCCTCGATTCCCGTATGTAACGGGAGGAATCCTTCCTATTATGATGTATTATACCTGCAGATTTCAAGCAAACTACGAATGTACCCTTCCTTTCTCCTTCTCTCTCTCTCTCTCTCCCCTCCTCTCTCACTTTCTCTTTATCTTCTCGTTTGTGCTCTCGGTAACGTTTTCACCCTCAAAGGACTCGCTCGTCGTAGTCAGGGGATTACGACGTACAGCTCCTACATCGAGTTAGAATTTAGTGACACGAACAGGAGTATGTATATGGGAGTTTATTGAATGAAGCTGTATTAAATTCTGTATCATTTCTGTCCTACCCGGAGCCCAAGGAGATAAAGGAACTTGAGAAAAGAGTACGGAAGCTGATTACCGTTAGATCAGCTTCGTAGTTACGATGGAAACGTACTCCTGATTCGTGGTTTGAACATGTTAGTCACGGGAAAATGCACGGTCGGGCAACGAGGTGTCCCTTGCTCGAATGTGAATGAAACTTTGTATCGGATTTCATATGAAAAAAATAGTTTTTGGATTCGACTGTAACGAATATTAAGGACGCGTAATGATTTAAAATGTACGAAAATTGATATTTTTTTTACGTATTTTCATAGCTTGACATTTTAGGGGTACAGTGGCACCTCATCAAATCCAATTAAAAAATTACGAAGTCCCTTTTTTGATGCTCGTTCAACTTCTTCCTCTGCTTGTATTACTTTCTTGTGGAGAATCTTATTGTTAAAGATATGTTTTAATATTTTTTTGAAAACAATTTCGGTGCAGAAGTTTAAGAAATTGATGGTTATAATATTTTGAAAATAAGGATAGAGGTGGATTATAGATGGAGACTAAACGTTAAACACATTAAGAACCACTCTTCTTTGTACAATGGACATAGAAATTTTGATTATCTCCGACTAATCTCTCAACTTTTAACTTTTGTCAGTCTTCAGATTTTTGGTATAATTAAAAAATTTTGAAACAGTGCTTAGATAGTAGGGAAATATTAACAAATGTGATAAAAATAAAATAAAATTTGTACTGTCTAAGATCAAAGGAACTTTGCAATTAGGCCCATGATTAGAAGAGAAGTATTTTTAAACATATTACACATTTTCTACTCTTTGACGCTTCAGTATATGCATAACGTTTCTTTTTTGTTTTCAATATAACGTTTTTTAATGGTTAAAATAAAACTAATTAACTTTGATTACTGTATTATCAGTAGTATAAATAAATACTTTATATATTTGTCTGTGAATATTATATGATATTTATAGAAGTAAATTATTCATTCGTATATGCTTTTTACTTCCTTGAGATTTTTCTTATAATACGAATGTTTTCGTCCACCATTGCATGTAATTTAAACACTTTATTGCTAACAAATGTAAGGCTACTTCCATTATTTACTGTTTTCAGAAGATAAAAAAATAAAGAATAATACAATTTATCATTTTGAATCTTGAATAGGTTTTTTTGGTATTTTTCATGTCCTGTGGTTTCACAAAACACTGCATTTTTCTCTGCAATATTAATCTATTACGCCACAAAAAATATTTCTTGTAGTTAAATAATTAGCTATGTACCTATAACAAAATCTTTATTAGAGTAAGAAGAAAATATTTCCTTCTTTAATGACCAAAGTGATATAATTCAGACTGTAGTGACAGTTTTAAATAAACATATATTATAAATAGATACACAAAAAAAAACAGTCCTCTTAACACTAGAACTATCGAATCCTTCAAAAATATGAGTTTCAGTTTTCTTATTTCACGATAATTGATACCCTAGCAGCGTTAGATATCAGAAATTATTTGAAAAACAAATACTGTCACCTGAATACTATAACGAATATAGGATAGGCTAAAACGAATCGGATACAAAGAAGAATATTGGCCATATTTGTTACGTTATTACAGAAATAAGCACGATGATCGTCCATATTACTTCATACACCTTCCCTACACTCAATCCAATACATTCGCCGACAGAGCTTGGGGAGAATAAAATATTTCTCACTTTTCAGTTTTTTGTTTATAAAACAAAGGTATTTAAGTTTTTTAATAGTTTTGATTACTGATATTGATGCTGAAGGTGTATTAACGACAAATTTATAAAAAAATATTGATTGTTAGTTTTAACTATTAGTTTTTTGTTGTTAAATCTGAACTGGTCCGATTCACTTCGGCTTGCCCTATGAAGAAATCGAAAAAAATTCTATTATTCTAATTTTATTTATTTTAACCCTTTCGTCCCAAATGGTACACATAGGTATCACGAACATTTTAAATTACCAGATATCTAGAAAACGCCTTAAAGATAAAGGAAAATTGTATCACACAAGGATCTTCACTGATTGCTGACAGCTTAAGTGCTAATTATTATTATTAGTGCTTATCTTTCACCAGAAAACTTCAATTTCACTTGAAAGCAGCTGTTCTTGGCCCTCTTTGATTTCCCGGGAACAATATATATTCAAAGACGGAAGGGTTAAAGATCGCAAAGAAGTGACTTCAAATGTTTTGTACGGTAGTCAATCTCTGAAAGAGCGATATAACATTAAATTAAAAATAAAATTTCCATTTACATAAACATTCGCAATTCACTAATAGCGGCACCCAAATATATTAGTGTCGGTCGAAGGAGCTGCACCCTTTACGCTGGCACAACGACAACACACAGTCACGTATGAAAAGACGCTGATGCTCAATCGAGCGACAAAAAGATCCGTCCCGATGACACGGAACATTTTCCGCGGGCTCCCACGGGCTTCCGTTCTTCCAGTAGGAAGATCCTTTTTCCACGGGCGGGAGACGCGGCCCGCTTTTATGTGTAAGTTAACGCACCGACGCTTGTAGATCCATAACGCAACCCCTCCGACCCTCGTAAACCTGAATTTATTAACACTTCGAACGACGAGGGAGATTTGCTAAATGGTTTTCAATTTGTACATTAACGCTTCCAGACCACATGCTCGACAGATTTCGCGGCGTATCGTGTATGTACTTCAGGAAGGAGTGTATTTCATTTCTTATTTCGAGCTTTATACGGAAAAAGGAGTTGGGGTGGGCAGCGGGGGAGGCAGGGAAGGCAGTTCTTCTTTATCGAGGGCGCCATGAACGTCGCCTGCGAAATTTAAATTCGACACCCGCTTCGATTTTATTGTCAGTTCTGGTAATTGAATGAGGGAAAAGGTAGATCACCGAACGTTTCCCAGTTCCTGCTGTATTCCTCCGCTTTAGGATACAAACAAATATGCTTTTATGGTCATGTGCGTTTGTACGCTGGGTTGTAACGTTGACGATGTAAATCCTTGAATATTAATTTGGAAATGAGAACTGTAGAGAGTAGATCAGTGGAAGTGGTATAGAAATGTTCGAACGTAGTATTTCATTTTCTTAAGTCTGTGAGGTGGAAGGTAGATAAGCTTTACAGGGATGTATGTGCAGTTGCAGATATCGAGGGGCTATACTTTGGAGATGTGGTATAGTTGATTGAAGAAGTATAAGTATAAGAACTTCTGCAAGTAAATGCCTCTCGTAGCATACTTTCACATGGGCTTAATTCACTGGATGTGTGTTATTTATATAGGATTTTTATACTACTTTTTTCTTAGACTCCTCTTATCTGTAATTTATTCAGTCAAGGAATGAATGAATTCAAATCTCATTTAACATATATACGTGACAAAAAAAAATAATTTTATGTTTAAGTCATATGTTAGTAAATTCAAATGTTCATAAATTAGAAGTTTTATTAATAAGGTCGTGAAGAAATATAAATAGTATTGATTTTAAATCAGTTAGAAATGTAACTTAAACGAAATTGAGAGTAAAAATTTTAGCAAAAGTTATGTAATTTAAGTTTATTTACTTGAAAGAAAATCTTCTTAAAGTCAATTTTAAAAATATTTGTTTGGTGCCACCTTATCTGTAGTTTAGAGCAATGAATGTGTTACATTACATTGTGACTTTGAGCTTGTATTTTAATTAATTTTTTACATAGTAATGTTGATATATGTTTGAATATAAAATTCTTTAAGAAAAAATAAGAAAACAATGTTTTTTGTTATAAATTTTCATTACGATTCTTACAAACAAAGGCGCGATATTTACAAGTTTAAAATACTATATTAACAAATATTTTTTTTCAAAGATCAAAGAATTAGACGTACTATTTGAATAATAAATAATACTACAGAAAGGTATTTTAGTCCTAATAATATTTTTATACAATTTTTGTAAACATATAAATTCAATATTTAGTGAATGTGAATACATCAATGAGTAGAATGAGTAGTGAATTGAGCAATGCAGATACAATATTAACGATGTAAAATAAAATAGAATACGAGAATGTTCTGCAATAGAACCTTAATATGAACAATTTTGTTTTACATTTAAAACTCGCTCTGTATTCCTTATCATTCATATCGTTATTGTATACGACTTATGAAGGCAAAACGCATCTATCTAGTTCCAAAGATTTGAGTTACAATGCAGAGAATTTGGGTTATAGAACCTTCATACTCATCTTAGGCGAACGTTATCCAAAAACCGTTAAACCAAATTTAATGTTTCCTACTCGTGACAAACAAATGATTAAAAATTTTTTTATACCTACTATTTATAATAACGAAGTTAATAGAATCCAACCCTAAAATTCCATTTCCACAAGACAGAGGGTTAACATCTTACGCGGTGAGATCGGATTGACCATAATCATTTATAACATAATCAAAGCATACATATAATATTGAACCTAAACGCAGATGCACCATAAAAAATGTATTCAATGAAGACTATAAAATAGCAAGACAAAAATTGTTTAATTTTTTACATTGAGTTAATGTAAAAGTTTTGACGTTTTTTTCATAAGAAATAAAACGAAGAGTTCTCAACTGTTCGCTGACTAAACCAAAACGAAGTAAAAACAACTAAAAAGGTATCCTCTATACATGTTATAACAACTTGAAAACAGATATATATTTCAAAGAAAAAACTGTTTTGTCAATCCCATATAAAAACTGTCAAAATGTTTGCATCAACTCAATGAATCTCTATATTCCAAAATAATATACTCCACCGATCGAATTATTTGCAAAAATCCTCCCACATTACCACATCCAATATAAAAGATCTACACGCAAATCGAAAATCAGTGCTCAACCGTTTCCGCGCTAAATGAAAGGCAAAAGACCAGCACGGAGCCGTTACCGTATGAAAAACGGAGAGTCCGCGGATAGGGAAGGGATGCCCGGTGCCGCGGCAAGGATATTCGGATGCATCGCGCAGGACGCTCGTAATTTCCCGGGTAAGCTCCGGCAAATTAGCTCGGGGCATACGTTACCCTCGCTTTAGAGTCTACCGTCCTCTCGCCCCCGGCGAAAACCTAGATTTCCCGGTAGCGAGCCTGTGCCTTCCACTTTTTCCAATGATAGCGTCCAAAGACGGGTGCAAGCGTGTACATCCTCCCGTACACGGATGCAGTCTGTCGACCGTACGAATGAGTCCGTGGAAAGGGGTTTCGCTAGGACAGGTGGAGGGGAGGGGTTACGGGAGGGAGAGATTCGCCGGTTTGGAGAAGCTCCAGGAGAAAGAGAGTGCCCGGCGAGGCGTAACGCCGCTGGCTTCCAGTAGGAAGCTACCCTCCGCGGGGAGGGACGGGTGAGACGCCTTTCTGGTTCGATGCGAAAGCTGCTCGCCGGCGGAAGGCGTGAGTCGCAAAAGCTCCGCCTGCAAGCTCCGCGGTACACGCCCCGGCGGCGCAGCTTTGCCACCCCCGCGCACCGTTGGCGATCCACGAAAGTAGTCGGGCCAGCCGTGTCACCGGCGAGACTTCGACCGGTAACCCCTCCACGGTTAAACGGGAGCCGTAGTCCTTCCATCCGTGATCCATCCTCTGTTGCCCACCCTGTCTCATCCCCGCCTCCCCTACCACCCACTGCAACCCACCCATCCCCCTTAACTTCTCCTACGGGTCTCTCCTACCTTCAAGTTTCAACTTCGGTCCGCTTTGCACACAGATTGCATCTGTGGCATCCGCGGATGCAATCATTACCCCGCTACCGGTCCCTGCTCCTTTTACGCGGAAGATATTCCGTTTGTGTGGGTGTGCGTGGTAGGTGTGCGCGTGTGTGCTTGGGGAGACAGGTTAGTTAGTGCACGTCCGTGTGTAGGTTAGCTGGTGCACGTGTCGTTTGCATGAGGATGGCTGGTTAGAAGAGTGCGCCGTTCGGACGGGGGTTGGGAAAATTTAAGATAAAGCCTCGTAGATGCTTTATTGGCTTCAGCGCTCGCGATAAGGGACGCTGGGTAGCCATAGAGAACGGAATGGAGATGCGCAGGCTGGCTCGAGAAACTAGACCTGGAATTGACGGAGATCGGATAGCTTCTTCTTTTGTGTCTGGATGTGAACGCGTGGATCGCCGTCTCTTTTCGATGTTTACGCAATTGTTTTCTGAGCCTTTTTTATAAATGCCGTGATTTCATGGGACAAAAAAACTGTATAAAATAGGAAATTTTATTGGGATGTTTTCCTTTCTGTTGAGGTAAAGTGGATAACTCATTGTTATATTCATTGTACAGTCTTCACAAGTTTTTCTTTTTTCTGAGTCGTTATAGCTGAGTAGAGGATTCGTATTAAAATCGTTGATAATAAAGCCAGGTTGGTGTTTCTATGTTCGTTATTAATCTTAGTCCTTGGTGTACGTTTATAAATGTAAGTTGTTCAGGATTGTCGAAATCAATACGCTGCCTTGAAATGAAAAGAAAGCATGGAGAATGATTAAAGATTTTAATATATTTTATTGCTCAACGATGTCTTCTAATACTACGCATTTTTTAAATTAATTTTCAAAATGTTGGTGCCAATAATTTATTATACTTTTTACAGTTTAGAATAGAATAAATACGGTTTCGATAATAAAATGTGAGTTCTGCCAATGGTTTAGTAAATGATTTGATAGACGAAATATCAGTTATTTTAAGTATAAAATGAAAAATTAATTTTTCATTGTTTTTGAAAAATATTATAAATAATTCGCATTAATAATTTATGGTTTAACTCTACTATTATATTTAGGCACTTTAATGCACTGCTATTTGAAATACATTTATGTATATTTTGACACAGAACTACTTCCAGTATAACAAACTGACTCTTTCATATTCAAGAACTGCATACCTGTAGTGATTCAAAGCATTTCACTCTTCAAACACAGAAAGCTATATACATTATGTTTACTGTTAAATTTCTGAGTATTATAAAATTTCATTTTTATTTTTACTGTCATCTACTTTCATACTTACTGTTAGTTGTTTTCCAGAAAAATACGATGTTCTAAACATCATTAAACATACGAAGATTATCTTAATCCATATCTTGTGCGTTAATTCTTATGAACATAAAAAATAACAAAAGATCCGAAAAATAATTCATTATCAATGATTTATTATCAACAATATGAAATCTTTGTACACTGTCGTGCAAGAATTTAACATTACTACAAATATACACAACTTACAAAACAAAATGAAATAAAAAGTAGTATGTTCCAATTTTCTATTTAAAGTTATCTTATTGTATAGTGACAGGTATAATTCTTCCTCCCTTAATTAATTACTTTCCCATGATAAACTAATCATGAGAAATAGAGAAAATTATTTCCATGAAAGAAATGCAAACTAGCGTGAAACAATATTTTTAAACAATAATGCTATTGATAATTCCAATTTCATAAAAGATACAAATTTTCTTCTTATCAAATAAGTGAACCTTAACCTTGAACAGTGAGGTACGTATAAGAGATCAGGAATTTCCATATCACCAAAGACAACACGTTTGCTTTGATTCGCGAAATCCGTGTCGTCAATCGGATTTGAAAAGTGTGGAATGATGTATCAGCGAACGAAATCTCCGGTTTTTCTCAATCTGTCACAGGAAATTTGTCCGAAAGAAGACTTTCGGCTGGCTTCAACGAGATGTGAATCAAGGAGTTACCATATAAACACATCACGTGTTCCCATAATCTCGTTTGTAGTCAAAACGCGTATACTTATCGGGAAAAAAAAGAATAAAAAAGGCTTATAGGAATAACAAACCATTAAAATTCATCGTATCGATCGCAAATATTTATGTATGCCATATTTGTTCCCGTTAACTTAAAACAAGGTATTTTGGTAAGCTGAGAATAAATTGAATCAACGACAGCGGTGGTATGGTGGGGAGGTGAAAAAAATATAAATCGCAACATCGCTGTCATAGGATAGACCGCTGAATGGCATCTGTCACGTGATTAACGGATTAACCGACGAGCACTGTGCCTAATCCTAGGATTATCTAATTTAATACCGCGGCGCTATCGGAGCTCGGTCGAGATTAATCTGACCGATCTACGCTGATCAGCTTTTTTTCGATTCGCATAAATCGATATCAATAACGTCGCCGGCAATCTGGGTTAAACGACTTTTGCTGTTTGATTTAATTGAATGCAAAGTATGTATCTCGGTGCGTGCATTCAACGCGTCGTTTGACAAATGGAACGCCTTTGCGGAATGAAAGGAGAAATAAGCACCGAATTGAAAAGAAAAACAGATATGGAGACATCGTTCACTTGAAATACGTTAAAACGATGATCATTAATGCAATCTATGCACCGGAAACCGGAACTGATACGGGACAGTCACCAAAGATATAATCAACCTGTTATTGCATGCAATCCGTTACAAATGCTGGACAACTATTAAAGTCGCTGGAAAGATCTACTAAACAGTTTTCTCATTTCCTTTAAGTCGCTTCTCTTACTGGACACAGCTGCCAAAAACTATGATTTCATTTTATGCACGAATTTACAAAAAATGAAAATTGTGAAATGAAAATTGTGAGAAAGCTAAATAAGATTGTCGTTTTATATTTAGACTAATAAATTTTTAATTAGTGCGAAGTAATTTCTACGTACTCTAAATGTGTTTACTTAAATCTTTTCAGTGGAATTATACAGCTGTATTAAACACTCTAATTTAACTGGATTCTTTGTTATTTAAGTAATCTAAACCATTTTATTTTTGTTATTTGTAATATTCTACATTTTTTATTGTAATGTGTAATAGAACTATTGTAACATGTAATGGAATAAATTGTATACAAGAAATAAAATTAACAAGTAACAAATAAATGAAATTTGAATAAATTTCAATAACTACGTCAACAATATACTCGTACGTACACCATACTTTTATTTCATTTTGGAATTTTATTAGTATCTAGTTGCAATTCATTGAGTGAGTGAACGACCTCAACTAACAATACATGGAAAATAAAAGTCACAACGAGATAATAATAAGAAGAATGAAAAATAGTATAGAAAAATGAATACATCTGTCTGCATATGGTACACAAAAAAAGGGTAAACAGAAGTAATTACACTGAAAATAGGATATATAAATGTTACGCATTTTTACTCTCTAATGCAGCAGAAACCAGAACCCTCTAACCGTTGCAGCATCAACATCCACAGTATCTGTATACACTCTCCTAGTGTTCTGAATACGAGAAAACAAAGAAACAAAGTTTATCTAATAGTATTTAACGGTCATTAAGTTTTGATAATAAATTATCTACAGTTAAATACGATTAAAATTATATTAGGTAACAGAATACAGTGCGAAAATAGTTTAAATGTAGTAAAAGGAGTAGGATTAGATATATTGAATGGAAAGAGATTATGAACCCACCTATTTTATTCTATATGTACAAATAGTATAATCATTGCTATATGAATTAAATTAACCAAAAACAAAATTGTATAAAATTTTATTAACATGAAAAAGTCTGTAAATTTTAAACAACATGTAACTAAATATCCATGTTTTGTTCATACTTTCATAACGAATCAGTTTATATAATTATGTATTTATGTTCGTATTAATTATTTATTATACTATAAATTATTCTGAGTAGTATTAAGTAGTATTAAACTATAAATTATTCTATAGTAGTTAATTTACTCATATTTAATATTTAAAACATGTAAACTCAGTTACAAAGCTTGTAGAAAGATTCATATAAAAATTGTATTAATATGAAGATCTACATACAATTGCACTAAAACATTTCATGTCTCTCATAAAAAGGCATTCTTATGACTAAACAATTTTCGTTTTTTAATGCGGCTACAATATCATTTTTTTCATGCTCAGCCAACAATAATTATTATTTCATCTTCATTTACATTTTTTTACATTAACCATTTGCGCACGAGAATTTTTAAAAACATTACTTCATAACATAAACTTCCTTAGAAAACTAAATTCTACATTAGACCCTTAAATGGTAGAAAAGAGAATATTTATGCACCGATCTTTTGTTGCTTAAATAATGAAATAATATCTTATCGCATCTTTTGATTCTACATACAAAAATATTACCGTATTGGCGTTATTCGTCCTCAGAGGCTTAGAAAATAAGTACTGTGTACAGCAAAACATTTCTCTTAACAGTTATTGCTGAAGAACTAACAAGCTAACAGCTCCTCTGAACTCGTATCACCAATTGGTACCAAAAATCACTTTCACCATTGTCTATCTCCATTCACGTTCTCCAAGAAATAGGCAGGGAGAGTAAGATCATTAAGCGAACATAGAAGAATTCAAATATCTGCAGTTCGAGAGGACAGAAAATCCGACCGAAAGAATCACCAGCCGAGTGGAATCGATCGAAATCCCTGCGAGATATTTCTCCCGCGGCCCCTGGCCTCCAGTGTGCACGACGCGGGGCATCGCTCGGTGTGTTGCAGGTGCACAGGTGCGGCGGTGTGCTTGCATCTTATCGTAGACACACCCCTGGCCCGGAAGCCGCGCGGCTATGCAGAGAGGGAGGGATACTGGAAAACTAGCTCCGCGAACAGAAGTGGGAGTCGAATCGCGGAGAGAGAACGGCTAAGACGAATGGAAGGAAAGATAGACAGAGAGACAGGGACGAAAAGATGGATAGAGTGAGAAAGGGGAAGAGAGTTAGGGGTAGGTGAGCATAGGCTGATGAAGGGGATGAAGGGGATGAAGGGGACGGATGGACGAGATGTAAGGGGTAAGGAGGATCGCAGTGGGAAAACAAAGAGGATGGGCGGCAACAGAGGGAAACTTACAAGAAAACACGGGAGAGAAAATAGTCGAAGCAACGGAGGATTGGATGGAAAGGACCAAGTGGATGAGTAAGAAAGAGAGTCCGCGAAGAGGAGGAAACGATCAAAGAGACGACGAGAGAGAAAGAGGGGAGAAAAAGGGGGCAAGAGAGTGAGGCAGAGAGCGAGAGAGAGAGAGGGAAAGAGATAGATAAAGAGAGCAACGGGAAAGGGAAACTGCACGGATGACGAAGGCAGTTCTGAAGGGTTTGAGGGTGAACCATCCGAGTGTGGACCAGGATAGTCCTCTGCTGTGGGCGATGGTGGCCGCTGCGGTGGTGGGGTGACACCGACGGCGGGTAGGGCGTCGCAGGGGCAGAACCAGCGCCGCGACGCCTCGGCGTGCACAGTCGCGGCTCGAACGCCGTCCCATGCGAACGTGTTGTCCTCGCGGCTCGTGCAACGTCCACAGCAACGTGTACCATGTCTCCGAGCTGTCCGTTCCGAAGTTAGGATTTAAGGAAGCCGGGATCGAGAATAACATTGTCGATGCGCGGGAACGAGGCGGACTTTGTCGAAGATGATTCGTGGATTATGAGAATTAAAACGGGACTGCTGGACACGTTAACGGAGTCAGTGTTTCAATGAACGATGTCGAGAGATTGACAGTTGTGAGATCGTTGTTCTATCGAATGCGTCAGATCGTCAGAGTGATGGTTGAGGACAACGTGTTTTGAGACTTTTTAACGACATCTGACGGACGTCGAGGGTGACTCGAGATTCCAACCACTTGTTAGCGAGTTTTCTCAGAGCACATGTACCCTTCGATTTTTAGGCGGAGTTGTGCCTTTCGTAACAGCGTTTTTTACTAAGTGGAATGTAGGTACGTTCATTGATAGTGATTTGTACGAACGGTGAACAATTGCCGCGAGAGACGATCAGGTGTTCTGCGACAACGAGACCGCGTGAAACGTCAGAAGCCAATGGTAACTGTGATCGTTGCATGATCGCAATAATATTTATATTTAGTGTGAAACCGGGGTACATTGGAGCAACGCTTCAGTCAAGTTTTTGAGACCCCTCGGCATCGCTCCTGAGACACGTGCGTGCCAAGCCATTCTTATCCAGTAAGTGTGCGCTGTGGACTCGTTATTAATTGCGGTGATCTAGTCGATCTTATTATTCGACGGTACAATCGATTAATTATTTTTCGACGATGAAGAAGATCACCACGGAAATATGAAGAAAAAATACGAATTATGGAGCATGAATTGAAGCGCATGCCCCGTAACGATATTAGCAACTCGATCGCGATGACCAACGCCGGTAAAGGATAAAGCATGAATCCATTTATAAAAGTACGACTGTGATGCGCGACTCGTGAAACATTCGTATTTGCGTTCGGAAGAAAGTGTAGCAAATCCAGGAACATTACGCGCCAATCCATGACATGTAAGAACTGATCGAAATCGGTGAGAATCGGTTGAAGCAATAGGTGATTATAGTGTGATGTTAAAAATGGCGGCGACTTCCGAGTCCCAGGACAATTCTTAAGACACGCTCCACGGTGGAATGGATTTTCAGAGCGCTATGGACACGTTTGTAGAGGCATGGATGGCTGCTAACACGAAAACGGATCAAGTACAGGTATACGCTATGATTGAATACATTCTAATTATTATTAATAATACCATGAGTTCGGAAATCGTTTGTTTATTCTGTCCCTTGATTTACCTACGTCGGGTAAATGATTTCAGTACTATACTAACATTTATATCTGTGAATAGCACCGTAAAGGAACAACCCCTAACATTACACAGCCAATTTGCTACCCTACCAATTTCACCCCTCTTGAGCACTTTCAGCTCATCGCCGAGTTAATTCCTCGATATCAATTTGCCACTTTCCGCAGTATCGTGGAATGTTCAAAGAGTTCGATAGTTTTGCAGAGTTCGGGAAGAAAAAAAAGCATCATTTGATAAATTACGAATGTAGTCGAGGAAGGCTTGTAATCTTATTTAACTTTTAACGTTTCTGGTAGTTTTGTTAAGTATTTTTACGTACGATTTAGGGAAAATACTTTAAATTTAACTTGAAGCAGTTAATACGATAATATTGGTAAATTAATTTTAAGAAACAGTAAATAGAAGGAATATATTGACATTAATTTATTAAGAGCAAATTTTTATTCCGATTTCGAGTTTTCAATTACTTCTTTAATAATAAGAAAGTTAATATTAAAAGTTCATATTTTCTAATATGGAATAATTCTGGTTGCAATTAAGGTAACAAATATATTAATTCATCGTCGATATTTATAATCTAGTGTGCTTAACAAATTGATTTTTGTCATTTAGCACAAAATGTATAGTCTGTGAATTGAAATTATAATTATACAATTAATAAGTATTTTATTTATATGTCTATATTGCTGCGATGATGTGAAAACAAACCTTATGAATCGGTATAATGTTGGTGTACGATCCAGTTATCGTTAAGATAGTGACCACAAATATTAAGATATCAATAATCAAATTACAACCAAGTTAACAATTGGCTGTTACATCTAAATCGACGTCATATAATTAAATCGTATGTAGTTGTTAATAAACTTCATTAAATAAGTTTTTTCTTTAAACAATATATACAATGCGTTTTATACTCATATGAATAAAAAGGAATTTCATACGATAGCGTAAAATAACTTAAATAGTAGTCATATTGATGGTACATTAATCATCGAGTGACGATTATTCACTTTCAAATAAAAAAAAATTTCCTTTGTACGCCGATTTAAAAAGAAATTCCACGTAAAACTTTAAACGTATAGGTATTTATGTATTGCACATACATTACAGTTACATAGTCATATAATCAATGCAGAAACACAGTAACAGCTGTTATCGAATCAGAATGCGTTCGTTATACCTTCGTTATAAGAAGAAGGTTATAAATATTTCAAAGGAAAAAACAATTCTATTCGAGTTTTCTATACACGCATATTACAACATCTTCGCTACCAACATTACACATTCGCGTAACCATCAACATTTTGCATTTTCTTCAAAGAAAAGTAAATCATTTTCATCAAGATTTGTAATGTATGATTCATATGCAAGAAACTAACGAAATTTCCTTAAGTTTTATTTATGTTCTCATAAAGACGATACGTTTCGTTTAATAAAACATTGTCACTATGAAGAATGCTACTGACACAAGCGCTGGTAGCGAACGTAAGTCTTAACACTAAACCGGAAATCGGCCAAATGACCGGATTTTAAATTCTGCGTTTTCTTTCGTTCATTGAATTTTATATCAATTCCTGTATCGCCTGATTAACACATTGTTGACCGGGAATTTTATGCAGTAGCTATCCCATGACACCGGTTATTATTCCGTAATTAAATACGAAAGTGAAACAATTTAAATAAACTTCAATATACTTTATTTATACATAATGAAATGAAACTTTAAATATATCTTCTATATAACTTTGAATATTTTGCTTTTGCAATATTTCATATTGCTCTGCATTTCAAAAACTGACATAGTTAATGCAAGTGCAAACATGAGTTAACTCATGATCGATCAACAATGTGTTAATCAGTTTTTCAATTTTCAGCGTTCTTTTTGTTTCTGTGTCTACTAAGAAAAATGTATCGTCTAACTCGATTACCTTTGTTTTCTGTTATTTAACCGGTTACTGCAGGACTAGGTACTATATACAAAGTGCCGATACGTATAGTGTTAACCACTTAACTGCGTTTGACGAGTATACACGTCATCTTAAAGCTAGAAATGGTATTACTTCTGTCAGCAATGAATTATTTATTTTTCCACATAAACATGTGACTCTTCTTTGTTTTGCTTTGATTATCCATTAAAATATTCTCTAGCTGCATTCGTCCTGCGTTTGATTATTACACACCTCATTTTTAGATTTTATTGCGAGCAAAACGAGAAATTTTTCAAACTAAGTTCCACAGTTAACAGGTTAAAACTTAGCCAACCGAATGAGTTCTCCCAATTTTCACTTAGCAACGCATTACCTGTTTATTCCTTCTTTTGTTATTTAGTAGGTATTTAACTGGAGTTGTTTGTAATTCATCAAATACCTTTCTTGCTTTTATAAAACAAAGTTTTTAACCAAAACAGATGAATGAGTTCAATTAGAGCTAAAAAGAAACGTTATAGTTATAGTTCTTTTTAAGTGGTTGTCTAAGTATCAAGATAAGGTTATGTCGATAGGAAAAGTGGAGAATCTGGAGAGTGCAGAACCGTTGTTCGAAAATTTCCAAGAATTAACCAGAGCGTTAGTAGCGGAGAGGGTTGGGAGATAATCCTTGGTAAAATCGCGGATCGTACGTGTTGCGTGGACGGGCACACGTACTTTTACACGTGTACGTACGGGGGGTCACGGGTTCTGACCACGATACGGATGTGCCCCTGCCTTCTTCCTGTGCCTGCGACCACGTTCACGTTCTGGCATTCAGTGCAATAAGACCGCATCTCCATTGACCAGTCGATCTTTTGATCGTCGGAAATTTCTGATTTTTATTTATGACCTGTACATTCCTGTAACTTTCCAAAATGATGTATCACGACCATCTTTTCCATAATCATTCCCGAATATCGTCTCGACCAAATATTTGTATATGCATTTCGAAAAATGTAAATATTAATTGTTGTAAAAGGATATTCTACACTTTGAAGGCTAAAATTATGAGATGATCACAGTAACTCCTTTAGAATTTCTTGTTTTATGATTATTGGATGAACTTTTTTGTTTTTATTGACTGTAATTTATTGTTTTTTATTGAACAATTTGTGGGAAATTATTGAATGAATTGATTCATTTGTGCACATAATGCAATCAAAGTTTGTCATCAAGCGGTTGTTTTGATTGTTCGTTTTTTCTAGTGTTGAGTGTGCAAATAGCTCATCTACTACGGTCTCATTGCAGTGGTAGTGCAGCAAGTTCAATGTCTCTTTGTGCTCTTGTGTTTGATTAAAATGACGTATATTAACGGAGATAAATAACGGATAGGAGATAGCATAAGACTTGAAGTTACTTCGAGACAAGTGTAGTTTGATGAAATAGTGAATATTCTTATCGATATATTCAATCATTTTTATAAAAAAATTCTAGACGAAGAAATATTGCCTTGATACAGATGTAAATTTTTCAAGTTTACCATATACAAATCAAACTTAAATGTAAATGTCCATTATCAAAGGTTTCGAAACGGTAGAAATAAAATAAAAATTTGGTTGAAAGTTTCTTGGGGGATTTATTTGATAACTTTTTGAACTGTGGCCTACAAGACTCTTAATTACGGGACACCTTTCATTTTTTTTTTAAATTATTATGCAACAGTGGATAGTAGTAATTTGAAGAAGTTCTAAGAAACAGCTTTTCTTCCTCAGTCATTTAATATTTTAATAATTCACTTTTACCTGTAATAATTTAATAGTGCTCTACAGAACTATAATATTTATTTCACTACAATTAAAATTATTATTCTATTAGCAATCTTATTGTTTTCTACTTCAAGATTGCGTTCATAGTTGTAACCTTATACTAACTACAACAAGACGAAAATAGTTTATTCTCTTTCTTATTTTTTAATAGGTTTACTGAAGATTTTTTTTCTCATGCTGTGATTTTCGGTCCTGATTTTATCTAGAAAACGTGTTTTATTAATTCTTTTGTTTAATTCATATTCTTATCTCTTCTGGATTATAGGATTAGAATCTGATATGATTTTATTACATACACAGGATCATAATACAATATTTAATTATTTCATTATATAATAATATTTTTGTACCGGAATTTCCATTAAAAAAGTGAAAACTATATTTGTAAGAAATATATTGGATAGTCATAAGTAATAACTTTGAAGAAACGTAAATAAATAATCATAATCTCAGCACTTATATCTAGTTACACCTTGTAATTTAAAAACTGTATCCAAATTCAAATATTATATTACATATTTTCATTAAAAACACTTGTGATTTTTCTAACCAACTAATGACAAGGGATCCCAAACTTTTTCAAAGTGTATATAATCGCGTTAATTTATAAATCTGCAATAAGTAGATTAAAATATACCAGGTGGATACATATTTCTCAGACTCCTGCTCGCGTTTCAAAACGACAGGATCGAAATCTTTTTCTCCAATATTACCCATTGTTAGGTCCGTAAGATTTGCTCCCTTAGAATGATCCTCGGTTGCGAAGATTGCGAACAATGCAGTAGAGACTTTTCCTTAACAAACACGAGAACAGGATACTAGCAGGGTTTAGTAGTATTGTATAGTGTTTACCAATCGTTCGACTCGGCCCTTTCCCTCCTACGATTTAGCTACGGTGTAGCAGGCGTTTGACTTCCGCTACTAAAAATGGGGGGGGGGGGGAAGATTCAGGGAAGGCAATATATAAGACTGCGGGTCTACTTTTCCTGTGTAAATAGATTACAATTTCTCCCTTAACCGTTGGAAGGAAGATATAAATGAATAATTGATGGCGCATCCCAGCGTGCAAATATTATATAGTTGCTCGCGCTACTGTGTGGTAATGCGAATGTATCACCAAGCTTTGCTTGTCACACTGTCAAGCATATTTTAGGTAAGTTTAATACTAAAACTATCAGACCGGTCAAAATGCATTCCTGATTTCTATTTTTCAATAGTTGGAAAAATATAGGCGCTTCTCAGAGAAATTAGCAAATAACAACACTAAAACTACCGAACGGGTCAAATTGACACACTTCTGAATTTTTATTTTGCAAGTATTCAAATCATGAAGGCGTTTCTGCAAGAGATTTTAAATTAAATTTGTGTATCTATACAGATACAAAATTAGGAGACCCTTCGAATCTTAAAAAGTGTATTGTTCTAATTTTGATAAAAAACTGAAAATAAATCACTATAATTGAATGAAGCAGTTCCTATTAAAAAATATTTCCATTGAAATATCTAGATTTGAACATAATAAAGTATAATTAAGCATGATTAATTAAATGTTTGCGTGACTCGATATTTTCTTCAACTATCTTATGTCTACGAAAATTAAAGAAAACGTATTACCAAAATTACATTAAACTGTTAAAATTTAGTTTACTTTATTTCATGTAATATCTGTCATAGTAAATGCATCAAATGGATAATTCAGTTTGTGCATATGAAACGATTGTAATTTGAATAATATAGATTCAATTCTTCGTTAACGTTCAAATAAGTATCGTCTTTTAAAAAGAAAGATTATCAAGACTTCAAACTTATAACTGCGTTAATTGAAGGATCGGTTTAACCTATTACCTATGGAATTTTGTTTCGAAAATTTCTAATTATATGCGTCATAAAATCAAACAGTGAAATGTACACTTGTAAAAAGCAAGGAAAGTGCACTTATTATATGTTTTAATGGAGAACTAAAGCAAAATGAAGAAGAATTAGTGTAAACTGAGGCGAATCGGATCAGTTCATATCTAACAGTGAAAAACTAATAATTAAAATTTAGAATCAACTTTTTTTAATACATTTCTTCTTAATACATATTCAGTTTCAAT
Source organism: Nomia melanderi (assembly GCF_051020985.1). Lineage (NCBI taxonomy): Eukaryota > Metazoa > Arthropoda > Insecta > Hymenoptera > Halictidae > Nomia > Nomia melanderi. The sequence goes on from NC_135010.1 coordinate 2,185,298, forward strand.
ATTAATAAAACAAAATTTTTTAAAAGCTTAAAAATTTTCATTATTTTTATTCGATTTGCCCCGCGATTAACAATGTTTATCTGAAGAAATAAATAATTCGGCATTGAAAGGATTAGTGTCATTTGAATTTTAAGATGACGCGTATACTTGTCAAACGCAGTTAACTGGTTGATTTCGTCGCGAGCAGTAGCATTTAAAGAACACTGTGTATATGGCTGAGTGTCTTCTAATCGACGCGGCAGCCTAACGAGTCCATCGATATCGAGATAAGAGAAACACATTCGTGCTGTTCCAAAATTCCGCTAGCAGAAAGCATATTCCGATAGTCAAAGACGCGTCCTTGTCGGTTTACACGCAGGATCGTGCATCGTGCACGCACCGGGGCCACGTGTGCACTCAAAAGTGCGTACATGTACGTCCAAGGATAGGTTTGAGACACGCATGGTCACGGTATTTGACCACCCCAGCTACCGGAATGATTGTAATCCATCTATCCGGCCACCGAAGCCGATACATCAAACGCACGTAGAACTTTTCTCCTCTTTCCCGGTCGTTTCTCGTCCTATCTTTCCGACATGCAATCTCACCATCGAAATACTACATAAATATCTTATTAATATTTATGACAATGTCGATATTTAGTTTCGCATCGCGTATAGACAACGATCTCTTGGTAATAGCGTTTTAACATTTTTGATAGGTATAGTAGAGGGCCAGGCAAACGAAAGTTTGAACTTACCATTTACATATGCAAGTGCTAGCAGATGTGTTAACTGTTTTCTTTACTTTCCCATTTTCACTGATTATTATAATTTGTTTCTTTATTTAAATAGATCAGTATAAGTAATAAAAAATCCTTCGATTTTTTTTCCTTAGGAGAATTAGGAAAGGGATGGACTGAACAAATATATTGCAACAAAAAACTTAAACCTGAGAGTTAAAGAAATACATTATAATGATGTAATAAGATGACAATTTGTGAAGTATACGAAGTTTGATAATATACACTGTCGATCACTTGATATCTAACATCACAAATTAAAAGTTATCTTATGAATATATAAATTAAAATAAAAATTATATAGGTATCTTTATATTTGACTAATACACATACATATGTTCATGTTCCTTTATCATACACAGAAGGTCTCCAGTAAAAGTTGTTTACAGAAAATGGAAGTTTTTCTTTTTAACCGATGTATTGGTTCTAAACTTTTGACCGATAGTGCATATATGAAAAAAAACAATAACAAAAAACTGAACAAAATGCACTGAAAAGTTATATCAGAAAAATAAACTTTTTATTGGTCGAAAAATTAAGGGAAATGTTTAATCTAATCGCTAAACATTCATGCAAACTCATTAATATTTTGGGAAAATATGTGGAATGACAAATTAATATTCGAATCAATAAATTTTAAGAAAAGAACATCATCAAATTGGCTTCATAAATAAAAGCGTTAATCAATCGTTGAACACAATAACGATTCGATACGATAATGCTTCCAAAATTGATGAAAAAATGACTGGTGTTGACTGTGTTAAAATATGGACTAGAAATTTACCGCAATCGTCAGAAAAAAAGCTGTTTAAGAGCGTATATCTTCGGACGGGATAACGACTTCAAGAGCAGTTTTAAAATTGCGACTTCATTTTTTGTCGAAAAAAGTTAAACGAATCGAGTGGTCATCATAATCGCGAAATTTTAATTCCATTAAGAGTCTCGGAACAATTTTAGATCAAAATATTTTTTTAATATCGCATACTAACAAAAATTTATACTGAAAATTAATACAAGAAAGTTATTTGCTTTCCAAAGGTATATGTAAATTATAAAAATTAGTTATTAATGTACTAAAATAGCTACAAGTTGATAAGACAGGAATATAAAGTATTAATCTTAAAAAAGTATTATTATTTATACAAATATGATAGATGTACTTATAAAAATATTTAATTAAACTTATTTTTGTTCAATTAATTTGCCTACTTTTTTTATTGCTTTAAATACTTTCCCATTCTTTTGCAAGATATTGGTGTTTTTATTAATTCATATAATATACAAATTTACGAAGAATCCATTGCTGTTGTAAGCTCATAAGTAATACTTTTTCATGTTGTATTGTAAAATTATGGTACTCTGTTCATACCGTTTACCATTCTTTTTTTGTCACTCTACTTCTACTGTAGATTTGAATTTATTGCGCTAAATATTTTCCAATATGAATCACATTACATTTACGAATGTTTGGCGTTACTTTCACGGAACTCGTTAATGTCAGAGATTTTGGATTTCATACAAGGTTACAAAATCATAAGTGTTAGAAATTTACTAACGACTTCGACTGATGTAATGGTTTGAACCTGATTAATGTCTCCTTCAATTCTCTTATAAATAAATACTAAGATATAATTCAAATAATATAATAGGGTTTTCCAAATTATACTGAAATACAATGAACAATGATTAAGTTGTATTTGATCGTACCCATTTTACGAATTTTGAAAACTTAATTTTATTCAAAATAGACTTCTGAACGATGCTTTCTTTCTTTACTCTTTCTTATTTGTTATTTTGTTTTCGATTGTGTTAAAAGTTATGTCCTACCCTGTATGTATCTTTAAACCCTATCAAGAATTTTTTCCTACGTCAACACTAGAACTATCGTACCAGTCAAATTGATTGGGTTCGATTTTTTTATTTCGCAACTATTGATATCTTAAAAGTATTGAATATTCGAAATGAACTTGAAAATAAATTGTTTCCGTTGAATACTGCAATGAATGTCTGGAAAAAGCTAAACATAATCTATTGTTACAATTTTTATAGGGATTACATATTAATTGTATTAATTACTCGGTAGTTCTAGCGTTAATTGTAGGGAAATAATACTATACTTAAACAGCTTTTTAACAACGCTAATAAACATGTCAAACTGAATCTTCATTATTTTATTTACCTATCTTTCAAGAACATATACTAACTTCCTTAGACACAAATAAAGGTTATATGCGAAGTTACAAACGTTTTACCAACACCCTTTGAAAAAAGCTCAGCTCCATGATGGACATAAAGTAATCTGTTGTATTTTTTGGAAGTAAAAAATGAATTTTTTGAAAACACATTTTTTAACTAAAGAAAAAAATATAGAAATATAGAAATATAGAAATAGCAGAGTCTAAAAAAGATACAAATTTTATTGATGTTAGCTTGTTTTTCATTCATCAACATCAAATGTTATAAATATCGATATAATTATAGCTCAAGCGATAAAAAAATACATACTGAAGATGTCTAGAAAAGTTGATATAAATCATATAATCAATATATAAAATACAACACGGTCAAATTTTTAAACTTATAAAAAAAATGTAAAATTTCTGTAATATTTCTGAATTGCATTTTTAAATATAAAATTACAGGAAAATCGAAAGGAATTCGATTTTCAAAATCAACCAAATGTGAATACATTTAACACTAAACACTACTACGATTCGTCAAATGAACATTTAACGTTCTATCAATTCTTATATTGTTCGATTCATCAGTTTTTCAATATTTGCCCTTCCTTTTGTTTCTATTTCCACTAAGCAAAAAATATTTCGTCTAATTTATTTACCTTTTTTTTTATTACCAATCATTTGATTAGTCACAGTAGGAATAGGTTATTATAAAATGTCGGTACGTTTAGTGTTAAAATAAGTAGATATTAATTTAATACGACAAAATACCGATGTTCAATCATAATATTATGTCGCTTCAGGCGTAGCGAAGAAAAGAGTCGTTATGACTCGGAATTCGATCGCTCGTAATTTAACAATAGCTAGAGCAGTCATAGTACTTGATATCATCGGTAGACTGAATTAGTTTTGTTCTCCGAACGATTGGAATCGCGTCCTTCCTGTTTCTTTTTCGAAACAAGTGGTAGGCAACGAACATCTGGTAGCACAACCAGCAATTTACGTAATGCGATCGTGGAAGCATCAATCCACGGATTATCTGACGCGGGAAAAAAGGCAATTATTGTATGTGGATATCGTTCATCTGATATCCTGATAAGCCTGATTAGAATGTTGCACGATTAACGTAAACCATGGAGACATTTAATTCCACTCTATCGATGTTCGATAAAGACAGATATGCCACTGGCCGATATACATGTATTATTCAACGACTGGTTCCTTATGGTACGTAAAATTTCTCAAGGATTCGCGCAATAATCCATCACAAATAGTCATCAAGGAAGAATTCATTTACAGTTGAGATAATACACAACTTTTGATTCGAAAGTGAATTATAGGGAAATATAGAAATTTTTGAAAACCAGTTCAGGACTTTTTTACGAAATGATTTTTGTATTAATTAATATTGATGTGTTTATTATTGACAGGTTCCATGTCACAGTAAATTTTAGTTATATTTTACTCATAAAGTATATGGATTTTCTCAATAAAATATTAAGTTATATTTAAGTTTTTGGTGACGTTTATATATGTTGGTATTATTTCTTTGCGTTTTTGTTGGTTTCTAACGTGTACCGCTATTCGTGGCGATATATATTTGAAACATTTTTTTTTACAATAATTGGCATTTACCATATGTGACGCTTGGGGCTCTGAACATGTTAAGGAATACCGAGAAGTGGAATTTGGGAATTGAATGAAATATGAGGTAACTAGAATATACGTGAAATATTGAGAGCCTATTGAATGCACAGGAATTGTATTCAATCCTTATTAATTGGTTAACATTTTAATATGTATTCGTATACGAATTAAAAATAATTGTCCTGCATCTAAACTCAAATATTAATATATAAATATTCTCCAATTTTTTGAGGTATTTTTTAAAATATTTACTAATACGTTCATACGAATCGTTGTTTTTTTAATAAAATTTCCATGATTAAAGTTTCATAGTTTGAATATTATAAATCAGATTTCTAAGATATATTTATTTAATATGTATACTTTAAGTAAAATGCAATTTCACTAATTAAAATTTCTATTTCACAATTTTGAATAAACAAAATTGTATTGTATATTTTGTAAGCGTTAATTATATAACATTAATAAATAACAACTTAATTTTTACTTTTTTAAAAAATATTTATTTTTCATAGCAAGAACGAACTATTATTATGAAATTATTGATATTATGTCTAAATATTAAGAAATAATTTAAACCGTAACATTTCTTTACATGAAATGAAATTTTACATAATATCAGATGTTGCAATTAATGTAAAGATATATAATTAAAATTCACCTATACATCTATATGATTATATAGTGCGTAATTTGTCCTTTTTTTAAGTGATTTAAATGAGTACGCATGAATTTACAGAATATACAGAAATTTCAGTCGCCGCTGCAAACACTAACGCTTCCTTATATGTTCACACATTTCCAAAAATATTAAAATTCTAAATGCTCAATAATCAAAAAGAAGAAGCAAAGGAAAGAACGTAACAATCATTTAATTAGCCGTTGCTTTTAAGGTATAAGAAAACGTTGAGATTCTAAATGCTCAATAAACAATAGAAGAATCGCAGAGAAAGAAATAACAACCATTTAATCAAACGTTGTTTTGAGGTGTAAGATAATTCATAATTTTACTGATGATTTTAAAGTAATGTTGTTCACGTAATTACTAACACTCCGACGATAAAAGGAATGATTGGCAAGGTTCTTTCGTGCAAAGGACGAAGGGTTCCTATCGAAATTGATGGGTCCAGGTGGTTGGAATGAAACGCGAAGTTCGAAGAAATAATAAAGAGGTTCGGGTGGTGTACACGGTAATTTACGCGCCTCGGATACGTTGGCAGGGCAGCGGCAGTAGCGAGCGATGCCAAACAGCCCAGGGTCCACAACACGAAACGCGCCGCGAAATTTTTGATAGAGTGATGCGGCAATTTAGAGAATCATTGAGTCTGACGCAAGAAGTACCCTGAAATGGATCTACCCGGTTTAATTGTCCAAACATTGTCCGCCGGTTGGCCGCTCTTGATGCAATGTTACGTAACCCCGTTAGAACAGGCGCAACAGAAATTCGTCTTGAAATAAATTCCTGAAATTCCTGGGACTCGTGCTCTCGCAACAGGAACGCACGGAATTTTACATTGGCCGGCGATTAAGGTTATCATCTTAACGGGAAACACCCGAGCAGGAAACGTCGACGTTGCGTATCTCTGTTCCACCCGGTAGATAAGCTGATCCGCCGATAAACGATGTCGAACCGCTGTTTACGATGCCAGCATTAATTCGTGGTGATGTTACGTTTTGCATACGGGAACCGAATTCGGCTCGTTTTATTTTTTCGGTTCGGTTTGTTCGCTGATATCGATTCTGGGTTGATTGTAATGGCGGACGAGTGGCTCCAGATCCCTGCGAGCATGTAGGAACTTCCGCTGACATTCTCGAATTGGAATAATTTCATCAAATTTCTCTTTGAAATTAAAATAATAATTAAACATAAATAAATTGAACTTATTCTCTGCCGCTCGAGGCGTGCGTCTGGGTGAATATTTTACGCAGAGACACTTATGTATATACTTCTATCCACCACTATTGTGTTTGTTTTGAAAATTTGTACATCCGCAACGGATGGATTTAAGCGCTTCTGCATAAAAACTACTAATGTGATTTGGAATCTCTAAGAATTCTTTTCTTTTTATTGATAATTAATTCCTCGCGGAGAAGTCGAGTGATTTATTAATACTTAACACTATTTCTACCAAAGGTATCAAAAGACAACTTCTGAAATTTTAACGTTAAATTATTCTCCAAGTTTAGTCGTATATTCTGAATTGACTTTTCACCTTTTTCAATGACGATTGTAAAATTAACTATCCAAAATGCGATTGAAGAAAAATGTTTAAACTGAGAAAATAATTGTAAGTTGAAGTTCCAGAAGGTGTCTTTTGACACCTTCGGTAGAAATAGCAAATGAATGAGTTAATCAAAGGAGTATTTTCTCAGGAATTTTTTTATGAGACTAATGATTTTCTCTGTTAAGAATGGAAATTATATGTAGACAATAAAACGTTCATGATTTTATTGAATTTCTCAGTATATATTATCATTGATATTATGATAAAGTGATACAAACGCGAAATATTGATGTTTTAACTGTTGACAGTCAGAAAGTCGTTATTCACATACAATATCTGTAGTCCAACATTAGAATTGTTTTTATTTAAATAGTTTAACTGTATATTGTAAAAAGAGTAGATATTTTAAGATGTGTTTTTACGTAGAAATGTTAAAATGTAATACTCGTATATTTTAACAATTTTATTATTATTATTCTTATTATTATTATTATTATTATTATTATTATTATTTTATACCAGAATTTATATGTACGGTCGTATATATCTTATATATAGAGTATTTGCGTTACTTTTAGCCTGCGTTTTTCTTATACACGATAAGTATTGCAAATATACAAAAGTAATGAAAGAGAAATAAATTTGTCTACTTTTTGTAACTGACACTGTAACCTATCTCAATATTTTATATGTACAACATTTTTCCAGAAACAAATGACTTTTAATCTCAGAAATTGTACTTTATTCGTTTCTTACCTAGTGTGATATGAAATTAAAAATATATAAGTAACGAATAATAAAAAAAGAGACGTAATTTGTAGATTTCACAATATTGTATTAAGTGGATTATCCAGAAGTAAATTATGGCTTTCAATAATCCAAATTGAATAAATCAATTAAATTAAAAACTTACCATATTCTTTAATTTATGTTTATTCTTTAATGTGCTACTTTCAAGCGTAGATAACGCGTTATGTCATAGGAAAAGTAAACCCTTTCACTACATCTTAATTGTGATAATTCTATTGTACGTGACAATTAAAAAAAAAAGCATATAATGCCCTGTTTCGGATAAGGTATGATGAAAATTCTCATGGTGAAAAAGTCAAGCAGATTAACAGAAACAAAAAATTATTTTATAACTTTAAAGATATTAAATTTCTTCAAAAAAAAAACTTCAATAACACTAAATCTGCCAGACGGATCAAAATGACCCATTCCTAATGTCTTGTTTGCAATTATTAAAAAGATGAGAGAATTTATTAAAAACATTGATTTAGCAATACCCAAACTGAATTGTAAATCAATTGAAAACTCAATAGATACGCTCTTGGTGTTTCTATATGGAAATTCCATAAAGACAATTTAACTGCTTGGTAGTTTTAGTGTTAAACAGTTAACATCAGATACGAATCGCCTACTATTAAAAATCTACAATAAAAACTCAAATTTTACTCGCGAGTAATGAATACCTCACTCTTAAACAACAAATAAATATTGATTCAGAACCGTTAGCTTGATATGATTCGTATGAGAATTTCTCGATACAATTGAATATTTACATTTTTTCGGCTACCTCGAAGCAGACCAGTTTCTTTCGCAAGGGTAAAGAGAAGAAAATAAAATAATTAAGAAGCTCATTCCCATGGGATAATGCGTCGTTCCTTTGTGCAGCTCCGAAAATTGCGGAGAAATACCAAGCGACATGAAGATACCTTTGCCGGCCGAGCGGTGCATCCCCTTTTGCGTCACGTCGAAGTTACCGCGATATCACTTGGGGCGTTAGCCGGATAAGCCGCTAACCCCATCCACCTGTTGCCCCTTCTTATGCGTTCCTGCTTACAGGCTCACGTTCATCCTCATTCCTCGCGTGGAAGCGAGCCAAGGACCCGTCATCCTCTTCCAATTCACGCTTACCTTAGGGCTTCGCCTTCCTCCCTCGTCCACTCCTTTATGCGATGGTGTCAGGCTTCTACTCCTTTTCCTTTCCTCCTCAGCTGAACGGTGTCCTCGTTCGCCTCTCTTCTTCCACGTCCTTCTCCTCCTCCGCCGTATCTAGCTTCTCTTTCTCTGCCGCGTCATCTCGTTCGTTCCCGTTCCAAGCCCGGGTCTTCAGCAGTCTGACGTGTTTTTTGCGAGTGCATACCTCGAAGCAGCTCCCGAAACAGTAGCTGGTACCCAGGTACAGTCCGGGCCAGTGAAAAAATCAGCGACCCGAGGCTCGGTCCTCTCCGTGCCGTTCGCCGGATGGACGATCGAATATTTAGATCGATATTCTTCTTGCAAACAATCGCTGGCCCCTGGATTTTTCGGGATCCTGGGATTTTTTAGGGGATGCTGCCATACAGGGTGGATCGAGAGTCTGCTTGTTTATTTGTTTCGAAAATGTTGACGCGTTACGATGTTTGATAATTCATTGTAAGCTACAATTGTATTTTATAACATAATTAATGTTGTTTAATGGAAACTTGGTTAATTGAAAGTATTATTTATAAATACACAGTTGTTTTCTCTTGTTTCTGAGAAGTTGATGAAACCGACTCGTACAGTTGCTGATCACATCGATTCAATTACACTTTGGAAGGTTATGCAAATTTTATTCTCTGCATATTGGTTTATGAATACAAAATATGAATAAAAATGTATATTTTTTACTTATGATCTTGTTGAATTAAGTGACCGGTGAAGATCTCGTCAAAAATTTACAATCTTTGTATAATACATAATTATGTACTTGATCAGGCTGTATAGTTTTGTTAGGTTTAATGAAATTTGTATATTATTTTTCTTTTAATAGAATTTTATGACGAAAATTAGTGATACCAAATGTAAGAAATTAGCATATACGGATCTAAAATCTAGTAATGAATAAAGTTCTTCGCGTTTTATACAGGTATATGTTTTTCAATTATAATATGTATAAAAGAAAATTTAATCGAACGCGATAATATTCTTATATTATACATACACTAAGGAAATTCTAAGTAACATAACTAATTGTAAATTGTTTCACTTTTACCTTTTTAAATTAATATACAAAAATACGATTTTATGTAAATATATGCAACCTATTTATTAGTTCTATTTTTTTTTAGTTATGTAACTTTCTAAATTATTCTCAATAAAATTTGTGTAACTTAATTTTTTATATATCAATATATTTACTTCTCATATACTGTTTACGTGAAATATAAAAAAATGGAGCTGTTTAGTTTGTTCGAAGTTTTGTTCGAAAACAATAATTACATAAAGTCAACATATAACTGTATTAATAAAATTAAAAAGAATTTCTAAAACAATTTTTGTTAACACATGTACACATGAATTCGGTAAACCAATTTGCAAACGTGTTGTCTCCATTTGATATCGCAATATTCATCTTATAGATTTCATGTAATCTTATCCGAACTCTGATCTATCAGTCTAGAAAAAGAAACATTATCCGTAATGGAGTAGCAAAAACCGAGTACTTAACTTATAAGCAACATTTTACGAGTACTTTATGATCCATGGTATATAATCAATTAGAAGATATCATCAGATTAATTTATATTTAGAAATGTAAATCTCAATCGTTACTTTTGATATTTGTTCATTGACACCTGCGAACGATACAAGAGAGTGTGCAGAAATTTTATCTGCATACATAATAGTAATTTTCACTTGTACTTTCAAATGATAGAAAAATTAGGAAACAAAATTCTTAGAAATAATGTGGTTATTGATCATAATAGAAATTGAAAGACGTAGTAGATGAAGGACAACGGAAATCTCTCTAAGTTTATTACTGATGACGAGTTGTTGTTTTACAAAAATGTAGTAAAGTGCTAATTCTTAGGTGAATGGTCCACGGTCTATAATAAAACAAAAAACTACAACCAAAGAACACCAATGAAAAATAATGTAGGTTTCATTTTCTTTTATCTTTAACAAATCCGGGACGTATTTACATAAATATTTCCAGCTTCTCCACATGATTTAAACTAATAAATTAATTGTAGCTTAGGAAAAATTGTTTACATCCTACTTATTTTCTAAATCATACCTTACCAATTTTTTTACAATTAAGACCTGTAAATTACACCTATAAATAAACTAATAATAGAATTTCATACTGTATTTTTTAATTTTTTTAATAGCTTATTTATAGATTTGTTGTGTATATTATATAACATTAATTATAAAGCTTAGATTGATATTTACAACCAAGTTCATAATGATTCCTAAGTCATAGTGCATTTGTAATCCCTTTTAAGTTGTATATGTATGATTTTGAAATTAATTTTATTTTGCATCACATTTATTGTCTAAAACATTTAACTTATTATATTGACAGGGTAATAAGAGAAGGTTTCATAACTTCTATAGTAGATAGTACTCGTCAAATAATGAAAAAAATAATAAAAATGGATCAGAAATATAATATGTTTAAAGTTATAAATAATTTTTTGTTTCTGTTAATCTGCCTGACTTTTTCATTTTGGGAGTTTCCATTGTACCTTGCCTAAAACAGTATATTATATGTGTTTTTAATTTTCACGTGTATTATACACAGAATTATCACAGTAAAAATATTATTATAACCAGGAAAGCAAAAATAATAAGTTTCCATACAGTACAAGAGCTCCCAAAACGCGAGAGCCACTCGTTTTAATCAAAACATAAAATGGTCTATAATATTAGAAATATTAATAGTCATTTTATTAGGATTTTTTTCATCATTTGGGGGGTATTATTTATCTTAAAAATTGTTAACTTTTTTTTATCATTTCATATATCTATAATTTAATGTATATAATTGTACTGCAGATATATTTCGATTAGGTTATTGTTCGTTCATTATTTAGTTTCTCATTGTTTTTTTTGTAATAAGTAATTGCTACATAAACTTTATTCACATTGAATATTTTCTTTCTTATTCATCATAGATGGAAGATGATTTAATATGGGTTATGAATTAATATTAAAATTAATATACATATTTCTTTGACTTCCACTTGCATATTGACTGGTTTTAAAGTATGTATAATTGAAAAACTGTTAATTACGTACTATTTAAGAAATAAATCACATGAATTGTAATTTTTAAATATACCATTCAAACTACATACTATATTAATATACTTTTTGAAAAAGAAATTCACCATTTAATAATTTTAAGTATTTTAAACGATATTCGTTATTAAACTGCACACAAATTAATATCACACTGAATATATACTGAAAAGTCTCCAATAGTATTACTAATTAACTCAATCATATAGATAATACATTGAATATATAAATTTTATTAAATAATTTTAATTTCATTGACAAAACGAGACGATGTTTCAGTAAAATTATTCATGACACAAATACTACACCACATTCTTTACCGCAGAATCTGTCTACGTTAACATTGGACTCCTCAAAATATATGTATGTCAAAGACAAAGGAGAGATCTCCTCTTGAGATACAACAATGTTCAATAAAATGTTAAAATAAGAACAGTTGTGACGACACGAGGATAGTTCGTGCGAGGGTAAACGATTTCCCGTTAGTTTGATCATCAAGTTCCACGGAAGCGTCATCGACGATCCAGTTTTCAGACGGCGAAAACCGCCGCGGTGCATTTCGCACTTCGGTCTTATAGTGTAGGATTGTCGCATTCTGGGCCCACTTGACCCTCGTTAACACTGTGAACGGCTTAGCCGTTAGTGTTAAGTTCAGTTCACTCATACATAAATCTAAGTCCGCGCTTATGTCTTAGCAGACCGCTGTCGGAATTGAGCACGTGTTCAGATTTCATCGGCGACAACGCTTAGATCATCCGGCTCATTCGATACGACCGAATCGTCGCAGATTCGACTATGTTGAGACAGTCTCCTCATCGGAATTAATGATGAAATCATTACGTCGCTTCTCTTCTGTCTATTATTGTACACGGCCAATTGGTTGCCAGTTTCTGTAATATTTACTCAATTTTATATTCACTCGACTCCGGTCGTCGTCAATAGTAATCAATTTATCGAAGAATTCGTATTGATGTTCGGTTGGCATCTTTAACCTGTTAACTGTGGAATTTAGTTTGAAAAGTCTCTTGTTTTACGCGCAATAAAATCAAAAAATGATGTATGTACTCGTCAAACGGAGGACGAATGCGCCTAGGATATATTTTAGTGAAAAACCAAATTAAAACAACGAAGTATTATATGTTTATCTGAAAAACGAAAGAATTCATCGTTGAAAAAATTAGTATCATTTCAAGCTTTAAGATGACGTATATACTCGTCGAACGCAGTTAACTGGTTAAAATGGCAATGAGTATCTGGTAATTGTTGACTTTTATGATCAATGAATGTATTGAGATGATATGCGATGAAAATAGCAAATGGAAATTTGAATGTGCCGATTATTGTTGCTACAATTAAAAAGTTAGAAACTAAACTAGTGAAAATACGTGGAGTTTCTTTGATTGCTGTTATATAATATGATAAAGATTAAAGTGTGTAAGATTAAAATTATTTGATGCAATACACTGGACATGTAGTTATAATTGAATCTTGAAATGTTGCAGTTTTATATTTTTATCGATTGAAATAAGAAATTACATTAATAGTTAAGAACTTTTATTTTATTAATGGTTTATATTTTGTTAGATAAGAATAGATTCATGTTTCATGTTTGAAATATTTTCATTATGGGTGTATTTATTACACTACGTATTATTTTTTATTTTCCGGAGGAATATTAGATTCCAGACAGAGAATACATTTTAAGCTTGAAGAGCAGATATGATAATTCTAAAATAGTTCAGAGATAAACTGCTAAATCAAAGTATTAAGAAGAATTTGCCATTTTTGTAGTGGACACATTAAAAATATTCGAAATCGGATTAAAAATTTAGACATAAACTGTCACACTCATATTTATTTTCAAATAAAAATCGATATATTTCTTAACTTTTATTATTACTTAAATATAAAAATGATTTGTTTTAAATAAGGTGTTAGATATGTATAAAACACTTATTTTGACATTATTAAGTATAAACTTAAATAATATAAATACATTTAATTAATACCTATTTATCAAATTTAATATTAATTTCTTGAACAAATGATTATAAGTTATTAGAGCACATGTTAATTTATGAAATATATAAACATGACAATATCCATAGAAAACGTAAAAATAAAGTGTACATGGTACGGTTTAAAATTACAAAATGGAAGTTACTAAAATCTACTCGAACATTAAAAGTTTCTTTAAACTTCAAACGTTGTATTTTGTGAGTTAATATCTTAATCAGTTGATATTTATATCAAACCATGCAGATAATCATAAAAGCACTTTTTTAATAATATAATTGCAATCTAATACTAACTTGATAAGAGTACAATAATATCACATATGTAGATATTTACACGTATAAAAGCAATGTATGTAAAGGATTTTCAATGGAGATCAATAATAATTCGAAATTTTTATCATTTTCATGGAAATTGTGGTATTTGATAATTTTCAAAAAAGGTAAGGGAATTAAAGGAATTTGTATTTCTGGATCGAAGGTTACCTTTGGAGCGAATAGGTCCATGTTATAAAAAAAGTTATTTACATCACTTATTTGTAATTCATTTAGAAGAAAAGGTTGCAATTAAACTCGTCACGTGAAATGAAATGAAATATATCACTTTAATTCAATATTAATGTTTGTGTGTGCTGAGATTTCAATCTGTACTATAGACTATTTTTAACTTTACTATTTTAATTTTACTTTGTGCATCTGTAGTATCTAAAAATTTTCGAAAAATTAGAACCTAAAAAGTTCGTATAATTAAATAGAGTGCAGTTCATTTGATATTGATTAAAATCATTCATGTAGAAAATACAGTTTCAATACAGTCTTAGATAATAGATTAGAATTGAAAGAATGAAATGATGTATAAAGGAAGAAAATTAGAAAACACATTGTATTAACCTGCTTACATTACATCTTACACTCTCTATTTTCTCATGCAAATAGAGTTTCATCGAACTTCGAATTATAATCCAACGAAAAAAAAATGAACTATCCAACTTACCATTTGTTTAATCCTCATGTTACCAACCTGGTACAACTTCCCACTGATATATTTTCTTCTCCAGAAGGTGCTTCCAATCTCCAATGTTTTATTCACTTTACGTCGATTCGTGATTTTAAAATGAAAAGTTTATCTGAAAACATTGCAAATTACAATGTGAACAAAGATAAACATCTGCTATCATAGGGGTTAACCCATTTGCATCATTACTGTACATATACGCTCAATATTGTTGGTCATTATCACAAGAGAATTGAGTGTGACGTTATATCTTCCGTCAACTAGAAAATAAAAATGAAGGTTGTTATCGGAAATAAAAGTAGTGCTCCTAATTAGTAGTAGTTCGTTCTACTTGTTGTAATTTTTCTACTTAACCCCTTGCCCTATAATTTATTTCGTAGCTATAACCAATACCAAAACTATAACTTCATCGTTAATAATTTATTATGAAAAGAAACCATTTTGATGCGTATTCTACGTCTACGTTTATTCCAAAGGTTAACGATTGATAATAAAAAAAATAATATTTAAGTTATATTTAAAAACAATAAATAACATTTAGATTTCTCAAACTCAGTTTACAATTTTTGTCACGAGTCTAGTACGATATTCTAAGTCAAGGGGTTAAATAAAATTTAAAAAAGGAAATCGGTGATGAGGTCTTTTTTTTATACTTCCTTATGATGCAAATGGGTTAAAATCAAGCACACAGAATAGTATTCTAAGCATAAAATTGAACATTGCAGAGCCAAGCTTTGGCATTGACACACAAGGTCTCTCCACCTTCGAGGCCGAGCAGTGTGTCCTCGTTACCGAGGAGCCCTCAATCAAATCAATCCCAACAGTCCCAGTCGCAGAACACTGCTCAACCTCCGCCGGTGCATCCTCACCAGTCGCAGACACCTCTGAGCGCGCCCCATACGCCGTTCTCCGCGCACAATCAACACCCGAAGCAAGAAGCGAACACCAGCCCCAAACAGGAAGGATTCGATCTCAGCAAATCCGCCTCCAGCACGGGTGAGTCTGTGTTTTCTTTTTTTTCTTCTATGATTCAATGAATATTAAATTGCCGGAACGAATGAAAGCCGGAGGAATCGTTCCGCTGTATTGTCTGAGGAACAGTCGATGCTAACATGCATGCGAAATTAACAAATATCCTATGGTACTCAAATCTATTTTCAATGTAACATTATCATTTTACTGGAAAAAAGAATCTTTATGAGACTGACGATGAATTTTGATTCAAAAGTTTGAATCAGGGAGATTCGTTTCAGTCTTGTTTTACTGTATCGAAATGTCACATTAACATTTCTTTTTTAATAGAATATCTTTGAATATTAATTAGTATTGTTATTATTAGAAAAAGTATACAAGTTATTAAGAATTTAAGGAAAGAAATTATTTTTGTTTGCAAAAATTGTTATCACTGTTAAATGTATGCAAAATGCACAAGAAAATAGAAATGAAATTGGACGAAAATATTCGATCTTCCATCTCTTAAAATTTCTTCATTAATTTGTTATTAATACATTTGTAACTCTACATCAATACATGTACCATATTATAGTTGCAATTAAATGTGAATGGTAAAAATAGGTAATATAGATTCTATATAATGTAATTAACGATTGAATATCAAGTTATGATAATAAAATGACTGTACCTTTTCTATTGAATTCTTCATTCATTCTCCACGTTTTTACATACGTAAAGTAAATACACTCTCTACCATGTGCTCCTTTTTTGACAGAAAAAGAAGTAAAATTGAATTTATATTATTGTATTTTCTACTTAATCTGTTAAACAAATTATACTGTCAAAGTTCATTTCAAATTTTTACGTGGGAAATTTTATTTATCATAATTTGAATACTCTTTGTCTACGATGCGAACGAGCAACAAGTTTTCTCGTTTACAAAGGTGCACGAAGCAGCACCCTCTATTTAAATATGTCAGCCATTTGGTACCTCGCCCCTTGTTTCACCTCGCCCCTTCTTTCTTCCGATTCTTTTTTGTTTTACATACACTTTCCATGGCTACAGCATACAGCACATTATCCCAAATCTCGAATCACTCGCATGTTCCCTCAGCTGTAAATTTTCGACGGCGGATGAATCAAGCCTCCGTTGCGTTATCACCTGTGTAGAAACAACTTCAATATGGTAGCACCATAAATTAGAGTAAAAATTATAAACAAGCAGTAACAGTTTGATTTAATCTAAAGGATCCACTGATGCTTTGCATAAATTCAGTAATATTGCACATTTATACCAATAATTATTATTCAAATATCTAATAATAATAAATGATATCCACTAAATAAAAATAAATTTTTTAAATGTTTAAAATATCACATCAAGTTGGTATTTTTCATTTATATTAGAACAATACTTTCTCATTAGATGTTTAAATACAACATTAGATGTTTAAGTTAGTATATGGTAGCAATGTTTCTACGTCTAATGAATTACTTTTTTACTTTACGTATAATAAATAATTTTATTTACCTTTACTGTATTATTAATTGTTAATTAATTGTGTGAGCGATTCTGTGATATGAATTCAAAGAAGTAATATTTTTGAGTCAATAAATTTATGTATGTAACAATACTATTAGTAAAATATCATAATTGGGGTTCGTTTGTTTCGAAATTAATTAAAGTGAAAATAATGTAACTTGAAATTCTGTTGTACATTAGTATAGAATAATTTATATTATAATATATTAATATTTTTAATAGACACATACAGTACGTAATTTTCGAAAGTTTTACAAAAGCATTAAATATTCATAAACAATTCACGTTGGACAATTCGATTGAATTTAATTATTTGAAGTGTTTATCGAGTGTCAAAAATACTATTTTATAGGTATTCTATATTTTCTCAGGATTTCGTCTTACTGTTTATTATTGTGAATGAAGTAATATTTATAATAATAAGGAAAATAATAAAATTAAAACATTCATATATAATAAAGAAATTAAGAGTTAAAAAATGTCCTCGAAAACAACGGAAAATGCATTTCCGTACTTTAAATAGATTTTCTTTGAAATCATGTTAAGTTTGCCTCATGAACAGTTTTATATACTATGTTTTTACTGAATTCATTTTCAAAGTACACTCTGTATTTATCATCATAGTATTACTCAATCAATGTACACCAGGTGATACTATTATTGTCGCCCAAGAGGAAAATTATTTAAAACACTCAAGAACGATTTATCTCTTACTTGTCCCAATAAACAATAATAAACTCTAAGAAAATATTGCCTGGAGAGTGTGCATTATATTTTACAGACAACGTTTTACATCGAATTATTCCTGAAAGGTGACAATTTAAAGCCACAAATGCAAATTAAAAACACAAATATAAAGGTGATGTCCTAATATTGTTTAAAGACCATAGGAACCATTAGCAATCGTAATGCTCGAATCAAAGGCTTGTATTTTGTGTTTGTAACGCAAGTTTCCGTCCAGGATGACGAAGAGTTTGTGTGTGTAGACGATGAAGGTCGTATGGAGGGATCGTTAAAGCTCGTAAATGAGATAGACTATCGGTGGAATTTCCTTGATCCTCGATAATGCGGTGGAAACAATTTGCACGCGTCCGTTTGCCAGGGCAAAACAAAACCAGAGACCGCACGTGTGACTTTGAGACATATCGATCTCATTTGTCAACTGTTTCTATAATTTTCCTGTAACGCATCATCAAAATTTGAACTTAATTTAACACTAAAAATTCCAGATAAGTCAAAGTGAGTCGTTTCGAATTTCATTTTTTTTCAAAAGATGCAAATGATTTTTTTAATAAATATTTCTTACAATTTGTAAGAGTAAATTGTAAATAATGAGTTTAATTGCTCTGAGTTTTGATGTTAAAGATTTGAACAGAAATTTGGAGATAAAAATACAGGTTGAAATACAAAAAGATGTAATTATTTATCATTATGTTATATTAATATTTACTTTATGGATGACGAAATCATATTTTTTTACTTCTTTTGATTCTTTATAGCGGTAAACATATTTTGGGCGATATTGCTCTATTTTATTACTGGTGTAAAATAGAGATGAAATTGCTACTGGAAAGTACAATATTTCTGAAACACACACTAATGAAGAATAAGAAAATTATCCCTAATAATTGTAAATTCTATATTTGCCAATAAATTAGTGTGATTTATCAAGAAGAAAGGGAATATCTTCATATTATATTACAGAAACATATTAAACTGATAAACAATTTAAAAACTTAACAATTTGCATCAGAAATGATCAGTCATCTATTACATTTACCTGACTAATACTAAATACTATTTACTTGTTATTTGGTGTTCTTATAAAAATACTTCTATACAAGAGAGTTTCTACGAAACAGAGAACATAATCTATAAATTTTCTAAATTAATTAATATGTATACAACATTTATAGATTCAACAAAAACGTTATTTAATCATTAGTAAAAGTAAATGAAAATAAATCATATGTTATGAAGATAAGTTGAAATTCAAACCAGTAGACTGAAGATCATTGTATAAGTTTATGTTTTTATAGATTAATTTAGAAGAATAAAAGTTAAACAAAGATGTAATTTATCCATTGTAGATTTTATTACGCTGCAAATAAAATGCAATCTTTATTGAAGTTAATAACAAAGAAGAAGTAATAAATAACTTTGACGATTTTAAGTTCTTACAGTCCAAATAGAATACTTAACATTTCGAATCCCCTATGACATTTCATAAATATCAATTTAATGTTTCTACAAAAATCTGATAACTCTATGAACATTTTCTTAAATTTTACAAAAAATCTACCTTTTACAATTTGCAACAATCAGTTATACGTATAGTAGATATATTTATTTAAACATACTTTTCATACATTAGAAATTGTCAATAAATAGTATTAATAAAAGAATTCTATTATTTGTTATTCTAAAACACGGTAAACAATGAAAAGAAAAGCCTGAGAACTTTCCCACGGGGGAAATTTTTCAAAGAACTCCGGTTCTTCAATAAACTATATTCTATTAGAATTTCCGTGATTGTGACTTGGTCACGAACGTCGGAATGCAGGGAGCGAGAGTACATATTTGCCTGTCGAATTTAGAACGACGAGGTGAGGTGAGAAGACGTAGGGGCACGCACTTCCTAAATCTACGGTTTCCGAAGATCCTTCTTAAATCTTCGAGCCCTTAGGCTAATCCTCGGCCTTGAGCTCGCTGCTCCCTTTTCCGCTTTTCCGTAGCTCTTATCTCCTCGGTCCTGGCCACTTCGGGTTTTTATGTCCCCCGAAATTCTGCGAAACCTTTGAACTATGGGAAGAAAACTGTTTTCGTTTTCTTGGCAGAGTCAGTCTTCTGGTATGTGACTTTGAAAGTAATCGATTAACTTAAAGCGAATAAAAAGTGGAGATAGTGATCTTCAATATCTCATCTTATATAAAATAATATCTAGTAAGAGAATAAAACACTATAATTAATGAAGAATAAAAGAGTAAAAGATTCAATTCCTTATTGCAAATTTATAAATCTTGGTAGTTATGTTTTGATTGTAAATTTGATTTCTTTTTTATGATAAAAATATACAAATTTTAGACATAAAGTATAGTAGATACGACCAAATGATAAATAAATATTTTCTCTTATTGAATGCGAATTTTAATATGCTTTATAAAATATTAATGTAACAATTACCTGAAAATTTTAACAAGTATGGGGACATTTAGTCTAACTTATATTTATTACTAAAATAAACGTAAATGCAACATAATTATTAGTAATGTAGATGCGATGGTATAATAAATAAAAAAAATGATTAAATGTATAAAAAGCAAAACGCGCATTATTGGATTTAGTAAATTAAATTTATAAGACTAACATTTTAAATTATTACTGATCCAAAAACACTTTTGTGTTGTTAATTTCGTCAAAGATGGCTCTGGGTCGGAAAATTTCTTACCGAAAAGTCGTGACTTCGGATAATAGGGTGCGTGTCCGTGTGTTGCGGGTTTACCTGTACGAGATTCGTGTGCTTTTGTGTGTACGTAAGGGGAGAGCACGAAGAGGGGTGGATATTGTGACCCTTACGAACTAATCCGGATTAAATTTGAATCCCTGGCTATGTGGCTAGGCGATTTGCGAACATGTACTACACCGTCTTGCAGCATACGATTGAACTCGTTACGACATTTAACCCTTTCTCTAACTCCATTCAGATTACTCTGGGATTGGAAACTGAGTGTTGATCCTCCATGCTTTTGTTTGCAGTGAAAAAAAAATTTGAATCGGTCCTTCCAAGCGTGCCTAACGACGTTCTACAGCGAAATTCATTGTATATGAGTAATTATTGCCTCTTATATGATTAGACTGTGGATTGCATGCATTTCAAATAGGGATCACGCAGAATATCATAAAATTATGATTTTATTCAAATGAAATTATGATATTTTATTTTGATTGTAATACGTATTGTTAGTAGGAAACAGAGTTTTGTGAATCTTTGTTACTGTACAATTACTTTGGAACAACAAAACCATAGGAGTTTCCGAATTTTATGTATAATTAAATTTAGAGTGATAGTGATAGGCATAATGATCATCATTGTTATCATGATAATCATATAGTGGTTATATTATTAATTTAGTGATAGTATTTGAAGCAAAAATTAATAGGTAAAGTATATTAGCATAAAAATAAAAGAATTTTTTATAAAAGCTTTATTTTCTTATTTTGTTTTCTATTAATTTATGTATGGATTTATCTTCCACAGATTTCTGAATAATATTTCATTTACTTGCAATTTTTTCATTAATTCATGTCATTCGTATCATAGACACTTATTATCTTGTTTACGAGTGTCAATGATGCTACTAGGTTTAAGCAAGTGTTGCTCTGTAAAAAATGGCATAAAATTAAGAATCGTTATTGAGGTGATTCATGAGTTGGGGAAGTAACCTTGAACGATCAATTAAGTTAAATCTGACTATGGTGACTGCGGTTAATGCTTCTCAACTAGCCATGCGTCCTAGATTCTTCAAGTTTCTTTTAACTTCTTTATTCTAGTTACTTTCTATAAACATAACGATAGTTCATTTGTTGCGTATTGTGATTTGACTTGGAAAATTTATTTATACTTACACGTATCAGTCTGTTAAATTTTTTAACATTCGGGCCGTCATACTGTATACGATAAAAAACAAAGCGTAATGTATTATCAAGGACCGTTACGAAAACAAGTATTTTTCATTAGAAATGTAAATGCAAGATTCATTTATTGTTAGGGAATACGTACATGCTTCATAAATGCGATCTGCACGCGTTGATTCATGATGTCATCCGTGTTATTGAGAACGGTTCGTTTCACGCTTGTTTATTTCCGAACGAATTGTTCACGGTTTTTTTTCTAAACGAACCCTTGGAAATCTCGAGCTTAAAACTCGAATAGTTAATACTCTGTGTTAATACCGTGAAGAGTTTTCGTAAGTGGAATAAACTATGTAATCGTATCAATGTGTAATTACTGTGTGGATTAATCATAACATTCAACGCATCCATTACACATGATATGTGTTTACATTTATAACGTAGGTATGAGTTTAGATACTAACACTACATTACACGGCTTGGGAACAAGAATTTTTTGGAGTTGGGACCTCAAACTCTTTGAAACAAAATCAAAATTTCAAAAACAAAATCTTTTGAAATTTATTTCACACTGACTGTTTATTTCATTATAACATTTTATATACAATAATGTGTATATTATTATTTCTATAGGTATGTATATTAATGTATATATATTATAATATCTGCATAAATATGCTAATTGAAGTTTTGTTAGTATACTTGGGAAATGCAAAAAAATAGTCTTAAGAAGATTTTTTATATACTTAATTTTTGCAATAAAACATTGAGTAACACTCCTGAAACTGTGTTATTTTATAATGTTTACAGAAAAATTTGCATGTGATTTCTTACTATTTCCACATAGTATGTAGTCTGACATACCAGAAAAGCTTAAGGAGACATCAGCGGTAGTTCATATATTTCTTTTATATTTTATTTAAAAACAAAAATAAAAAGGTGCTGAATTCAACAATTTTTATTTAGTAGAAAATACAAAGAATTAAAATTTAAAGCGAGATTTTCGAAAAATGTTCCATTTATTACAGGTGTAAATTAAAGTAGCAAAAATTATTAATAATATTTAATAATTATCATCCAATCCTGGACTAAATAACTTATTTTCCGTTAATTCTATTATTTTTGTATTTTTAGTGATTTTTTATTCCTTCTGTATTGCTTAAATTATTTTTAGTAATAGTATTGAGCCTTATTTAAAAATGTGTTTAAAGAGGACTAATTAAATCACGTTACGTTCATTACAAACGTTTATTATAATATTTCGTGAACATTTTGCAGTATAGCATTTTAGTAAATCACCATGTGTAAGATCTTCAATTGCAATGAAGACCATTTGCAGGAAATCAGAAAATACCAACAAAACTGAAACAGTTCGAGAAACATTCAAAAAACCTTTTCACAGAACGTAATCAAAAGATACAGTACCATCAAGTAAAAGCATTTCTGAAATCTCGATTACTTTATCTTTCTCAGTTATTCTTTTACCAAAACGCGCATCTCTACTAATCAGGTCACCGATTTTATCATATTTTGCTTGTTTCCAAACTTGAGCGCTTATCAGCTTCATTAAAAACGACTAAAACCACCAGAAGCAATTATTCAATTATCTTCATTATCTCAACGATAAAACGAGCTCCAGCGGCTCGCGCGTCGTTAACCCGACGAATCGGGCCAGAGCGACACCAAGCAGACACCTTATCTGCGAGTAACGAAAAGAATCGTGCAGGGACAACGCGATGCGGATAATAAACCGAATGTCGTGAAACGCGCGAGGTATGCCAAGAGTGGAACACGGGTAGTGCGCGAGATGCGAGCGACGCTAGAGGAGGGAGGACGCTGGGCTCGGGGCGGTGGTGGGAGGGGAGAGGTTAGGATTAGCTGAGTTGTGTGCGTTGGATTTCCGATTTAGACGGCGAGCGGCGCACACTCGACCAATAATCCCGGATTAATCCTAGGTTCGACTGTATATATGTATACGCACGCGTACCGATTCACAGAATGGCACACAGCGCTGCGGACGCGTATCCTCGCGCGGCGGAATAACGAGCACACTCGCAAGAGGCGCTCATGGAGTCCGGTCAAACCGAATGAGCGGAGTGTCTGCGTGCACGCTACACACCTAGCCCGGGATATCCTGACTGAAGGCGCAGTTGCGCGGACCTGCCACACCAACAGAGCCTGTATACGTGCGCGTCGGTACAGCGTGCCGGGCGACGCGGCGGGTAGCGGGAGAGAGAATCAGGCCGCGGCGCCAAAGGATTTGGCTACACGCACACAAAGCCTCGCGCGCCCGCGCGGGCATACATCGACGCAACGGCCAAAGATAATCCTCACGAATATAGAACCCGGATAATCCCCGTGTAGGGTGGTATATACGTTTGCTGGACGAAGCCGCGTGTGCGTGCTCACGTACGGTCGCGTACACTTATCACCGGCACGGGATGATGGTCCCCAGAAAAGGGTGGCGTGGAGAGAACCGGTGGTGGGGGTGGATCAAGGGAGACGGCCGGGAGGGGAAAGGACTATGGCAGAGCACACAAGGTTTAGAGGCTAAGCGGCTCATCCCCCGGGAAGCTTTACATCCCGTTCTGATACGACGGGAATTCTACGAACGATTCGAAAGATATATCCTCTTTGTGTGTGGGGTCGAGGTGCGCGCGAGCGCCCCGCACATCGGTTTCAATGGAAATATTGGACGGCGCGAAAGAGACGTGGCGTAACGCTCGACGCTCGTCGCGAGCCTAACGATCGCGACCAAGTGCGATGTTTTTAAGGATTCGTGTTTGTTGGCTCGCTTGAAAAGCAGCTCGAGGCTTTCGCGGGCTCCTGGGCGCTTCTCGTTGAGGCTGTGGGGTTTGAAAGATGTCCATCGTAAGAGGTCCTTCTTTCTTGAAATTGAACGCTATTTTGTGTTGTTTCGTTACTGGATGCGCGATACGGGTGGTTACTTGCCCTTTGAATATGTACTTGTAATTTATACTTGTAATATTTACTTGTAATGTAAAGTATAATAAACACGATGTTAGTAGTGGAACAACGGATCACAATAATCTATATACATATATAATAATAGATTTACTGATGTGCATCGGCACTAAAACATAAATTGTTCGACATATCGACGAATGCGCCCTTGCAATTTGTAATAGGAGAATATAGATCAGTTACTGTTCCGTAGTTCTGACGTTAGTATATACTATGCATGTATATTATAAAAGATGAATCCTTTGGGTTGTATAGCAGGTAAAATACACCGAATTATTTTATACTACTGCTGTATTTGTACTAAATGTTATTCCTACGAAGTATTCTATAAATGGTGCATTAGCTGGGAAGGGCACAATTCTATGTATCATAAGAAATAAAAAGTATAGAATTATCTTGTACGCAAGTATTATATCTACTTGACTAATTCGTGACCCAATATAGTTCATGCAATCAAATTGTATTTTACATATGTACATTTTACATGTGAAACTAGTTGTGTATAAAGAATGTAGAATATATCTTTTTATTTTGTTAATCTTTTGTGAAAAATATATTTTTCATTTTTTAGTTATTTTTATTTAACAAATTTTCAATCTCTTTTTGTTTAAGAAAGGGTCTGGAATGGCAAAATTTCATTCTATATTCTCGACTGATTTGTTCATACAGATTTATTTATTTGTAACACTAGTAAATAATTTTCTTTTGAAAATGTTATAAAATTATGATGTAACATAATGGAACTTAGAAACAAAGAAATGAATTCACTATTTTTGTTATTATACTCTTAACATATACCGTGTCTCATTTACAATAAACATCTGGATTATTTTTGCTCATACTGAAAGTAAGAAAAAATGATTATTAAGAGGAGTCGATGTTTACTTTAAAACTCGCATATGGTTGGTAGTGGTAAGAGATTCGGATGATGTTGCCTTGCTGATCATTCCACTGTTATCGACACTTTTTGCGTATTAATATTTCGGTTTTATTATATCATGCTATAACTGTTCAACGACTTGATTACATTAAAACCTTAATGTGACCTTAAGGAATGAAATATTTTGTCACATACTTCGACACCTATAATTTATAACAAAATTCTGGCATAATTCTTTTATGATCGTCAAATTGACATCTTGAAGCTTTTCTTATAAACTCCATATAAACCTTTTTAGTTATTTTTTTCTATTTCCAATTCCAATACAAACTATAGAGATAGCTATTCTAAGAAATACATCAGGTGTACCAAATATCTTATTTTCCGCTATTTTAACAATATATATTTTTGTAAAAATATAATATACGATTTTAAGTATATTTTAATTTATAGAAGATTTTATGTATATATTTGAATGATTCAAATTAGCATGAATAAATTAATTGATTAATGGAGTGGGCTTAAAAGTTGAAATACATATAGTACCTATATTTACGAAATTGTATACATCACTAATGATTTTTATCATTTTTATATAGTTTGATTTTTATTCTTATAAGAAGAGAAGTTAAAAATATACGCGAATAGCCATATATGTACATGTGACTATGGAGATAATCCACGTACATTTGCACAGCTGAACTGATTAAAATAAATCTAAATCTCCGTTTATAATGCTTATAACGTTTAAGTTGTTGCTGTGATACGATATGTAAAAATAAACAGACAGATGCTGCAGTAACACCAAATTTATTATAACTGTATATTATAACAGTTGAAGGACAATCTCAATAACTTTGTTTTATTACATTTCAATTGTGAATATGCCTTTATGCAAACAAAAAGCTTTTTAAATCTTCTTCTCAGTATGTACTTGTAAATAATTGGTAACTTAAACTTTTAATTTTCTATTTAGTCACGAATAAGATAAACAATTGATGACCACTTTGTTATAAATGAACAAAAACCGCAATCTATTAATCATTAATCCGCGTTGTCACTTACAGTAAAACAAAGTTACGTGTAATAGAAGTATAATCGATTTGTTAATCATCTGTACTATGAAATAAATTATTTAAGAAATATATATCGATAAAGTACGGATTTAGTATTTAACCGGCATTCTTTGGAAGTAAAACTGAAATATTTATAAAAACTCGTGCCTTTTTAGAAGAATTTCCCCTGGCGCACTATTTTCTGCAGTCCCATATGGATTTTATCACCAGCGTTTCTCTTCTCGCAAAAGAAAAATACGAGGATGCATTCGCGGAGGCCCACCACCCGTGACCATAATCTTAATCCTGGATTAAATGATCCGGGGTTTGTATAATCCAGCCGTTTTGTCCCTGAAACGAATCTCGGGATTAGAGAGTCTAAAACCTCGTAGTCGTACTACGATGATAAATCCGTGGATCGTATGGATTTATTAGCGGAATACGTAATCTTAAATACATAGTAATAAAAGGCACGTGAAAAGTTTACTGATCTTGATACATTTCAATGTTGCCGCCGTTACTCTGTGACTGGTAATAAAAATGATTTGAATATACTTGGAATAATTTCAACAGTGGATAATAATGTCACATCCCTACATTTTTTGATCATAATTAATTAAAAACTGTTGTTTAATATTGCATTTTTCTGCGATATGATGAGAATTATTTTTTTTATTCATAAGATACTTTTATGATTTAACAAATATATTCTGTGATACATGTCGGGGAGAAATTGAGTAAAATAACGCGCACCTTGTGTTTTCATGAAAATTAATATTGAATTTCTTAATGAAAAATACAAACGTTAATGTTATTATATCGAACGCATAAATTTTCTGTGCAGATCATGTACATCACTGATGATCCACATTATCTACTATATGAAAATATACATTGATGCGTGACACAAATGATTGGAAAAGAAAATTTTGTTTTAACTTTACTATCTTAAATAACAAATTAAATTTTAACATAAATTTTCATGTTGCAGTGACAAAAATAAATATACTTGTATTTGCAAATTCATTAAATTGTCATTGTAACAAGTATAAAATATTTATTTCGCTTTCTTATTGAGAAGAACATTTCTTTTGTATATGTGAATTCATTGTGTTGAATTGAATATATTAATTTGCTATGATAGTTATGAAATACTAATCATTAAATTTGACAATTTCTACTTGTTACTACCAAAATATTACATTACATAAGTTGCTCATTTATTATTATTACTATATTATATTACTTCGATCACAAAGTCAATTATGTTAAATTCAAGCATGCAAAAACGTAAGTATGTGCATTTGTATTTATTTTTAAGTTTTATTTTTATTTTTTATTAATTTTATTTAAGGGTTTGAATGAACCTAAAACTCGATACATGATTTTTATTGATTTCAATTGTACTGTGTTGTTATAGTAAAATATTAAGTATATTTAATTATTAATTCAAAAATGTAAAATATTTCAGTTGTAAGTATACAGATAAAAATATTCGCACTGTGATTACTAATTGCTGTATCAATTATAAATTGTGACTATATTTGTGTAAATTACCATCTTCGTAAACAGTTTTACAAAAAAGATGTTTAAAGCGAAATATACTGAAAAAATTCATTGAATTATGAATGACACAAATATTTCAAAAGATTTTGTAAAATTTTGTTTTATTTCATACATCTTAAATGCGTAATATCTGCACTTTATTCGTTATTCAATGAAAACGTAAGCACCTGCATAATGTTATTTTCAGTACGTAATGCAATTAATTAAAGTTATAAATCGTAATCCTGAATAATAAAAATATTAATTAATTGCATCATACTGTGTCAATAATAATTACAAGTACAATAAAAGACTACAATGTTTTCTACAATGACCAATTCTATATGTTTATCGCATCAAAATGTTTACTATGCGAATGCTTCTGTCATTCACCGTACCTTCAACATGCACTGCGAATATAAATTAGGGTTATTGTAGTAGCGTTGATACATCACAACATGTAATTTTAATTGTTCGTATCTTAATTACATACAAAATCTACATTAAAATACTTTACACGTATCATCAATGGGTTGTAAAAATGTTTAGTTCATCCTGTAAAAAATTGTCAAAAAGAGTATTATATATAAATTTGAATAGAATTTAAAACATGAAGAAAAGGGAATTTTATTTAATTTCTATGGCTTTATCAATGAAAATATTTACTTATATATAATACCTGCCTTATTATTAAATTTTTGCACATTATGTAGGTACATCAAGCAAAATTTTAAGTATGCAATAACCAAAGTCAATTAGTCAAGACATTCTTTTTTTATTAATGCTGTTTAACTTAGATTAAAAGTATTTGTTAATACATACAAAATATAACATCAAAATATATCTTAAGTACCATCCAATATTCAAGAATACACGTACAGCAACAGGGTGACAATAGCTTTCATGCGATAGCTCCAGTTACTTGTGGTAAGCGCGAAAACTTCTCGACAAATTGTCGCGACGAGTTTCTCGTCTCAGGATAACAGAACGTAGGCGAGGATACGGCCACGTGGAGGAGGTCCTTCTTGGCGTGCACCTTCGCAGGAAGCGTTCTTAGCCTGTTGCGTCTCGTGACGGGAATAAAAAGCAAACGACCGGGAGTCTGAGTTTTTATGCACGAAGGACAGCACAATTTCCTGGGAAATGCCTGCAACGCGTCTGACTACCGATGGATTTTACAGAGATTGGGGTAATCTCCGATTCGAGAATTGGGATAAAGAGCGGACACAGACATCAGGCTCGCAGGAAAGGCGAAAGTAGAACTCGCTAGCCGCGACATCGCGAGATATGAGGGCCTGATCCCAGTGGATTTCCAGGCTTCCAGGCGCACTGTCGTCTTGGAACGTAGTAGGCGCGTCCTGTAGTTCTTGTTCTGTGATCCTAATGCTCAAGGGTCATTCTATACCTTTTTTTACCTGTCCACTCTCCTTCTCGCTTAATATATCGCACATTGTCGAGTTATCCTTAAGACGATAGCAACAACGATCAGACAAGTAGCAGATGATATTATCGAAAACATTGGAGGTTACAACTCTTCATAGTTATAATAGTAAGTACTTTCCTACTAGCTTCAGCGTCCTATTAATACTAATCCTAACTAATGTTAATAGTAAACTCGATACTGGAATAAATATTATACAAATATTACATAGATATCGAACTGCATATCTACAAGTTCAAGAATGTCACACATACTCGCGCTATTGCCAACTATATTTTTTTGCTGTTTCAAGCTTTCTAACCTCGATTTTCAAAATTCAACGGCGTGATTGTTGCGCGATGCGATGCGTGTTCCTTTCCCGATTCAATCGTTCGTTCCATGCATGTCGTTCAATTATCATATTCATTGCGTCGTACTCGATGCACACGCGCGTTTCCATGTGTACCGGTATCGATCGATGGTTCATAATTCGTAGACCTACTAGACGTCCCTTGTATTAGGTAAGCATATTTCGCCAGGAAGTGTCCTGTCCTTGTTCCCTCCGCTGCGCCCTGCGCGGTCCGTGAGATCGCCAGTATCCTGGTGTCCTACGTAATCGAAAAATATGTAAATAAGGTCCTTTGTCTGATACCCGTCTCCTTATTTTTGCGGATGGGACAGTAGAAGAGGCGGAAAGGTATTTCGGAGCACGTCCTGGATTCTGGAAATGGTTCGTGACCCAAATAAGGGCTTTTGTAGTACCCAAGTGACCAGGATAGCAGGATCGCAGGACGTCTTGTCCTTACGCACGTGCTTTGCCACGCACCCTACAAATTCTCGCCATTTATCCTCCGTTCTCCCCTTATTCTAGCTCTTTTCCTCCTTACTTTCGACATATGCCCTGTCTTGTAGTTCGTTTTTTTATTGTGTTCCATTTCTCCTTTGCGTTGTTCTGTTTAATCCACGTTGGATTTTCTCTTGTGTCAATATTTTTCGTGTCACGTTGGCTTTACTTTCTACGTTATCTCTTTCTTTTTCTGTTACTTTTCTATACAAGTATAATGTAAATGATCTCATTAGTGTTAATGTTCCCAATTAATAGTCAGTTGTCGTTTTATTTAATTGAGGGGTGTCAGATAAAACTGTATATTTATTAAAACATTAAAATATGCAAATTAAAAATATCTTGCTTACTACTTAATACGTTATTCTGTTATTGAGCAAACGTAAGTAGTATAAATGTGTGAAGGAGTTGACTAAGAGAACACAGTTGAAATTGCTAGAACGGTAACGGGGACATAAAGTGATCGGTGACATAAATAGGAGACATAAATAAGCCAATAAAAGGGTTATCGGACTGCATGTCATTATTACTAGAACTTTTATGTAAACATTCACATCATGCCCCAAAATTGACTAAATTGGAAACGTGAGAAGCTTAACCATCTCGAATCTTAATCAGTACCTTATACAAATGATTTTAGTTAATAGAAAATTATTACTTATCTTTAAAAGATCACACATTTATTTATTCGATAATAAAGTTATTTACTTCATCTCCAATTTCTTTTGTCAACAGGTAGGTAAATACTATACCTGTTGTGAAATTTTTGTTGACAACTTTTGAACTATTTGATCTTTGCTTTTGATTATAGAATCAGAGAGTGTTACTTCAAAAGATTAATTTGACCAAATTATTGTCTAAAATCTTTGTAAAATATTTGTTAAATTTATTATATACCTACTAAATTTATATGGAATTTTATAACACAAAGAGAAGAGAAAGACAATTTTATTTTGCAAAATAAAAATCTATTGTCCGGTCTTTCTTATTATATTTATTAATAAATAAGATAGTGTACGGATTCTTGTTCAAATTGTTTACTAAATTACGTAATATAAACGTCATGTTTATATAATTTCTGATATTGAATAGACAATATTTATTAGAGCATAATCATTCGCTTACGCAGTATAACTGCGTAACTGTATGAATAATTTCGTCCGCTGCTGTAGATATAGGTATACTTAATGTGGTTTAGTCATTCTAGCAGGAAAATTCTAAAAGTAAAGTGAAGTTTGTTCATTGAATTTCATTGGTTTCTTCGAGAACTTTTATGTTCTAGTAACATCTTTGATTTATTACTCGTCTTTCCCAAAGAGACATGTAATCGTGTGTACTGATATTAAATTAATTACTCTGTTTCTATCATACGTCTAATCCTGCTCTAAATAATCTTCTGGATTGCATAATCCTGTCATTTAAGACTTAGACTTACTAATCCTTGCAGCGCCTTTGGCAAGCAAAACGTTAAGATTGTATAATCTTAGGGATTATTTAATCCTGGTTTAGCGGAAGGACGACCGGAGCTATTACGTGAACGCGCTTTTCTCATATTTCTTGTAAAACAACTCGCAGATTTGTAACCGTGGTGGTTCCTGCATTTTAAAAACTGACAACTCTAATAGTTTGCGTTTGAAAAATCGAATTGTTACTTTATTCACAGTTTGCATTCGGTACCATTTCAAAGTTTTATATTCACGTTGAATCGGAATACGTTGACAATAAACAAATATGACTTACGTTCTTTATGCTATCTATAATAAAATTCATCCTTTTTCTATCGGATTGCATCTCAATTGAGATCCATTTAACGTAATGCAATTAAAGTTGTAGTTTACGTTTAAACCATATGAAATCGATTAATAAAACATTTTTTAAGGAATCCCTATAAGATAATGAATAAATAAATTTGAACTTCCATTTCGAATCCGATCGAGTGTAATACTGTCCGAAGCTGTACCTAATGGAACGAATTTCCAAAATTGTTAAAACTTCCATTTTGTCTGTAAAAGAATAACAAATACCACGATAAGAGACTTATGTGATAAGTCTCAATGCTTCGAAACAGTTCACTTCATTGAATTTCGTCGTTTATTTTATGAACATATTGTAATATTATCAGAATAAATTAAAATTTCAAGTCCAATATGTACCTAATTGGAATGAAATAACATAATATTGCAATATTATTGTATTGAGACTGAATAACATATGGGTTTACTAACATTGATTATCACTTTTTGGCCTAAATAATTGTATCCACGGAAACATAACAATATAATAAAGTAGCTTTTAATTCTGTGAAAAATCACAGATTATCGGTGACCGTAGTCGATATTCTTTATCTGAAAGGAAAGTCAGTTTTCGAACTAATGTCTTTGTTCAAATGTTCGTAATTATTATGCAAGGTACATTTGTAATTGTGTAATTTTTTCTAAATTTTCTTAAATTTATTCCTAAACGAAACGTACTTAAATGATTAAAAAGCGTAATTACAAACACCAAAAAGTGGATGTTAAAACGGGTAATTACCTAATAATACAATATCAGGTACAGATACAATTTATCTATAATACAATTTGAAAATTATGAGAACCGTTGTATAACATGCTGTTATTAGAAGACTTTTGCATAGACATATTAAAAGTTGAAAACGTCTCTATTATAAAAAAATAAAAAAATGAAGACACTGGCACATGACAACATATAAAAATTATCAAAAGTAATATGAATAGAGAATATAAAAATTAGCGAACTCTGAAATTTTCATGAAACGGTTTTAATTTTTAGTACTGTTATGTGTCATTTTATTTCTGTTATTACTTGAAATAAAAATGTCGTAAAAAAGTCGAATAAAATTTTCATTCGTGTTAGTTTACATTTAATGTCACAAATTTAAAAAGTATCAAAACCCATTAAAAGAGATATATTTTTTTATTTCTAGAATTAAAATTACAAATTTCGTACCTATTAATTTCTTCATAAAATTCATTCAGTAACGTAATCGACACAAGACATTTCGTGTCTTGCGAATATTACATTATAATAACAAAATTGAGATTATGAAAATCAGAATGAATATAAATTATAAACAATTATCTCAAACCGAAGAATGGCGGATTTTAATCAGTTTCGTGAATGCATACTCTAAGTATAAAATTATTAAAAAATGTCGTACTTCGAACAATCTTTAAGAACTACGATGATCCTTTTGTATCTTCAGCAAGCTGGTGGTTCCTTTTTAACCTTCTCCGGCGCTCCTGTTCTCCTGGGAGAAGGAGGTCACACGGTAGCCTTACCCACATTCCCGTACGATAAAGCGGGAAACCCAACAGGGATGGTGTCATCTGACAACAAACGTAAAGATGTCGGACACCGCATTCGAATCTGTGTAGGATACATCCGGTACACGCAGCTGATGGCGATTCAAAGGGGATGTACCGCGGTGGTAGAATCAGGGTTACAGAATATTGGAGGATCTCTGGAGATCCTTGCAAGCGATTGCCGCAGATTTCTACGGGATGTAGGACAAGAAACTGTGTCATAAAGTCCTGGTAGTGAAACTCCTGGTAAATCTGGATAAATCCGTGAAAGCTTGGTGCAAATTATTTATGACGAACAGGAAACCATTACATGATCGGTTTAAGGTTTGAAACCTGTAGTGTTTGGATGAATTACCTAAATCGTCCTGGAAAAGTTTCATTGTATACATTTATATTACTTTGAAAACTTAAACGTATTGGAATATATTTGATCATAAGTAATTTTGTACATTTTTCAGTAATCTGTATTTAAATGAATATGAAAGTAATAATAAGATTGAAAGATAAGTATTAAAAGCATCATTTTAGAAAAATTTAATACTGAAACTACCAAACGGGTCAAAATGATTAAAGAAATTGATTTAGTAATACGCAAGCTAAATTGTAAATCAATTAAAGTCCCAATAGATGGACTCTTATAGTTTCTGTAGAGGAATTTCAAAAAGTCAATTTAACTGATCAGTAGTTTTAATATTAAGGTATAGTTAATTATTTTTTGTGATTTGTATAATATATATAATGTATTATGCATTGCGCTGCCCAATATGATTAAAACAAATAATACGCTAATCAAGACGTTTCCAAACAGTTTTATCTTTAATTTTAATCCTCATATGCTGAAGCTTAGCGTGACGCTGAAGCTTCACTTTTTATATTCGTCACGGTTCTACATATGTAGAGTATAACGATTATTTTATTAGAAGATTCCATGATAACGTAATCTTATCGGTGATACTACAGATAAATTAAAACGATCGAAAAGAATGTGAACGACAACTGGGGAGCATGCATTATTTCTGATTATCCTGAGTGTAAGAAAAATAGAGGCGTGAAAGTTAACATTTGAAATTTTTCTACTCATGTGGTATATATAAACACTTACAATTCAGCAAACAGTACGTTTCATTTTATATTAACCCCTTACCTTATAGTTGTTCTCATAACAGCTCTCATCAAGAAGCGAAAAAGAAAAAATTTTATATTTATTCTACAAACCAAAAGTCAATAATAGAAAGACAATCGTTCACTTTAACTAAAAAGGGTAAAATAATATGTATATTCATAAAATTCAGTTTCGATCTTTTGTACTCAATTTATTTTCAATGATGTTGAGTGTAAACTTGTATTTGTTTCTAGGGAAATAAATAAAAGCAATTTACAGCGGTAGAATTTAACATTTTATATATTCAAAATTTATTATTATTATTATTATTATTATTATTATTATAAGATTTAATTTTTACAATATTTTAAAGTGTGTTGCTTTTTACAGTACTATAAATAAGGTATAATAAATTTGTATTGTCAATTCCAGCATGACATATGACTGTACAGGGTTAAACCACTACGAATGCATCTTGATATTACAGGGCAATGTATAAAATTACTTTATACAATGTCATTTTCAAAATCGTAAATAAAAGGACTCATTCCAGAAACATTCGATACATTCAAACTCCCGAATTCCCTTACAATTGAAAATTTATATCTCTATATAAAACACTCACATAATTATTAAAATGTTATTCTCTATTTGTAATTAGAATAGAAACTAATTTGTTTAGTCCGTGAATCCATGATGCAATAATAAACTAAGGATAATCGGCAAAGGATCCTTCCCGGTAGGAGTTCCGAATGATTCCTTCAGCACTTATAGGTTCCTGATAATAAAACCCCCTATACTCTGTCTAAATCTAGGATCAACGTGATCCTGAGGCTCTCCCGTCCACTCCTTTCGCAGGACGCCGCGCGTCCAGTCTATAGAACCCTGATACGGAAAGCCCTTCGATTTCAACCGAAATAGGATGCCAAGCAACCTGCCGCCACAGCTTTTCGGTTTCTTTCATACTTCCCTACTGACTTAAGGATTCGCTTATCCTTAAAAGCCTACCATCGGTCCTGGCGCCAATCCTGGCATCAGACGATACGTTCCTTCTCACGCAATCAGGTTTCTACCGAAGAAGGTTGCCAGGATAAAGGAGAATTGTATTCTTTCCATTTGGAACCGCCTTCGAACACGATACGGAATTACAAAATACTTTTTTGTCGCGATTAAGCTTACTTTGTACGTGACTCGTGACTTTACAGCCGGGATGATGTCTCAGTATTCGTGTTCTTCTAGTAGTGGAACGCGAATCAGGAGTCGTGTTTTATGTACGTAATTCCGATCATATATTACGTTTGATACGTCAAATATATCAACGGTGAATGCGCATATGTATATTTATATTTTGTCTTGATACGTCCGTTCACATTTGAAGTGGCGGTATCCGCGACGCGAAGTGTCAATGAAACGGTATTCCGGAATTTGATGAACGTCTTCAAGATCAATCACGCGACGTTTTCTACATTGGTGGAATATAAAACCGTAATAAATTCGCAGATCATCGCTCGGAAAGAAGTCGTCCTTTCCTCGAGTTAATCCTTGATCTCCGAAGCAGAACGAAATAATCTGAGATTAAGGCTCGTCCTACGACATGCCTGAACAAACGATGTGCACATCGTGTGTGTACGCATGCATGTACCTTTGCCTCTGCGCAGGAAAAAGTGAGAAGGGGAAGCAGAAATGAAGAGAGAGAGAGAGAGAGAGAGAGAGAGAGAGAGAGAGAGAGAGAGAGAGAGAGAAACTGATACTGGAGAATGAGAGAAGGCAGAGCCTACAGGAGACAAGAAAAATAGTAGGGAGAAAGGAGAGAAAGAAACGCAGAGGAGTCCCGATGCGAAAAAAAAGGCTCGGGACACGATCTTAACTTTATCGAATGGGGACCGCCACAAATCTCGATCTTCCTGCTTAGCCGGATGGCGCTCCCAGCTGAACGGAATAGGGGGAAAGGGAAAAGGAAATAATTTCCCTAGGTCGACCTGGTTAAGATTCATAATTTACGATCTTGGAAATAATCCGTGGCGCGGAATAGACGGGGAAAAGGGGCTAGACTCCGGAGGGGAGGGAAAAGTGTGTATATGAAAAAAGAGAGCGGAGGTAGGACTTATCCTTTGATCCAGGATTTATTTAACTACGGTCCCAGCGCGAGCTTATCCCGGGGGAGGTTTTAGCCATCGAGGGGCCACGCTATTGATTTTTAGCTCAAGGATTAAAAGCGCACTTCCGTGATGCTGTGTGCAGGTTCCCGTGTGCACGAGTGTGTACGTGCGCGCGTGTGTATGTGCGTGTGGCGGTCGAGTGTGTGCGTTACAAAATAATCATGAGCGCACACGTAGAGACGAATACAGGTACATGTTTTAGGTGCGCATCGTGAGTGGGACGCGAAATGTGTACGATAGTATATTTCTATTTGCGCGTGGACGTAAGAATGATGGACGTTTGCCCTTTTACGAGGAAGAGAGGGATGATTGAATTGTAAATGCGTGCGTGGAGAACATTATGTTGTTTGGTATAATTAGTTTGTGTAAAAATGTTAATCCCTTTGGGAAAAATTGTTTTGTTCGCAAGAAAGTACAATTTATCGGAGGTATGGAAAAACCCGGTTTCGACCAGTAGAGGTGTGTAAAATGTAATATAAAATGTAATATAGCCAGAATAGTTTTATTTCCTTAAGTTAAAAAATAATTAAAAAGTGGTTTTCAACAATTTCAACAAATGTGAAAGTATTTTAATTCAGTTTAATTCATAACAATTTATATTAATCTCTTACGCTATGATTTCTTTCTCATCTCTGATCTATATGACTACTTTGTCATTAATAGTTTATTGGGAAAAGAGAGAAATTCTAAGCGTATTCTATGTTTATGTTTGCTTAAGTGTAATAATTTATTACAGAAGAATAATGTTTACTTTTAATTCGCATGAATCGAGTAGTATTTAAGTTTGTTAAAACTTGTTGAAAATCTTCACTACGAGTCTGACAGGTTGTTGTAAGGCAAGGGGTTAATAATAATTATACGATTGAAATTAGTAGGATAAGTCGAGGCGAATCGTATCAGTTTAGATTTAACAGTGAAGAACTGATAGTTAAAACTTATAATCAACATTTTATTTAATACGTTTCTTATTAAAACACGTTCAGCTTTAATATCAGTAAAAAAATTTTTTAAGAACTTAAAAATCTTCGTTTTATAAACAAAAACTGAAAAATGAGAAATATCGTCCTAAAGTCAGGGGTCTATAAAGGGGTCTATAAAGGGGTCCATAATATTGACTATATTACGTTTTATTTTATTGTATTATATATTTATTATATGAAGCAAAACTTCTTGTTTTAAGGTTTCAGGTGGAGACTTATTTGTATTATCCCGGAGAAAAGTGAGAGTGTTTGGAAAATGGTTGTCGTAGAAATATATGATTAGCTTTACAGAAGGTTGGGATATAGAAAGTCTACAACCAAAAAATTAATTATATTTGTTACAAGTACAATAAAACTTAATGTCTGGTTACCCGTATTTACATTTAACACTAGGTTTACGGAATGCATTAATTTGACGCATATTAAATTTTGTAAACA
This sequence comes from Nomia melanderi, assembly GCF_051020985.1. Taxonomy (NCBI): domain Eukaryota; kingdom Metazoa; phylum Arthropoda; class Insecta; order Hymenoptera; family Halictidae; genus Nomia; species Nomia melanderi. The sequence goes on from NC_135010.1 coordinate 2,224,076, forward strand.
CTACTTGGTAAACGTTCATGTCGATTTCGATTAATGCAATTACGCGAATAAATATCCTAATAGTCTATTTGTAAATTTCTAATTTCTAAGATCTATATGAACGAATATCAATATTTCTAGGAACAATAGAATAAACTATATAATAAACATTCGAAAAAGCTTATATATTTATATATACACTAATAAGAAAAAAATATGTAATTTAAATAAATTTAATTGAAATGTTTTTTTAGACATATCAAAAAATATTCTTAAGTGTAAGAAAGGTATGAAGGTATTCAAGTATTAGCTTCTAATTATTTTAAAAAAGTATTTATTAATTCTTCTGCCATCGGCCGTTTTAACAATAATATTTTACAAATTTTCATGTTAGGTATTTAGTTAGTTTAAAAAAAATCTATAACTGATTGTAATGCGATTGCAATTACATTTTAATTCGTCTTATTATAATATTTTCGTCACCACTTATTGTTTAAAATTGAAAAAGTTAAAAATTACGATTGCAAATTAAAAAATAAAATGTATAAGTATGGATTTATAAATTTTTAACCAGCAATAAAGAATTTAAAATTCATTTCGTATATTTGTTACAAAATAAAATATTTTATCTAAGTATATAATTTGCTATATAATTTTATATTGTATTCAATAATAACTTCAAACATGAAACCTAATATTCTACTAAATATAAAATGCTCATAATTTGCTATATATGGTACTTATATAAGATGACACAGTAGCTACTACTTAGTTACGTTAATGGTTGTGCAGAGAAGGATTAACACAGAAATATACATAATTAAAACATTAATTCAATTATACACAATTAAACGTTTAAGAATTAAAGTATGTCACCTAGCAGTAAGTTGTATAACTTATAATATAAATAAGAAGTATGTATATATAAGTGTATATTATATTTAATTCATAGGTAAAATGGGTAGTAACTATTTAATTTATAATAAGAACGTTATTTAGTGCATGAATTAAAAACCATACATATTAAAAATCATATTATCAAAATGTGTAAAAAGTATATAAATTATACACAAACATTTCAGTGAAGCATAATATTTCAAAAGAATCTTTCAAATTAGCTTTATCTAAATAGTATAGAAGTATTAATTCTGTAACACGCAAAAATCCTTAAAAGACAGATTTACGTCAGCAACGGCTATTTTAAAAAGTCACGATTACATGATTATGATCACGCGTAAGATTTAAAATGATAATCACGGATAATCTGAGTATAAGTTCGCACTTTCATCTGACTTATCGCTTGAAGATTATCATTATCGCTAATCAAATCTTATAGTTCGCATTATCCAATTTTATGTTATATTCTTCATTCGCGATCCTTATTGAATAAGATTGCGATTTACTTAATTACGTATTACGAGCCAAGTGTGTTTGCGACTTACAAAATGATAAGAAGTGATACACGTTATATTTTGTATCCCGAAATTGAATGCTACCTAATTTCATAATGAACGATAGCGGTAAAGTGTGATCGGTAAAACTCATCTCAAAGTGGTGGTTTTAATCTTCTCGCAATGTAAAATTCAATCACATTGCAGCTTCACAGGAAATAAACGTGGGAGTTCAATGAAATGCTTGTGCGAAAAACATTTTGTGAATACAAACCGTTACGAGTAACACACGTTCGAGTTCATTCCATTTACCAGTTAATTTTTAATTAACAGTACCATAAAACAATCTTGGTTTCATATCGAAAACAATTATCATAATTTTATTTTATAGTCTAAATATTATAGTTAATTTCAATGTATAATTCTGTAATATAAATATAGTATTAATAATTAAGTTAATAATTTTGTAATATTAAGATTTACTTATTCATTTTTACTATAATTTTTTTGATAATAATATAAAAGATAGTCTATGTATAACAATTAGACAAATAAACATTTATTACTGGATCTTAACATTCTGAGTTTATAAATGGATCATTTTCACTTTAAAATATTTCTTATATAATATGTTGAAAAATGTGCAGAAGCTCTTGTTACTCACACATATAAATTTTAAATTAGCTTTAATGAATTGTAATTAAATTTGTTTTTGGTAATTTTTAATTTTTCTTGCCATCCGAACGTTCAAAATTCAGAGATTTGCATTCTGAATTGAAAAAATGTATCTACGTATCACTTTTATTAACTTCATACTCTGTTTGATAGTATACTTTTCGTTTATTTATAGACTTTGTTATTTTTTCAAATTTTGATATTATTATAAATCTCCACATAATATTAAAAAAGCACTAATAGTCATATAACATGTTTTTGGATTCTCTATAAAACGGTAAGTAATTAACTATGCTGTAATATTATGAATAATGTTAAAACTGCAACGCGTATTGATCTCTCTGTAATGCAATACAGTCCTGTTATCTTAATTAATCATGTATGGTCAATGCTTCGCTCTAAGTTAAAGAGAAAATATGAACAACATTTCTATATAAAGTTCAACGATATATTATAAACGTAATTTTTGTTAACACAAAGAATGATTCTATAAAATCCGCATTAAAATTCTTATTTTATTATCTCTGGACCTAAGTATTGTACAGAATGTATGGAAATTCTACATGAATTTATGCCAATGAAAAATAATATGAAAATCTTTTTGACCTTAGCTATATGAAGGAACAGTGATCGATAATGAAATAGTCACTCTTATCTCCTGTATGAATTGTTCCAACATTACATTTCTTAAATTATAAAATATAACATACAATCGTATTACATATTAATCAGCGAAAGTCTTTTTGCCTAGTCATATTGTTTATCATTTTCTAGAATGAAATTATTTACATTCAAGTAATTGTTAATAACATGCGCATGAATAAAAAAATCAGAAACATCATTCATTTTTAGTGTAACTCATTAACCAGATTGAATACAAATTGAACTTAAATATTAACGAACACACAACTCTGATACGCGATTATTCTCATTTTTCCAAATATTATATACGATATTACTTTCTATTAAAATCAGCATACTAGTGAATATTCTCGTTTCTACATATACACTAACACAGAATAATTCCGCAAATAACACAATACATATATATGAAAATAAATCGATTCATTGAACTGTTAATTCCTTATACAATAGCCTGATCACAAATGGCTTTATCACAAAAAATATAATAATGTCTGCTTTTCTTCTTAACACTAGGACTACTTGTGCCATTCAAAATGACTGGTTTTAGTTTCTTTATTTCTCAATGATTGATATCTTAAAAGCATTGAATATTCGAAATGATCTTGAAAATAAATAGTTTTACTGGAATTCTATAATGAATGTCTAAAGAAACTAAAAATAATCTATTGTTACAATTTTTACAGGGATTACATGACAATCATATTAAATTCTCGGTAGTTCTACTGTTAAACACAACTCAACAACTGTTAAACCAGCAGTCACATGAATCCAAACTGCTCACGGATTCAAACTTTATTATCCCCATTACCCGAAAGATACTTTCAATTTCCATCGCCTTTATGTGTAACGACTATTCGCTATTACTCAGTCACTTATTTTTCTCCTACGAAGTTCGTAATATTGTATAACAAGAACTTGCGAACTTTTCTCGATCCACGCAACGAAAGTGACCGATAAAACGGCCGGGCACATAAATCATCGTGTTCATTAAACCGCGTGCAGCATCCACGTTCGCGCACCTTTCTTTTTTCTTTTGCGAGATCTCCCCGTTCCGCGCTGCGCTGTGCTGCCTGGCGAAAGCGTTATCGTGAGCCGCGCGCCGATTCCTTGCGGCGCGGTGCGAGAGCGCGTGCGACCGGCTCAAAGTGCAACGAACGACGCGTCGGAAATCCGAAAGCCGACAATGCAACGCGCCAAGGGGTTGATAAAAAAGTCGCGGCTTACGGGACGCGCATGAACGACGCACCCGATCGACGGCTTTAGGAATATACGGCCAGTTATCTTCACGGGTCACCGGTCACGGCTGCCGGCTTAATCTTCGAGCACGTCCCCCGAGAAGAGGAACAAGACGAAGGAGACGCAGAAGAAGTAGGGTCGACACTTATCTTTATCCGGGCAGCTAACAACTGTTGAGCGCCGGCTGGCTTCTTCGCATCGCCGTCCGATTAGCCGCCTATGTTTTAATCGATGCTTCTAGTTCAATATCGATCCGTAATCTCCTGAGGTGTAATGTCATTCGTGAGAGATGCCATAGTGGCTCAAAATCGTCGAACATTAAGCATTTAATCGAAAAATCATTTTTTGTTTCTGTAGTGTTACATTACTTTTCTATGTATACTATTATTGTAAAACAAATGTGTATTTGTAAACTAAAACCATATTTTGCATTTAATTCACTAAATTTTGTTTGTAATTTTGAACTATTAGTTTTCACTTAATAGTTATTATTAAAAAATGTCCTAAAGTTTACTTATGTTCAGGACATCTGTAGGTGAGGTCCGCTTATGTAAAAACACGTCAAAATCTCAAAATACTGGATCCGTGCGGATATAAATTGTTGAATTTTATAATCTTGAATCTATCTAGAATCATGAGGTGTGTGTTATTGTCATTTTTTCCTTTATTCGGTTATGTGAAATGTATATGTATTTCTAAAATTTATACCAGCTTTTCTTTCCAATACACCTAACTCTCGATTTACACGATAAATTGGTTCCTCGAAAATGTCGTGTAAATTACAATCGTGCAATTCGAATGCACAATTCACATTGAAAAGAAATACACGTGTAATAAATTTAACAAATCCAAATGAAACAGTATTATTTACTTTTTTGTAAAATAAAAAATTATATGTATATAATTTGTATACATATATTTTTTTTTAAATACAAATTCATTAATCCAACAAAATTGCATATGTAATTCACAAAACAAAACAAATATTAATGTAATTTTTGCGTTTGTCTGACCCGACCGTGTTAAAGTGAAATGTAAGAGCCGTGTAAGTAGAAGTTCTTCCGATCTTCTTCAATTGCGTTAAACCGAAATATTGCAATTTGAACGTCGTGTAAATCGAAGGCTAAGTGTATTACGATTTGTTATTTGGTATTTCTATACTATTGGATCAGGGTTTGTCATAAATATTCAACAAAAATTCTATTTAGAAACTGTGGATGTCTATCTGGAGCATAAAGTAAATTACACAACAACCATTCTGATATTAACACTATTCCTACCGCGAGCAGTCAAATGACTGTTTTCAAAATTTCGATTAGAATCTTCTATATACAACGTAATTGAATTGCCTTTATACTTCACGACTTTTCTTAAAATATATGTATAAATCATTTATCAATATTCACACCTTTTTTTATTGTTTATTTTCTGAGAAAAATTTGTAGTCTGTCTTACCTACCACGACCGGCCATTTGACCGGTAGAACGATTTATATCTTTTTGTAATAGTATTCTCTCAAAGACTCAATTCCGATACTATAAAGTCGTTACAAACGAAAGGTAATGCAGTTGTGGCATAATTTTAGCCAAAAAGTGCCTTTCAGGGGCTGCTTTACGGTACCTCCAAGTGTTTACAGTTCTCGCTCGCCTATCGGCCTCGGTAAAATCGGTAAAATCTAAATGTCGGAGATGGTCTTTACAGGTATTTTTCAATATCCTAGATTTAGCCGGGATAAATGCATGTACTTTATATAAAGAATCCACGGGAGAAGAAATTTCGAGGCAGGAATTTTTATTTCAATTGGCAGAAGAACTTGCCATTGAATATCAAAAAGAACTAGAGTTAGGCAAAGAAAATCAAGCAACACCCGTCACAAATACAAGTACAGGTTCACGCGAACGGAAACCATGCCAAATAAAATATTGCACAAACAATAAGACTAACAAAATCTATCTAAAATGTAAAAATTACGTGTGTAGGAAATGTACAATCGACAAACTTGTTTGTAAAAAATGCGTTGAAAACGAATAAAATGTAAATTATATACTTCTAAATAAAAGAAACTATATTTGTATACTGTCAAATTGGCTATTATCTTCATTCTATATTAAAATATATAAGTTGTGTTAAAGAGCAGTCATTTGACTGGTCGCGGTAGGAATAGGTATACGTGGAGTGTCGGTAGGAATAGTGTTAATAGTAACGTATATTTCGGGTCGTTATTTCATCAGGAATGATTACAATTTTCTTATAAATTATCTCTTAAAAATTTTCTTTGCTCATTTTTGTCTATTTAATTTCTATAATTTTTTAATTTTTTAAACTATTTACAATCATGCATCTCTATACCATTACGCTGTCACCGATGTATTTTACTTGCTCTGATGTTTTTATTTAAGTCTGTTCTTGATGCAAAACTTGCTGTATACTTTGTTTTCTCTTGTATCGACAGACGTGATTTACACGATTTTCATTCGCGTAAAACGAATCCGCATGGAACGGATTTTCGCGTAAATCGGGATTCATATGTATATTTATAATAATACTGTCAATCGAATTTTTGTGTACTGTAGGATTAAACAAAATTGCGTTGAACGATCGAATTGTCGGGAAAATTTATTTTGGAAGTCACTTTTGAGTAGCGTACTGTGTTGCTTTTGTATTTCAAATATTTGTTAACAACTGGTTTTTGTATCATAGGTATGTACAAATGTGGAATGTTTTACATGTTTTAACCAGTTTATTGCTTTTTTTACTGTAGCTGAATCCGTAAACATGCTTGTATTGTAGCCAGAATGTTCACTTCACCTTTCTTCTAGTGTTTACGTATTACTGGATTGCGTATTCTGTACAATGATTAAATAGTGTTTGCGTTGGAAATGTTAAAATTAAATAACAATTACCTATTATGATTAGCAACGATTAAGGCTGGAACAAATCAATATTCACTGCAAAGCATTTGAACTGATAATTTCGAAATAGGAAACGAATGTTATTAAAGATTTAACTTAATATGTATTGTGAGGTATTCGTTTAAAAAAATTGTTTATTTACTAACCCAGTTTTGAAGTATGTCTCACAAATTTTTTAATTGAATACTCTTAAAAGTGAAGTTTTGAAACGACAGAGTTTTATTGTATACTATCTACTTATATTTTTATATGGAATAATTTTATACTAATTCTTGTAGGCACTCGCATTTAGTCAAGTTCCTTTTAATTTGACTAATTGTCAATTTCGATTTAATGAACTCTTTCAATGACCAGGAACTTATTCAACACTTCCGGTTTATTTCGGTGACTCTATTTCAAAAATACATATATACTCAACACGAAGTCAACATTTCCTACTAATTTCTCATCGACTCTATATCTTACAAATAAAAATTTAACATCAAGCAACCCCAAAACTGAATAAATTAGTTCTTGACGTTATATTTAGTAAACATTAACATTAAAACTACCAGACGGGTCAAAATGACCCATTCCTGATCTCTTCTTTTTATAATTATTAAACAGATAACAGATGTTTCTGTGAGAAATTATTAAAGAAATTGATTTAGCAATACGCAAACTAAATTGTAAATCAATTGTAGTCCCGATAGATGCACTCTTAGAGTTGCTATAAACAAATTTCGAAAAGTCAATTTAACTGCTTGATAATTTTAGTGTCAAGAAATTGCAATAATTACGGAGAAAGAACGGTTTCTGGCATGCCGTTCAGTAAATATCTAATAAACATTAGCTGAACATAAGTGTCTGACGTACCCTTGATTACTCAATTTTTTTGTTGCAATTTTTACGCGTAGCAGTATAATGTCGAGTTCGAAACGGATGAACAATAAACATAAACGGAATAATTCATCGAGTCGAATGTTAGTTAATTAAAATTCTTGTACATCAAATGTTCCGTCCTGGGTGTCAGTCAGGTGCAGAGTCGCAAATGGTTATGGGCGTCTGCGAATAATATGTGCGTCCCTGCGAGCACGAGCTGTGTAAATCGTATTAGGGATTATTGCACGATCAAAAATATCCCTGCAGGATAATCCCCGAAGGTGGCAACGATGTGTGAGTGGCATTAACTCCCGTGTGTACCATGATGCGTGTAGGTATACACTGATCCTCTCGCCTTCGTTCTTCCTCTCTCCATCGTATCTCCGGCCACGGTTCCCTATGTATCGGTTGGCACAGGTTTGTGTGCGTTTGCCCCCACGTTAGCCTCTGCGAAAATCCACGCCTCTGCATCCTGTTTTCGATTTATCTTTCTCCTCTTTCAGCCTCGCAACGGGGCAGGTGATGTCATCGATGGGTGCCTCTGGTACTTTCGGTAACCACGCTTGAAAAATTTATTCTTGAACCTCTATTAGGTTAGAAGGGTTCGCCTGTGACTCGAATCAATCAGACGTTCCGTATTAGCAGAATCAACGATCGGAAGATTCAATTCGCTTTTGCAAAGTTATATTCGGTTTTGGTTAACACTAGGTTTACGGAGCGCGTCAATTTGAATTTATGTATTGAATTATAAACACTATTTAGTACATGTTTACGTCGAGTTTGATTGATGCAATTATACCTGTATGTACTTCTATTATCTATTTTTAAACCTGTAACTTCCAAAATCCGAATTAACAAACATGAATTTTTCTAGGACCAGTAGAATAAACCGTACAGTAAATTTTAGTAAACCTAGTATTAAATATGCACAGTTTTCAGCGAGACTGAGGATGTTTGTGCAGATATAGATTTTCGACTAATTTACAGAAATCGACGTCGTAAGAATAGTTCTTTTTCTATAATAAGGTTATTGTATTTTATTGAAGTTATAAATTATAAAGTTTTTTGTATATTTTATTGCCTTAGGTTGGAAAATTCTGGATTTTGGTAATTTTATTTTAAGACATGTACTATGAAATTCAAATAACACCAGAATTAATAAAATTATAGAATGAGTAGGTATGTATATAAGTTAGTTGTTTCCAGTATTATTGTATTTAAATGTACTATATATTTTCGCAATATTTTTTATTGATAGCGTTGAAAGATTTAGTGGGATTTAAATAATTTGATTGATTGAGAGTATATGATAGAGTGCAAATAATCCATAGAAACTTTTACGCAAAATTGTATGTTATCGCGATATCATAGCGTATAAATCTAATAATTCCGTTATAAGTATGTGGATTTGAAACATACATTATCATCAAGAATATGGGGCCAGGTCTAAAACGGAAGGAAAGTATTATTGTGTGAATACTAAAAAGTATCACAGTAAAACCCAAATCATTTATATGGCTGTTGTCTGCACAAGCTTTGTTATATCCTTAAAATCAAAGAATAAGTAATTCTAGTGTAACAATGAATCATTTGTAGGGTATACAATAGGTTTCAGTATAACTGTTGCAAATATATTCTACATCGATATAAAAACTTTAATATAACATAACAAAACCCTCATGACATTAATATTAAGAACTTGTAACACAAATATGCACCGCGAAGGATACAATAATATTCTTACTTATAATGATTCAAGCAGTAGGTATGCAATAAAATATAAAATTCAATAAGGTTAAATATGTCAAATATATGATTGTTATTCTATTTAAATGTTGGTGTGTCGATGAAATTAATGAGGTATCCCCTATTTCAGAGGTATTGTAAAAGATATACTTTCAACCTTCTACTTTGAGGTGTGTTTTCACCCGATCAAAGTGGATGTTGGACGATAAGAAAAAACACGTATTAAAGAATTTCTTAGAACTATTCGCATAAGTTTCATCATAATCGGCATATGTTGGTTGAAAAGATTCTCTTGTTAGTCTAAAAACAGGTAGCCCAGCTAATACTTACGTACCAACAAATTTTTTATGTATTTATATTTGAGTTTATTTTAAAGTGGTCACATAAACAGTAAAGTTAGTGACCGCCAACATTTGGATATATTACTTGTTATTAAATAATACTTAATACATAATAACTGATTGTATAATAATATTCTAATTATATAAATAATAGTACAAGATTTTCGGAATAGATATAACTTAATTATAATGAATTTAGAAGATTAATTTGTCTGAGAAGCTTGAGCATATTCTGAATATTGGTGGGATAATTTAGGTTTGACTTCATATCAGATTCAATGTTACAGTTGTTTTCTTTTTAGAGGAGAAATAGGGACAATTTATTAGAATGTGTTTAATGCTTAGAGATATTTCACAAAGTATGCATTTAGGTGGAGGTTGCTTTACCATCAAATGTTACATGTAATTAGAAAAATCCGAAGTGTTTACCCATTTGTCGAGATTCTAAATGGTTATGCCCTTTTAACGGTGTACCCTGATAGATTTCCTGATGGAACAGAAATTTCGGATGGCCACACGCTTCTTTTGAAGTCGTCTCAGCTCTGTTAAGAACGCTCTAAAGCAGATTAGGCGAGACGAGAAAGGAAGCAAGGTAGCTGAAGACAGAGGTCGCGATTCCCGAATTCGCTCCCTTTTTAATTATCCCCGGGGCGGAGTCAGGCTGCTTCATTGTACATTCATAATAGCTGCGGACGAAGCTTTAATGTTGTAAGACTCTTATAAGTATAGAAATAAGGCGGCGGAGAACTGCTGCAACGTCGATGACTTTCAGCTGTATGTATTTTTAATAGGATTTGTTAACTGGTCTTTCTTCGCGCCACGGCACACAAGGAACAAACTTTGCGCGTGATCTGCGCGAAATCACGAAGAGTTCCACGATTTCGCAGTCCGCGCTGCGTTCGCTTGTTTGGTGACTTTATTTGAAATTTTAAGTTGGTTTCCTGGTCTGGCACGCAGATTTGCGAAATCGGATATTGTTGGCATACGGCTTTCCATTCTGTAACCGAACAGGATTATATGAATACAGCATTTGCTCGGTTATTATCTAATTAAAAATTTATAGTATAGAAAACGTTATGATATAGAATCTTTCTTTAAATGAATATTAACTGGTTCTTAAGACATTTGGGGTATTGTTACAATACATAAATAAATTTTGTTAGTGATAAAAGTGATTATAACGATAAGTATATTATTACATATTATATCTTTACAGTCCATTAAATTGGGTATATTATAAAAAGTTCTCCTTGTTATTAATTATTATTGAAAATAATCTTCTAATAATTTATTGCTGATAATCATTCATAAGAGGATAAAGTTTTATCTTTTTTTACAATCAACTTAATATTAACGCATAAAAATTTTATTAGTTTTCATATTTTTGGAGAAATAAATATAATTGCCTTGAATATTTAAATGGAGTAGAACAAAATCTTTTTTAAAGTTATAGATAACTATGACAATTTCACACGAAATATGTAGGAATTTTATCATCGCATTTATGCCGAACACGAGTGCATCAAATATAAAATGGAGAATTGTTTGTAAGAATTTAAAAATGCTATAACTTTATTCTCAATTTATCTTAACCATTGTTTCTTTACATTATTTTCGAAAATGTTGATTTTGCAAATAGATTTATTTTGCAGATAGACATTATAAGTAGATCAATGTAAGTAGAACATGGTGATGTATAATAATATAAAATGTACTTCATAGAACTGAAAAATATAATACAGTTAGAGTATGTAAGGATATTGAATATACTACGTAACCTTATCAGTGCAATATATTAGTAAATATAATGATATGAAATATTTGAAACATTTCATTCAATTCCAATCTTACGTGACCTTGAAGGTCATTGTATCACATACCGTTGAATTTGTCTCTATACATATTTTCACTTGATATAAAGAGATGACATTTTACTTAATCCTTTTCCACGTGGTGCGTCATATTATTTATTAAAGCGAGAGTTTCCATTTATTTTCCGTTATATTTATATATTGTTCTAATTATGCTGTATTTTGTACTGCCGATACGTATATCTATGATTATACCTGATTATACCTCAATTTATTTAAAATTTATTAATGTAATTTAATTAATTACACTATGGAACTTGTAAAAACTATCCGAATACCGTGAACATTGGATTATATATTGCACAGCATTGGAGACGTCTTCATAATTGCAAAATCGTCATCCCCACTACATCTCCACCAGGTTCCTTTTCACACACCATAACGCTCGACAACCGACTGCAGTTGAAGGGCGCAACATGATCCGACTATTGTCGAATTCGACGATTCCAACATCTTTTTGATTTCTATTCGCAGTCCGTTTCTGTATCCAAAACTTCAATCGCTTATTATACAAACAACTATCATCGTAATTCTGTCCTGTTTGATGTCATTTTAATCAGAATGAGATGACAAATCTGATCTTGAAAGTCATCTTAAAAGTCAAAATGATACTAATTCCATTAACGATGAATTGTTTATTTTTTCACATAAATGTGTAATTCTTCTTCGTTTTGTTTTAATTTTTCGTTAGAATATACTATAGGTGCATTTGAGCTGCATTTGACGAGTATACACTTCATTGTTTGATTTTATTTTATGTAGAATGAAAGACTTTTGAAACTAAATTCGTCAGTTAATCTTCTAACAATCTGAAAGAGTGAAAAACATTAGTTATAATGAAGAAGTACATGGCGATTGCCAACGTGAAAGAGAAGAGCAGGAAAAGATTTTCAAAAATCTGTAGAAAACAAGGCCACACACAAAATGGTGGGGCAAGCATGATAAGTTGTCTTTCTTTTTCCTTCACTCACATTGTTGTTTTCTAAGTCCGTCATGCTATAATCTTCATTTCTTGGGATCAATTCGATTCTACCTTTTCATAGCCGCAACCTTCCGGTCCCGTCGAGTGTTACAATTATCCAATGTTCACTGTACTTAACGTCTTGCGTTGAAAATGAATTCAGAGATTTGGCAAAGTCTTGCGTGAAGAATTTTGTTTTCACCCATTTTACGCAAATATGTACACTAATTTTGTTTATTAATAATTTTGTATAGAGCGATACATTTCAGAACAATCTAATATGTGTACAACACACATTACAAAGCAGCGGATATGTAACAAAGTGATATAAAAATATATCAAAACCACCAAAAGCTTAAATATAATTTAATATTTTATTTTAAACCTTTGCACTCGAGAAGTGACTCTCAGTCATTACTTGATTTGATTTGCAGAATTATAAATATTATATAATATTAAGCTTTGCATGATGCATCAATGTATGAAGTATTGAAATAAAATAACTTTCCTTATTAATTTATATATGTTTCCTCATTAATTCGTTTCAAAGAACATCGCCTGTACCTCATCAGAGGATATTGAATATTTCTAGTGAAAAACTTTCGAGTGCAAAGGGTTAAAAAAACAATACAGTTTATAAGCAAAATATAACTGAAATTTTCGGTGTCACGGAACTCGTTAAATAATTTTTTCCTATTAATCGTTCGAAAAATATGCATGAAAGAATCTTAAAGACCGATTCGACTAAACAAGCGGAAGGACCGTTCGCACCGTTTAGAATCGGACCGTTTCCCAGCAGAAGTATCGCAACACCGAGCATCAATTCGCCAAGAAACACTCTCTCCATATGCAAAAGAAGACGGAAAATGGCTCGTCACCTTCGAAGAGGGGTAGGGCAATCCTATTTCTTTCTTATGCAAAATCTTCGTGCGCGTAGCCGTGTTAAGGGATTAAAAGCCCGCTACGCGGGGTCAGCCGAAGGCTTAGAACGCCTAACAAGATTAGCTTAAGACGCCGAGTCCGCATACCCCGAGGATTACACATTATGTATTCACCTGGATGTATTCACGCAGAGATCTAGTTCGAGTTCCTGCCCAAGTCGAAGACGATGCTCGCGAGAGTGCGGCTTACCGGAACGTCGATGACCGTCCCATTCGCCGCGTAGGCTCGAATCCTGGCGAACGACGCGGCTACACTTTTATGTCGTCAAATGACTTTGATACCCCGCTTTTCAATTAATCGAACTGATGCTCCTTTAATCCTTATGTCAATGACTGCGTACACATTTCCAGCCCGCGTTCAAACGTTTCTTATGCCCCCGTTGAAACATCGTAAAACAGCTTTAGATCTACATTCCTCGGATAATATTACATTGATTTACATTTGCCGCGTAAAATCATACAGTGACAACTTTGAGTATGAAGCCGTCAAACTTGTTCGTACTCGCTTGTTCGGTAACTGGGCTGCCCGTGTAACGACGCAGCGGAAACTATACCTAGGGATGCAGAATAAAATTCTTGATAAGGATTCTTGGACGTTATCACTTTTCTGTTGTTTCATATATTCGTGTGCTGATCGGAGAAAGATTACCACCCCCGGATTTTTTCTTGTTCGCAATTTATACTCGAGTTGTCAGAAACACCGTCGTTTATACTTAAATTAGAACATAACAATTGTCACGATTGCACTTGTGAAACACATGTTGTATTGGACACTACATTATGTATGTATTGTAAAGATGTTTTTTAGGTCTTATTCTTAAAATTTGTTAAGTTGAAAATATCAGTTATTATAAATCAAGGAATCACATAAATGGTAAAAGATTGAAATACAGATATTTACGGATATTTTTTTGATAAATATATAATTTATTTGATGTTTGTGTAATTGTATTACGTTAACTGATTATTTTCGATCTTTTTGTTTCTAAACACACATAGCAAAGTGGACATTTCACGATAGAAAGTAAGCAAGAGTATGTCACCTAATCTAAACTTATGTATTTTATAATGTGTACTAACATTTTTGAACAAAGAATGAAAACAGTTATGATATCGGTTTCGGTTCTTGAAAGAGCTACAAGGAACTGAAGTCATAACTGTAAGTCATAACTGTTACTCGGTATATCGGTTTTGAGCTATATCAGTTTCGGTACCTGTTCTTCAGAACCTATGTAATATCGTTTCTATAAGTGTTATTTTTCAGTTGTTGAAGCAGTTGTGAAAATCCGAAAAATAATAGGTGAAACGATTCTATGGCTGTTATTTTTTGATTCTTGAAACAATTTTAAAAGGTGGAAAGGAAAACTGAAAAATAACAATTATAGAACCGTTTCAGAACCAATATAATATCGGCTCTAAAGAACCAAAACCGAAACCGATATAACTCAGAATCGATATACCAAATAATAATCACGACTTATTTCGGTTCTTCATGACGATTTCAGTCGGAACCGATATATAACAGTTTCAAACAGTTATTTTCAGAACCTGTTCAATCCCTGTTTCTAAATAAACACAATACCACGATGAGAAAAATTTTCTTCGCGAAGAAAGAAAATTCTACAGCCTCACGATACGACCTAATAATACAGTAAAATTTCGAACAGATGAAACGTACATATTTGTTACCGTGGGTGTTTAAAATCATTCACGTTGCGACAGGAAATGATATTTTCGTGCGGTAAGCTGTGCATTAAACCCTCGATCCGTTAAGGTTTATCTGACGCCAGAAACATTTCCCGTTTCATAGGATCCGACATAATCTTCCGCGGGAGAAGAAATCACACGCGACGCCGTGAATGTATTGTAATAGTAGAGTACGTTTAGACAGCGATCCCATAAGAGTGGAAGAAAGAAAGTAGCGCCAAGGGGGAGCGTTATCTTCCCTGGTCGACTAGAACTTTATTTCGAGGCGAGATACGAGTCTCTCCGCGGCTTTTAATGTCTTTTCTCTCCGTGTTTTGATTAAGAGAGCCAAGCCTGACAGAGGTTCCGTGGCAAGGAAACGAAAGGAGGGGGCCGCGGACGGTGAGTTTGAGCTTTGAATAATTGTCGACTCGCGGTTGTCAAGTCGTCAAACGTCATCTTCATTGTAGCACCGCGGCGATTAACTTGTTAACCGTGGAATTTAGTTTGAAAAATCCCTCGTTTTGCGCGCATAGAATATTCGAAATGATTTTGAAAATAAATAGTTTCACTTGAATACTATAACGAATATCCGAAGAAACTTTTAAGCCATTCAGTTAATTTTGAAAATGGACCGACTCATTTTAAACATCAAAACTCATATTTCCTTACAAGCTGCGTATAAAATTTCAAAGTGATAATAATTCTTCTATTATAAAACCAAATATTTCTTGAAATATTTTGTTTTATAGTATAAAAATATTTGTTAATTTATTCAAACGCCAACCTTTCACCTATTAATGCGATTTATTATATAATATTTTATAACCTATGAATGCGCCTAGGGTATATTTTAATGAAAAGCGGAAGCAAAACGAGGAACAATTACATGTTTATCTAAAAAAAGGAATAATTCATCGTTAAAAGAATTAGTATCATTTCAAATGATAATGATATTAATTATTTTAACAATAAATTCTTTATTTTTTCAGACAAATATGTAATTCTTCTTCGTTTTGCTTTAGCTTTTCGTTAAACTGTATTACAGGTGAAACTGGCATACGTTAGACGTGTATACACTTCATTTTTTATTTCATTGCGAGTATTATCAAAGATTTCTGAAATTAAATTCCATAGTTAACAAGTTAAGATGACGTGTACATTTGCCAAACGCAGGTAACTGGTTAAAGATCAGACCAAATCTGCTTGTTCGTTCTGTACGCTGAAAATTACGCGGGATAACCAGGATAAATGATGAATAGAGAATATTGTAACTATGCAGAAGTGTAGCGCGGTGTTATCGCATAATCTGCGAAAAATAATGATTAGTTTGTATACTTATGTGAGATCATTTTGAATGTGTTCCATTTGAGTTATGAGTAAGCGGAAACGTGACAATCACGCTCTTATTTATTACCGAACCGCACAGGCAAATTAATAGAGTACAATGAAATAGAAACTTTGTATTCCTATGAAGTATTTTTCTGTTTTTATTTTAAACTTAATGTGATGTTGTTTGTAGATGAAATGGGGACGAGTGTAATTTTGTATAGTTAGACTGAAAATGTGTTTAAATGTTTTAATAAAGTAATTGATATAAGATAAATTACTGTTTATTAGTAATTAGTATAATAAATTAGTATGTGTTGATAATTACTGTAGTTTTATGTTTATTGAAACAATTGACAGTATATAATAATTGATGCTGTCCATCTGGTGCAATGTATTGTTGGTGATTTAATAAAATTATTTGCTAATATAAAAGATATTAACAATGTTCGATAGTTAGTTTCAAGTATAAATGGAAAATTGATCTCATTTTAACACTAAAACTACCAGGTGGGTAGCGGATATAGCCAGCTGATTTCTTTATTTTGCAATTATTAAAAAGATAACAGCTGTTCTCTTGGGCACTTATTAGAGAAATTGAATTAGCAATACGCAAACTGAATTGTAAATCAATTAAAGTCTCAATAGATGTAATCTCGGAGTTTATAAATGAGTTTCCTTGTATTAGCGTGATAAATTGACTAAGATTAATAATATATATCACTTCAATTTACAATATAAACAATAATGTATATTTGTTAATTTGTTAAATTCATCGAAATTAAGTAAACAGAAAGTACTTTAGTATTTAATCTTATTTATTGTTATATGTATGTGCATTCAACAGCATGAAGAAAATAAGAAACATTTATCGAGAAGTTGTAATTGTTTTTAACATTTAATACGTATCATTCTCACATTATGGTTAATTATGTTTCATTTATCACGGAATATACTACATTAAGGTTACAGCAGTAAGTCAATGTTCTTAACACATTATTAGATATACATTTTCATAATAAAAAGATACATTCAAATTCTATGTATTATAATTTATGCAATTATGCCCATAACTCTAGAGAAGTTTTAGTGTTTTTCATATAAGTATTTATATATTATTTTTTGTTTTGGAAAATAGTTTAAAACGAATATTTTCAAGCGAAGAAGAAATAATGGTAATTGTAAAATAAGAAAGCATAATACGAAACTATTGCTTAAGCTTTAAATAAAATAGCAGCAGCTATGTTCGAAATAGTTGTCGGTTGTAAGAAAGATTGAAGAGTATCAATGTTATCCAAATCACGAAGGCCAGAAGTCACTGACTTCGGAACGGATAAAAGAACGTTAAAAAATTCAATATTAGATATACGTTTGCACATATACATTTGCACCTAAAAGTTGTCAATTTTAAGAGTAAAAATAATTGTATAAATATCGTATCAAATTAATTGAAACAATGCATAAAAATTATATAAATATTCATAATTTAATAATCATGTTTACACTTGCAGTAATGAAACATAACAGTGTACATACAGCTATAATGAAGAAATTGACATGCTTTATTAAATCTTATGATTTAAATCTATAAAATCCATGATATAAATAATAATTTCACATCTTCTTCTTGGTAACGTCAATTGGAAAAGTGAATGACTGAATTGATATGCAACTTCTGTAAAATGATGCCATTTAAGTAAATAAAAGTTTAATTGAAAGTGTATATATTGCAACAAGATAGTGGACACAAAATGTGTAGTAAACAATTAAAAATTTGAATTAACTTCATAAAGAACCATTGTTTTGTTGAATTAAAAACAGTATAAAATACGTCGATGAATGAAGGTGAATAACAGAATCTTAGATACGATAAAGTGTAACTATTTTAGATTCACAAATGAATTGTTAATACAAGTAGATATTTACGTATTATATGAATTATCTTTGTTTCCTAACTGGTCAAACATTTGAATTAGGTCTGGGTTAGTGTTTATTTAATATTATAACACGTTATTACTGTTTTATTATTATTATTATTATTATTATTATTATTATTATTATTATTATTATTAATATTATTATAAATATGTTATTTCTTAAAAACAAAGGTAGTCCGTATAATACGTAAGTACATTAAACGTTGTGTAACACTTGGAACAGGTGCTTTAAAAATACTATTTCGGGAGTATTATTTTCTTTAATAAACTATCCTACCTGTCACTTGGGGAATTGCAAATAGACTTTACAATATTCTCTTTTAAGATTATTTTATAAATTTCCTCGACATTTAGATTCATAACTATTGAACTCAGATTTTTTCAAAATACTTAATTATTACTCGCTTTATTTTAATTTTTATGGTAAGTAATTTAAAAGGTATACGTTCTCAGTACTTTATAGAATTATAGCGAGAGATGAGACTTTAACCATACTATTCTAAATGGTTTGATATCTATTATTTTTATTTTGTGAAAATCTAATTATTTCGGCATGGAAATCATTTTTAGAATATTTTTCCCAAGCATAATATGTTAGCAAATTATTTCATGACACTCCTTTTATTATTTATCTTTTTAATATGGATTCTGTCTACTTCAGTGAATTAATTTGAACCATTTCTTTAATTTTCTTTTCATTTCTTATTTAATTGTTTATTTTATTTTTGTCATTTATATTTCTCCCCGGTTTTCTATTTTTTCCATTTTTTTATCGAAACGATTATTATCGATTTATTAATGATATTATCTCATTGTTTAATATCTACTAAATAAACTTCATATTAATTAAGGTAGTTAATTTAGTAATTCATCTGACACGGTTTCCTTTAATAAAACCAATTACATCCATAATCCTGGCTACATCCTTCTTGATGAAATTTTTTAAATATAATTCACTTGTTCTCGTTTTTAATCTTCTCAAATTCTTCGATAGTTACGCATTTGAAAGTAATTCAGTTTTTCCTCCATCCAATTGATTCTTTATGGCCTGTTAGATCCTGTTTGTCATCATTTGAATCTTGGTTCACTCGATCATTGGAGGAGTAATCAAAGCATTGAGATGAGACTCGTAAAATTTACTTGTATCTGTTTACAACTTGATCCGCATCCTACGACAGCCGGAAAAGAACTAACTTATTTTCGTTCCACACTGTATACGTTAAATTCCTTCGATATGGTCAAAAAGGGATGGCAATAAGAATTTTCCTAGGCGGATACCACGGATACCAAGCAAGGATGGTACGAGTAAGTGGTGGTTTTGGCAAGGGGATGTCCTGATGCGATTTCACGCTGGATTTGCCTAAGATCTCCGCTAAGGAGCCCTTTCACCCTCCCCTTTTACCCTTCCCAACCTTCACCCTTCCATCGACGATTCCGTGCTCGTGGCTGGTGTCTTCTTCGACCCTCTTCTCTCCCCTTCCGACCATCTCAGCTCGCTCCGACCAGCGTCACTTCTCGAGGAACCCCCAAAGATTACGTGTCTTAGCACAATGTCGCCTAAAACGCCTTTATTGTTTAAAAGAACCAACGTGATTGTTGTGTTTCAATTAACCCTCTCTACGTTGCTTCGATTCGTGAAAAGGAGAGCAACGAGGAAAATCTTATCGAAACTTTTCATCTGTATCGTTGACTTTATGTACGATTACAATTCTCATTACGTCTTTAATTAAAATGAGAGATATTCTTTTATGTTACGTACAAAATAATAGACGTTTGTGGGATAAGCTCTGTAAATAGTAGCACCCACAAAAATCATAATACGTTTCCTTCTCACCGGGCAATTATATATTTGATGATAGGCAATAATAGTATTATTAGTAGTGAAAATTGTGCTCTTAGTGGTTTTCGTTGTAAGCACCTTTTTATGATCATGATATACTATTGGAATTATGGAAAGAAAATGATTAACTTTCTTCTTAAATTTATCATACACATACTATTGTAACATTTCATAATGAGTAAACAGTAATACAAATCTGTGTACGAAACGTGTGAAAGCGATAATAATTTGGACCAGCAGCGTCCAACAGGCACGTTTAGACGCCACAGACACTTGTTGCCACAACTTTTCGTACACCTAGACTACTGTTCAAATGTTTGAGTTTCTGTCCATTGTTCACAGTTTCTGGAACAAATTGAAGTAGAAAAAAGTCTTGGGTTGAATAGATCTGTCAGTGTTTTCTTATATAGTAGAATTTGTCCTCCCCTTTATTCGAGTAAATAATAATATTTCATTATTTCTTTTATCCAATTCGAACATTACAAGTATTGTAGTTCTTCGGTTTACCAAGTAGTTTCCTTTTGGGTTTATTTTATTGCCTTGTATGTATCATAATATAACTAATCAGCTTTCAGTACTAAAATCCGCATTATGAAAATCGATATGAATTCAGTGAAGTCAATTTTTAAACAATTTCAAACAAGTCAGATATAATTATAATAATATTTCTATAGTTACTGTGTTAATTGTAAGTATTACATAGAAATCAAAACACTTAAATATATTAACCAAAAGATTCAAACTTTCTAAAATAAATTCAATATTTTATTGATAGCATATACATATATTTATGTTTTGAAGAAGATATATTAACTCTTTATGTGTCAGGGGAAATTTTCATAGATACTCGAGAATTGCCAAGCAATTTTAATACTAAATTTGCCAATCGTTTCTGATTTCTTCTTTTTTCAATTATTGAAAAGATAATAAATGTTTTTCTGAAAAGTTATTAAAGAAATTAATTTAACAATACGCAAACTGAATTGCAAATCAATTGAAGTCTCAATAGATACATTCTTTGAGTTTCTATAGAGAAATTCTAAAAGCTCAATTTAATTGCTCGATAATTTTATTGTTAAATAAAGACGTATGATTAGAAAAAAAATTTATATTTCGGTCAATTTTGATATAAAGTTCATAAAATTTTTACACAATACTAAAAACATCTTAGACTTCATTTATTACTAATAAAATCAAAATGAAACTTTTCGCAAGTGCATGAAGGAGCGATATATATCTCTCCGTGGTACTCAGAGGGTTAACTAGTTAACTGCGTTTGACGAGCATACGCGTCATCTTAAAGCTTTAAATGATAATAATTCTTTATTTTTTCAAATAAACATGTAATTCTTCTTTGTTTTGCTTTGGTTTTTCATTAAAATATACCCTAGGTACATTTGTCCTGCATTTTACGAATATACGATTTTATTGCACGCGAGACGAGAGATTTTTCAAACTAAATTCCACAGTTAATAGATTAATGAAAGTAAACTAATTTCTGACTTCCACAGTAAAACTTCCACACATAGAAATTGTTCCTAAAGTACCCTTCGGTATACTACAGAATAACCGACGTTCAATATTACGTGAATGACATCACTTGAAAAATGCAATCTTACAACCTCATCAGAAGACAAAATATCCTTCTGAAGTTTTAACGAATCCGCGTTAATACGAAAAATGAAACTCGGTCCCCTAGGGGCCCCCGATCTTGCTTAAGCGATTATTTTTCTATAACAATCGCGGAAGGAGAAAGTTCAGGGTTCCTCTGCATATTCGATCGCCTTTGATCTTACGTCGGAGCGTGCGGGGCTCCTATCGATTTCCTTAAATATTTCAGATCGTCCGAGCAAGTGGAATAGCTAAATCCAGAGTGTTCCTCGACCGATGGGGGTTTAAGTTTTGCTGAAACCCTCGTGGATTAGGAGCGCTCGTGTTGCGCGTATATCCGTGTTTTAAGGACGCGTGCAAGCCTCTGTATATAGCTGGCCTTCTTGTGTGTGTATCCTGATTTGTGCCGGTCTCTCTGCGCGTGTATGCAAACCCTTATGGCTTAAGCTAAGGCTAAGGCCGAGGCTCTCCCGCGGGATTACTACGTCATTCTGCAGGACTCTCCGGTCGCCGGAAGGATCAGCTCTCTTCCTTCTGAGGATTTCGCAGAAGACTCCATCCTGTTTCTAAATCAGGTTGTCAGTCGCGGGGTGAATCATTTCGCGTTGTTTAGCGTACTTCGCGGTCTCGAAGGACTCCTTTGCGATCGAAACATTTGGCTTTCGTGATTTGCAGAGGGCTATCGAGATAACAGATGGCAAACGAATTGTCGTAAATGGTACTATGATTGAATTGATGAGATTAGAAGCTGTGTGAATACAAATTTGGTAATTTATGTAAGGTAGAAAACGACGATTTTTGTTATAAAATCACTAATTTAGATATATTTGACTAATTCATACATATTACAATCGAATTGTCATAAACGATACTATAATTGAATTGATGAAATCAGAATCTGTATAAATAAACATTTAGTAATTTTTCAAGGATAAGAAAGAGCAATTTTTCTTATACAATTAATAAAATCATTGTTTTCATTATTTCTTACATAATACAGTCATTATTTTTAACAGAAGTGAGTATTGCAAATTTTGTTGGAATTTTGATGACCAATATTGTTTTTGGACTGAATGATTCTAACACAATTGAAAAGAAAAAAACTGTTCAACCAAAACTATGAATGCTATAAACCAAAACGAAAAATAGTAAAGTATGCATATATAAAAAAATATAATAGAACAGTTAGGCCTACCCAGAAGGAATATTAGAAGAATAATGAATGCTGTTGTTTGTTTATTCAGTATAAAATAGAACAGTGTTTAATTCTCTCATAATTGTGAAAAATTATGTAGCACGCTAACGTACACGCATTGAAACATTTTTATTACTACAGACAAAGAAGATAACGATACGAATTGCTAAAAAATTACCTGTATATTTAGGGATAATTAAACACATCTGTAAATAGTTGTTTAGTTTTTGTTCTATACTTTGTAAGGAAATAAACACTTTATTTATGTAAAACGATCACAATTATTGTATTTGTATTTGTATTTGTCTTTTCCACGTTGAATAAGTGAATAATTGTTATGCCAAAAGCTTGATTTGTTTAATCAAATTCTCTTTAACTGCGATAATTATAATTAAATTCAATAGTAACTGAACGTTTATTTGATCATTGTCTTCTAAAATAACATATCTTTAATTTGAAATGTTTATTTATATTCTGCATGTTTTGTGTTTCCTTTTTCCTTTTAAATCTCATACCGTTAATGTTCTCCACCTACTTTACAATTTGTTATTCTGCATTTAACATATTTCAACATACATATATATCTACGGGAACTTGATTTTCCACTTCGGTACTCATAAGATCCCAGATAGATTTTATGATCTTATCTATTCACCCTTTCATCACTTTTGAATGTATTATACGAAACATCATATTATCTCTTGGTCTTTATTTTCTTAATTATGCGATTAAGTGCTTGTTACATATTCTATATACCAATTTTTTCGGTTAGTTGCTATTTATACTTAACATTCATTACTTTTGAACAATGAAATATTTATGAAGAAGATATTTTATGTGCACATAAAACTCTGTTTCAAACATTTTGATCTAATTAAGAAACGTTTTTCAGAACATAATGATGGAGATCTAGTTTATTTATGAACTTATTTATCACTAATTCTGACAGAGACTTTCTGAACATGTTTGTCAGTTTAATAAGTATTTTTCTTTAATCATTTTGTTTTCTGTTTACTAAAGGTTAACACGCATTATTTGGTTAAGAATTTTCTATATTTCTACATTATAGTCATTAGAAGTCATTGCAGATGGTTTTTAATTCTGAATTTGAATTTTAAAAATGTTGTACTACCAAATGTTCTGATGTAGTCACTTTAAGATCAGCTTTTAATTTTGAAACTTTACAACTACAGTTATTGTAATTTAAAGTAATTATCACTATTTGTTAAATAATAACTTCATTAAATATTGGTGAAGTTTGAGTAATCAATTATCATAATTTGCTTACAATAAAAAAGAAGTGAAACGGGTTTGATTAAAAAGCCCTATTTCTTATAAAATTAATGATTGCAATAATACCTAAGAACTAAGCTAAATGTTCATTTACACCTATTCTCCATTAATAAGAATAAATTACAACTAATTCCGCCGCCAAAGTTTTCTCAAAAATATATTATCCATAATGGCAGTACACTGATTTAATTTATTCAAGACGAAAATCCAAAGAATTTTAATAAAAGCCCAAAAAATTAAACATTCCTGCTAAAAACGTTTACAAAACAAATTCATTCAATAACTGGCAAGTAAGAAATAAAACTTAACAAATAATATTAAAAATTCTATTCTGTGTACACAGACACGAATTTCATTATTTCAAATAATTAATTTATCTCGTTATAATAAACATCTTTTCATTCAATTACTCATTAGAACAAAAATTTATTTTACTACGCCCAACACTGTAAACATACACACGAGCATCATTATATATAACGAAGAGAAAATCAATTCTCCGGCGTCTATAGTGATTTTCTAAGCAAGAATTAAACGAGCCGCCAATCTCGTGTTTCCTGGGCCGTCGAAGACACCGGATGTTCATCGTGAGTGACAGGCAGAGCAACGATAAGAAGTTTCCCGATATTATTCTTCCGGATCCGAGGAATAATCCATCCATCGGCTGCCGGTAATAGACGACCAGAACCTGTCCTTGGCGCTACCTAAATCATCCCCCAATGAGATGGCGCTTACAATAACTCGTTACCGAAAATCCAAATTAAGCTCCTTAGTTGAGAAATTTACGAGACATTCGCCCCCTTCTTCCACCCCCACGCTGTCTTACGGAGCCTCGTTCCTTTTCTCTCGTTCGGGACGCAGTTTACCGAAGTAATTTTAATCTTTTGGGCACAGTGCGTGCACACAACGTCAGTTACCATCCCCGCCGACCAGCCCGCCTGCCTCTGGAACTAGGGAATCCGCGTAGCTACGTGGAAGTGTTGGAAAACAAACCCTCTGTTTGTGACGTGTGCTTAAATGTGTGATCGACCGCCTATACTATACGCGCCTGTATATACACGCACGTGTGTACCTACCTACGTGTATGTACGTGTGTATAAGAGGACACAGGGAAGAGAACGACGCCCTTCTCTTATTCTCCGTCTTGTATAAGAGCTTACTCTCTAAGCGTCTTAGGGCAAGTTTTCACCCTTGCTTCCATTCAACGAGAATACATACTTCAAGAGAACGATCCCCGACTATCGAGCAGAACGCGTTTTCCGAAGTTCGAATGTGGCGGGCAGAACGTAGGCGCCCGCATTTAGGCAATAGTTAAATAAAACGGGATGTCATGATGAGAACTATAAACAGATAGTAATGAATCGCGAGAAGAATCTTTCTGTGGCTAGTGTTATGGAGATCAGCGAAATTTGAGGGTGGAAAGGATTAACCATATCTTTTTCGTAAGTGGAATTTTTGATTTGGAATAAGTACACTTACATTACAGTTCAAAAGTTTCAGTTCCTGTCCATTGTTCACAGTTTCTGGAACAAAGTGAAGTAGAAAAGTCTTGTATTCAAAAGAACTGTCAGTGTCTTTTTATATATTATCATTTTAACTACTCTTTATTTGAGTAAACGATAATATTTCATTATTTTTTATTATCCAATTCGAATATCACTAGCGGTTATTCGGTTTACGAAGTATTTTCCTTTTGGATTCATTTGATTGCCCTGTATGTATCATAATAGAAATCATCAGTAGTCAATCAGCTTTTAGTGTCAAAAAAAAGCATTATGAAAATCGATATGAATTTAGTGAAATCAATTTTAAACAATTTCAAACAAGACAGACATAATTATAATCATATTTCTATAGTCACTATGATAATTACAAATATTACGTAGAAGGCCGAGTACTTAGATTTATTTTCTTTAACTAAAAGATTCAAATTTTTTCTTTTATTTTTCTCAAAGAAATTCTCAAAAGTGACATGGAGATCAGCGAAGTTTGAGAGATGGAAGGTATTAACCATACCTTTTTTGTGGGTGGAATTCTTGATTTGGAATAAGGTTCAAACTTGAAGACTTCAAACTAAAAGTAAAAGGGGATATTTTTTGTTGTTAACGTTAATATTGTGGTTGAATTTTTTAACTTGTGTTTATTTATTTTATTTGTATGAAATGCATCTGTTTTATTATATCCTTATTGTGGAAAGGTAATATAATGAAATTAATATAATAATATGATAAAATAGTTTCTTGAATTTTCATTCTTTTGAGTTCGTTGTAGGCCTTAATGAATAATGAAAGCAGGTCATGACTCGTATCTTACGATCTAACGCCTAAGAAACGTTAATAATAATTTTTCTTTTCAATATTCTTCTTTTACATATTTTAAATATTTTTTCTAATTTGTTTAAGTACATGGTTATACTAAATATATAGCTTAATTTATAAAAAGAAAGAGTAATTAGATAACGAAAGTTTACGATTGTAACTCTAAATTGTTTCAACCTGTTAAGTGAAACAATTTATTAACGATTAGTACTTCTAACTGCCCTGAATTGATGTGTATCCATCATGAAACTATATGTAGGTAGGTATATATGGATCAACCCTGGATCTAGCAAACGGAAACGAAAACGTAACAGGGTGACATTAGGTCACTATTGAACTATATCAGAATTTTCATTATACATATTTTTAATGTAAGTTTTCAATTTAAAGCAGTACTTAATAGTATTCACAATACATAGAGAAAATGAATGTATTGTAAAAATATAAATATTTTGTGTATATATATTTTTTTATTTATATTTATCACATATATGAAACATTATTTTGCTTGATTCCACGTTGCTTATGTTATACCTATGTATGTATTTAATTGAAACATTTACATATTTGTTGTTACACGTAAGACGTATTAGCTAAACGAGAATTATTACGTAGGTATCTAATACCTTATATGCATGCGATGTAATCTATATTCAGAGGACTATATTACTGTTAATCATTCGTTGGATAAGAAAATAATTTAATGCTATTAATATAGTTATTAAATTACTTGGATAGTAATTTACAATTAATTTTCTTCAGAATCGCTAATAGAACATTTTTGTTGCAATTAACATTCGTTGTAATTGATTGGCGATCGAGTATTTCGCACAAAAATATATCGATGTACGCGTAACGTGTGAAAACTACAAATTACATTGAAAATGAAATAGCATATACGAGCAAAGCAGTCAGATATAGGTGAGTACTTACTGAATAACAATGAGAATGATAATATTTATTAGACTTAATCTCATCATCACAGTCAGATAGTTGAGATTTATTTTTCTTTTAGTAACATAATTGCAAGCTTTTCAACCTATTTCACGCTCGTCTTAGCGTGATACTTTAAACGATTATGCTTAAAAAGAGAAACATGTTCATTTGTATTTCTGTGGCCTTCACTTTATTAGTAAAGCCAAGAAAATATATTATCGATTGTGCCTATTTATTTGACCTATATAAATAAGATAAATAATATATAAATACCTATATAAGTTAGATATTATTTAATTATTTATTAGATATTTGAATTTTTATACCTGTAACTTGTTTACAAATATTGTTTACTTCCTCTAATATAAATGGTTTTTAAGAAGGGCATAATTGGTTAGAAAATTACATTATGACTTTAATTGATATTTACTGTCAGTGCAAACGATGTCTACTAAACGGACATGTTAATCTAAATTTATAATGCAGAAGTTTGCATTATAAATGTATTTTCAATTCAAACTTTCCATAAATTCTTTATGGGAAAGTGTATTATATAAATAGTATAGTATATACAATTTTTTATAAATACATTGTAATATATAACGAAAGTTTGTACAAGATTCTATCATGAAAGGTTAATTTGTAAAAATTTTAATATAATTGAAATTATTTTATTCATTAGAAATGTCATTATCCTGAGCATAAAAGACTTATACAGTTTATTATATTTTCTGTTTTATTGCATTATACTGCTCATTTGATACATTAATGATGCAACTAAGAAACTAGGTATTATATCTTATTATTATTTTCTATAATTAACATCATAATATTGCAAACTGTAATTTATTGAATTATCAAAAACCTTTGTATCAACGACTCAAGAACGGATAATCTCGAGTTTTCCCGTAATTCTAGAGAATGAGCGATAATGAGCCATAAATTCATGAACATGCGCAATCTAGTCATCAATTTTTATTTTAATAACTTTTATGTTTCTAAGAATGATTACTATGTATTACGGAATATTTATGTTAGACTTTAAATGTCTCTGATAAATATATCTAATTGGAAATTTTTCGCTTCTGCAGTGGATTACGTTCCACTCTGTATAAATACGATATTATTCTTTTTATAGCGTTATCTGTTTGCTTTTAATCATAAATTTTATAACATAAAACAGCTTCTGACTTAGTACTTACGTATTTATTACGTATACACATTTCGCACTCAAAAAGTTTCTAGTAAATGTAAATAAGAAAACAGTAAATTGAATTAAATGGTTTATTTTTCCATATGTATATTCTATTTAACCTAGATACTAATATGCCATAAAACAAATTACAACAAGTTTATACACACATTAATTGATTATAAATACACTATTCTGCTCACAAATAATAACCCTTTCCTGGAAACTTTTAGAATGTCTTCCATACAACTAATAATTCTGAAATATTTAGACTAAACAAAATTACATAAACAGAAGACAGTAAACTCATTTTGAACGTATATTCGTATAAACAACCTTGCTTTATATTCTAATTGAATACACGTTTATATGTAAGTATTTTCAGTGATTAATATGTAGTATGTTTTTCTTTATTTTATGTAATTTCAAATTTCGATGCGAAAGTGTATTGTGATATAAATATGATCGTTTGAAACTTCACCCTTGTAATACTAATACAATTAAAATATTTTTCATATGATTATTCTCCAATCTACAATCTATACATTCATTTCTACATGAAAAAGTAAATTAAAAATATATAACAAAATATTTTCATTTTATCTTTCGTTTTATAAAGACTAATTGATTAACTTAAATTTCTGTTTTAAACAAAATCAAATTTTAACTTATTTTGCCATGATTTTTATAAGAACGCATGTAGGACCAGATACACTTTTTTTAACACCAGAACTACTATTCTAATCAAAATGACTGGTTTCGATTTCTTTGTTTCGCAATTATTGATATCTTCAAAGCATAGAACATTCAGTATTATTTTGAAAATAAATAGTTCCACTTAAATGCTATAATAAACGTTTGATAAAGAAACGAGAATAATCTATTGTTGCAATTTTATGGGGATTACATATTAGTCGTATTAAATGCTCGATAGTTCTAATGTTAACTAGATTTAACATTAAAAGTTATTTAGTATGTTTAACTAGATTAAAAAATGGATTTTCCTTAGAAATGAGATTCTATGAATGAAAATATGTAATTCATAAACTTTTATATATTTTCTATGTACTTTTGCCAGCTTTCCGGTTATACCGCCGGTTACAGGACATCCTGTATTTAAACTCAAAGATAAAACTGACCTCATATGAAATTCACCATGATTATCGCGAAATCACTTTCTTATCGGATACGCAAAATGTTTCGCGACATTATCATATTGGAAAATCCACCTGAATCGTATGCAGATTACAACAATATATATAATTATGTAACTGTATACAGAATCGTTGTTGATATTTTTCTCTGACTTACGAGGAACAGTTGGTTATATGTGATTGAATAAATGAGGTCATTCATCGAGATAATTTTTATATTTCCTCCGCAGAAGGTTATTATAGTTTTCACTCATATCCTCGACAGTAGAAATAAATGCTATCTAACTATCCATATGGTTAGGTAAATCTGATAAAAGTGGTCTCAATTTTATTCCTATTTTTATAAATATTATACAATATTCATTCTAATATTCTGTAGAAGTAAATGTCTGCTGATGGAGTTTATATCGTGTAATATTCTAATTAATTAAAATAAGAATTCGTAGCATTGTAATAATACAAGGGGACGAAACTATTCGTATTATCTAATTTATTAATCAACACATAGGCTTTCATGTTTGTTGCAGTCTTGGTAAATAAATTATATATGTATCCTTTTAGTATAACATAACTTAGTCATTCATATACTTTCATTATCATTAATGTCAGCAAATCACGCGATGTAAACTTCAATACTTTTCCATTTTCTACATTGAATATTAGTCTAAATGTTATAAAAAATATTTTATAATACAAAATTATTTAAAATAATTTCATTTATTTTCTACTGATATAACTGCCCATATAATAATTTCCTCATTGTACAGAAACGTTCATTTAACATTAATCATACGTAAAATGACTGGATTTAGAAGTCCACGTTTTCTTTCGTTCATTTAACTTTATGTCAATTCCTATATTATCCAATTAATCAGTTTTTCAATTTCTGCTTTTCCTTTGTTTCTGTTTTTATTGCAAACAATTTAATATCTAACTTGTTTATCGTTTCTTTTGTAGCCAGTTATTTGACTGGTTATACTAGGAAAAGTTCCGGTACCGTTAGTGTTAACATAAAAATGAATGTGTTTGTTTGTTTACTATGATAGCGATTGAATATTACGTTATTTCGTATTTAGTAACAAGCTAGGAGGGTTTAGTTATCCGTTAACATTCTTTCTAAGTATTGTCTGTTTTTATATTTTATTTCACTGATGCACATTGTACTATATTATTTTTTAATACATATACGTGTAATTCCTTTAAACAACACGTTTATAACAATTCTGCATTTATTATAATCCCGTAAACGCCAAAGTAAGTCTTTTATTATTAAACCGTTGATGTTTTTATGACTTCGAATATTGTTAAACTGATTTCGAATGATTACCAAGGCATTAAGCAGCAGACAATTTTATTTGTGAGAGACTTTTAAATTATTTTAAAAGCAACGACAACATTTGTTTAGTCTTCAACGAAAGGATCATTTATAAATCCATAAGATTAGTAGCTTATTTATAGTATACAATTATGTAAAATGATTTTCTCGGCTATCTACACTCAGTTCGGTGACTATAAGATTACATATAATTTTGCCACAGTTAATAAGTAAAAAGTCTAGCCTTCATCGAATGTATCTTATTTTGTAGTTCACGACAGAAAGGTGTAAAACAGGTACTAATACACCAGAGTTAAAGTAAAGAATGCTGCATAATTTTCCTCCATTTAACCTGTTAACTGTGGAATTTAATTTCAGAAATTTCTGATAATCTTCGCAATGATATGAAATACTGAAGTTTGTACTCGTCGAACGCAGAACAAATGCACGTAGGGTATATTTTAATGAAAAACCAAACCAAAACGAAGAAGAATTACATGTTTATCTGAAAAAATAAAGAATTTATCGTTGAAGGAATTAGTACCATTTGACATGCTATTTTCCAGATATCTGTTCAACCTTATATTTATATTTAACAAGCTTGAGTACACTTGAAGTTACAGAAGTAACTGCAAATCAATATATTTATAATCGAGATTGACATTTTAGACACGTGTTATTCAGTTTCAATGAAATGTACATATACATTATTCTCGTATGTACCCCTAGCACGATACGTACAGAAAATTCAAAATATTTGTTACCTGCTGAATACAAAATTGTAATTATGAATGTATAACACTAAACTTATCATAACTGGTCAAATGATCAGTTTTAAAATGTAACTAAAAATCCTGCATTTTCTTTCGTCCATTTAACTTTATAGTAATTCTTATATTACCCAATTAATCGGTTGTTAAAATTTGGCTTTCTTTTTGTTTCTGTTTTCACGAAGGAAAATTTTACGTCCAACGCAGTTAACAGGTTAACCTTACATATTCCCGTCCAAGGTTATTTAAGTGA
Source organism: Nomia melanderi (assembly GCF_051020985.1). Classification (NCBI taxonomy): domain Eukaryota; kingdom Metazoa; phylum Arthropoda; class Insecta; order Hymenoptera; family Halictidae; genus Nomia; species Nomia melanderi. The sequence continues at coordinate 2,256,464 of NC_135010.1, forward strand.
ACAGTGCTGTGTTCGAAGCTACAGCTGAAATACTAACAGAATTCTAACGGCAGAAATGGAAATCAGCCGGAGTTGAAGGTTCCACGTGTTTTCGCAGACGGTATTGAGATGTGTTTTTCAACACGATGCGTGATCCCGTCTCTAAGAATCGGCTAACACTTAGATTTAGAAGGTTTCGTCGCGTGGCTGGTGATCTTATAAGCTACACTAGCTGTGAGGTTATCTCATTACGTCTTATCTGGTGCTTTCGCCCCAACGCGAGCTTAGCGGTGCCGTAGAGCTTAAATCGCACGCAAGCTCACGGACACAGCCTTTGCCTGCACGCAAATGGAGCACGCCCGATGCGAAACGAAACTTCTAATACTACACGTTGTAAACTTTATGAAGAATCACCCCGATAAACCTTCCTCGTTCGAATAAATCGGGGTTATGCGAAAAGAGTGTGAATGCGCGTACGTTTAGGGGTTGGCGAAGTAACTCTGATCATGCATGTCTGAATGCGTCAAACAAAATAAGTCAAGTGGAAGGTTGAAGATACTTAATTAGCACGAGAACTATCATCCCGTCAAACTGACGGGTTTTATTTTGCAAGTATTGATATTTTCGAAGTATGGAATAATAGAAATGATTTTGGGAATAAATAGTTTCAGCTAAATACTGTAACAAATGTCTGGAGAAATCTAACAGAAATCTCTTGTTACAATCGTTATAAGGATTACGTATATAATAAATGGTCCTTACATAAATTATGTGAGTGCCTTTATTGAGATTTTAATTGATTTATATTTTAAGCTATGCATTACTGTGTATCTAGATAATAATTTCTCAGAAAAGCATTTGTGTTTTTTCCAAAATCGCAGTAGAAGAAATTGGAAATGAGCAATGTTGATTCATCTGATCTAGTGTTAATTCTGTTCAATTGGATGAGAAGTACTTTGTGTTCTTTCAAAGAAAAATTAAATTAAGAATTTGTTCATTAATCCTAGAAAAGCTAAAGGGATTTCTTGAGTTTAGTAGTTACAAATACAATATTTGTATCGTTCGGAGTATTTAAATTATTTATTGCTGTATGAGTATTAAATAGAGATATTTAAGACTCCTTTTAAGTTTAACAAAAACATCATTTTTCCAAATATCCATAAAAAATAAATGATTGTGTATGCAGATAAATTGCTTAATCTCAAGTGGACTTTCATTTTTCACATTCGTAATAAGAAATGTACAATAAAATTGTATGCCATCATCTATTAAAAATATATATATATATATATTTCGAAAAAACTGTGTAAAGTCTGTAGAAAGTCTAATTAAAAATACAACTTAAAATATATTTTGTCTAATTACAATTAAATAATAAATTATCCATTGTAATTAAAGATACTCTTAAAAATCATTGAATCCATTAAATAAAGTGTTAATGAAGTAGGAATTTGAACAAGAAAATTACATTTTCGAAATAAAATTAATAGCTTAATGAAAAAAAATTGAAATCATAGCACGGATAGGAAAACAGAGACACTAGATGGGAAAACAGAGAAGGAGAGAGGACGGGTGTAACAGATAAAATGTTCGAAAGAGTTGGCCGTTTATCTGTAAAAGCCGGCATCCGCCGAATCAGCCTCAGATACCAATACCACCCACACTTTCCTTCTGGTGTACGCGCTTAGGCTAACTTCCGAAAGCCGTTGGCTTCCAGGGATTGCTAGTTCCGTCACGCGCCAAGAGACATGTTTTAATTTTACGCTTGAAATTCAGGTACTTGTTCTATGTAATAGAAAATATTTTATTTCGTCACTTCACAAACGTAATTTCTTTACAAAGTTATGCTTACTATAAATATACTTTGTCAAATTTAATTTTATGCATTCAGAATGAAAACTTTACTATTAATTCTGATCATTTGTGTCGGGATTTTAAATTATACTTTTATTGAAAACCAAATGCAGTATTTGATAATACATTTAAACAATATATTAGAACTGTAAGATATGTAAAATATGAATGTAACACGGTCACAAAATTGTTTCCAGAACTACAAACAAGATACGACGTATTAAATACTTATTCTAATTTCATTATCTAGGTTCATAGAATTTAGTGTGGTTTAAAAAGGTTAACTATAATCTTTCCAATGGACAATTTATTTTAAATAGCATCTTATGAACAATGTACTTAGACTTTCCCTTTTTAATCCACTATAAGAATAAATTTGTTCAAGAATACTTTTAATATTCTTATTAAATTAATTCAAGAATAAGTTTTCTAATGCCAGTTATAAATTAATAAAATGTATAAATTAATTCAAGAATAAATTTAATAATGCCGGTTATTTTTTTTCAACCGTGTTATTTAGAAGCTGTTAATGAAAATATCAATGAAGTATTCTGTCAGATTGTGTATTTAAGAATAATTACGATTTTGTATAGACAATCGAACATTAATGGTGGCATATTAAAATTCCGTGCAATGGATACACCATTAAAAGAGACATTTATAACAAAATATTGACGCACAAGGCTTCTGGTAAAATTTAAAAAAGTATGAACATCTAAAAATTCTCTGAAATTAACATATTTCCATTAATGTAAATGCATCACATAAACGCATTTACTCGAATTCAAATTCTAAATTTAATAAACCACTTATAATCGCTTGCATAATTCAGAAATGTTGAGAAATTCTTGGTCATTCATCATAAATTCCACAAAATATAGATTGGAAAAACGAATTCTAATAGCCTTGTTCTTTAGTCGAGGCTTCAGGGCGCAGCTTGATTCGATTTCGAGAGATTAGACGAAGTCGTCTTGGATTACCGAGTCACCAAGACGAAGGGGAAACCTTAGGATCAAAGTCCCGGTCGCGCTGCGACTTATCTGCATAGCGTTCCTCTTCCGGTTGTCGAACGTTAGATTAGGTGTAAATTTTTATTTTTACTTTCAAGTTGGGCGTATATCGTCGCTCTTCCGCGCAGGAAATCCAACCGAGTAGGATGTTTCTATGAATTGATACTGGTGCTTAAAGATTTCAAGTGAAGCGTTATATGCGCTAAGATTTCATTTGGGAAACATTTATAGGAATTTTGTAATATTGAGATACTAGTTGAAATAAAATTTATGATTCACTTACTTACTTTTCACACGAAACAATTTCTTTTCACAGGAGAATGTATGTTATCTGACCTTACCATTATAAAATAACAGTGACATTGAAATAATAGTCAAATATGTCAAATGAAAGTATTTAAAATTAAATTACCTGAGCTTATCGTTACAAAATAACAGTGAAATTGAAATAATAAGATACTTTCGTATGACTAAACTATATTTAATACATAACGATATTTAAAATTGTACACTGCATAAAAATCTAGTGCGAAATTTATAGATGTCACGTATAAAACTAATAGTTGAGGACGAAGAATGTAAACTTATTTGATACATAATGAAATGCTAATTAATGAATTTATTTATCGTATACTTATGTGAACCGATACATTACAAAGTATTCGTAACAATTGCCCACGATAATACGGAGAAATACTTCTACATCAGTGCAAAAAAGGATTTAGCTAACTTTCATTGTAACAAAGTGGGAGAAATGTTCTATTTATCGTTACATCTAAACGGTTTTCCTGTTAGTGATTTAGAAAGATTCTCGGTAATCTGACACCGCGTGTAATTATCCTTTAACAGAAAGTAGCAGTCAAAGAGATGGAAAAAGAAATGTTCAGTAAAGATTTCTCGTCTCATTCACCGGCAACCCCAAGCGCACTTAAAGAACCCATTATCACAGCCGCACGAAGAGGGTGATCACAGAGTGTCGAAAAATATGTTCCAACTTTTTATCTTGTATCTGCACTGCCGACTTGGCAATGGGTGCAGGGAACACTCCGTTAATTTATCGGGCAGGGAGTTCGTTAACTGTGTAAAGTATATTCAGAAAGAATTTCCGTGTGACTGATGGTTTCATTTAACACTGATTAAATTATAGGTCATTTTTACTGCATCTAAAATACTTGAAATTAATTTTATTAATATAAAAAATCTGTGTGCACGACGTATTTAAAAAAATTGTAATAGGTAGTAATTACTTTATTAACAAATAATAATTTTCTGTGATAAACACTTTGCATAACACTTAGATTCGGTTATTCAAAGCATAAGCATTTACTTGCGCTAAGAATCTCTTAACCTCTTTGTTTATAATACACTTATCAAATCATCAAATTGTACAATTTCACATAATCTGTATAATTATTAGTATTACTATTGTATTATTTTATTATTATTACAAGTATTATTATTATACACAACTGATGTTTCGTACAATTTTTTAGATGAGTTTATCCTGTATATCATTAAGAAGCTTATTTTTAAAATAAACTAAAATATTTGCTGCAAATACTTTACTTTTTATATTTCGATATAAATATAGGAAAATATAAAACTACGTATTCTTAGTACATTCAGATTGCATCGATAATATTAAGACAAAATGGTATAACTCGCATTATTAGTAAATCTGAATTCTGATCTAAACTAAAATCTTATTCTGAGTCAAAAGGAAGACCTACCAAAATAATTTTCCTAAGAACAAGAGTATAATATCAGCAATGTAAACAATTAAAGAAAGATACTTACAATTCGAATTTTAAGCGGCAATACTTCAAAGAAATAATTGTAAAAAATTCTTTTTATAATTATACAAACATTCCTTCTCAATGTAAAAGTAATTAAAAAACGTCAGAATGATACAAGAATATATTTACTGGTCATGAGTCGAAAATGTAGTGGATTTCATAAACGAAAGAAATCTATCAAGAGAAACTCAGTTTCACTTCTTCAAGGGTTGTCCTTCGGATGAATCTTATCTGACAGCGAGAACTGTCAAAGAGGAACCGTTCTGACGCTTCCGTCGTACTTCCTTCACAGCGTAAACGGGGAGATAACCAGAAGACCGATAGGGCCAGCACCAGAAATGAGAAATGTCTTTGCGGTTGTACAGATTAAAGATTTTGCGGATGAGTGGCTGACATTTTTCTTCTCTTTTTCTTTTAATTTACCAATGTCGATGAAAATGTGTTTATCGACGTTTTAGCAATATGTATGCACTTACAATATACATACATTTAATATACATATTTCGTAAAGTTTATAAAGTTTTTTATTATTCCGAAAGTCTAACTTGTAGAAATTTTTAAAAGTTCAATAAATCAAAGATTCATAATAGTAAGACACGCTTGTTTATCGTTATCTCTCACGAATATCCTATATAGATATACTATATAATATACAGTGTGTCTCACTTACAATCTGATCAATTAAAACATGTTCAGCTTTACCAATAGAAGTTTTATATCGTAGTTTTATAGTGTATATATACATTTTTTATATTTACAATTAAAATATAATTGGGTTAATAGTTATCCAGATGGTATTTTAGTCAAATTTTTGTATTATTGCCAGATGTACAATTTGAAACTAAGTAGAGTTCCATTAGTCATCTTTTCTTATTTTAACACTAGAACTACCAGATAGGTCTATATGATCAATTCCTGGTTTATTTTTTTATAATTAGTGAAAAGACATAGATACTTTCTTGAGAAATTAATAAAGAAGCTAATTTAGTAGTACCTAAACAGGGATATAAGTCAATTGGAATCTTAATGACTGCACGCTTACAAATCTATAAAGAAAGTTTAATAGTTGGCTTAGGTACTCGACAGTTTTAGTGTCAAATAACAACAGAAATAATACAGATGTTCAACTTAAATAGATTGATCTGTAAGTACATGTAACTTTATAATTGTACAAGTATGAATATAGTGAACCTTTTGCACTTAAAAGCTTTTTCACTATAAATAATTATCATTTTTAATAAAATATCGCCGACATTTCTTATAACTAGCAGAAAGTAAATGGCGTCTAGGAGATGTTTTTCGAATGCAAAAGGATAAAAATAAGATTAAAAAAAGGGAATATTTAAATTTACAGGATTTACTTAATTTTAATAACTGTTTATACATATATGTTAAATTGACCAATAAAATTTTGCAGTTATTAATTTTCTACTTTTTAGCATACAGATTTCTGAATATAGATTTTTACTTTTACAAGACGCTTTTCTATTTTTGGGTGATGTCAACATCAAATTCATTCTTATTAAAATAAAGGAAGTGAAGGAAACCAAAATTTTAATGAACAGTATGAAATATATGAAAGTATAATTATTATTGAAATGCACACAAGGGAAATATCTCACATTAATGAAATAAAGATATTGTTTTAATGTAATAACGTTACCAATAATATCGAAATTGTAAAAACAGAAAATACAATTGATTTCATCATTGTTAGTCAAAAACTACAATAATTACATAAAATACCGATGAATTCTTCAACTATTTAGCATTCACGTAATGTATTATGTTACATATTTACAGATTACCATCCCTCCCCCTTCGGCTAATGAAGTGAACCAACATATTTTTATGACATTCCGGCACAGGAAGTCAAGACTTGGAAAATAAAACTTAAAAATCACACAGTTCTCTAAAACTATTCATAAGATATAAAAATTACAATCTTTTCTAAATGTTTCCATTTTTTTCAATTCAAATAATGATGGAGAACAATATTTATACTGCAATCTACTGCATCCACATTTAAAGGAGAAATTTGTGCTATTTTGTAACATTTAAAAATAATAGAGGATGACTAAATTGAAAAGTCAATTATTTACGCTGACCTCTTAAATGCAATTCTAGTGGTTAAGAATAGAGATATTTCAAACCCGCTAATCAAATTAATCCGGAAGTACTTTACAAAATTGGAAAATAATAGTAACCGTAGTAGTGTCGTATAGCAATGTATGAAATACTGATAATAGGTAGAAGAATGAAAAAAGCATACAAAAACTTCAACAGAAAATGTATATATATTCATATATATATATATATATATATATACATTAAATATATATTCACATCCGTTGCCGGAAGTACAGGAATCACAGGAATCATAATATTCACAAAAAGAAAAGAAGCCTAACAATCAAAATAAACGCAAGACTTCATTAACACTAGAACTACTGAGCATTTAATACGATTGATATGTAATCCTTATAAAAATTGTAATAATAGATTATTTTCAGTTTCTTCAGACAGTCATTATAGTATTCAAGTGAAACTATTTATTTTCAAAATCATTTCGAATATTCAATGCTTTTAAGGTATCAATCATTGCGAAATAAGGAAATCGAAACCAGTCATTTTGGTAAGGTTGTTCTAACGTTAGATCGAAGTAAAATTCTTGCTCTAACAAGGTGAGGCCCAGACATAAAAATCTGTTTTTGAATGAAATCCTCTGCATATCAATCCCCATGGCTTTTTTGACATTGGTCCTCCGTTTTCGAAAAAACTGAGTTTTAAGTTTGTATGTTACTATAAGACAATTACAAGAAGCCTACTACAACAAAGTGTCCTAGCAGCAGTAATAGCATTTCATGTTATGACGCTGGAGATCGTAAGTTCCGAATCTCCATGCTTGGAATTCTTTTTCCCTCCGCTTTTCTTTGTTTTCCATTGAATTATAATCTCTAAATAACTTTTCTTTGATTACAAGAATATTATCTGTGGTGTTATTACAGTAACATACAAACTTAAAACTCAGTTTTTTCGAAAACGGAGGGCCATTGTCGAAAAAGCCATGAGGGTTCTACATTTCTAGATATATACCATACATGCATAAGGTTTCATTCAAGAACAGATTTTTACGTCTGCCCTCTCTTTATCAGATTAATGCCTTATTTCATTTTACAATATAAAATAAATCTAATTATCTGAAAATCGTCCAATGCTAATTTATCGTTATTGTTATGTGTAAGAAGATCAAAGTAACAAAGAATTCCGACAGATTCGAACTTAGTGGGAGAAGAATCAAAGTATAGCGGCGGGTCAACGAAGGGATCTTTGCGCATCAAGGAAGGTCGCTAATAAACAGACCGCATAATACGGCTTCCTGTGGCCAAATCTGCGAAGTAAAAGCCTGCCTTGAACCAGCTGATCCCGGTACAGAGACGATGCCAGGACGGGCCACCTTAATGAAAACTATACGTCTCTGGATTAAGGTGGGCACTGGTCAGCCTTCGGTCTTCCTAGGCACCGACCTGTCTTACGCAACCGTGGGGGTGGATTCTATGGTGACCAGCGTATTAGATGGAAGTTTAGGGCATTAATACCTAATATTGTGCCACCGACAGTAAATCCTTTGTTGGTCATCTTGATGGAGACTTAGCACCTTACATCGCCAAGCATCGATAACGACCTTTAACAGTTTACGGTATAACGTATAAACCCCTTTGATACACGCACAGTCGAGATTAGATAATATTCTAATACGTAAATACTGATGATCATATTTAAGAATATGATTACCTTTGTAGCTTTCTGTAATTTCTTATGAACCATCTTACGTACTTGAAACGGATAATTTCAAATTAAAGTATTGTGTACATTTCTTATCAATCTGATAATACATTTGATAAGTTAACACCAATATTACCGAGCAATTGAATTGACTTTTAGAAATTCTTCTACAGACACTCCAAGAATGCATCTATTAAGACTTGAATTGATTTACAATTCAGTTTGCGTATTGCTAAATGGAATTCTTTAATAATTTCTCAGAGAAACATCGGTCATCTTTTTAATGATAGCAAAAAGAAGAAATCAGGTAGTTTCAGTTTTAAATAATGTTTTAAATTTCTGATAGATTCGTCATTTTTTAAGAAATTTATTTTCTTGTGGATAGATTTTTTTGTAGATAGATATTCGAATTATCGAAGATGAATTTCGTACTAGTTATACGTTTATTGTTCTTTTTTTGTTTCAATAATCATTGTTGTGTCTTTACCGTGATCTGAATTAAGAGAATAGTGATTGTGCAAGTAGTAAGGCATCGATGTGTGATTACTTTAAAGCTATGTATTTTTAAAGAAATATAATTTGATACTTAAGAATGTTTTTATTTCAAATAAAAACTCTGATATATGTTATATTAAATTTTATAAAAAAAGTTGTTTCATCTAAAGCTCAGTTGATAATTTGATTTTGGTTTCTGTTAATGATATTACTAAGGAATAGTAATTAGTAACAATCTCTACTAACAAAAAGACTTTATATATCCACAGTTGTAAATGCTTATAGACTTAGTTAACAATAACCACAAGTGGAGGTACTATGAACAAGTTTAAATTTGTTTTACTAAACAATTTCTCTGAGGATGCTGTATTTAATGTAGGTTTTTCGTCGTTATTGTGTTTATTTACACAATTCATTTTTAAAATTTAATTAATTTTTATAATACATTTCTCTGAATATTTCTTGAGAGGAAGAATTAAGAAAAAGCTGTAAGTCAAATTTTCTGCACATAATGATTATTATTCAACGGCAAGGGAATTGGATGTAACTGAAATGAAAGAAGATAACCTTATAAATTCATTAAATTGAATGAAAGCATATTCGATTATTGATAATAACCATTTTCATTCATTTTGCTAATTTAAGTATGACAGAAGAAAATTTCTTAATATGTCTTATAGTAATTGTTCTTCTTTTCAAAATTTAATAAAATATTCGTTTAACCCCTTGCCCTACGATATAGTATCAAACTCGTACTTAAAATTTTAAACTAAATTTAACAAATCTAAATGTTATTTACTTTTCTTAATTAAAGTTTCTTTTTCTAATAAATTATTAACATTAACACTAAAACTACCAGATGGGTTAAAATGACCAATTCCTTATATTTTCTTTTTGTAATTATCAAAAAGATGGCAGCTGTTTCTCTCAGAAATGATTAAAAACGTTAATTTAACGATACCCAAACTGAATCTTAAATCGATGAAAGTCTCAACAGATGCACTCTGCAAGTGTTTGTAGAAGGGTTTCAAAAAGTCGATCTAACTCCTCGGTAGTTTTGATGTTAAATTACTTCTATCAAGTACATGTGAAAGAAATCATAAGGCAGGGGGTTAAGTCTCATTGTATAGCTGATCTGAATTTACCACAAAGGTGGAGACATTTTAATTTCAACGTATTGGGTAAAGAGGCACGGTTTAAGCCGTTTAGTGACGCATTCTCGAAGTAACCACCGGATTCGTAGGTCGCCGAGTGGTTCGACGAAACAGATAACGTTTTGTTTTCCGGCAGGAGAGACCGAGGTTTTCGGGTAATAAGTATTACCTTGTATACCGAATAGAATCGGTGAAAGCAAGTTTACCCTCCTTCTTCTTCTTTCCTTGCTTCCTCTCGTTCTCCATTTCCTCGGTTTCGCAGAAGTCTGGGATTATGACCTGGAGTGGGATAGACTCCGGGACTTAAGTCAGGGTTACACAAGGATCGCAGCTATTGTGCCATCGCCCAGCTCTTATTGTCTCGGGATAGACGAGTGGATCTGCATATGCTTAGCGCGGGAGTTAGACTTCTCTCAACGATCTTCAGCCTCACGAATCATCTGGACCCTCGAATTCAAATCCTGAAATGCGAAAGCGCGCGGCCATTGTCAGTCGAATCTACAAAGCCGGAACTGGCTTGATTCTTCGTGCGGCGTTAGGATATGAGTCGGTGTCGCGTTCTGTTTCCTTTGCTTCTGCTTTATTGATCTTGTATCATTATAATTTGATGTATGCCATTCTTATATTTTACCATCTTTATTTTGAATAGTCCAATAATTGTTCAAATAATACGCATAATAATTATTAATCTTTAACCTGTTAACTGTGGAATTTAGTTTTAGAAGTCTTTCATTGTGCACGCAACTAAATTATACAATAACGTGTATATTTGTTGAACGAAGGGCAAATACACCTGTAATATATTTTAACGAAGAACTAAAGCAAAATAAAGAAGAATTATGTTTCTCTAAGAAAATAAATGATTCATCGTTAAAAGAATTAATACCATTTTGAGTTTTTTAAGGTGACCTGTGTACTCGTCAAACACAGTTAACTGGTTAGGGGACCAATGCTGTAGTAGCGCAGACCGAGCGAATCGGATCAGTTCAGATTTAAGAAGGAAAACCCTATAGATAAAACGGAGAATGAAAATTATTTTTTATAAATTTATTCGTATTTATTTATTTCTATTCGTCGAAATTCTGGGGTGAATAGGATCATACAGAAATCTAAAAAGATTCGAACATGTCGCATGGTAGTTTTACTTATAACATTGAATGCTACGTATATTCCGACAGAAGATCATTTTATTATTTCCATCGTTGTTATTGTCATTACATTCTCATTTAACGTTAGATGGTAAGTCGATGCCTTTTAGTTAATTCATTTTCGTTTTTCATCTGTAGGATAAGTTGGAGAGAAATGGCGCATTCTTTAGTTAAGAACTATTACATTATAAACATGATTAATGCTTGACAAAACAAAATATATTTATGAAGACCGACGCTTCTGAATTGCTTGAATAGAATTACAATATGCAAAATGACTGCTGTCGACTAAAAGTATTTAATAACATAAATAAGTTACCAATAGTGTAATGTAAATATTCTGATGCCAAATAATTAATAATTGTTGCTATTTACCTTCGCTACGATTTTGCTAAGATTCTCGTGGCGCTTAACATGTTAAATAGGCCTGCCTACAAGACTCAGTATACCACTAAAAATATTTGAAAATATAGATATTTGACAATCTTAATGAGATTGGGCTATCTCACTAGGAATTACCTTATATTCTATACCAAGCGATAAGCTTTCAAATACTTTGAATCGTTAAGGATTAATGTAATATTGTTTGAAATCATTTAACTGTAGTATACTTATTCAAATATATAATTACTATTATTATTACTATTCTATTCGCATGATACTATGTTTATACAACTGTAGGGTACTTGAAATATTGTGTACAAGTTATTTTCTGTGAAACCACAATAGGTATCAAATTCTTTTAACCTTTCAGCGACGACGTTTAATTTCCAGTTTCTTTCAATTCCTTCAAATTCTTCTTTCTCCATTACAGATGTTACCCTACTTTGTTGATAGTTTATATTTCCCAATATTTTTTCTAGATTTCACTATTAAATTATATATTTCATTATATACGTACTTCAATCCTAAAGAGTATAACAAAAATAATAGTTAACTAATTAAAAGAAATAAAAACATTGTACACAGTATCAGAGATAATACTTTACATTGACATTGTCCTTGAAGTCTTCAACTATGAATGAGAAACCGATTATTTAGTGTGCAATACATTTTTTCGCAGCGATTGCTGGCAGGAGAAAGCAGTTTTTAAATTGTTTTTCTAGTGTAATGGTTTATTAATTTTTTTTTCTTTTGATATCTCCAGTTGAATTGAATGTCCTTTGCTTGAAGCATCTTTCACGCAATTAAATAGTTATGACGAAGAATTAAGTTCACTTTTCACAATAAGTACATTTAGAGATAAGTGATTTAAGTGAAACGTAATGGCGGAATTAGTTTAGGCATGTTGTTGTTACTGACCGAGCCACGAGTTGAGGTGGAGCGTGCGGCCGAATCCCCTTACCCCTCTTCACTTTTGAGCCACAGGCCGACTGGGTTCACGTCAGTAACACACTGTACCTTTATTATACGATGTGATTGTAGCCATATCCTTCTAGCATTCCTCTTGGAAAATATTTCATTCGGCATGAAAGTGAAAGAAATGGTTTTTGTATAGTAGTATCTCAGTACATTATATTTCATCCACTGTGTACAATCGAAAGTATATATGAGCAAATCGTATAAGAAAAACAAAAAGCATAGAGCCATAGATTACTTTAAAATCTAACTGAATGGTACGTAATAGTAACTGAAGTTAAATTAAAAAAAAATTCAAACATATACTATTTGATATTTTAATGAAAGTGCTTTAAAGTACTATTTGACTGGACGTACTGTTACATTCGTTTATCTATCATATTTTTTAGCTGTAATGTGTTCTTGTTTTATAAAATCCTTGCCGCCAAACAGTAGATATTTATAATCGTTCATAATAATTAAACTGCGGATTTTTATGTAAACATAAACTTTTATAAAGTAGTCTAGAAAAAGTCAATAACTTTTTACAAATATTATAAATGAATTAATGAATAAAATCTGTAGTATAATAATTATATTTATTCTTTCAATAATTACATGCATTCTACAGTTCATGAGAACTTATTTCATAAAATCAGATCCTTGAAGTGATGATATTTATGATTCATGGAGATGTTTTCAAGATATACTGTTTTTTTCTGGTAGTGGCATTTCTGAAATCTGTGCAGTTCTATTTTCATAGACGTAGCACTATATGTCCTGTAATTGAATCACTGTTCGTGTAGTATGTCTAAATCCAGTTCTTTCCTTTTTCATTTCATTCATTTTTTTTTATAGAAACAGGTAATTTGAAATCTAAAGATCATTTTTCAGTATTATAAGGAATCATAAAATACAGAGAAATAAAAAATAGTACAAACAAATTATAGATAAACAATATTTACTTTTTCCATATATGTATACAAAATAAATAGTTATAAAATATAAATTGTACAAATACTTTCATAACTGTCCTATCTAAGTCTATTTTTATTATCATATCTGATTATAATGGGACTATTGAAATTTAACATATGTAATTGTCGCTTTAAACGAGTCATGAGTAGAGAAGTTGGACGAGAAATCATGAATTTAAATAGATACAATTACAACTGTTAAACAGTTAATTTCCATGTTGATACTATATTATTAGTTAATAATTATAATATTAGCATATATTTACATGTACGTGTATGCCTACTTCACATTTACTTTCTGTCCAGAGATTAAAATATTTTATTTCATTTATACGATATACCTATTAATCAATTCGAACTATATCATTCTAAAACATCGGCTATAAAAGTGGTATTTAAAAACGATGAATTTCAAGTGTTAATATAAAAATTCCTTTATCAATACTAATTTTACGGAACGAGTCAATTTGACACGTATTGAATTTTATAAATATTACTTACTAAATGTTTATGTCGATTTTGATTAATCGAAAGATGTAAATATGTGACTTAACACGTTATTCATCAGAAAGTTATTAACACTAGAACTACCGAGCATTCAATACGATTGATATGTAATCCGTATAAAAATTGTAACAATAGATTATTTTCAGTTTCTTCAGACATTCATTATAGTATTCAAATAAAATTGTTTATTTTTAAAATCATTGCGAATATTCAATGCTTTTAAGGTATCAGCCATTGCGAAACAAGAAAACCAGAACCAGTCATTTTGACTGTTATGGTGATTCTAGTGTTAATAGGCTTTTCATAAAATCATAGTTTTATATTTAGAAAACGGTATAATAATTTTCATTGACTAATAGTACTTAAATAATAATTAAATTATTTTAGTCAATACGACTTTCTAATCCAGGATTGTAATTACTATTGTTATTAAAACTTTGATTAAGAAGTTCTTAAACATTGATTATTAATCTTGAATAAACTGTTTAATAATTGCCAGTAGATGATGTGTTAATTGTCTATTTTGAAGCCTCTAATTCCCAAGATCTAAATGAACGAACATTAATTTTTCTGGGGACAATACAATAAAGTAGACAAATTAATGTCCGTAAACCTAGAGTTAAAAACGTATTGAACATGTTAGTGAAACATTAAATAACTAACGGATATAATTGGAATACACAATTTTGGTTGCAGGGAAGAATATTCCAGTGCATTGTGTGGTCGAAACGATTCACAACATCGTGGAGAGTCATGTGAGCAACTCACGTGAGAACTGGCGGAGACCTCAAGTAGAAACGGACTCGTACGTGATCATCCCTGTGGCCATGCCTTTCCAAGTAAATCAATTTGATTTCTTTATAAATAAGCGATCAACTTTTAAAACACTGTATTCATTTTAATGATAGCTATTACTCATAGATATGAAAATTAACCGGTTCGTCCCTGAATATATTCTTTTAACACTTAACGAACGGGTCACGTAGATTTACATATTCTCATTCTAACTTAATGTTTTCCAAAACCCCGTACCAGTAACAAATAGTAAACATAAAAATAAATATTTTCTCAAAATTGTATTAATAGCGATACTAATTTAATAAATTAGCAATAATTTAAATATATGCATACAGGTTTATGTCATTTTTTTAAACATTCGGGGGACTGGAGAAAGATAGATAAGAAGCCACTAGTTCGTTAAGTGTTAATATGAATTTTCTGTAAAAGACATACAGCTGTGCACTAATCAATCAACACACGTATACTGACAGCTGATTAGCACTTAAGCTGTTAGTTATAAGTGAAGATCCCAATGTAGTACAATTTTCCTTTATCTAGGAATTTTTTAGGTTTTCAGTAATTCAAAATGTTTGTGGTACCTATGTGTACCATTTGGGAAGAAGGGTTAAAGTAGTTACTATTAATTATTCACTCTTTGTCAGCTGTCATTTTACCACATTGTAATTGACATAAAAAAGAGGCAATATACATCAAAATAAATAGATACTCAATTTGTCTATTTTTCATGATATATTCTAAAAATTAAGAAATGTATCTCTTCATTATTTAAATAATTTATCATTTGATCAATTTATCACCAAGCAACAAATCAAGTTGAGAAAAGAAGAATAAGATTCAATAATTATTAACTATAAATGTGATGTGACATGCTTAATTTATTTGGTATTTTTGAAAAAGTATTTAATTTGATTTATGGCATTAAAATAAATTATATACTCGTATATAAATGGTACAAAATTACCAAATTTGATAATTTTGCTTGATCGTAACTACTTGGTTGGAAACTTATTCACCGGGAACTCTTAACGCTGCGAAACATATGAATCGTTTATTTTAAATATTGCGTAAAATCATTTTCCAAGAAAATCAAATTAATGGTTATAACAATTCCGATTTTATATTATCTTTTTATATTTTTAACAGTTTTTTCTTTTCATTTAAATGGGCTTATACAACTTTCAAAGAAAAAGGCTCATATATTTACTTTAACACTAAAACTACCGAACAATTAGAGTAACTTATTTCCAATTTTTTATAAAAATTAGAATAATACGTTTCTTGAGATTCGAAGGGTCCCTTAGTCTTGTCTCTGTACAAATACACAAATTTAATTGAAAATCTCTCGCAAAAACACCTTCATAAGGTTTGATCTGTCCGGTAGTTTTAGTGTGTTAAAATGTTTTCTTTCTAAATGATGTAAACTGTAATTGAATTATCTGCAGTCCATAATGAGGCAAACATTTTTTGAAAACGAACATTGTTTGCATTTTTTAGTTAATGATCCTTTTCTTATTTTTCACAGGATTTAGTTGGTGAGGCATTGGTACGTTTGGGCTATTCAAGCGACCTGATACCAAGTGCCAGAGGAAGTATCGTAATACGAAACTGGAAACCACTGCCAATGGAAAAGGTCGCGGATGGCCCATTATTAACAGTCGGCGATATTTTGGCCGAACTGACTTCTGTCGCAACATTGAAGATTCAGGTGTACAGATCGAGACCGCCACCTCCTAGTCCAGCAGCGGAAGTTAGAAATAAGTTGTTAAGACTGCTATTGCTCCACAGCCATGCGCTTTTGGTTTCTGCTGGTTGTCCTTTGGATGAGGTAAGTTTCTTGTGGATTTTCATTTTCTTCAATGTAACTAACAAATTTAAAGTTTTATGCCACATTACATGTAAATATTATATAATTATAATATCGATTTTCTTCATTTTCTGACTTAGAAAACTCCCTTAATAAATAGTTACATAAAATCAACATATTTATAGGAAATAATTAATGCTTTATTCGCAATATAATGAAAATTACAAAATGATGAAGTGCAGAACGCCGAAAACAGAAAAGACACTGATACGCTTGATAATGTTTGCTGTTACTTCGCTAATTCCCTCCCTAACCTGCGACCTATGTCGTTTATATAGGAGCCATACACACACACACATTCTCTCATGCACGCACTCGGGGTTGTTACACTTACTCTCTCTTCTTTCTTCTAATTGCACTCTCGCTCTCTCACACACACATTCGGGGACATTACATTTCAAGTCATACGTTGCCCATTATTGTTGTTGTTTGTCGGTTGCCGCTCGTTTACCTCAAAGACGAAACGGCTAATTTCATATTAAAATATGGATTGAGCATAATTATATGTGAATGTAATATATAAACCCTTTGAACTCGAGGGCTCCGGAACAGAACCATTTAAAATTTCTCACTACACATTGTAAAATTTTGTCGTTAAATATATTATAACATTTCTATGTATAATCGATAGAAAACAGTAAAATACATCTATGACTTTTCATATGCGTATCATATATTTATATGATAATATACTCTTTTTATTAAAACTGCTTTGAATTGCTGGTAATATCAGCGAGAAAAAGCTTCGAACGCAAAAGGTTAAATAAACTATTGATTCAATTTTTTGAGTTAAATATTCGAAAACTCTTTGTACTGTAGGAAGTTAATACTCAAACAGTTCTTAAATCAGTTTAAATATTTCGATCAATGATCACACAGTAAGTATAGCATCACGTTTTGTAAAAACTATAGTAACATTTATTGAAATATTATATCACATTATTGGCAACGCAATACAATGGAATCTTGTTAATAAATAATAATTACTGGCTCCATTACACGAATTGTATTGTTCTCAAATATAATAGACAACAAGTATTAATTACTTGATAAACATATTTGAATTTTGTAGAGCAATAAACATTAAAAACTCTCTAAAGAAACATTTGTGACGTGTATAAAAAGCCTATTATATCGAATCTAAACTGTAAAAACTGATTCACTGAATTTAAACGTATTGATTTTAATCTGTGCGATAATCCATCCTTTGGATGGCTTTTTGTTATTGACGAAGACATTGTGCAGAATTTAGTTCATGAAAATCAACAAATTCCGACGGAAAAGCTTAGCGCAGTATTGAATATTGATAGATCAACTGTAGTTCGGCATTAAACGTTTATAACGCGATAACACAGTTTATTCGTTCGCAATAAAAAAAGTCCGACAAAACATTTTACTGGCTCATTCAATTTTATATACAATTTCCATTGACGAACGTTCATATTGCATACTCTGTTGCCAATCTAAACAAATGAAACATTTTTTAATTGAAAATTACTAGGAATAATAGTGACATGTCGAAATCTACATTAAGTCCACTAGAAAATCCTGCCTCATAATGTCATCTCAAGTTTCCAAAGATGAGTCATTCTACAAAAAATGTAAAAATGGAAATTATATTATTCAGTAAATATTAACCTGTAAGTATGAACATGAACTTAACCTTTAACACTAAAATTACCAGACAGGACAAAATGACCCATTCCTGATTTTTTCATTTTGCAATTGCTAAAAAGATAAAAGACGTATCTCTGAAAAATGATGAAAGAAATTGATTTAGCAATACGTAAATTAAATTGTAAATCAATTAAAGTTTTAATAGATGTCCTTAGAATTTCTATAGAGAAATTTCAAAAACTCAATTTAACTGTTCGGTAGTTTTAATGTTAAATATGGAAGTCTGAAAATTACTGATTAATATTAAATATTCTCGTTTGTATGCAATTAGTAAACAAATTTATTGTATTTATTTATTTTATTTTTACTTATTTAAATATCTCTACATAACAGTAGTATCAACTATCTGAAGAAAACTTCACTGGTTTCAAAATTTACAGCATTTTATATGCCTTGTATTATTTAACTTTATATAATTAATTGTCTCGATATAATTAATATAATTATTATATAACTCTATATAAAATACTATGAATTTTGAAACCATACTTAAAGATTAATAAATCTATTAAAAACGTATTATTTTCTTTTAATTCAAAAACGGACAGAACTTTCCGGCAGATCTATTGTTTCAATTTCGTAAAATTACAAATTTACTCAGCGTAGTCTGGATTTGGGATTTTGAAATAATCGGTATCTATTTAAAACGTAAATGTTGATTGAGTAATAACACTGAAGTAAGTTTAGCACTAGAATTACCGTACCAGTCAAAATGATTGTTTCTTTGTTTCGCAATTATATCTTAATGTCTGAAGGAATTAATGAATGTCTAAAGAAACTAAAAATAATCTGTTGTTACAATTTTTGTAGGGATTGCACATCAATCGTATTAAATGTTCGGTAGATCTAGCGTTAAGGCAATTCAGGATCAAGGAGTAAGGAAGACTTTACTGTAAGACCGCTTAAAAATGTATAAAATGTAAATCTAACCAGGGAGTGTTTGTCGTCGGGACACCTAATCTCATTAAGAAGTCCTCCGGCTAGCGTACTTGTTCCTCCTTTGAAAACCACTGTGGTAATCTTCGCCGGATTCTTACTCGTAAGTCGTTGATCTTCGCCTTAAATAAATGTTCTTTCGGTTTCGAGTCACCGCGATGACATTTCTGGCCAAGATTTCTGAAGCTTGAGGTATTTTTGTATAATTAAATCGCCTTCGTTAATAATAATACAAAAGATATATACTTTTTTAACGAAGAAGTTAAAACGTTTCGATCTATTAACTACTTATAATATTTTCTACGTTCCTACCGCTTTTGCGTGCACATGTATTTAATTAATAACGATATAATAATAATGTACTTCATATTTATTTGTTATCATAACTTTTATTATAACGACATATAAAATTGGTAACATTTCATTGAAGTTTATTTGGAGGTAATGGAATAATTATTACACTAATGAATATTAATTAGTTGATTAATTATTGGTTAATGTCTTTTATTATATGAATTTATTTTGTAGTAGACAGTGACTCAACTAAAATCTTGATAAATGTTTATTTGTTCCTGTTAGGAATGATCAGTTTTATTTGGCTTCATGTGATTATCTAGTAACAAAAATTATAATTACCTAGATATACTAGTTTTCTAAGTTTATGACACGAATTGATTTCTAATGGGTTGTAAAAAATTTTAAAGTAAGCTTATGTGTTCATTGAGAGTGTTTTGTTTATCAAAATTGCGTGTATATTGAATCGCCGTTTTAGCGAATTTTATAAGCCAGTGTGTACACAAAAAGATACTGTCTTTGAAAATAATGGTTGTTTACTTAAAATTTAGACACTGCTAGTTAAATATGCTTCGGCTATTGAATATGTTATTCATTTTTTTTATAGTATTCAGACATTTATATTTATTTACAATTTAATAATTACTTACTGCTGATTATTATCTATTTATCATAAAATTTAATTATTAATTAACAATAACAATTAGTTGTTTAGTTGATATTTAAACTACTTAATGTGCGTAGAAAAAGAATATAAACATTCTTCGGAATTGCATGTCATATTTTCTCGAAAATCTTTAATTATATTTTTCTTAAGATATGAGTACAGCTTTTAATTAAAAATAATTCGAATATCATACAAAACTATAAACTATGTTAAGCATATAGTCTTATAACATGACAACAGTCGTTAAATGAGCTTGTCGATTAGTATTGCAGATTGAAGAGTCAACAAATAAATACTTTTATACACAGTTTAAATAGTAGAAGGTAGTAAACGTTCATTCAACTATCATTAATGTTAAATACCACACCTTTCTATTTTACGTGTCGCTGCCTGTAAGTGTTGGGAAGCTTTGTCAGATTCGAATAACTTTGTGAAGACAACAAAATTTTTGTTCTTATGTAAAATCTGTTTAGCACCTCATCTAACGACAATAAAGTAACTAACATTTAATAGGTACAGATATAATGCATTTGTTAAAACACCGTAAACGTGCAATACATATAATCAATATAAACAGTAACAATCTTTGATCTCATTAATTATACATTGCTTTATGAACATATTATTTATTCCGTTTAATTGTATTCCAACGTAGACTCCACATCCAATTTTATTCCAATTATAACGTCATTTATTTGTATACTATATTTATTTACATTGTTACAATTGTACGCTATATAAACATTATAAACGATTTAGTAAAGTGACATATTGTAATATACTTCAATTAACTGCTGCTGGTGGAGGTTCTGAATGGACCAATCAGATGTACTTTAGGTTGCAGAAAGTGAAACATTATTTGTTTAACTATACTTATATTTTAAACAAAATAGACATTCTATTCTTTATTTTATAATACCCATATGTTTCCACATTTCAGAGTCATTGCTCCGATTCAATTATAACCCAATGATTTATTAAACTATCACTTTATGCGTCATCTGAGTATCGTTTTATCAATAATTTATTAAAAGTTAAAGATAACTACATTTAAACCTCTATTTCATACATTATTTCTTGTTCTACATCCTTTACGTCATATGTAATTTACACAATATAGGAAACAGTATTATATTTTATTTGTGGTACTTCCAGAGGTACTACAGTTAAAGTATTATAAAAAGTAAATCTTATTATAATAATAGTAAATAAAATAAATATAAAATGTTGAATTGTACCGCAGTAAATTACTGTAATTCATTTCCTTAAAAATAAATACAAGTCTACACCCAACAACACTGAAAATAAATCGAGTGCAAAAATATTAGTTATTAATACATTAATTGTATTTTTAGTATAACTTGTATAGGCGTGAAAACTGTTGCGAGACTAATTTTTTCCGGTTTACGTAAAATTACGTTTTTGTTATATTGACATGTTATTTTGCAATAAAAACTTTGAAATTTGCATTGTAAACAAACAAATGGCTCACATGTCAAATTGATTAATTCCATGAAAGTGGAGAAAAGTGATGTAATAGCTAAACAATGATTTTCAAAATTTCCCTTATATATTTTACTTGATTATTACAGGTGTAGCTTTAATCTAATGAATATTAGAAAGAATATAAGAATATACAAAATGGTATGACTCCGCAGTATTTTTTATTATCATTGCAAATTTTGCATGGGTAATAGTATTTTTGTTATTTCGTGGTATCACATTCAATAGTAAGGCACTTTATTTTTATCATTAAAAATTAAGAACCGCTTTAATAATCAAATCTTACAAAATTCACAAAGTGGAGTTAATCGATTTGGCAAGTGAGCTATTTAAATATCAATCGTTTAAATTCGGTAGTTCAGAAGGTACGAATACTCTTGTGACTCGCTGTATGTCCATCATACGGTACGAAAGGGTTAGAATAAGACGATCATTTACTAGGAGGATCCACTTGATTTCATTTCTCCGAAGATTGAAACAGCATCGTACGATGTCCATGTAAGGGCAGCAGTAACGTGCCCTTTCGACGGCAATGAAGATCTCATAGCGTGTGATAGGATTACCCTTTACTCAACCAAATTCGCGGCCTTCATCAAAAGCCCCCTCGATATCGGAAGAAGGAGAAGGGTGAAGGGGTGTACCACCCCCTACGGGCGGGCATTATCTAAGTGCACTCTCTTTGAAGATCCTACTGTACTTGCCCATCCCCGAACTTTAATGCTGCTCGCGGTGGTCTATGATTACCAATTTTCCCTGACAGTCGTTTCCTGCTCGAGTTTCGACCTGTCGGCTAATGGCGAACGGCTATGATAGAGAACCGCCCGCTTGAATGCATATGACTTAATCTGTCGATCATTCAGCGAGAACTAAGCGTCCGTGTATAGTTGGCAACGGTTGCAACTGATTTTTGAAAATTTGATGAGCTCGTGCACCAGATTACAGCTGCCTTATTAACGATCAGCAACTACCGTAGGTAAACAGTGCTCGATAAGATAATGTGTAATAATAATAACAATGGTAATAATGAAACACATACCGAAATGAAAACCTTTCTTGGATTAGATATAAAAATGTATTTATTAAATTGAGAAATTTTAAACAGATACGACTTGTTTGCAATAGTTTTTAAAAACTTGAATTAAACAAACATTTATTTTCTGTCATTTCAATAAATTAAATTTTATTATATTCGAAAAAGTGTTTCTTTCATTATGTTTAGTAGTTTATATAATCGCATAAAATTTAATATAGTTTTCATGAATTGTAAAAGAAGTCAACTAATTGTGTGTACTTTAGTCAAATATTATTAGGATATTTGTTTATTTGGAGAATATTAAATAACCAAGTAAAACAAAGATCTAATCTTCCTTAGATGTCAGGAAATATTTTATTATTGTAATATCTTTTGATCAAAGTATTTGCATTTCATGAATTTTTATACTGAAATGATTATTATATTGTTTCATATTTAGTAGATAGAAGAAAATGTTTAAAATATGGTTAATACTTTTCCGGATATAATTCTATTCTGTTAAACTACTAAACTATAGTAGAATACAATTTAATAAAAGTTTAAATTTTCCTAATATAAAATATATTAAATACTCGCACAAAAAAATTTCTTATTTATTATACATACATAAGTACCTTGTGCAGTGTTTATTCAAAACTGTTTGGTCGAAAACATATTTTTCACGATAAAATTAAGTAAAAATAAGTGTCAGTCAAAATAAGGAAAGTATTTTGTTGTCACTTCGAAATTAAATAAATATCTGTAGAAAAATGCACAAAAAGTGGTCTGGGAAAATGTTGCGAAGTTGGGGAGGTTTGGGGCCCTAAGGGAAAGTTCTATCAGCATTCTAGTGTTTTTACAATTTAACGTAAAAATCCTCGGCTAAATCTCGGACGGCAGAAGTGTCTTGTCCTTAATTTTCTGTTGACATTTATCATTAAATGTCCCGAACAATATAAAATATTTCGTATTTATCGATGTAATGGAAAAAATTAATGCTACAAACGTCAATCAGTAACTAAAAAGGAAACGTATCGAATTGTGAATCGCCGATTTCGGTGAAATTTTAGTATAATATAGTTTTCATGAAAATATTTGACACATATTTTGTATATCAGCAATCGTCCACATTAAAGAGGTGAAAACAGCCCTCAATGTTGGGGTTGTGAATCTATTTCGATGAATTTCTCGAAAACTATTAGAGGCAGAGTAATTATATAAATTGACGAATTTATTATTTTTAATAATGAATTCGACGTAAAAAAAACATGTTAAATATTTTTACGAAATCTGCATTGTACTAATAAAAAATCAAAATCAGCGATCCACAATTCAGTATGTTCCCCTAAGTTTCATAATACTCCTAGTTACTGTTCCAGAAGTAATATATGCGTGTAATATATTATTCAAACACGATTTTTCACGCGTGAACATTCACGAAGGCGTAACTTGAAACAAATTACACTAATGTCATGAATATTTTCCAAGGATAAACGTCAATGTTATATGGTTCATAAGAGTCCCCACATTATCATTTAAGGAAATGTGAGAATTGTTTGTTGTCGATGAGTTAATTCGTCACTCTCGGTTAGTAGATTAAATATAGAGATTTCTATAAAAAATGTACCTAACAATAAGTTTCAAATGCACGTTGTTGTTTGATTCATAACATCAAAATAGGATATGATCCTGACACATAAAAATACTTTATGTGTCTATTCTACTTTCTAAGAAATTGTTGCCTATATGCAGGACACATAAAAATCTCTTCTGTATTCCATCAGTTTTGTTATGTCGCGTAACAATTGCCAGCGACATAAAATCACCGTAGGGAGGTCCGTTAAGGCCCCTATACGCGTTGAAACTTGCGACGATGTAAGCATCACTACTACCGATGGGTTAGAGTCTTTTTTACTTTTTGTTCGAGTAAAATGTGTATAATAAAACCTCGAAAGACTTAAACCCACCACTCGTAACAATGCTTGTACCGTTGTAAGTTTCAACGTTTGTGGGCGGCCCTAACCGTTTGAGTGTCAGAGGAAATTTTCATACATATTTCAGAAATGACAGACAATGTTAAAAAAATATGCACGATTATAAACAAAAATTTATATTTCGATCAATTTTATTCTAAAGTTCATAAAATTCTTACGCAATACTGAAAACATGTTAGACTTCTTTTATTACTAATAAAACCAACAAGAAACTTTTCGCAAGTGCATGAAAGAGTGATATATCGCTCCGTAGCATTGAAGGGGTTAAACTCTAAATTTGCGTTTCCGTACGTTCAGCTTTCAGGGCCGAATTTAACAAACACAAAACGAGAAGGCACAGCCTATCACAGACTTTCTAAATTTCTGCTATTCCTGCAGTAAGTTGTTCATTGTTCTGTATCGCTGCTTTTCATTCATAACTATCGGGAGAATAGACAGTAGCTTCTTTTGAACTAATTGACACGTGCCCAGGATTTCAGTCGTCGCATGAATTCCTTTTCTCCTGTCGATTCTTGATCGCAAAGCATATGGCCACTCACGCAGGTAAGTCCAGTACTGCGACACATCAAACTCATCCAATCAAAAGGCTCCTTCCATCGGACCCAGCCTATGGAAGAGCGTATTTCTGTAAACTCGCCTGGAAGTCGCCAACGTCATTTTTTGACACGAGTGTTTCACCCTGAAAGAGGGGCTTCCTTCACCATTGGGCTGTGAGGGTGTCTCAATGTTACCCTACTCCTTTAAGGTGAAAAACCTATCAAATACATAGAATTTATCAACCGAAAAAGATGTTTTTCGAACAAAAATAACGAAACAGTTGGTACACGAAACTTACACGATACAGGTCGCGATAAAAGTCTCTCACCGCTAATACTTGCGGACCTTAATTTATCACCGCTAACTCTTGCGGGCCTTGATTAGAATTTAGTTCGATCGCTGCTAACTCTTGCGCACTTTGGTTAAGTCTTGGTTCCACCACTGCTGACTCTTGCGGGTCTTGATTGGGTCTTGCTTCCATTACTACTAACAGTTGCGGGCTTTAATCCATCGCCGCTAACTCTTGTGGACCTGAACACTAGAACTACATACCAATCAAAATTACAGGTTTCGATTATTTGTTTCGCAATTAGTGGTATTCTGAAATCATTGGATATTCGAAGTAATCTTAAAAATAAATAGTTTCACTTGAATACTATAATGAGTGTCTGAAAAAACTGAAAATATTCTATTGTTAAAATTTTTATAGGGATTGTATATTAATCTTATTAAATGATCCGTAGTTCTAGTGTTAATTCATCGCCGCTAACACTTGCGGGTATGAATCTGATCATACCCATTTATTCTTATCACCGTAAAGGGTTTTGAGGAACGTTTGGCTTAGAGTACAAATATAAATTAGTATATACGTAGATAGATTTAGGTACAAAAGGCACATTTACCTGAAAGATGTAGTACATAATTAATGCTACATTTCAATTAATTTTAAAAGTTACTTAATTTTTCTGCTGTTTCCATTGAGTTAGCCACTATAAATACCCAACGTTTAAAGGAAAACAATTAGAACACGTGTGTAATTCATCGAGAAGTATTACTATTTGTGAGTGGTTTCGAATTCGTGATTATGGAAACTGTTTACATTAAACAGAAAAATAAAGAAATAAAATAAAGAAAATAAAGAAAAGCATGTGAAAATAAGTGTGAGTCTTATTAGTAAAAATCTTGATGAAAACAATCTTAACTTGGGAATCTGTAAACTGCTTCCTCGTTACGAGTAGTGTTTACATTGACCCGATAACTAGGTTGATAACAGACTTGGGCATTACTCGAATTGTTTTGAATAAATATTTATTTAAGATAAATGGCCAAATGTATCTTTGTTTTCGAATGCTACATTCGGGTAATAATTATTCGTCATTTGTACTAAATTATTGATTTTATTCCTTTCAATAATTTTTTTATTACTAAAAAGTACTACAAGCATTTAGAATTGTAGAATTCCGATGTTTGGTGAATATTTTTATTCGAACTAAACTTAGTACACGAAATCTTACAAGAGGCACTTAAGAATTATAATTTCTAGAGCTAGCGATTCTTCTTTTCTTTTCTATCGGTCAGCATTTTGCTCGTCTCTGCCCTGGACAGTTTTGTATGCCCTTTTAAAGGCTCGGAAGTCTGACTTTGAAAGTAGTGGGGATGAGGATAAGGACCAGTAGGAATTTTGGATATTGCTAAGGTTCGGAGGGACAAGCGTATGATTCAGGATCGGTGAGTAAGGAAGTCAAGGGTCGTATGAGTAATTATATACAGAAGAATGAACGGTTAGGAAGGAAATCGAAAGTTAGCTTATCTTATTTACTAGCCTATGACGGTATCCAACAGAATTAATATTTAGAACTCATTTAATTTTAAAGACCATGTGAAAAGGATTATACAGTTATATGCAAAAAATTGATACATTACCAATTTTTGAGTAATAAATCCTTATTCGATTGTCTATTAACAGTGAATAGAATTTTATTCGTCATTCTTAACAAGGAGATAAAAGGCAGATTCTTAATATGTATATGTTTCTTTTATTTTATCATTCATGTGAATCTAGTTTTCTGGAAAAATTAAGTTTGAATACTGACCAAATGTATGATATATATGTGCATTCAAATATATTTTTGTAAAAGTCACAATAACTATTATGAGCAGACATCTTTAGACGAGTTTTTATGCATTCATAGCATTTAACAATTATTTTAGAATTAGAAAATGTTATAGGTATTAATAAATATTTATAATGTTTTCATTTTTTTTATTGTGTAATTCTAAATAATTGCTGGGCCATGTGTTCCTTGGATTATGTCAGTTTTAATGGAATACGATGTTACACAGATTTTATTAAAATATAGGTTAAAGATTCCTTTTTTTTATCATAATGATGGGAGAAGATTGTACAGCTACATGCATTGAACGTTTTCTTTTTTAGACTATTAACACTACTTTTTGTTAATTATTTATTGAACTATTACCATTTGAAAGAGTCAGGAATATTGAAGTCCGTAAAAATATTCTTATTGTTATGATACGTAGCGTACGTTATTTTTATGGTATTGTTTCATACATGAAGAGGTTTGAAACTTTTTAGCTAAAAAATTATTTTAAATGAACATATTCTATTTATTATCTAATTGAGACATTAGATGCAATATAGTTCCAAATGAAAAGATTGATCGCCAAAAACAACGTTTAAAGAACAAAGAATATAATTACTTAAACAATGGAAAATCACACCCTATCCAATGTTCGTGATTAGAAGAGTGTAAATTTCAGTGTTGTTATATAATTCTGAAATATTAGGCAAAATAATAATTACGTTCATTGTATATTTTTCACACGAAACAATTTGTTAATAGAAGGACTGATTTGATTTAGCTTCATCATTTATTAATGACATTAGTGTATCAAATAAAAATATTTTAATGGTTCTGAATTTGGGAAATATGGCACAAAAAATGTAATAATCATATACTGAAATCTTATGTTGAAGTAAATATATTCTGTGGTAATAAAATTGCACTCAGCAGTATTTCAAACTGATGTATCTTTTCAATTTCAAAAATATCGTACTGAAGCTTGGTGAAATTATACTTTTTTGAATTTAGTCCCCATGAAAGTAATATTATGAAAGGTCTGAATTCACCTTACGCCCTTATTGCACCAAACGCAGCAATTATTTTAAGAATTCTGTTAGAATGCTATTTAATCACCGTGCAACTCCTTTATCTCCAAGAGCGACAGTCAGCTTTGTTTACAGTGGCTAATGAGAGGGAACAAATAACAAGTCTTCTATAAAAGTATTAAGTGAAGAAGATTAACCTGTGCCTTGAGAATATCATCAGTTTCAATTCCAAAAATGGTACATCATTTTAAAAGGAGGGACACTGCTCAATTGGTGGTACTTACACAGAATTGTACATCATCATTCTTTTTAATACAACTGTTATAACATTGTTTTCATATATCACCATAAAAGTTATATAGTAAACATTACACAGATTAATCCTAATTGTGCTATTATTAGATTGTGCTACTAAATCTTGAAGAATACGTCGAAGAGAATATTTATTAATCAGAAAATGTCATACTATTTTTTACCAACGATTTATGTTTGTTGTAAAACTAACTATACAACAAATAATTTTGTAAATAAGTGACAATTATTTAATTTTTTAAACATTGAAACAAAATATTTAACCTTACACGTATCTAATTTTTTCTGCCATCTTTATATATTACACAAAATAATTACTTATTAATATCTAGATATCACATAAATATTTTTAAAACACTGTAATTTGCTGTTGATTGATATCATTTATTAATAATTAACACGTTGTTCCAGGCAGAGATTAATTCGATTCGGTAACAGCCGTCCAGAGACACATTTCATTAATGAAAAATCAACATTTTATATGCATTTCCCAATGTATCAGTTCCACACGTAGAATTTATAAAGAGCTTTCGTGATTACCAATTTGCATATTAAGCCGCTGTCACGCTTATCACGTGCCATAGACACAATGTAAGTGTTCAGTGATAACATCGGTACACATCTGATACAGGGTATCGCAGCTCACCGGTAGAAACATCATTACCTGTTTATAATGTAAATCGCAAATAACACTAACATAATTAATTAAAACTAACTAGGAACAGGTAACGAGCACAAAGACAACTTAACCAGCTAACTGTGGAATTTAGTTAGAAAAATCTCTCATTACACTCACAATAAAATTAAATAATAAAGTGTACCTTTTATCTAAAAAATTAGGAATTGATTATTATTATAGATCGTTGAAAAAATTAGTACCATTTCGCGTTTTAAGATGACGCGTATACTCGTCGAACGCAGTTAACTAGTTCACCTGTTACCTGTTAGCTGTGGAATTAAACTTAAAAAGGCTCTCGTTTTATGCGCAATGAAATCAAAAAATGAAGTATGTATTCGTCAAACGTAAGGCGAATGCACCAAAAGTATATTTTCATAAAAAACCAAAGCAAAAGAAAGAAGAATTACGTGTTTATCTGAAGAAATAAAGAATTGATCGTTGAAGAATTAGTACCATTTTGCGTTTTAAGATGACGTGTATACTCGTCGAACGCAGTTAACTAGTTCAGCTAGATCAAACCCGTCCACGCTGTTCAGCGCGAACGTAGACGTCTGATCAATCTTTCCTCCGCGTTGTCCCTGATTTCTAATCTATTAAGAACCTCCGCATTACGGAAAACTGTGCGCTAAAGCCTCGCCGACAACGCCGGGGATCTATATTCGAGGATATTTGATCAGCTCTGATGCCAAGACGATTGATTTACTACCACCCCTCGGATGAGCAGCTGACGGTAACTGCGTCATTTGGGAATAATAAATGGGCGTAAATCAGGCCTCGAATTACAACGCGATGCCGTCAGATAAGCTGAACAGGGGCCGCTTCTTCTCCTTTCTTTTTCGACGGTTTGTTTACATGTTTATCAACCAATATCTGGGATCTCGTGTCCTGTCAGCCATCTCGGCTGCCTGGCTGAGTGATTAAGTGCGGGGCTGTAAAATTCGCCGAATCAGAATTTTAGCAGGTGACAGGCCTGTGGATAACAATCGGTTTCTGCGTCGCACACGGCGCAACCGAGGTGTCATGGATACACGACGGATTACCACGTTATTAAGGTGGCGTCGAGCTCCTTGGTCCCTGCGGTTGGAGATGTTTGTTCGCGTAAATCATTGTCCAGATAAGGTACACGTTCCTTCAAGCTAGTACTATTTCGCGCCTGCCTAAAACTTTTCCATAATCTGATTCTTTAACACCAAACGCGACGAATGAGATGCGGTGTTGACGGTGTCTCGATATCCGTCTACCGTTTTACTCGTCGGGAAGAGAATTTGGTAGTTGTTTGCTTTAAGCCAAATCTCGCTGATTTTGGTGACCTCCAAATATATTGTCAAGATCAACTTACTGAGTAATTGCTTCTTGTGCTTATAACCGTCTTTCAGTTTTAATTTTCGAGACATTTGTAGAACTTATCTTGAAATAAGGGAAAACCGAAAAGAAATTAATGAATTAATTAAGAGATTAATAATAGAAATTAATATTTAATGTATCTTAAAAATAATATGTAACACTTAGATTCGTCAAATTCAATTTAAATTCGATATTGTAGGTCTGTTCAAGGGGTTAAGAACAGTATTAAGCAATTTTGGCTCTTGTTCTGTTCTTTACAGCGAGAACAACCATTAAATAGAGAAAAGTATTACTCTATCATCTTGTTCATTTTAACATTAGGAGTATGAAAATGGTTAGAATAAAACTTAAATTGTATTTTTATACTTTTTATACTATTTTGTGTTAAGTTTCGGTTATTGTATATTGGACTGTATTTTCTTTTCAATGATGTTTAAGGTCGCATCAACTGCTGTAGTTATTAGCGAACGTTGTATCTATTATACTATTTTTGTAATTAAATGTATTTCTCTTAGAGATTTGATAAGATTTTCCATTTTATTTTCATTAAAATTGTACTCTAGTGATGAACCAATTTTATTGTAAGTGCAGAGATTCTTGTAATTGGTACAATATAGAAGTACTATCGATGTTTCACTGCAATTGTCTGTTCACAATCAGTGTAGATAGATTTCTAGCAAGATTGTGTGAATGAGTGATTTTTTTGTCAGATTCTGAGTCTAGCCTCCTGTTCTATCCAGGGAAAATTATTTACAGATTTGCATAAACGGAAGGGATTATAATTTAGTAACAATTTTCCTTCAATTCTGTTCGTAGGTACGTCTTAGGTTATATGTGGGTGGTACGACTAAGCAGGCCGAAATTCTTAGTCGTACCGATCTTAATATATTAAAATATGATCATTATATGTAAGAGCATCGGAAATGTTGCATACTGTTAAAATAAATAGTACTAATGTTCATTAAAGTTCTGAATAAAGCAAGTATCTTTTATTTAATATATCTGACAATTTATATACTCTTTTTCTTATGGGGTACGATATTCTTCCTCTACTTTTCGTCCGATGTTGCACTAGTGTTCTATGTGTTTCTGAAATGTATAATACTGTGTCATTTGTTGTTTTAATATTGTTGATTGAAGATGTTATTGCTATATTTTACTAATCCTCTTTTATGATTATGGTAAATACACCATTAATGTCCATAAGTTCCACTATGAATATAAAGACTATTTCTTTGAGTAAAATTTTTATTGTAGATTTCGGTTTAACTATTGCGTATCCTGTGCCTTAAAGGTTCTAGAATCCGTCAGTGTACACGTGGATATATTCATAGTATTTATTCAGGAGTTCATTATTTACTGAAGTCAGTGTTACACGGTTTGTATCGGAGTTAGAGAAAATTGAGAGGTCTATATTAGTTTGTATGTGTAGCAGAGTCTATAGCTGGAATATTGAGTCTTTAACAGGTATTGTTGCAGAATCTAATACTGGATTCCCGTTCTATGTTGTATGTTCCGGAGCAGAAAGGATTTATATAATTATTGTATTCGTTATATACTTCGTACAATCGTTTAGAGAAAGTATTTAGGTGGTAAGCTAACCAGGTTTGGTAAGAGTGATGGATGATTTTTATGGTTTGCGTAGTATAGGATTTTCCTTCTGATTTTGAATGATGTTTTATTGGCTATTTTAAAGATGGTTAGAATAGAGCTGGTTCTGAATGTTCGTGTAATCATTCGAATTGCCATGTGATGAATAGAGTTTAATAATTTCTGAACCGAACGGCATGTAAAATCATACGAGTCACTCAAAAGCCAATGTGGTTAAGTCTATTTTTTAATGTTTTCTGATTTTTGTATATTTTAATGGAATAAATTATTAATCTTTTCAGTTATTCAAAGATTTACACATTTCTTCGTTTTTTTCTAAGTCAGAAAGTCCTTCTCTTTATAGCTTCTGAATACGTTTTATAATCATTTCTGAAGCCAAAATATTAACTTTCTCCATTTTTTTCTGGATACCAATCGTATTGGCTTCCGAGCGACTTATACACAGGGAGAACCACGAAACGTGATCAGCTTAGATTATTTTGCTGCTAGCGGTTCGATCGGAAATTTTGTTCAACCCTTTTTTTAGAGTTATATCTTTTGGGAGATATTGAGTTGAATTCGACAAGCATCATAACAAATATTTTTTTCTGAATCTAATAGGACTGAAGAAAACTATTAGATCGAAGAATTTTGCAAGCTTCTTAAAGAGAAATAGCAAACCACACTGTTGTACACTTTCTAGAGTGCATAATTGCATTACACATACTAAAATGTTTTGAAATGTTTCGTTCTATAAAAAATTTTTAATAAACACAATTAGTGTACAAAATCGCGTAAAATAAGTAAAAACAACATTAATTCCCAGTGCAAGAGGATAATCTGTGAATTCGATTTGTAATGCTTCGCTCCCAGAGATAGGTATATGCAGTGCATATATTTATCTTGTAGACATTGTATCGAGAGATGCAACCATTCGTGCATTGAAGTCGTGTTGGTTACATAGCTAAAGTTCTGTTTCCACGAGAACACAACTTTGATATATGAGTTGTTGCATATCTTAAATATAATTTTCAATTCTTATTAATAATAATACATTATAATGTTCAATGTCAAGTGTGATTATATTTCTTTTTATTAAAACCAGTTCAAACTCAATCGAAGTCTAAAATCAAATTACAAGTTGCAAAAGAAACTGAAGTCAAGCAACGGTTATATGCATATGCAATTTTGCTTAGATCGTTGGCCTTAATAATATATTCAATTTTATATGGATAAATATTATTATATGCAATTAAATATTTTTTATCCGATGCCATATGTGTCATTTAATGTCAGTATTCATCAATTTTTTTTATATCTGTAGCATTTATAGAGTTCCACTTAACCTGAATTTCTTTTAGACCTGACTTTCGTACAAAATTATGTACACTTACTTAACAACAAAATTTGCTATTCAATGCACCATCAGTAATGGTGTGAATAAAAAATGATAGCACACTATTTCTCTAATAGAAATAGGTAAAACAGTTTAGATTATAATGTGTGTTAGGTCTAAAGTGGTTAAAAATACAAAGGTCATCGTGTTATCTTATAAAAACCGTTTTCTAGAAAAATCAAGTGATTATCATAAAAACAGCCTCTTCAACACAGAATAAGTTTTATTTTGAACATTTTTCGAATAATAAATAGTTACAAAGATAATTGTGTGAATGAAGTATTGTAAGACACTTCATATATCAATTGCTACATGAACATAGTAACTTCTATAGAAACTGCGAATTAATGTAAATAAAATAACTTATTTTGAATAGTAAAAATAATTATTAAAAGTTATATCAAGATACCTTACACACGTGTCAATTTATCCCATAGCGGTATAAATTATCACTTAAAAATATCGATCCTTTAGTAAAATACAAATTACAAATAAACATACTTTCAATTGGCACTCAGATCAGTCTAAGAGTATTAAATCCAAATTGAAATACAATAGTAACCCTATTACTATCTCATCAAGAAATAGCAGACAATAAATTGACCAATCGCAGATATTAATCACCAAAGAGCGATATATCCCTCCTTCATGCACTTGCAAAAAATTTCCTTTTGATTTTATTAGGAATAGAAGAAGTCTAACATGTTATTAATATTGTGTAAAACTTTTATAAACTGTAGATGAAAATTTTTCGAAATATAAATGTTTGTTTATAATCATGCATCTTTGTTTAAGACTGTCTGGTATTTCTCAAGTAAATATGAAAATTTCTCCTGGCACTCAAAGGGTTAAACAACACGACTATGGATATTACCTAGATTAGAATACAGAAACAAATTTTCAGAATATAGAATACAATAACAAAATTAAAAAACAATATTGAATTTCTATAGAGTTATAGTAAGCAGGTTCCCTTAGAAGCAATCGATTTTCGTTTTGCAGATGACATTACTATCCCTGTGCAGAGGCGGGAACGAATTATCAGAGGAAACCAAGCGAAACTTCGAGTCGTGGTTGCAGCAGCAACAGTTGGGCTTGGGTTTAAACCCGATCGTACCTTCCTCGAATCACCATCACCACCATCATACGCAGAGCCCTCAGCCAGACGGAGGTGGTAGCATGGGCTCGGCGGGCGGCGCCATCGGTCCTCCACATCCTGCACTCCTCCAATACTCGCATAAAACTAGGATGAGGACGAGCTTCGATCCTGAATTGGAGTTGCCGCGTCTTCAACGGTGGTTCGGTGAAAATCAACATCCATCGAGGCAACAAATACAACACTACGTCTCGGAATTAAACTCTCTGGAGTCTCGACGGGGTAGGAAGCCACTGGACGTGAATAACGTTGTGTACTGGTTCAAGAACGCGAGGGCTGCTCAAAAAAGGGCTGAGAATAGAGGTGTCAACGGGTATAGTCCGCCTGGTCTCAGCCCGAGAGGTGCTAGCATTGTCAGTGAAGATTGTTCGGACGAGGAAGAGGATTCCAGACATCAGGTATGTATTAAAACATTAGTCAGAATTCAATTATTTTTGTAGAGAATTTTCATTATTTCAGCTCAATTATTTTTGTAGTAAATTTTCATTATTTCAGTTTAATTACTTTTGTAGCAAATGTTCGTTATTTCAATTTAATTATTTCTGTAGCCAATTTTCGTTATTTCAATCGTTTGAATACTATGGTTCTTCGCGAAAATTTGATCGAAATACAGTAGAATTCCGATTATCCGACATGCTCGTGACCAAAGCAGTACTGGATATACTAGACTATACTCATACGTATGATAAAACTGAAAATATAATTTTAAAAACGATGGAATAATATAGTAATACAATTTATTAATAAAAGTAAAACATGTAAAATAAAATATATAGAAGTAAAACATTTTGTTTTTAATTTTCTTCTCTTTCTATAAAACACGAGGCAGTTTGCTTCATCATTTTTTCTTTGTTAAAAAATAAATTTAGGAGGATTTGGAGATTCATTTGTTTTATTCCCAGGCAGAAGAGCAGTGGGGCTAAAAGGACTGGACAATCGCGTACTGGATAATCGGAATTCTACTGTATGTCAAACGATGCTATCGTGTTTTTTTCTTATTTGCTTAAAAAATAACAAACAACACGATTCCAGTTTTCTAATTCCATAATATTGCTAAACGTACTATTCCTGATTAAATTATCTGTTTTAAAATTTGACTACATAAAAGTTCTGCATTTATTTTTATTCGTTCAATTTTGTCAATTCTCATATTATTGAATTATATGTTTTTCAATTTTTTTCTACTATTTGTTTGCCTTTTCATTGAGAAATATAAATGTATAACTTGTTTACCTTTATTTCATAATCGATCTGTGCCATTTTTCTATAGAAATATTAATTACAGTAGTTTTCTTTTTAAGTAAATTTTCTTTTTTTTAATCTATTCTTTGGAGTAAATTATAATAATTTAATAATCCTCGAATTTGTAAAGATATTATTGAATTATAAATAATAACAAGCATTATATTTTTATTATATTACAACTTATGTTAAACAAAACAAAATTGTGGAATTCCTGTATGTATATACACAGTTATTGATTTCTACATACTATAACTTTTTTGGACAGATTCTTTCAACTGACCTTACGTAAACCCCATAAGTATTCTAAATAATAAATGAATAATAAAATAAATAAACAGTTATTATGATATTATAATTGCGGTATTGAGCTTCCGCTGCAAGTCGTACATATATGATATTAATGTGCCTATTAGATCCTTCCGGTATAAATTATATTTATTTAATTAAGTGAACAGCTTCCTATTACTAATCACCAATAAGAAAGTAATTGTTACTTACCACTTTATTTTTAATACACAAGCAATTTTCAATTAACAAGTTTTCTGTAATGATATTGATATCGTTACAAATTGTTGGTATTCGAATATTTCAGTTTATCTGTTATATCCTCGCATATTTTTGAAATTCTTTTCGTCGTCGTGTCTGATGTATTTTCTCAAATATCTATACTGCAGTTACAATTTCTATGCTAAAATATTCCATCCAGAAAAAATCAGAAATGTTCACTTATCTATATTTAGGATGTCTCTAAATGGTGCCCCCCCCCCCCCCAATCCTTTCGTATATATATATATACATATTTTTTTTTAATATGAATTATATAAAGAAGCTGTCACTTCAGCTGTCAGCCATAAGCAAAGATCCCTGTGTGGTACAATTTTCCTTTATCTAGGCGTTTTCTAGCTCTCCGATTATTTAGAATGTTCACGGTACCTATGTGTACCGTTTGAGACGTCAGGGTTAATCCTTTGCACTCCAAAAATTTGTCACCAGAAATATTCAATTCATTTTTATGAGATACAGATGACATTTTTTAAAACTAATTTAACGAGGAATCTATTCACAAAATAAGAGGAACAATGGTATTTTATTTCCATATTTCACGTATCGACAGATTACTCGAGACTTAATGTTAAATACGAAATTTTACAATTTTGATGCACCAATCGAGTGGTGACTGAGAGGCACCTTTGGAGTGCAAAGGGTTAACTCGCAATGCAACACAATATCAAAGTTTGGCGACTTACTTCTTTAACACTTGTTTAACGTTTCATATATATTACTTATTCCTTTGTAGCAAAGATAAAACGGAACAATTATTAATTATTTGCTAGCACAATTCTTACGTTACACTGTTATCTAGTCATTCACGTTATTGAACATTTTCATTCCACGTCAGTTGTCTTATAAATTATAATTGTTTTCAAGTTGTTTTGAAACTCCGATCATCGGTGACCACCGAGGCAGGAACGTGTTAACATTCTGCATAATCTCAAAGAGTTCGTTGCTTTCATTTGAAATACCACGAGAAGACAAATAAGTAATAATTATCCGTAATTTCCAGTAACATTTCCGTCATATTTCCATGTTTTAGTCCGCCTCACCTTCTCCCTGTCCACCCGGAAGTCCACCAGTCGGACCACTGTCTCTGACAACCAGACCCGAGGATCAACAACCTCCACCCTCAACGCCGTCCTCCGTGAAGCAGGAGGATGCCAGAGTGTCCTCCGGTTCCGAAGACGAGGAGGCAAGGCCGACCGGTCCGTTGCCGGGATTCTCTCTGGTTCCGAGCCCGATGTTCGGTCATGGAATTATGTATATGTCACCTTATTTGCCGCCACGCGGCCCGGCTGGTTGTTCAACCAGCATGCTGGACGAGAGGAGGAAGAGGAACCGGACATTCATCGATCCCGTGACGGAAGTGCCGAGGCTCGAGGCTTGGTTTACTCACAATACTCATCCCAGTCACGCGGTAAGTTGAACGGCGCAGCTTAATTATCGGTACATTCATTTCCCGATCCTCTCTATTAATATCAGCACACGGTATCTCGAATGCGTTCGCGATGTATCCAGGAACATTGGAAAAATTGTATCTTTTACGTGGAGAAGCGAATATTACTTCTTGCGCTCGTAACGCGAGCTATTTTTATATCGGTTCATTAAGTTTGTATTAGTTCCACGGTTCATCAATTTTTATGTCTATTTAATTTGGAAAAGATAGAATCTTCGGAAGGGGTTGGTCCCTTTGAATTTAAGGCTGAAACTACCGAACAATTAGAGTGATTCATTTTCAATTTTGTATCAAAATTGAAAGAATACGTTTCTTGAAATTCGAAGGATATTCTAGTCTTGCATCTGTGCGAGTATACGAATTTAATTAAAATATTTTGTAGAAACCCCTTCATAATTTAAATAATTGCAAAATAATCATTCTGAAGTGGGTCAATTTGACTCGTCCGGTTGTTTTAGTGTTAACATGAATTATTTTTACTGTAGATCATAGAGTTCTAATTGTTAATTTGGAAAAAATTTGTTGGTTCAAAATAAAAAAATCTATCAATTTATTTCAATAACTATGCTCGTTATTCGTATCCCATTTCATTCTGAGATCGTTTTTACATGTTAGGTTTATGTAGATACTGATGTTATAATTAATATTAGAGAATACTTGCACTTCTTATGCATCACTTTGATTTATAGTATTGCATTAATATTCTTGATGTGTAAAGGAACTTCAAATCAGATTAATAAGTTTAATAAGTGAAAAATTCTTATTCAGTAATACATTGCTTTCAATCGCAGAACGCACAATTTTTCACGTGACAATTACACCTGTGTGTTTGTCCACTTTCCCACTGCACTGTTTCATAGTTGTCATCGATACCGTGATGTGTAAATAAAAATTTCAATTTTATTAACCGCAATTGTGTTTTACCTTTTCTGCAAAATAATATTCCGAAGTGAATTACAAGCAACGGTTTCTCTGGTAATTAATGTTTTCAATCCATTTCTGAAACGGACAATTAAAATAGAAATGCTACAGAAATATTCTGTATGTAATTAATAACAAATAATACGCGTATAGTTTGATTATCCATATCATATTCATTCTTTAATTAAATAACTTATTTTCAATAAAGAAACGTACAGTCAAGGCATTTCATTTGAGTTAACTATTCTGTAACTATAAAATGGTACCTATAGCATCCTATCGATTATTTAAATAAAAATTGATCTCGATTTAGTATTTATTACAAATCTTACGATTCATGTATTAGTACAAATTAATACTTGAAAAAATAATTCCATCATAAAAACGTAAATTGAAATATTTAGAAAAAACTGTAGGTAAACAGAGGAACAGTGTTTTCGTTTAGACATTAAAACTTATACGCTTTAATCGAAATGTATTATTTCTAATAATTAAGTTCTATATCCTCGTCATACCTTAGACATTAAATCTCCTTTTCGTATCGATAAGGCATCGATAGTAGTTATATTTATTTTTCGGATATTATTTAATACGCTCGTAATCGGTACAATTCATTATTCGCTTGCAACTTTAAGTAATATATTAAAGAAATGAAAGCTAACCTATTAAACAGACGAAAGGAACCACTGTCAATTTCGTAATATCGGATAGAAAACACAAGAATATATAGCGTACATAAACGTCACATGAACATAAGTTTAGTATCGCGTAAATAGTCGTCATCAGCAATAAACGTGTTAAAATAATGAAACAAATAGTATCGTGAAATGAGTATGATCATTATGATATTTCACGAAACCAAACAACGTGGATATAGCTTCATAGTAATTTTGAAATTTTGTTCTTGACAATTTCAGTTGATTTTTTATATTTTATTTTTTTTGATTTCATAAAATAAAGATGTTTCTTTTCATTTTATCGATTTTTATATTTTCATATCTAAATCTGTAGAAGAGAATTTTTGCTAAATTAAGGTATACTTCTGCGGAAACAAAACATTTAATCATATTAACTTCTACTTTTGCAAATTTTATAAAAAATTTACTGTAAATAATA
This sequence comes from Nomia melanderi, assembly GCF_051020985.1. Taxonomy (NCBI): domain Eukaryota; kingdom Metazoa; phylum Arthropoda; class Insecta; order Hymenoptera; family Halictidae; genus Nomia; species Nomia melanderi. The sequence continues at coordinate 2,296,693 of NC_135010.1, forward strand.
AGAAGGAAAAGTATTTTAAATTAATCAATATATTAAGAAAGTCCTTCAAACTAGGGACTATTCGTGACCATTCTTTCTTACCATCACAGATTGTGGCGATAAGGGCAAGCTTTTACCGATTTCTTTACGAACACTGATTCAATATATTTTACATTCATAGAAATTTTCAAAAAATTTCATTTCTGTATTAAGTTGAAGGAAATATATCATTTCGAAATGGAACTTACTTGTAATTTATTATAACATTTTATATTGTTACTAAAATTTGTATTATTACCATTATTACAATTATAAATGTTATAGAAGAATTATGTTTTATTATTACATTTTGATTGTAACATTTCGATTTAACAGATACTATTAGTATACCTACCACTTTAAAAATATTAATATTTAACAAATTAATCATTTTTTAATGTCAAAGTTAGATAAAAATAATTCTGTTGTAAAAATCTGACATGATACAAAAATGGCTTAATTTAAAGTTTTCATACATCATTCCACGCTATTATGAAACTGTTATAATTATCGCTTAAAATTAAATTAAAAATAGAGATATTTTCGTCCATGTCCTAACATTGTAGAGGTCCCAGAAATGGTAAAAATTCTACTTTTACAGACAAAGATAAATGTCCATCTAGCTCTCATTCTTTCGATTCAATTTTAAAGAAAATGAAAGTTTATAGGAACATCAAAGTTACAGTTATTACGTAAAGAAATGTTCACATAAACCTTTTTTATTTTTGAATAGGTACTCTACCATTGTAGTAATAATAATTGTATTGTAAACATATTTAAAAGATTATTTAAATTTTTAATATAATTCATAATACATTACCAGCCAAAAATATGATGTTACATTCCTCTATAAACGAAGATAAAAGGTTTTATATAGCAAGAGCTTAACGGAACTTCATTATATTTGCTATATTATATTATATAGCAAAATAAATACACAAAGCTTATAACTGACAATGAATATACAATAAAAATTACACTTCCGCTTAAAAATAATTGACTAATAATTACATGAAAGTGAATTTAGCTCAGTTTAATAATCTGAATGCAAAATAATCGCTCAACCTTTTACATACTCAGACGTAGCCGAAGAACTCATAAAACACGAATTAGAAGCTTGTAAATTACAAGTTGTAACGTTTTCTTTTATTTCCTCTCCTTTTATAATGCGTGAAAGTTGAGAGTATCAAATAATTTTGATCGAAGGCATACATAATATTTACAAACAGCATAACTACTTGACGAAATATAGCATCATGAACCAGTTTTTATTAATTACATTTATAATTTTATGTATTGTACATACTAATACAATATACTGATTTTTAGGCATTTAACGTAATTATTGTAATTTAATGATCTAATGAAATCTGATAAGTATAATATATAAGTAAATCAGGTACACAATTATAATCTAAAGTACAAAATATTAATAGTCAATAAGTTGATATAACATTAAACTAACATTTTATTAACACTATTTGTTATTATAAATTCTGTCATCTGCCAACAATATTTCTTAAACAATTCTATATGCTGCATCTGCAGAGGTTCGTTACTTGGAAATTAAAAAGAACATTATTAACAGCTTACGTAAAATATCATACTTATTTTCATTACTAACAAGATAAACGAAAAGTAATACAAGTTATTGATTATAGAACTATTGCATTCAAAAATTTCATTAATTCCATGATGTTGCTCACAACCATACTTGATAAAACTACTTTATAATTAATAATTTATTAGAGAAAGAAAAGAATTTCATACTTATTCTGTGCCTAAGTTTACTTTAAAGATTAACGATTTAATTCATATTCAAGAAAGTAAATAGCACTACGATTTATCGAATTCAGTCTAAAATTTTCATCACGAGTCTGATTCGATATTACAAGATAAGGAGTTAGTACTAAAACTACCGGATGAGTCAAATGGACCGACTTCGGAATGTTTATTTTGCAAGTATTTAAATTATAAAGACGTTTTCGCGAAAGATTTTTAATTAAATCCATATTTTCGCACAGATAGAAGACAAGAGATGCTTCGAATCTGAAGTAACTTATTGTTCTAATTTTGATAAAAGATTGAAAATAAATCATCATAATTATAGTTTTAGTGTTAATCATGTACCGTTCCTTTCATATCACCGTTAGCTTACATAAAATTTACTTAACTTACGAGATGATCGTCTGCTTAATTTACAGCTAATTCTAAAATACACGGAGGAGCTGAACCGAATGCCGTACCGGCAGAAGTTTCCGCGGCTGGAACCAAAGAATGTGCAATTCTGGTTCAAGAATCGACGGGCCAAGTGCAAACGCTTGAAAATGGCTCTGTTCGAGGGTGAATCGCCGCAACCTCATCCATATCACGCAGACTAGCTCAGCCCCTAAAGTTACGTAAATTAGAAAGAACCGGGAAGCCATTGGCCGGGAAGGCATTTGTGAGCATGTAACGCAACACGCCAAGAGGAACAGAGGAGAAGCTAATCAACCTGTTATTCCTTAATATCGTTGACCTGTAACCACACACGCGGGTTGCACTTTTATTGTAATTATTGCATAACGATTAATATAATTATTATGGACCTTGATGAATGTACATATGAGAATAACGTCGAATAAAAACTATACGTCACGATACACGATACTGTTTCTTACTTTCCTCCATGTGGATGTTATAGTTATTGCACGATTAAAATTTCCACGGTAATTTTTAGTTGAATTACTTATTTTATTAATTCTTATTTTTATTATGGAGATCTGTTGAAAAATGAAAATTGAAAATAATTTTATTATAAATTGTTCTTCGACTTAGCTAAGTTGAAAGTATTTCGTTTCTCTTCATTATGTTTTCGAAATTTAAATTCATATAGAGAAAATTTAAGATTATGAATTTCTTAAAGACAGTTATGATAATGTATCTCACAATGCATACCAAGTCTGTAGAGTTCACATAAATTAATCTGTTCTTTTTAAATGATCGCACTGTACATTTATAAATTAATTTGATGAAGTTTTTTGTATTATGTATAAGTTCTTTTTCTTAATTGAGTCTAAGGTAAATTAAGTTAAATGTAATAGTTATACCTTTTTGTGTGTTTGTAATAAATAATACTGCAAATAAAAAATATTAGTTTAACACAATTTTCATTTTGTGTAGAAAATTCACAATATTTTGTTTTCTAAATTTTTTTCATTTTCCCGCGTAATCTTTTTTCATATTTTCACAAATCAACATTCTTTTATATCTGCTTACATAAGAAAAGAATAATTCTCATTGCGTTTAAAATTTATGACGAGATTTTGAATCTAAGAAGCGGAAAGGTAATAGTTGAAAATAATTCAAACCAATTTCCATACGTGACCCACGCTTGTTATTATACTTTCGCTCGCATTTCTACACGCAATTGAAAGTGTTCGAGCGTTGAATATAGAACTCATAAGCATATTTGTTACCTAAATGGACACGATAGATCCACCATATACATACGTACATAACGGTGGAAATACATGATACTGTCCCAAGTCTGGAAATGCACAACCCAGTGAGGCGAAACCTCGCTGTAAGATAAGACCATCGCGTTGTTGCCGAGTCAACCCTAACTCAACCAGCACAATAGTCTATGAGTCTTATCATTAAGGAGCTGAAGAACGTACCTGCCGTATTGATGGTAAGTTATCAGTGTTTACATTTAAAATTTGTATTTAATACAATTGACGCTTATTATTAGATTGCCCCATCAGTCACATGTGGAAGTCACAATTCTTTCTCTTCATTTAAAAATTAATTATTCTTACTACGTATAAAGTGAACCACATTTTAATAGAATCTATTAGACGGAAAAAGGTGTTAACCTTTTGCCCTATAACCCCTTGCCCTATAATTTCTTTCTCAATTCTGATTGATGCGACTGTTTTGTCATTAATCATTTATTGGAAAAAGAGAAACATTCTAGGCATTTTCTATGTTTACGTTTGCTTCTAAGTATAATAATTGATTACAGAAGAACAATATTTACTTTGACTTCGAGTGTACTGAGTAACAATTATGTAGGTTAAATCATATTGAAAAACTTCACGAGTCTGTTACGATATTGTAGGGCAAGAGGTTGAAAGAGTAATCATTATAATAGAACTTTGCATTTTATTTTCTGTTTTTATTAACACTAGGTTTAATAATATTTATTATATAATTTATTCTGTTACTTCTAGAAAAGTTAATGTTCATTTATTCAGATTTTGAAAACTATAGATTTAAAAATAGACAATTTCGATACATATCCATGTAATTGCATTAATCAATATCTATTTAAATATTAACCAAATAATGTTTGTAAAATTCAGTACAGCTGATATTCTGTAAAACTAGTGTTAAATACATTTTATTTATTTTATCTTTATAAATGCTAGCTTTTGAAGTCTTTTCTTGTTTGTGTTAATAGTATTGTATGCGTGCACAATAACAGGATATGAAATAATATTGTTAGAATGTCCGTATTCATGGTTATGACGTCTACTTCCCTCGCCATTCAAACGGAAATGACAATGGGTTATTCTCCAATAAATGTACCAGTTCAGTAGAATTTAATTTTATGTTTCTACAGGTGCAAGAAAAATGTATTATACTATCAAATCATATAAATACCACAATGAGACTGTAATTCACAATAGAAAAGAATATCACAATATCCAATTGTTTTTCTATTGTTTAGTAATCTACAAAGTTAACCGAGTCAATAATATTTTATATCATATTGATAATAATTACAGCAGGTTATGGATTAGGTTTATCAATGCCATTTGCAAGGCGTAAAGAATGATACCCATTTTAAGTTTAAAAATATTATGATTAATAATTAAATTAATTAAATGTACCAGCACTTTATATATATATATATTTATATCGTAACCGGTCAAATAACTGGTTATAAAATAATGTTACATAAATTAAATGATACTTTTTCTTCGTGAAAACAGAAACAAAGACAAGGACAAAACTGGGAAAATGATTAATCGGACAATATAAGAATCGAGATGAAGTTAAATGGACGAACGAAAATGCAGAATTTTTAATTAAATTTTAAAAGTAGTCATTTTACCAGTTATGGTACGTTTAGTGTTAAAATGTATATGTTCATAATTAAAATGTTCTACTCATCAGATACTAACTAACATTTTGAAATTCCATACGTATCATGCTTACGGTACATGCGAGAATAATGTATATGTACATGTCATAGAAACTGAATAACACAAGTCTAAAATGTCAATCTGGATTAGAAATTTATTTGAAATGCTTCTGTGAACTAGTGTACTCAAGCTTGTTCAATTCAAATATAAAGTGGAACAGACATCTGAAAAATAACGTGTTAACCAGTTAGCTGTTTTCGATGAGTATACACATCATCTTAAAATCAGCATGATACTAATTCTTTCAACGATTGATTATTTAATTTTTCAGATAAACCCGTAATTTTTCTTCGTTTTGCTTTATTTTTTCTATAGAACATATCACAGGTGCATTTGACCAATGTTTGATGAGTATACACACCATTATTTGATTTCATTGTATTTGATTGTATTTCATTGCAATCGAGCATTATTAGAGATTTTTGAAACTAAATTCTACAGTTAACAGGTTAACCAGTTAGCTGTTTCTGACGAGTATACTTTTCATGAAAAAATGACAAGGTTTTGTGTTACGGCGAGTATACTCATCTAAAAACAGCTACAGTGAATATTGAAAAGGTGGAATCGCATCCACCCAAGAAACGAAAATTTTAGCATGGCGAACGTACAAAAGGCCAACGCGAGTGAAGGAAAAAGAAAAACTGAAAATCGAAGCGTTTGGCAACATTAAAGGCTGTGAATAAGCTTGAGACCTATAATTAAAAAATCAAACTCCTTTATTATTGATTGTTTATGAATGAAAGTTTTACCATCATGTTTCTTATGTTCTTATAATTAAAATAATACCACATAAGATAGAATTACGATCATAATTGCTTGTGTAATCAACGATTGAAGTTTCAGATATATAAAACGACTTTAAATAGAAAGGACAGAGACGTTGAAGTCGTCGAATTCGACAATACTCGAATCATGTTGCGCCCTTCAACCGCGGTCGGTTGTTGAAAACAGTGGTGTATTAGAAGAAACCTGGTGGGAATATGGTGGGGATAACTATGGCGCAATTATGAAGACGTCTTGAATGTTACAATTATAATGCTCACTGTAATTGCTTAAGGAAATATTCATTTTTGAAATAATCAATTTTAACCAGTTAACTGCCTTTGACGAGTGTACACGTCAAAATTTGTATTCATTATTTCTTCAAATAAACATCTAATTCTTCTTTGTTTTGATTTAATTTGCTATTAAAATATACCCTAGGTGCACACGTCGTGCGTTTGACGAGTACATACTTCATTGTTGCATTTTATTACGCGCAAAATGAAAGATTTTTCAAGCTAAATTCAACTAAAGTATACACCCCTCAAAGAGGTTGCAGCAGCTAACTGGTTAAGAACGATCATTAAGCCAGAACCGAATCCTTGTCTCAGTCTGTGACACAACATCAGCAAACCCGGTCAGATACATCAGACTTTCGGCTCCGTTCCCATCGTCAATGCCGCACGAAAGCGAACAGGGTTGTTCTTGTCATCTATACGATACACGTATAAGATCTTGTCGAGGAGATCGTACCGAAGGCGGGTCGGATTTAATGAGGATAGGCGGATTTGTCCAATTAAAGTGTCTTGCAAAGATCCACGCAACTCGACGGCCGTTCATTCGCAAAACATCGAATTTCGGCTTTACTGTTGCTACTGCTGTCTTTTCTTATCCTGGTATACAAGCACAAACCTAAATCGTTATCCCTCTTGTTACCATTATCGAACTTCATGTATCGAATCGTACCCAAGCAACGACTCTACCAATGTTTTGCAGAAAATTTCAGTCCCCCTATGAGAATTGGGTAAATTATAGGGAACAGGTGTGTCCCGACTGAAAATAAATGAAATAGTGATTCCGTCAGTCTGACATGTACTTGTGTACATCTGTGTAACACGTCTATGGTAAACAATTGACACAACACAAAATCGATTGTAGTTTAAAACTATGATTACATCCGATGTACGGTTGAATATCGAATATTTTAATGATGTTTGTGTTTGTATCCCCTTTGCGTGTCTTACGATTGGATTTACTGCAGAAAATTTATTATACAAATATTTATTACACAATAATTGTTAAGTAATTAGTTGCATATAAATCTACAAGGGTTGAAACATACTGGTATATAAAATAGTGGAAACATTGCTTAAAAGCGTCATTTTAAGAACACTTGAAGAGTTCCCCTATGAGGAATGGTAAAATATCTACATTAAAAATTATTCAAGATTTTTACGTTTCTATTCTCAGAAAAGTACAGCTATAAGGTCATCTTATAGAATATTGATAGAAAATTTGTTGAATATACGAGGTGTTTCTATTGCTTTATCTAGTCCCTGTAGTTTAAATTGTATATTTAAAAGTGTTCAATTAAATTATAGAAAATTAGAATTCTGCTAAAATTATAGATCATTGATCGGTATTATATTTATGCGAGATCAAATATATATTCTTTCACAATTTTTAACGTATTAACGTAATTGTTTTATATCCAACTTACGAAAGTAATTTTCATCCCCTTAAAATGAATATTAGTTTATAAGAAATACATGTTTAATGTGTTATGTTTATTACGTTTATTGTAATATGGTATGTTATTCCTTTTATTATATTTGTTAATAATTTTTGCTTATAATTTATTTATCTTAATAACAGAACAAAATGATTAATATTTATTATTATAACACATAGTGTTCTGAAACTGTTAAAACAACTGGAAAGAGATATATTATAAATTATTGAAAGGTGATTGCAAAAAAATTAATCAACAACATCAAATACAATTTGTTATTTCCGTAATTTATATTTCATATCTTTAACTTACTTTTTCAAGTGGAATTACATGTGCCCTCATTGAACCACCAGCTGCTGAGTACTCCAACTAATTCATTATTAATACAGGGAAAGTAAATGGGAGTATTATACGAGGTACAATATAATTTCTTTTTCTCACTGTACAAATCTTTATTTTCTTCTATGAATAGGGTATTTTAAAACAAATGTTTATGCAATAATTACCCTCTTCTATGATTTCGATTTATAATTTATTCGATTTTGTGAAAGATAACGAAATTATTTTCTGAAATCTAAGCTTCTCTAACTATAAAAAAACTGTATGAATAAATTAAGCATTCTTATTTGTTATTAACAAGTATATTATACCTAATATAATTTTTAATTATTCACTATTAGATAATAACTATTAATTTCTTAAAATCAATTCAATTCATAAATTTTGAAATATAACCAGTTGGAGAATATCCTTTATCTTCATAGGATACCAATGTGTCGACTGCTTGTATAGCCAAATTTTATTTCAAATTGCAATTGCACTGTAGTAATAATATGGAATGTTTAAATATTTTCTACGTAATGCTTTTTGAATTTATCGTTTGTACAACAATATAAGAATATTTACAAACAAGAATTCATACAACATTTTTTCAGTTCTACACCAAGCAGTGATATTGTCACTTTCCACCGCCATTAAAACCATTGCTGATTAATATCGTACCTATCTAAATGTCTCATCGTAAAATATTAAAAGCTAAAAAAAAAATTAAAAAAACAATAAATTAAGTACTATAAAGAAGTTAAAATTACGTTACAAACGAAATAAAAATATATCAATAATTTTTAATCTTATTTAGTCTATTTCTGTTAGATGTTGTATCATTATTTCTTTACTCTTGGATTATTTCAAGACGGAAAGCAAAGAATAAAAAAGAGAAGACTATACACTTCGCTGTAATTTTAATTTTTATTTCTTTATTCAATGTACCATGTTTCATTGAAATATTATATTCACATACGTTGTCCATTATGAATTCGTATCGTTTATACGATTAAAATTTGTTCAAATAACGGCTAATTTAACAAAGAATATGGTTCCCTTAAATTTCTGTTTGACAAATGAAATGTAAAGCAGAAAACCAAAGATAGCGAATGAAAAGGCTGGTTAAACGGATAAGGAAATTGAGCTCAAAGTGGGGAGGGGTAAACGTAAGAAGTCGGTAGGGTGGCAGGCCGATGCCTTATGAAAATCTAAAAGTCAGCAGCCTTGAGGATCATCCTTCTATCTGATCTTAATTTGTCAGCCAGCACGGGAACAATTTGGACCACACCCTCGCTAGTAAATCGTTATGAGAAATGCCGGCTTCACTGAAACCCTGTCCTTTTATCTTCGGTTTTTAACTTTGAGACCAAACTACATTCTAATAACATCACATTCTAAAATATTCCGTCGCAACCGCATTATAACTTTTACTAGGGAAACGTAATTCTTACACTTAAAATGAATTTTTATTTCAAATAAGATTCTTTTTAATTTACAATTATTCAATGACATTGCTGCTTAATGCATGTAATTTAATCATGACCTAAACTTATAAATTTATATCCAAAATAGATTGTAATACATGGAATAATACATTGTATTTAAATAATCCTTATTAAGTGGAGTTATCAATAGTTACGTCTAATATTGTAATATTGTAATATTTCTTTTTTTTCTTGTATCTTGTTCCTTTACAAGATTGACTTCCAGATTTTCAATTTTAGATAAAGGTTTAAATTAAACTGTTTATAAATGCTTAAAGGTCAATTAAGTAAAAAAATAATCTCTCACATTTGTTGCTCTTGAGGCTAATCGGAGTGTAAATGCGATGTGTGATTTATTCGAGTAGAAACACAAATAAATTCTTAAAAATTTTTTAAAATAATAAACAACTGAGTACATAATATTCATTTATACTACCCTCTACTATTTATGAAACATATAGATTCAAAAGAATTAGATTCTGTTTTCAGATTTTAGAAAGAAGTTTAATTGAAGTTCAATGGCAGTTTAATTTATTCTAGTTAGAATTCTTGGGCTACCATTCAAATGCTAATTCAATAATTACTAGATTAGTTGAAAAGTCTTCTTGCTTCACTAGTGTGAAGCTTATATTGTAACATTATTGGTGTGTGACAGCAATAAGTACATTGAAAGATTAATTTTGTTATTTATTTTATTATCGTAACATTAACTTTTAGTATTTGAGTTTTTCTCAGCTAAATGTTACACCAACTCGGATTTCTTTATTGGGTTTATCAGATGTATTAATATTTATTTCTATGTGCAGGAAAGCTACGATAAATATGTCTTTACGTAAATACGTATACGTAGGAAAATTTTGATTTATTATTATTTAATTATAAAGTGCTTAATTATTTACTAATTATAAATTAGTAAACGAACACATTTTATTATTTGTTAAATTTTTTCTCTTATACCAATAATCTACTGCATTCTGAAAACTCTAAAACAATTATCTTATCTCACCTATGATACAAAGGTATATTGGCTAAATATAAAGAAAACTTATAAGATTTTTAATACAACAAAACAGAAAGTGTAATGCAAAAAATAGCAAGTATAATAGAATAAAAATGAAAACGAAATTCAGGTAGAACCGTTTGTCTACCAGAGATTAATAATTTTATTTAATAAAGCAGACCTTGTTTCCAAGTTTGCCCAAAAAAATATAGAAAGATTTTTCGGCTAATCCAATACTTTCTATAATATTTTAATTGGATGATTTCATAAAGTAGAATCGATAAAATTGAGGAAACTGATCGGTTCTCAGGAATTGTTCGATAAATCTGGTTGACCAAAGGAAATTCGGGACTCTAGGACGCGGTTCGGCACGATACGCCCTAAACTCTGGCCTCGGTGCGATTGTATACGAGGAAAGTAACCGCGAGACGTGGGTACACGTCGTTCCAAAGGAGCATTGTGCACGCTTCGGCATTCAGAGGACGTTCTTATCTGCCTATCCGGAGAGCTGTCAGCAAAGTTCCTGAATAATAACGGGGAACAAGACAGAGAGATCGAGAGAAAGAGAAAACGAGGAGCTACGCTGTTCTCCTATCAGCCGCGGTTAGGATATGCCTAACTATTCTGTTTCCATGCAGCTGCCGGACGTTTCGTTGTAGATAATGTTGTCCAGGATAGTTAGATCGTTGGAAGCGATCAGTAAGAGCGGTAAAAGTGTCCTAATGCTGTGTTGCACGAAATGTCCGATTTCATGGACCAAGCAATTGCTAGGACACACGAGAAATTTGGGACGCTAAAACTCCATTGTAATTTTCAGTTTCAGAAATTTACAATTCTACGTAAGAAATTTAATTAACATTTGATACATTTCATTCCTAGTTTGTATGAGGCGGAAGGTCGTTACCTATTGAATTAGGTAAATGAATTGCTAACTAATACTAATTGCTTTTATTTAATCGTTTCTGTAAGCTGAACATTTCTTCCGGAATATTAAAATAGAATTTTATGTGTTTGTTTTGTTATGAATGAGATCTATGTTCTTATTAATTAATAGTTTTTGAATTATCAACGATAATCGTGAACTTTATGCAGTTTTCGTAAAATTTATTAAGATTATGCATTAAACCTGTTTTAGTAATATTAAAAACTAACGTATGTAATACAATTTCATAGAATTGATAAAAGGAAGAGAATGGTAGGGCTATATGCAAAAACTACTGTGCCGTAGAGATTGACAATTCAATATAAACATAGGAAAAGAAAATTATTGCTCATTTTATTGTAGTTTATACTTGATACTGTTTATCTCACAAATATATGTTCCTCGAATATAATATATAACACAATAAAGGGATAACAAATTTGTATAAAATTGCATTACAAATATTTAAGTTCTGTATGCATTTCCTAGTTACGTTTTATAATAAAAACAAAATACCCCAGTGATAGAATGTGCTTGTTTGGAATGAAATAAATGTATAATTATTACAGTCGTCACTTCATTTACGCTAAGTATCCATTCCACGTGGATTCGGTTTATGCAAACGTAAATCCCGTAAATAAAGTCTGTCAGTAAAAAAAAAACAAAATATTGGAAAAAAGCTGGTATAAGTTTTAGAAGTACACATTTATTTCGCAAATAGCTTAAGAAAATATAATAATAATAATAACATTTTAGGAAACAAAAGTAAATTTTATTCGGAACAATAAAATTCAGATCGCGTAAATTGATACCGCCGCCTAAATTCAGGGTCGAGTGTATTTGCTTTCTAAATTTAAATTTTACATATAATTCATTACGTATAAGGTATAGTGCAATTACAGTACTGTCCACAAACGACAACTTTTCACGTCAAACATTATGTATTATGCAATCGTTCTTTGCTCTTACCACAAAATTATTTTAGCACATTGAATTTAATATATTTCTTTGGTAAAACTAATGTTGTGTATTGCATATACTGACACATACCACAGCTGTGAATCTGTTAACAAAGTTTACTGATATGTTAGTACTATTTAGGGTAGACCGAAACGAATTGGATTGATTCGGATTTAATAGCGAAAAACCAATAATTAAAACAGAATGAAAATTAGTTTCCATAAATATATTATTAATATACATTAAGCTTCAATGTCAGTAAAGAAAGATTTTAAAAAACTAAAAATCCTCGTTTTATAAGTAAAAAACTAAAAAATGAAAAATATTCACTTCGCCCCCAAATTCTGTAGACGAACAGGATAATTTAGAGATCTAAAAAAATTCAAATCTTTTGTTTAATCCAAAATTATACAATTTAATAATAATAAAATAAATTATTATCGCAAATATACTACCTTTTAACACTACACCTATTAGCACAGTTTTAGTGTTATGACACTACAGCGTTTGCACTGAACCTAACCTTCTGAAGGTGGGTGGATAAACTTTTTATTGCAATAAATGCAATATTATTTTCTGGAAGATCCTGTATTTATATTATTAATTCATTTCTCCTTTGATCTTTATTGTTTTTCAAAAAGTATAGTTTTATTAACAGATGATGTCAAATGTAAAATTGGTTTTTAGTTATTCGACAAGTGAGTCTTTTTTGTAAGATTGTACAAGGTATGCGATAAATTTCCGGAGATTGACGTATGATCAGTTTTTTGGAGTTAACTCTTATTATTGTGACCTTCATTATTTCTTGGCTTCGTGGTCTCTGGTTTGTCTTCATTTTTATGTACGCGTTATTTATATATAAATAATCTTGATATTTATAATTATACAAGTATTTAAATGAGGGAAAAAGTGACCTGATTACATTAAATACTGAATTTAGGCACTTTAAAAACTAATAATAATAAACATATTTAAATTTCCAAACTTACTTTGCCATTTTAAATCTGAAATTCCAACTACGTATTTTAGACTAACAATGAATTCGTTACGTTTGCACTCATTCGCTTCGATTTTAACACATACTAGCAGCAAGCAACGGTTTGAAACAATTGAAGATGTATCGGATTAGATATGAGGAAGCTGTATCAAGTAATATGGCGATCAGTATGCTGATTTTTATAACAATGTAACAAATGCGGTCAATATTTTTAGGTTAATCCGATTTGCCTTGGTGCACCCTAGTATATTCAATTAAGCGAAAAACTTTCTTCGATTTCAATGTTTCAAATTCGGTTAATTATTTCTAATGGAGATGAACGCGTAAATCATTAATATAGCAAATTGTGCAATATTAATAAATAAATTGTGCAAGTATAATAAATAAAAGTGATACAAAATTTCAGGTAGAACCCTTTGACTGTTAAGAATTCATAATTTTATTTAATAAAGCAAATTTTGTTTCCAAGCTTACTGAGAAGGATATGGGAAGATTTTTTGGCTAACCCAATACTTTTTACAATATTTTGAAATTAATTGTAAGATTTAAAGATAATAAATTATTGTAATTTCTGACTACTCATATTCAGGTTCAATCAAGAAAGTCAGTATGACATAAATAATTATTTAATAATAAGTCACGATTCAAAACTCTCCTGACTAATTCATAATTTTATGCATAATAATGTACCAAGCTCACGAAATTTTATAAGTTCATAGAACGAGTATTAAACATTAATCGCACTAAACGACAGCATTCCAAGAATTATTATACTTCCACCACAATACATGCTAAAGAATGTATGGAGATCAATCTTAAAATCCCCACAAATGAATTAGCAGCCATGAGAATTTTCTTTTATCGTCTTTAATAAAGGCACGCGTAAGAACGGAAAGGTAAAGAAAACAACGGCGAAACGGTTAAAAGGCAAATGATAGGATGGTTAAGAGGAAGTCGCAGCACACCAGAGGGAGAATTCAAGAGCTCGCAAATTAGCCGCAGGATTGGCTTTATAATCCTTAAGGGATGGTAGCGCAGCTACTCTCTTTGTCCCTTGCTCTCCCTCCGCTTATCCCTAATCTTCGTCTTTCCTTGGCCGACGAAGTATAGTAGATGAGGTCATATAAACGAAGCCTGACCCCCCTCCCTTTTTTTCCTTATTCTTTAATCCCACCCCAACCTCATCGGTGGCTCCGGCAAAAATTACTAGCCACGGGGAACGAGAGAAAGGCTGAAGGAGCGCAACGATTGAAAGTAATGAGCCGTGGAAGGAAGATCATCGGGAATAGTGGGCCGTTTTCTCAGCTCCATTTAATCCGAGGGTTGGACAATTAATCCCGTTAATTTTTTGGGAATCGCCTCACCCACTGATCACGCGTAAGGGAAACGAAAAGATTTCTCTTCGAGGGAGATCCTGAACGTCTCAGGGGGACGAGCAGGTCTCGATGATTCGAGAATTAGCCGTGACTCGTTTACAAACAGACGTATTTGGATATTTAACCCTTCGCGCTCCGAATTTCTTTTGCACTTTTTCCTCGATAACTCTGTATTATTATGATATTTTATTCGAAATGCATTTAAAAAAATAGATAGTTTGTACAGAGCAGTGTAAACGATTCCTCTTACTAATAATATTGGGAATAACATAATAATATAATCTATTTTGAAAATATCTTGACAAAGAAGGACACCAGTGAATAAATCTGAACACATAAAAAAGTCGATGATATGTTTAAAAGGCATCGTATCACACTCGACGTGTCTCAAAGTATTACCCCTCAGAAGTTCAATGCCACAATATCATAGAACATCGTGTATATTGTGTACGATAAAACATCATTTTATTATTTTCATCATTGTTATTGTTGTTATATTCTCACTTAATACTTTAACAGCTATGTTAGTTCCTCATAGTTCACCTGTTTCTATTGGGTACCTGTTTATTCTGCCTAAAGCGGTAAACTTAAAACGCTTTCCCGTTAAGGGTTAACCCGTTCCTCCGGAATGGTACACGTTGATACTACGAACATTTTAAATTACCGGACAGTTAGAAAATTTCTTAAATATAAAGGAAAATTGAACTACACGAGGATCTTTCCTTATGGCTGACAGCTTAACGAATTTACTACGTTTGAAGAGTATACACATCATCTTAAAGCTGCGAAAGATTCTAATTTTTTCAACGACGAATTCTTTATTTTTTTAGATAACATGTAATTCTTCTTTGTTTTGGTCTGATTTTTCTTTAACACTAGAACTATCGTAACAGCCAAAATGACTGGTTTCGATTTCCTTGTTTCGCAATTATTGATATCTTAAAAGCATTGAATATTCGAAATGATATTAAAAATAAATAGTTTCACTTGAATACTATAATGAATGTTTGAAAAAGCTGAAAATAATCTATTGTTATAATTTTTATAGGGCTTGCATATTAATCGTATTAAATGCTCAGTAGTTCTAGTGTTAAAATATACCCTAGATGCTTTCATCTTACTTTTGATCAGTGCACAGTTCATTTTTTGATTTTACTGCGCACAGAACAAAAGATTTTTCAAATCCATACTCCATGATTTATTTCTTAGCTATGATCGATGCAATAACTTTATCGTTAATAATTTATTAGGAAATGACGGAATTTTGACGCTTTTTCTATGTCTACGTTTGCTTCAAAGGTTAATGATTAATAGTAGAAAATTAATATTTAATTTATATTTAAAAAAATTCAAATAACACTTAGATTTCTCAAATTCAGTTTGAAAGTTTTGTCACGAGTCTGACACGATATTATAGGTGAAGGGGTTAAATTCCACAGTTAACAGGTTAAGTGCTAATCAGCTGTCAGTGCATGTGTTTTGGTTCATTAGTGCGCAGCCGTGAGTTCTTTCTTCACGAAATGCGTCAGTTATTCTAGTGACATTCTGTAGTTTGTGAAATGCATATTCAGGGACGAAAGGATTAAAGCGGCGTACCTAGGCTAACAAACTGACATTCAGTGGAACAGTACTTAACGAGCCGGCCAGTTGCGTTCAAATGGTTCATACGATCACGATTTTAGTGGAGCCGCAGCTCTAATTGATCTACAGCCAAATATTACACGATCGGGTGGAACATTAAGCCTCCAGAAGTGACCGCTTAGTCGGTCATTGGCCAAGATCTATCGTGGAAGAAGAGTCACGAGGAGAGAAGATCATACCACTTAGCCCCGGCCAGCAAAGGAGCTCTTTTCGCGACCGTAAATAAAAGAAATCCTTGTAATGGCTTTCGACGAAGATCCCACTGCCCTCCCCCACCCTATCCACCATTTCGCTTGCCCCTCGCACGAGCTATTAAGCTCCCGGCGGCAACCACCCTGCACCGGAGCCGTATCAGAACCCTGTAGGCTCGCAGCAGTCCAGCTAGCAGGCAGCCGCAGTTAATTCCTTAACCCTTATAGACTTCGAGAAAATTTAGGGACCCGCGGAAGGAGGCACTGCCGGAACGTATAAACTGCCACCGAGACGGAGGGGTAAAGAAGGAGGCGGAGGAAGTCTTAGAGAAACCGTGAGCCGAAGTAGGAATACCAGGTGCTCCTGGGATCTTGGAGGCATCTTACGCCAAGACGATACATAATTTATGTTGTGCTCTGCTGGGCTTAAGACAGTATTAAGATCGACCGAACAAACATCCTGTACTCCTTACACCTCCGCGTGGCGTGACCACTTATTTACGCGAACCAAAGAAACTGGCCGAGTCCCATGCGACAGCGTTGCGCGCTTCCGAAGATCATTCGGAGAGATCATCAGTTTTATCCCTTGCGTTCACAATCAGTCACAAGAGTATTCGCACATCCTGAACTGCCGAATTTAACACAAGTTTACGGGACGCAATAATTCGATGCATACTGAATTTTATAAACACTACTTGGTAAATGTTATCGTTGATTTTGATTGATGCGATTCTATGAATATGTATTGTAATTATTGGAAACGGGTGATTAAATAATGAAACAGTATATGTACTTGCAGTGTGACTTTATTATAACAGCTTTGAAAAACACGTCTAGCTCTCTCAAGTTCTCGAATGAGAATGAACACGGAACACCCAAAAGTAAGTTAGGGTTTACTTTTCTTTACAAGACCGTTTATGGCCTTGCCTGGAGAAAAGTCTCTTGACTTCGAGCGACAAAATCCAGACACATCTGTTTGCCTTTCTATCGCCTTTGTTTAGAAGAAAGATATATGATCGTTGGGAATTTTTGCTTTTCCTAGCTTAGCATTAGTAATAATTCAACAGTAATTATCCATTTTTAAAGGTCTAATTTTTAAGATCGAAATGAGGGAATATTAATTTTTCTGGGAACAATAAAATAAGCTGTCCAATAAATATCCCTAGATCTAGTATTAAACGAATAATATTTGTTACAATGCAAGTTTCGAAGTTCTTATTAGCAGTAATGTATGTTGGAATTACGAAGCTTTCAAACTTATATGTACTTCGTTGTAAAACAACATGTCAATATAACAAAAATATGATTTTACGTTTATAGGAGCAAAATCGGTCTCAAAAATTTCATGATTTAGATCGTCTCAAAAGTATTATAAAATGTAAAGAAGACCCAACTAAATATTAGTTATTGACAGATTAGTTGTATTTTTAGTATAATTTGTATAGGTACGAATATTTTTGTGAGACCAATTTTCTTCCGGTTTATGTAAAATTACGTTTTTGTTATATGAACATGTTATTTTGCAATCAAGTTTATGTAAGTCGGAAAGCTTCGTGATTCCAACATATATTTCTGTTGATAAGAGCTTTGAAACTTGCATAGCAGACAAATATTAATCGTTCAAAGTTGGCAGTTCAGAAGGTTCAAATACTCTTGCGACTCACTATAATTGTTCATCACTTGAGTGCCACAGGTCGAAATATTTTAAGCGTGATCGCGCTTCTTTCGTTTCACCTTAGAAACTGAATTACACTTTTCTATTTTCACGTAATAAAATTCCGAATGGTACAATTGATCATATGTAAACTCAATCTAATCCTACGAACTGATAAATCAGTACTTTTTGGAAGTAAGCACCGCTTGGCATTCAGGCGATTAACCAGTTAATTGCGTTTGACGAGTATGCACATTATCTTAGAGCTTGAAGTGATACTAATTCTTTCAACAATGAATGCTTGATTTTTCTGATAAACATTTAATTTTTCTTTGTTTTGCTTTGGTTTTTCATTCAAATATATCCTAGGTGCATTCGTTCTGTGTTTGACGATTATACACATCATATTTTGATTTTCCGACGCGTTTAACGAGAGATTTTTTAAACTAAATTTCATAATTGACAGGGTAAAGACAACTATTAGTAGTTTTACAAAGAACCTTCTCTCACGCATTTTATTCTACTTCTAATTACGCCCTTTCTTTTCACCGTACGTCTCTTCTTTCTTCGCGGTTGTTTCTGCTGAATATTCCTAGCCGAAACGTTTTGTATGGACGGAATATTTTTTTGCTCATCTGAATATCGATGAACTATGTTAATTTATACAATTAATTAAGTTGTAATTAAATTGTGATTGCAATTCCTTAATGATGGCAAGATACACGTATATTACATACACTTATAATTTTCACCACGGCACGTGTGAGATTAACCTGTTAACAGAGGAATGTAGTTTTAAAAATCTCTTATTGTACGTGCAATAATATCAAACAATGAAGTGTGTATTCGTCAAATGCAGAATAAACGCACTTGTAATCTATTCTGACGAAAAACTAAAGCAAAATGAAGAGGAATTACATGTTTATCTAAAAATAAAATATGTATATTATAATAATGTAATTACAAAAATTAGTATTATTTGAGTTTTAATATGACATTTATACTCGTCGAATGTAGTTAACTGGTTTAAAAAATCGAAAAACACATATATGCGCCCACAGTCCACATTGATAACTTCCACTGGACGCATATATGCACCCACAGCATTACAAGGGTTAACATCTATCGGAGATTATACTGCGCTACTGAATTTTATATTTAACATTATGATTTTTTTCACAACTATGCATAACAAAATTATTTCATTAATTATAGTTCATTAGAACAAGTAAAAAAGTCTACACTTATTCTACGTTTACATTTACTCTGTCACAGAATAATTGGCAATAAAAAAGTAATATTTAATTTCTACTGGAAAGAATGAAGTAACATATATATTTGTTAAATTCTATTTTAAATCTTTGCCACGAGTCTGGCACGATATTGTAGTGCAAGTAGTTTAACATTGAAAGACATCGGAGTACTGAACATGAATAGTCTACAATGTTACATAGAAGTTGCATGAGTACGTTCATTGAAATTTTTTACGTATTCCATAGCAACTGGTTTATGATTAAATAAATTTAATTAATAATTTTCCATAGTAACATCTGTACGAGCTTTTAGTGATTACAAAACAAGAAGTCTTAAATGCATCGTACTTTATGCATCTGGTGTATGCTGAAGTTACAGAATATCGATTCCTTTTTTATTAATTTTCAATCCTTGTAGTCACTAAAACATACTTACTAAATAGTTTATTAGAGTTTATACTGTTTTTGAAATTTTAGCAAGGGCAAGTGTTAGTTGCATAATAATTTAAAGTGATCGTTTGTATTTAGGTGACGTATGTTAATAAAAAAATTGTGCA
Organism: Nomia melanderi; assembly: GCF_051020985.1. Taxonomy (NCBI): domain Eukaryota; kingdom Metazoa; phylum Arthropoda; class Insecta; order Hymenoptera; family Halictidae; genus Nomia; species Nomia melanderi. The sequence continues at coordinate 2,316,756 of NC_135010.1, forward strand.
ACTTGTATCAATCCAAGTTTACATGAATTTAATCTTTTTTAATATAACCACTCTGTTACGACTTTTTAAATAACAAATAATTTTTTTAATAATAATAATTTACCTTTTCAAATAATAATAAGGAATTCTTAAATGCATTAGTATGGATCTTTTCAACAAAATGAATGTTATACTAACAACATTATAGTATATTAACTGAACGAGTCAATCATACAGCTATGACAGACAAGTAGGCTAAAACAGCTGTGAAAGAAAGAGTTGCGAAAGAATTAAAATTTTAAACACAAATTTTTAGCTATATATAATAGTTTTAGAGACTAGTGTCTAGGATAAGACAAAAGCTACATAATTGATTTCTTTCAAACTTGACAAGCTTATTCAATAATCATTCCTATACAGTTGAAGTTAGAATTATACTACTAAATTAATTTTTCATATCCTTTCTAAGTTACTAAACAGTAAAATTTAGGTGAGAATTACAGTTTTTGGGAGACTGTTTAAAATTGTAATGGAATTTAAGTGGATTGCACTGTCATGAATCTTAAAAGATTCTGTGCTTTTAATATCAATAAAATGTTAAATAGAAGTTTCAAAGTTATTTAATAGAGAAATAAAAGATATTTGAAAATCATTTTGTATTTTTACAGTGAAAGATTTAAAAGTGACCTTAATTAGAAAATTGCTATTGAGTTTTGTGTTTTACGAAAAAAATTTCCTGTATGTTATAGTAACTTTTCAGTAAGTAATAAATTTCTGATAGCTATTAAATATTAATTGGTACTATCTTGTAAACTATTAACCAGTGACTCAAAAAACAGAACATTAAAGTATTTACTCGACCTTAGTATTACAATCTATTGGAAACTCATTAAAATGTCTGCATAGCATGGAGCTTTCCTCGTTGTATTTAACGAATATTATTCACAGAAATCTGAAATAAAAAGAAAATATGTATAAATATAGCACATTAAAGATACTAAAACAGAAATTGGAAGAAAATTTCCTTAATTTTTGTTAATGAACATTAGCATTTGCATAAAGCATGCAATTACTTACTTGTTCGATAAATGTTGAATTTGTTTTTTTAATAACAAACTCGTTCTCCGAACGAATTCTCCAGCTTATAAACACTTTCAATTTGTAATATAGTAAACGATTGAACATTTTCGAGTTGTGGTGTACATTCATAATGAACGAAAGTCGTCCATAAAATATTATCTACCAGTTACACTAATTTTTTTGTGCAATTAATATTCTTAACTATTTCAATATCAATCTTATAGAGTAAGTACTATTATACAAACGTGTTCAATTCCGGATATTCATCAGTTTAAGATATTCATTTGGATGTTCGGACATCTTCATTTGTATTTCAGGAATACATTACACAATGATAAATTGATATGAAAGTAATTCTTTTGGCACTAACACCAAAGAATTTTTAGAACTTCAATTTTTAGTTACTAAGTATTCATTAATTGCAAAGTAAGATAAAGTATGAAGGTAAATTAAATTAAACCAACAAAAAACTGTTTCCTAATTCATAATAAGACTAATATTAGAATAGTTAGAATTATTCTATATAATTCTAAGTTACAAATAATAGTTCTTTGAATAGTTCGAATAATTCAAACCCAAGGGACTGCAAACCCAGATTTGACAAGTGTTAGTTACTGCTTAACACTAAAGCTACCGGACGAGTCAAATTGACCTACCTCCGAATGTTTATTTTGCAAGTATTTAAATTATGAAGGCGTTTTGCGAAATATTTTCAATTAAGTCCGTGCATATGTACAAATACAAGACTAGGAGACCCTTGGAATTTCAAGAAATTTATTGTTATAATTGGAAATAAGTCACTCTGATTGCTCCGTAGTTTTCGTGTTAATGAAAAGTAAATCAAGTTGTTAGCAACGAAGCATAAAAAGGATGAAGTTCGTCAAGCCTGCTTCCAGTGAAGTCAGGAACATTGATTAGTTCCCCTTTTTACGAGGATCAACGAAAATTCTATATAGCTTAAGTTCCACTGTGCTAGAACGGTAGGCTTCCACTTTCACATCCGGAGGATTTGTTGATACGATACGAATGGCTTTTAGTCTTTTCATGATTGGTCAAGCAGCATCCTCCCTGTGCCGCCATACAAGCATGTATTCTTGATCCGATACGCGTATCCTTGCCAAGGAAGCTCGAGGAAAGACGTAACCGCGCACAAGCCGCAGGAGGATCAAAATATTGCTAGCATATTTTCCCTCAAATAGCTAGAGACAATCCTTCTTTTTATTATGTGTAGAGTATGTTCCGGAACTATATGTATTAAACAAATTTAATCAGTTAAAAAATGTACTTATTTGTGAAAATTAAAATCTTTGGATTTTAGTTTTATTATATTTATATTTTCTTATATATAAATATTATAATTATATTATATATGAATTTTGTACTGATTCTGATTCTGTACTGATTCATGTCAATCAAATTAATAGTTTCTGTTCAACAGATGAAAAATGAGAAATTTTATAATCAAATACTGATACTGAAAATTTTAGCCTTATTTTTATTTACTTTTATTTTTATAGAATTTAATCAATACAAATATTATTCACTTTGTTTAAATTAGAATTACATAATATTCTTCTGTTATCAATTATTACGCCTTAGACTAGACGTTGAGAGAATAAGACTAGAATTTTCTCTTATTTTCAATATATTATTAATAACAAAGTAATTAGATCGATCACAGTTCAGAAATCATGGGGCAAGGCGTTAAATTTTATATAATTCTAATTCCTCCGAATATGGTCATAGAAACAGGAATTTCAATACAGTCGCGCAGTTACTAACATCATATTTGTATATTACGCGAAGAAAACTCCGTTAATTTAACTTAATTCCGCCTGTATTCTCATATTCATAAATCGCAATACAGTACACCCCCCAGTAACGCGATTAAAAAATGATTGAATAACTATAAAAGTGAAATTCTCCATAAGAAATGAATACAAGCAAAGAAAAATATTAGATCAGTATAAAAAACTGAATTTAACCTATTAATTGTGCAATTTTATTTCATAAATCTCTTATAAAGCTCGCAATGAAGTCGAATAATGAAATATATACTCGTCTAATCTAGACCAAATGCACCTAGAATATATTTTAACGAAAAGCTAAAGCAAAATAAAGAATTTATCGTTGAAAGAATTAGTGTCATTGTGATTTTAAGATGACGTGTATACTGTATACTCGGACGCAGTTAACTGGTTAACGCCAGGTTCATAAACTTAAAATCACTATAACACGAAATGTTTTAATCGCGTTATACGGTGTTTTACTGTACCTTATAACTCAACTCCACTCGACATATCAATCAAGCCAAGCTAGGTGACAGGGCACAACTGAAAAAAGCAAGTTTTGTCATCCGAGAATTGATACATCAGCGATAAGTATCCCTTTCTAGACGTCTTCCTCGTAGACAAGCGGATAAGATAATCGACGGTCAACAATGGCGTGATCCCAGGAGACACCGACCGGAGAAAAGGAATAGGAGAGGGGCTCCGGGAAAGAAGGACGGAAAAAATAATTGAAAATTTTTGGACGGTCAGGTCGACGGTGGGTTGGGAAGCGCGCCGACGATGTCTTAGCTGGGCGACTCGCGATAAAGCAAAGAGCCTGCGCTAAATACTTACATAAATCTGTATTGCCTTGCGCAGCACGGGAGAAGCTTATAATACACCTACACGGCCGCGATCCCGTATACATGCTCGCACACGTGGACGTAGAAACGCTTCAGACGCCCCCGCAAGAAACGATGTACATAATCGGCGCCCGACAACCGACCGAAGTTCGCTCTTTCGAAAGATGCACTGGATCAGGAGAAGATTCAATTCGATTTCCATCGTGGGGAACCCGTCGCGAAATAATTGTTTCGTGTTAACACTGAACGTACTGGGTACGGTCAAATGACAGGTTTTAAAATTTGATTTACCATTCCCCGTTTTTCTTCATTCATTTAATATTAGCCCCTTGCCCTATGGTTTATTTATCAATTGTGTTTAATAAAAGAATTTCATCGTTAATAATTTAGTAGAAAAAGAAAATAATTTCGTACTTATTCTGTGTCCACGTTTACTAGAAATATTAAAGGTTGATAATAGACGAGTAATTAAAAACCAGTAATTAATTTATGTTAAAACAAATAAATGACATTTAGATTTGTCGAATTTACTTAAACCTTTTCATCGTGAGTCTGACATGTTATTATAAGGCAAGGGGTTAAATCAATTCTCATCAGTTTTTCAAGTTTTGTCTTTCCTTCTATTTCTGGTTCCAATAAGAAAAAGTGATCGTTTAACATGTTTACTTTTGTTTTATAGCTAGTTATTTAATTAGTTACAATAGGTATAGCTATATACAAAGTGTTGATACGTGCAGTGTTAACCCCTTGATGTAGTATTCTTTTCTTCTGCACTAAGTTCGTGTAACCTTTTATTGTCAACAGTTTGCAAGAAACGTAAAATTAAAGATAATAAATTCAAAGCAACAAAAAGCTTTCACTTTGATCTATACTCTATGAACAACATTGATATTTATTAAATTATTCAGGAAATCTTTGTCACGTCTCTCATTTACAATTGTACGACAAGGGGTTAAAATGTAGTACTGTATTGTAACATTTTGTAATTTGATGGTGACGACATTTATAATGATTATATATCACGCAATGAATGAAAATTCGTAATATTTTAGAGTAATAACCCCTTATTTTAACATATCATAACAACATATTAAACTCATGATGAACAGGTTTAAATAAATTCGATAAATCTAAATGTCATTTATTTATTTTTCACATAAATTAAATATTACTTGCCTATTATCAATCTTTAATATTTATAGTAAACGTAGACACAGAATAAGCATAAAATTCTTTTCTTTTTCTACTAAATTATTAACTTTGAAATTATTTCATCAAGCACAGTTGAGAAATAAATCATTGGCCAAGGGGTTAACCAGTAATGTCTCTTTTCGAAATCATGTACCCCTAACGTAAAGATTATAGATTTTTAATACAACGCTGGTGTAAACGAGAATTGAGTCTCGAAACGAATCGTTTAAACGGATCTACGGTAAATCGAAGACACTATACATTTAATGCTGAATATATAACGACACTAGTAGCTCGGAAGCTCGCCTGTAATATACAGGGAGCCATAAATATCGAAACACAGACCCGTCGACGGTCTCTGCCAAGGAGTGGTGAGACGACGGGAGGAGTTGGTAGGGGTAGTTCCATAGGAGAGACTCAATTGATAAACGGATAAAAGCGGAGGCACGGTGGTTTCGTTTCGAGATAACAGAAGTCGCGGAGGGTACACGCCGCACAATTAACCTAATTATTGATTGTAATATTAAATATAGGACAATCGAAAAAAGAATACAGTCAACTGGATTCTAACGTAAACGTGATGTTTATTAATATGATTGAAAGGTCTTTTGTAAATAAAACACTATGTCATAAAGAATATTCAGTTTTTAAACGTAATCTGTTACAAACATGTGAGGCATGGGTCTTTTATTTACTTAAATAATTTGTTGAACAAAATTATTTATAACAGACAATGAAATATATTATTGTACATGAAGATTGAAAGGTTAGAACGTGTTGAATAAAAGTAGCCAATTTTTTGTGCGTGTATGTAGTTCATAAATATATTTTGATAGTATTCACAAAAGCAAGCTTTTTTATGTTAGTTCTTTGACTATAAAGCAAAATGATATATACATCCGATAATATTGATTAACATACTAATCCAGTGTGAAATAAAATTAAAAAGATATTTTTATATTGTTGTTGATGCTGAATGTATTTATATTCTCCAAAGATTATTATAATTGAACAGATTATGCATAGTCGTATCAGTAAAATACAACAATATGAAACATACTATAAATTTGGTAAAACATATTTTTTTTCTATATAGTAAATATGTTAATATCTATTACTTATTAATACAATGTAAATTACGAACAGCAACTTATGAATATCAACTATGTTCATCCTTAGTGCTGCAGCGTTTTTTAATGCACTAGTCTAACCTTTAACAAACACGTACTAATAAATTCCCTAAAATTACCGAAAGCAATGGGATGAGATCTGCTTTTTGGCATGTTTCTATATAAAGATTTAAAGGATTTTAAACACAGATTTGTTAGTGGTTAATAGGTCAGTAACAAATTATTATGCCTTGTCCACTTAATTTAACGGTTGGTAAAATTTTCGTCAAAACAATCTCCTACACAGACAATAATTTCGTGGAGATTTCTTCAACACTCTTTTTTCAATAACATGTTGAAACTCTCTACCTTTTGTGTTATTTTCTTTAGTTCATAATACAATATATTGACACTCTGAGTACCATATCAAGTTACTGCACATAATAGTAATGAAACAATAAAATTTCATAAAATTTGTATATTACCTACTTTCAGTATGTTAAGATTCTTCATAAAGAAAATTAATCTTTATTATTACAGGGTCTCCAAAGATTTGTTTTGGGAAACATGATGATCTATTATTCACAATCTATTATACGTAACATCAAAAACAGTAGATCATAAATATAATTGCCAAATGATTAGAACTGACAGCAAAAACAGTAAGAACAAATGCACAAGTAGTCAAAAGCAGTATAATATGGGGTGTTTACTATAAATTAATTATTTCCTTACTAAAAATCAGATTACATTCGAAAACCAAAAATCCTACACAATTTACTAAACTCTAAAAGTGTAATTTAAAAACTAGCCACATCAAAACATGGGAAGGTTCTTGAAACGGTCAGAAATGGTGCACCCACTACAGGAATAGTATAAACGAGGACACGAAGATCGCATGGTACGGTAGCAGAAAGTCAACCTTAAGAAAGGGGAATCGAAACGGTGGCGGAATAAGGACGGAAAAAGAGGGGGTGGCGGTTGGTTCCAGGGCTTCGGTGAATCCGCGGGTGTCGGGGCAATAAATCTGGCGGGTATATCTGAGCTCATGAATGTTATTAAGATACAACCCCCCGCGAGCTGAGCGGAGCATAGAGCACAGGGTGTATACGTACCGTCGTAGGGAGATATAGGCAGAGCCGAAGAAGGAAAGACGCTCCTGGTAGATCGCAGGGACCAGTAGCCAAGGAAAGGGGCAGCCGAACCTGCCCCAGGAACGGCGTACGAAAGAAAAGAGAAGCAACCCGAAGAAACGGTTATGAAGAAATACCACCACCGGTAATCCCTCCATAGATCACCGCTTCTGGTGGCCGCCTCTGTATCTTCCGCTCTTTTCTTCCTGTTCCTCGCCTTCTACGTGGCCTTCATACACGTTCTTCCTTTTAATTCTTTCTAAACATTTTTTTCCTTTTAACTATCTTATACTCGACTCGCGTTTTGATTCGACACTCGGGAGAACCGTTGAGATGTTGGCAAGTCGCTAAGTGTAGGAGAACGTTTATCTTGGTTGAGGTGTTGTTTAGAGGTTATCTAGAATTGGAAGATAAATATCTAAATATCTATAGCAAAAGATGTAGTTAAATGGAGAAGTATTTGTAGCTGAGTATACAACATGTGGCTAAGTAGGTAAATGTTCCTGGTGTTATTAACACTAAAGGTACCGAGCAGTTAAATTGACTTTTTGAAATTGCTCTATCGAAACTCCAAGTGTGCGTCTATTGAGACTTTAGTTGATTTACAATTCAGTCTTTGTATTGCTAAATCAATTGTTTTAATAATTTCTCAGAGAAACATCTGTTAGTTTTTCAATAATTGCAAAGAGGATATATCAGGAATAGGTTATTTTGACTCTTCTGGTAGTTATAGTGTTAATATCGTCAGATTGGTCTGTAGAAATTGATTGTTTTAATCACTTATTTTGTAAAAGTGAATCAGACCACGGTAACGACTTTAAGATGAATTTAATTACTGTATTATTTAAGTCAATCAGTTGAAGGATAATATAATTTTGTAGTTATATATATTTAACTTAGAAAAATATTTATTTTTACAATAATTCTAAACATAATGTTTATTCGCATTAAAAAATGAACTATAAAGTAATTTTTGTAAGAGGTAGGAATGAAATCAGATTAACCGATATTTTTCCAAAGGAGATAGTATATTTTATTATAGTGGTTGATCTGCAAGTGATTTGCAGCAGAATTATTCGTATAAAATTAGAATTTAATTCTTTTTAAGAAAACAAAAATATGAAACAAACATTGATAAAATTCGGCAAAATATACATCTTACTCCAGTCTTGAAACTTTTGGACACATAAGTTCATCCTCTTTATCATCAGTTAATTAATTGGGCTCTTCAGGACGAAATGGACCGCGTTCACGACATCAAAGTGAAGCTTTTGGTCTTCCGCTCGCCCCGAAATACCTGTCAAAGTGTCCTGCTTGCCAATTACTAGCAGACCCAGATATTTGTCCATCGGTCTGCATCCTGTCTTATCTAGTAATATTAAGTAAATACGGAAATCTCGTAGACCTTGTGAGGCGAGTCATTATTAATCTCTGGCCAAACTCCCTGATGTGTTGTGATGTGATCAATTCCTTGATGTTCCTCGAGTTATGTATTTCTGCAGGACGGTATATGTACACATATATAAGACATTACAAATAATAATAGTACTACCAAATCTAATAACACTAACAAGATTATCATATAAACATTAATTTACCTTTATTTCCAACAATTGCAAAGAAAATTCTTTCAATTTTTTGTGCATTGAATAAGAATCTACAAATTGACATTCCTGATCAGGGTTTTGTTTTTAAAAAATTCAATCGCAAAAAAGTTTAAATTTTCAAATATAAACATCATTTTTTATCAATTATATAAACGTTCTCCACAGCAAAGTATTCTATAGATACTTTTAAATAAAATAATATATATTCGCAATCATTATAAATATTTAAACATTCTTAAACAGTATTTAAAATGATGAAAACTCCTGTTATGCACTAATCTGTTCAAGTAGGTATTTTTTCAGTTTATTTCAAAAACTATGGATTTGAAACAAAATGTAATTACAATACATAATACAGCAGATCTTGTTCTTATGGTCTCGAAAATTACGATACAGATTCTATATTCGTCGAGAAAAAAAATATTTCCACGATACTGGTGTCGCCAGTAATCCTCAATGATAACGATTGCTTACCGTGCTTCTCAAGGGAGTATCTTTGTGTCGAAGAGAACATAAAGCGATCGTTGACGCCGAGGATCGCAAACTGCACTTTATATTGCGCGAAAGAAATTTATCTCAATTGAAAACAAAATTAGAAAACGAAATGATCTCAATCGAAACCGAAAATCTCATTCAACACTTTCATAAATAACATGTATACATTCCATTCCTACTATATTCCAGATGAAACTCACAAAAACGTAATATGTGATGGTAAATTCAGGAATAATCAATCTTAAGATTGTTTTGACATTTCTACATAGATGAAAAATTCAGAATTAGGGGCGTCCACATGAGTGGAACCTAAATTTACGATTTCAGAATTCGTCGACTGACTAAATTTCAACTTTCGAACACTAAAAGTCTTAACAGTGACATTGTACTGAATACAGATCAAACATTTGGTATTGCATTTTGCTCTAATTATTTTATCAAGTGATATCTTCGAAAAATATATAACAATGGGGAGGTGGACATATATACATTTATGTACAATAGAGAGAAGGTTAACCACCACGGCCACGGTGTACTCCCTATATTTTCTACTCTCCTGTCTATTCGTGAGGAGCTACATACACCTAGGCACAGCGAAAGTGGGGTTATGTTCCAGAATATATTTTATCTATAAAATTATACTTTATTGATTAGTTATTTTATCACAAAAAAATTACGTAGTTTTAAGAGCAATTTAGCACTTCTAATTTAGTGATTTGTGTTAAGTTTGATATGAATTAAAAGGCGAAGTATTTATTTAAAGTAGATGAATAATGAATTAAGTGAGAATGATATGTCATTTAAGTTAAAAAATATGATTTTAGTTGTAAAAATCATACATTTTAATTTCTAAGAATAATTATGATACATACCAAAAGAATTGTGATAATTACTACTATAATCATATCGACATTAAATAATTATAGTGAAAGTAATTATATAAATTTTCAGTTGAATCTTTATTAGTTCTCAAAAATACTTGTTTATACTCTTATTACATCTATATATTTTGTTTATAAGTATAGACTTTTTATTTTCATAAATTCTGCCATAAAGTATTTAAGAAAAATCTTTATGTGATTCTACATGAAAAAGTGAAACAAAAATCAATATAGTCGAAATTCTAGTAAAATGTGAATTCCTATTATCGAAAAAGTGACGTACTCTGCGAAAGACAAACCCTCACACTAACGTTACAATTTATATAATATTTTTCTAAGACATCCATGCATTAATACATAAACTAGATTGTAGAAATAGTTTTGAAGTCCTATGAAATCCTACCATTATTTAAAATTTTTATTTTATTTTATTTTATTTTTTTACTTTATTTTATTTTATTTTCATATAGTTCATTTAATTTTTTGTTCCGTTACATTAGTAAAGTGCATAAACACTCTTTATTAGTTTATCACGTATTTTTTGCGAAAGAGTACAATTTGTGTTGATACTAACACAACTATACGATTTTTGGACATGCGACCCATTGGCGGGAAACGAATTTAAAAACGTCCAACAAAGTTCAACTTTCGTCACAATATATTCAATAATTCTTTCTCATAGAATAATTAAAATGTCTATTTATTTTATAATAACTCTATATGTTGTTAGTATATAAACCCTTTTGTAATTTAATATATCATTCTTATAATTCATAGATTACTCTTATAAAAGTTCACTATTAAATATTCGCTATTATAAAACCAAGTGGAAATAAAGTAATAACTGTTCATAAGTATATCGTTTCAGATTTATATTCCTTTCGGTTCCAGTGCTTTAATAATTGTAATTGTTATTTTTCAGTTCTGAAAGAAGTCGAGAATCGAAGTACAGTGCCAAAAAGCAGAACCGCAAAATAATAGTTATAGAACCGACATAATATCAGTTACGAAGAACCGGAACTGGAACCGATACAGCTTAGAACCGATATAACAATTATAACTTAGTTTCGGTTCTTCATAGCCGTTCCAGTCGCAACCGATATGTAACAGTTCCAAACAGTTATCCTCAGGACCTTTTCAATCCTCGTTATACATTCTCTTATCAGAAAAATATTATTCATTATCTACTTCACGTATTCCCAAGCGAATAACAAACCACAAGACGATCCAGTTCCACGATAACGAAAATCAGTTCAAACCGCGTGGACTAGTGTCTCGGTGCCATCAAATTTCTCCGACAGAGTACAGGTTTCCATTGAGAAACTCTCCCCGTGGTGAGCGTCGTTTCACGAGCCTGGAACTGTGTCGGGCCGCGTAGATAATGCAAAAGAAGAGAAGAACGGGCAGCGAATGGGAAGATTTAAGACGGCGTAGCGCTACCGTAAACAAAAGCCACGATAAATTTCATAAGTCGCCGAATTAATAAAAGATTACAGCGCGGTTACTGCGGGCAGCCGCGAGATAAGAAGACACTCGGCGCGAGCACACTCGACGGAACGGCCTCGAGACCGCAGCTAAATCATCGGATATCTTGCCCCCGCGATACATAAACCACCCTTCAAGCTTACACGTAGACGTTCCATACAGCCCTCCCCACGTTCTATCTGCGCGAGAACAAGGATGCTGTCCTCCCGATACCCGGAACAAGGGGATCCGGATGTCGGACGGTGAATCGAGTTGTCCTACGAGCAAGTGGCTACCGAATACCTGTACTCTGACATGCTCGACCGCTTAGAAGTTAATCTGTATAAATCAGGATGTATATACATTTGTCGCCGTTCGATCATTTTTTTCCCTTGGTTTTTTTTCATTTTTGAACATATGGTAAGATGATTATTAATTTGAAATAATATTTCTTTTTGTTTTGTTAAAAATTGTTGGGAGGGGTTTTTTGAAATTTAGTATGTTTTCTGAGTGTTTCACAGGTATTATAAATAGAGTTTATTGAAATGTTCTATAGCTTACAATAAGGCTAATACTGTAATAAGGAAATTAATAGCAAAATTTTGTTAAATTATAATGATATGTAATGAACAATTCAAATGTGATATAACTTAGTGTACATCACATTTCGTCGCGATTTTGACTAATTTCTTATTTCACTTGAAATGCTGGTTCTACTAATTAATTTACTTGGAGAATATAGAATTTATTTATAGAATACATATACTAAGGAAAATAATTGTAAAAATGATATAAAAGAAATTGATTTATATCTTTAAATCTTTAATCAAATTCTAAAAATCTGATTAAATTTATACAATACGGTATTGGTTTCTAAATAATTAAAATCGTTATGAACAAAGATCTGTAATAGTACTTTTAAAAGTTGTGATTTATTTTAATATATCTACTTGGACGTTATAGTTACTTCTCTGTATTAGATTTTTACTCAATTTTGGTATCATGGACAAAACTGTATATCATACAACAAAAAAAACATTGTTTGTATTGAAAAATATAACAAAATAGACTAATAATCTTAAGAATTATTAGTTTTTCCTTAAAATACATATCCCCATGTTATCTAAACAGATGATTAGTAGCATACAAAACGTCAAATCAAGAAACATGTGTGACATTTCAAGAAAATACAGCCAAAAGTAATTTTCCAAAATGCAGCATAATAAATTAATGAAATATTAAAATTACTACCACGCATAAAAATAATCATGTTTTAAATATTCAGAATACAATAATTTTTCCTATTTGTTTAACATGAAGCACAAAATGTCTCATGAAATTAAAATTAACACACTATTATTATTTTTCTAAAATTTCAGCTTCAGTTTCTCAAATATTGTCACCTGCTTCCGTCGTAAATGTAATACTTGTGACACGACAATCAATAAAACGTATGCAATCAAACACACAAATTCCAATAAAACAATTCTATTAATTCACAGAACTTTATCCCCTGACAAAATCTTGCAAACGAAGACAGCCCTTCGGTTTAAAATTTCCGTTTTCGGAGGACTGTACGTAGCTACGTAATACTTTTTAAGTTATACAGAATTCCTGTCTATATATGTACCAGAATTCCATATAACGGTGCTGGAATGGCGCTATATTATTATTAGAGTCCCTTAAGTCTAAGAGCCTTAAATCTGCGATAAGTTATGGGCACCCCTTTCCCCGCATCATTGTACCCAGCACCCAGCAACCAGCTCTCCCGGCCACCACCTTCCACACCTTATACCATTTCTCTGTAATATCTTAGTCTACGATGGCGCCTCTCCGGCCTTTATCTCGCATACATTATATGCCCCTGCGCGGGCCGGGCTACGCTCAAAGAGGGCGGAGGTGCAACTGAAGGGGGTCGAAGGGTAATTGAAAATAACTGCCGCCTCCGTAACGCGCCTAATCCTTTGTGTTCCAGCCGAAATAACCTGTTGGGATAATCTTGCGATCCTCGGCTGTTGTGTTCTTACATCCGACAATTTCTCACAAATTAGAATTATATTGAAAATCGGACTAACACGGAAAGGTATCGTACCAGGACATCCAAAAAATTATTAAACTTCGTGTCTAGGTAGAGTAAGTTAATATATTGCAATTTTTTTCGTGCCGAATTTCACTTTGAAGGGGTGAACCCACCCTATGAAAAAAATGCAAATGTTTCTTTCCTGTGGATTGTCTTGAAACGGTAAGAGATAACGAAATAGACATTAAATAAAAAATACATTGTTCTTTTAATTTCTATAAAATTTGTCACGAATTAGAATTGTATTGAAAATGGGTCTAACAAAGAATCGACACCAGAAATTCAAAAAATTATGAAACTTCGTGTGTATTATGTATAATTATGAAGGATGGTTTCACTCTTAATTCTGGTGTCGAAAGGTTCATAATGTTTTTAATTTTCTGGTTTGATACCTTTCTTTGTAAGGCGTTTTACGCGATTCTGTGTTCACATTGTTGCGTTGGACGAGTTTATTTCTGGGAAATGAATTTGCAGATCGAATGATAATTTGTTTACCATTGAACAGAAGGGTGTAATGCAGATGAACTCAGTCTTGGGTTCTAATGTTTTAATTTTCTTAGTTTTATTGAAGGGAAAAATTAATATTATTTAATAAACAACCCTTTATGAACGAATATCGTTTTATTGGTGGTATCGGAATTTGGTATCGTAAGTTATAAGTAATTTAATTATTTAGATAACAAAACATTCTTTTCTAGTTCCTTTTGAAGACGTTTTTTAATACTTTAAAGAATTTTCGTTTATGAAGAGTTAATACCTATATTCTTTTACTTGCATGAAAATTAGACTAAAAATTTGGTAATAATCATGCCAAAGAATACGAAAATTTAAATAATTATGAATCCAGAATACGGAAAAACGAGTTTCCAAAGAATACAAATATAATGTCATTTTTGTCAGTTTTAAGGCTTATAAATCAATTAATATAAACTATCTGAATTTTTAGGAAATAAAGATTTATGTATTTATTTTTTATATGTGTAATACAAACATAGATTACGTTAGAGGTTATGTCAACTAATACGTTTTAATACGTTCTCCATTAAATAACTGACAAGATTGTTCACCTTATCTGAAAAAAAAGTTATAGGCTTCTGAAAAGGAGTTTACAGGCAGAGATGGTTCAAAGTTTCCAACTCCCCAAGAACTGTCGGACCACCCTGTAAGTTAAATTTTGCGATACTGCGCGACTTAATCGGTAAACGTCCTGATTGGCTCGTTATAGGAAAGCTTCAAGCATTACGTTACCGCGATTTATTGAATTTGCATCAATATTCGATATATTGATGAAAATATTCTTCTATTTACATGTATAATATGTATCTACTATTTTTTAATATGAATCCACTAGATTTCGAGATACCTGAATAATGTAAATTGTGATTAAGAATTTATTTGAAAAGACACTTGTTATATGCAATAATATATTATATTCAAAGGATTTTCTTATTACTATTATGCTATTACATGGATTTTGAAAACGAAAGTGACTATTGTTTCAACCCCCGCTAATTGATAATGCTTTGAACAATTGTCAATATGCTACAAAATTCTTGTTTTATAAAGAATACCTTAGGAATTTACATAAATTCGTATTCTATTAGATTAGTACAACGAATTGATATAGTTATGTATATGTATTCTGGTCTTCTAAATAGGTTGCTTGAAAAATAACGTACAAATTTATACCGACAACACTATATAAGAATTCTGCTCTTGGATGCATTCAAATGTTAAATGAAATTTTAAAAGGACACGGTGATTGTATTGTTGAATTCATTAATTCTAATTGTACAAAGAAGTTATTTCAAAATTGTGAACTAAAAATTAAAAATGCATGATAATATTCAATACATAAATGATTACAACAAATAACAATTTTCATATGTGTGCACCAAGATAATCAGAGTAGAAAAATGAATTTATTTAGTAACAAATCTACGTTTACATAGCTGTAAAAATAAACCCCTCTTTATCCTAACAAAAACATATTAAATAAATGTAAATCGTTTGGAAAGTAAGAATCAGTTATAAGAACAAATGGAATTATAAATGAAGTACTAAGTGTTGCTAAAATTATTAGGAAAACTATTCAGTCCATCAGATACTTAATTGTATCAAATCAAAATAAAATAGCCTATTAATAACTACAAGTAATTAATGGAAAAACAAACGTATATACCTGTGAAACAGATTATAATCTCATAAAGACTTTGTTTCTAGTAACCATTAATAGTCGACAATTTCTTAGTAACACGTGCCTCGCCTATACATTAACAGAATATCGTCTAAATAGAGAGAAAACATTGATAGTAGTTTTAATATAACAGACCAGAAAATTTATCTCAAACTACAGCAAGGATAATAAACAGGAATAAATAAAAACTTCATTACATTCCCACATAATGGAGCTGTTCAACCGTTAAGTGTGAATTATTGTTTATTTTCGATAAGTCAGTACTATTTTTCCTTTGACATTATACAAGAGGTGCTATGTCAAATCTGTAAAAGATTCAAACTCGGTTGCCGGTGCGTGCTACACGACGCAGAGGAGCAAAAGAGCGTCCATTAAGGAGCGGCGCAGAAGTAAAGATTACATTCGTAACGTTTCGTCGGGTATTTCCTTGTTGGGGGTGTGAGTAGCAGACAGGACAGCCGCTTATCGCGGCAATAAAAAGCATCGAGCAAGATTGGCATGTTGCCTGCCGCAGACGACGCAATCTTTTCGACTCTTTAGGCATATTCGGATGCGCACCGGTTCCTAGATAGCACCGTGAAATATGTTCATCCCCGAGGAATGTTTCGACAGTGCTATTTTCTTGACGAAAGAATAATATAGCGACTGTTCATTTTCATATAACGCACAGATGTATTCGAGAAATTTTTGTATTTCTCATATCTAAATTTAATTTATTTAATTTCTGTGCATGGCTATATATATCCGATAGAAAGAAGTTTTAAATTTTATATATAAAGTAGATCGTAAGGTGTAATTGTATTTATGAATGGAAGATTGTTTAATACTTTGCATAATTGCTTTTTTTTGTTTGGTGATAATACATCTTATTTTAATATTATTATTATTTATGTATATATAAATATATTGTAAGATACATTATCGTCAACTGTTTTATTATATTTTTTAATTTTCACTTGAAAATACTAATTATTTTAATTATGCTGAGATGTATGTGTTTTGCACTTATTAGAATCAACAGGTTGATTAAATAGTTTTCCTAGGAGTAATAGTTAATATTCCCATTTGTCATTTATTTCAACGTTTCATTACTGATACGCAAGCAATTAAATATAGTTGACGAAGATAATAAATTTTGATCAAAATAATAAAAAACTGTTGATCACATCTTCCTTACAAATGTTACATTTGTTCTTATGTTTCATCAAGTTTGCAGCAAATTATACATTGAAGCACAGTCACGATGTGAAAATGTCATTTTATTAATTTTGTTATTATTAATGAAATGTACGGGCTTATACAATTTTGATAATGCGAAAAAATGATGTGGTGATTTAATACAGTTATATTTTAAAATACTTATAATGTTTTAGAATTTACAATTATCTATTTTTTCGGGTAAATACCTCATTAAATAATACAATACAAGATATTTACTTCTAATTGTTAAGATTGGAGGATGACATAACATAATAGGACAGATTTAATTGTTATGGTGAAGGGTATTATAATATACCAATTTATTTTTTCTAAACTTTCAAATGAATGTACACGGTTACATAATAACATAAAAATAATATTTTATCATAAACTTACTTATGATCCATTCACTGAACCTAATTCAACAAATCCAGTACCTACAATAAATTATTATAAGCGATTGTATATTATTATACATTTCTTTAACTTTGAAAATAATTTTGCATGTATTGTTAGAAAATAAACAATATCGTAGTATAATATTTATCGTAGTATAATAAACGGTAATGGAAGTAATGATATTTTGCTGCATTAAATCGTTTTTCTTTTACTTCCACCATAATTACAATTGAAATCAATGAACTTAAAATAAGGATCTCAACACCATATTCCTGTTCACTAAGAGAACCATATACGCCCACATATGCAGAGTGACTAACAAAAGTATTCGAACATTATACATGCTTAGACAATAAATGTTCCATAATTTATTTGCATATTGCAAAACATTTTAAAAATTGTATTGTATGCGTATACGATGAATGCAAGTTGTTTCAATAAATAACAATATACAATATACAATATAAAATATACGGTGTATATAGATGTCACAATCTAAGGTACATAATATTTTCAGTGATAATTCATATCTTACCCGGCTATTCAAATTTTTCAGAAAAACATGTAATTATTCTTTGTTCTGCATAATTTTCATTTAAGTATACCTTAGGTACATTTATCCTGCTTTTGACGAGTACACACTTCCATTTTTGATTTCATTACACACGAAATGAGAGATTTTTAAACTAAATTCCACAGTTAGCAGGTTAACTAATAAATACTGGGAACACCCTGTTATTTTCGAAACGAATGCACTTTAAAAATGTTTGTAAAAAGGACTGTTCCATGCAGAACTATAAAAGTAAATTTAAGTCGGATGTAAAGCAAAACTTCTAATTTATTTGCTAATTCTTTAACGATAAATTCTTTATTTTTTCAGTTAAATGTGTAATTCTTCTTCGTTTCACTTTAGTCTCTCGTTAGAATATATTATAGGTACATTTGCTCTGAGTTTGACGAGTATACACTTTATCATTCGATTTTATTGCGCGCGCAATGAAAGATTTCTAGAACTAAATTCCACAGTTAACAGGTGAAATTCTTTCTCAAATTGATCCTCATCGAACGACGGCCGCTTACCCCTAAATGTCGCCGGCATTAAAGCCTACTCACCCTTGAACCTTCTTGCTCCGCTTAACGCGCTGCTTCCTCCGCAACTTACGACCTTTAATCGTCAGCCGCGCGGAGACAAGCGTGCCTCGGGGATAGAGTCGCTTCGCGCGTCGCGTTCGAACACGGATTTCCCTCGACTAATGCCAAAGAGGTAGGAAAGAGGCGGCCGTGTTCAAAGAAAGACCGTCGTAAGGAAGAGGAGACGAGTGGAAACGGGGGATAGACACGGACGACGATTAGACAATGCTACGGAAACATCGAGGACACCGAGGTTTCGCGTGTCCTCCTCGTTCTCCGGAGTTTGGGAGCACCAACAGATGTGCTCGGTGTCATGGGGCGAGTACACATCCGCTGTGGGTGTGTACGTACGACCGGGGACACGGACACGCTCCAGTCTTCTTGTGTGTACGTTGCATCTCATCCTCACGGGGGTTCCGCGACTCAATGTCTCTGATCTTGTTAAGGACGCACTGAACCACAAATAGCCGGTATCCATTCAAATATCAACGAGAAATCTACCTACTTAAGCCACATAGTTCTACGACGGTGGCAGGATTCTGGTCGACGTCGATGAAGAAATGAAAATGAAACGGTGCGTAGAATGCAAACCAGACATCTTTATTTTACGTATTTCAAGTGTAGACTTTAATATGTGTAATTTTTATTATGTTGCTATCTGTGTATCAACACGTTTAGCCTTCGTATTATTCCTTCGTAGCAAAAGTAAATAGGAACAATTATTAATTAAATGGCATTAGGATTTTTACATTACACTATTGTTAACTTATTTATGTTGTTAAATATTTCTAGTCGACAGCAGTCATCTTGCATATTGTAATTTTTTTCAGCAATCCAGAAGCGTCGCTCATCGGTGAAAGACACGGCATTTAACGTGTTAACCTTTTGCGGACGACGAATTTTTAAAGTGTTCGAAACATTTCGCAGAGGAAGTTAAATTATACATCGGACTAATAAATTCCAGCGAAGAAGGAGACTTTGCACAGATATTTTGTTATTTAAGTGATTTAATTACGTCTTTGCCACTTTGATTTCTAAATATGAAAGTTTGACGTTGTCAAAATAACAACATTCGTCATCAAAAGGTTAAAAATCTAGTTTCACGTATATTTAATATTCATTATGTGTGTACTTGAGTACTTAAGTGTATTCATTGGACTAATCTAGAAACAAAAATATGGATTTGTAATTTTTTTTAAAAATGTTATTCTCTTGTTATCAGTTATTATACTTTAGAACAAATATAAACACAGAATATACCTAGAATTTTTCTCTCTTTTCAATGAATTATTAATAGAAAAGTAGTTGTATCGATCATAAATGAGAAATAAATTATTGGACAAACGAATAATAACAAATTATAGGAACGTTTCAGTTTAGAAAATTGAAATTTTTTAAATATTTTTACAATCTTTCTATCGTGCAAAGTGTATTTCTAAAAGGGTTTTATATAACTTATGGAACTGTCAGATTTATAAAAATTTAGCGATCATAGCATTATTAACACATTAGTTTCAAAAAATAATTACCAAGAATCGAATTTTATTATTAGTGTACATATCGAAGTTGATTTTCTATTATCTTCAGATCAAAATTTATAGTTGTCTTTTAAAATTTTCGAAATTTGTCACGTAAAGTTCATTTATATTGATGAAACCATTGTCAATATTTTAATAATTATTATTAATTATAATCATACATTAAATCATGTAACAGAGAAGTACGTGCATATCTGGTAAATTTCATAAAATAAACCTTCACCAGTAATCTATACACCTGGAAGCCAATACTAGATGTACACATCCAAAATCACCATTAAATGACAAGATACTGGAAGTCATTAAATCAATGTATGAAGAGCCGACATCTGACGAATTATAATGTAACATGATCCGATATGGTATAATCCAATAACTTATGCATTCACAATAAATATTAATGAATCCTTAAACTCACCAGTACGGATCTGTTCTCCGAAATATTGATATTATGAAAAAAATCCAATTGATACTATAACGGATTTGGTACCATCTACGTCCCATAAAGAACATATTTTGATAACGAAAATAATTTAAGTATTCAGAGGAAAAACTGGAATAAACATATTTCGTGTATTGCCATTAGACCCGCAATCAGTTTTCAAAAAGAATAAAGTACACTTGATGCACTTAATACATTTTTAATCTTGATTTTAATAAATATGCTGCCTCGAAGGAAAATATTCTACGATTTTTAATCTTTTATGTAGAATCAATCCTTTTTAATTGTGTCACCAGTTACAGAGCTCACAGTAATTATCACAAATAGAGTATTCAGTCATATTCAAAAGTATTTTTAGACCGACAAATTTGCAAATTATATTCTATGAAAATTTTCCTTCTCTTCAAAACATTTTAGCGTGTATATTTTTTAAAAATATTACGTAGAAAATCATTTATTACAATGCTTTTGCAATTTTACAGTACTCAATTTTTGAGAATATTTTAATACTAAATATTGAAATGTGGTATCTGAACCAACACCCCTAGATTTTTGGCATTCTACAAATCCCGTACAATATACAAACATTTTATACGTACTAACACAAGAGTCGTCCTTTGTCCAATAACATGTGACAAGACCAACAGCTGTTTACACTCTTTTCTCTGAATTGGATCTCTTTACATGAAAAACTTATGCGACAAAAAGATAGGACACTAGGTTTGAAAGTATGATAACGACAAATTTACAATAGGTAATAGGCGAGTATTAAAGTAGTAAAATCTATATGTGATTAGTTTTTGGATTGTTTTTTGTATTTTGTAAAGTTGGAAAAAAAAGAGTGTAAACAGAGGCTGTCTTTTTCATAAGTTACTGAAGAAAGAATATTCTTTGCGTTAGTGCATATAAAATTTTTGTTTATTGCATTAAACTTATAAAACAACAAAAATCTGGGGGTGACCTATCATTTTGTCGTGGAGTGTATATAAATTCATACGACTTATTCTATAATGCGGTTTCGGTAAAGTGAATTCAGAATTAATAAGCACGTACCGACACCTGTGCTGAGAATTTGCCTGTTTAAAGGAGTCAAGGTTAACTATATCTGGTACCACTTACGAGTCGAGTTGAGATTTACAGAACTCCAAAATCCTGATCTAGTGTTTTCGTTAGAATAATGAAATAAATATAGTACTGTTATATGTTACATTATAGTGTCAATAAAAGATTACCTCATAGAAATCTAATGATAGTGTAATTTATTGCAACAACGAATTTGTTTTATTAAACAGAAGTTTTAGTATTTCGTTCAACATGAATTTTTTCGAAGGATTTTAACTTTGCCGTTACATATATTCACAATTTGATTTTACATTTATAGGTATATGAAATATTTACTTTCATCCGCGTTTATAATGCTACATGAATTCATATTTATAAATCAGTAAAAAAAACAAAAATGAGGTACCGAGTAGATATCTGAATACAGTGTAAACACTATTTTATAATCTATTTAAAATTTAATAGTTATAATAGATAATAGTATATTAAAACAGTATTGATTCAATTTTACTACTGTCTGTGAATCATCTTCGATCTTAACAATTCTTTATTTGTGTAACTCTGTTACAGCTTTCTAATTTCTTCGATCCAACTGTCTTCCAGTTTATTAAAAATTTATTAATATCTTTAACACTAGGTTTATTGTATGGTTTATTTTATTTTTCCTCGAAAAATTGATGTTCGTTTGTTTAAATTTTGTAATTTAGGGGTTTTAAGTAAGGTTAACACTAAAACTACCGAGTGGTTAAATTGCCTATTGTATTTGCTTTCTACATTTAAATTTTACATATAATTTGTTACGTATAAAACATAGTACAATTACAGTACATATTGTAATGTAATTCGTGTCCAAAATTTTAATTACAATTTCATCCAGGTGCTATTTTAAATTACCATCTGCTGTCTTTTAATTGAGATTTTTAATGTATTAGATTTTATTGTAAATTCGCAGCGCTTTAACTAAAATCATTAAGATCACACATGAAAACTACCGCGTAAATATTGTTATAATTCACCGTGTAAAAAATGCCATGTAAATTATAATTCACTGTATAAAAAGAATGCCGCGTAAATTGTGTGTAATGTATTGTTACTTAATGTATAAGTAAATAACAACAGCAAGGTCAAATTTCAAACGTTAAATCCACTTAACACACATTCTATGCACGTCAGTTAAAAAAATTGAAGTAATCTGGGCATGGGAATTTGAATGAGAAACACCGTAGAAATCCGCGGACGCGATTCGTTCACGGTCCTCGATGCGTAAGCGAGCGTTGCAAACCGTTGGATTTAATACAGATACATGCCAGAGCAATTACCGACGCACATTTCGAAAGACGTCTTCTTTCGCGCGACCCCTTACAAGGCATAAAAGGTAGTGGGAAGGGTCGCTGGCAGGAGCAGAATTTGGCTTTGTACCGATTCGCGGTGGCGTTGAAGCCGACAAAAGATAAGCTGTTATTTATAACCGAGCTTAAGGGCGACTACGAGGCGGGGGTAGCTTTAGAGAAAATAAAATCAGTTCGGAATCTAGAAAGTCGGGTGTATAACCCTCCATGGAAGTATCCTTCACCGTTTTTGATACGGAGCATAACAGGGTGAGCTCAATTAGCGAAGTGCGCCAATCATTTTAATGCCGAGGAGAATATTTACTTTATTTCTGTGTTTAGAACAATTTGATTACAGATATTTTATTTTGATATAGTATATAAGCCACTCATTAGTCAAATCAGTTAACTCCACAAAACAAAAACTAAAGTAAAGTGATACATTGATTTTGAAAATTTCCCTTTAAACGAAGAATCAAATCATCATTGTAGAACGTATTTTACTTCATTATTAGAAGTGTAGTTTGAATATAAAAATATGTAAAATATATAAAATAACATAACTTCGAAGGAATTTTTATTATTGCTGCAAGTTTTGCATAGGCAATAGAATTTGTATTATTTCGTGGTATTACAACCAATAATAAAAAAATTTATTTTAAATATGAACAGTTAAGAGCTAATAAACCACTTTATCAATTAAATCTTAAAAGATTAAAAAAGTGAAGTTAATCGATTTGACCAATGAGCCGTCTTTTAAACCCCTTGCCTTACGATAGAAGATTTTAAACAGAATTTAACAAACATAAATATTACTCAATTCTTGTAAATTCAGATGAAGTATTATTTTTCCGCTATCAATTATTATATTTTAGTGCGAAGGTGGACATAGAATATGCATAGAATTTTTCTCTTCTTTCAATAAACTTTAATGTTGTATCTGTTACAGTTAAGAAATAAATCGTAAGGAAAGCGATTAATGTGGTATAAATCCATTTTTGGAATATAATGAGTTACCACTTATTTTAATGCGATATAGATATTCTCTTTTTATATGTATAATCATACAATCAATGACGTACGATATTCTCATAAATGAATTAAAAGAAGTTTAGCTGTAAAACGTTATCATAAAAATATTTTCTTTGAAAGTGAAATAAATCAAATTGTAGCTAAACAATCGTTTATTTTTTTAAACAATTTTATTAATTGTTATTGCATAAGAAAATTTAACAAGTTTATAGTTTTATAGACATTATCCGATTTGATTAACGTTTGCCAATATTTTTAAGTTGATTCAAACGCAAACCCTTAAATATCTCAATGTATAAGAAAATGGGTTTGTGACACTTTAGAAAAAACGGCTCATATATGTAAATATAATGAACTATTGTAAAAGTCTATTATTATAATAATAGCTTTAATGGATGTAATTACATTAAAATATTATGTCCATAATGTAGAAAACTATTGCAATTTAATAGACACCTTAATTTATATTTATAGGCTTGTAGATAATAAATGAACATGAAATTAGGCATAGTTACGAGTAAACCAAGATAGCATTGAATCTTACATATTTTAATTTATAGGGAGGTGTAAGTATTTTTTATTATAAACAGAAATATATTAAAAAATGTTTTACCAATGATGAGATTTAAATTTAGCTACCCAGTTATTATTTATTTCAAAATTGAAATTTGCAGTCTTTTCTTAAATTCCAAACCCTTTTCTCATATATTAGGTAATGATTCTTTCTTTGTCAGTATTAATAAAATCTAATAATAACCTTTCACTTTTGTAATTTCTAGAATTGTTAAATATACTTTACCGTGCTTCTTCATAATAAAAATACATGTAAATACTTACACAATTTTCAAGTTTTTCATTATTTTATATTTGTTTACAACATTTACATTGAAACATACGGAAGCGACACCTGCCGATGTTTATGAAATCTTGCTAAAATGAGCCTTATTAAAGTACGAGATATGTATTTCTCCCTATTGATCACCAGTTAGATTGAATGGGAGAAACCAGTCCTCAAAGTTGGGGAACAGGAATATATTTAATTGATCATCATAGACATTACAGGAAGTTCAACGACATCATAAATAACAGAATTATATATCTTTAAATAAGAAATGCAACTAATGGAAAAATTTTTAAAAATTCCATTTTTAAAGCAATGTATTAAAAATGAGCATCTGTTAATTAATTTTTCTCTTCAGATGTAGATTCATTTTCCTACATATTTGCATACGAAAAATATGTATCCAAATTCAAAACATAGATATATTGAAGTCTTAATTATTATACTATAGTAGAAATTTATATAGCTGAACTTTTCTTGCATTACCAATAAAAATATTCATAGTTTTACATTAACTATGATACGATATATTTAAATTTTTTTCTAGCTTCATTAGCTTCTAAGATTTTAGACTAAATATGTTCTTCATCCCGAATGTTCAAAGTAGCATTCACCCTTTAATATAAATGATTATCAACAAAAGCAATTTATACGTTTATTCTGAAATATATTAATTCTGCTATTTTCATCATTATTTTGGAAAGGCAATTAATAAAGTACTTTTATTTTGATGAATCAGTTTTTGTCAATGTCCCTCCTATAAGATCGTAATTTTCAGATCATCAACTATTGATATTAACTTTATTGAACATTTTTCACATAGATTATAAGTCAAAGAAAAATGACATTAATTTGCAAATTTTAGTATTCTTAAATGAGAATAGATACGTAAAGATTTACAAAAAGAAGGTATTTAAAAGGTATTAAAAGAAGACATTAAAAGGACCATTAGAATGGTAATTTTATCACTAATACAAAAAGCAACTTATAATTCTTGAAATTGTATTTGCCTTTCTATACGCAAATAAGGGAGAAATGAGAAGGGAATGTACGGGAGTAGAGGCTCGAAGGGTCCGTATAGGAGTTTAAGTAGTTATGTGGTTGCTTCTAGATTATGCATTTAGGGGTGAGAGTCTTTACGATCAGTACTTAGAACACAATCAACTACAATACACATTTCAAGAAGACGCTATTCTGCAACTATAAAATTTACGATATATAAAACGTAAGATTATCCCTTGCCTTAAGATTTCTTACTTCGTTAATAAAAACTACTAATTCTCAATTTACTCTTATCGTTATTAATTTACTAGAAAAGCAGTATTATGATATTTGGCAATACTTTGAATAGTAAAAATAGTATTCCACTAATAAATAGCTATTTAAGCCTTAAACATTCAACAACTATATCAAATACACATTCAACGTCCATATACACATAATATAGAACATCATATCGAAAAAGTTTTAAATGCATTCATACAAATTTCCGCCATCCAACTCCATTCTCAAGTTTCTCGATAAAAAAAATATAACTCCAAACAACAAATTTGTTAACACTAAAACCACTCGACAGGTCAAAATCACCCATTCTTGATGTATTCTCTGAGGAATTATTAAAGATATTGATTTAGCAACACGAAGACTGAATTGTAAACCAATTAAAGTTTTAATAGATGCACCCTTTGAATTTCCACAAAGAAATTTCAAAAATTCAATTTAACTGCTTAGTAGTTTTAGTGTTAACCCCTTGCCTCATAACAACATGTCAGACTCGCGGTGAAGATTTTCAACATGATTTAACAAACATAAATATTACTCAACTCATTCGAATTCAAAGTAAATATTATGCTTCTGTAATCAATTATTATACTTAACAACAAACATAAGCACAGACTATGCTTAGAATTTTCCTCTTTTTCCAATACATTATTAACGACGAAGTAGTCGTATCGGTCAGAATTGAGAAAGACATCATAGGGCAAGGGGTTAAAACATCAGTTATACACGTAACAGTTTGAAGCCTCCCTTCGAAGCCAGAATAACGTAAAAATATATTTTCAATTAAACGAAGGAGACGAAGCAGCTTTAGCAAATCTTCGAATTCCATCCCGGGAGAAGGAAGAGAGAAGCAACGTGCAAGCGGCAGCCGATATTATACTAGTCCCGTTTTATTTCCGAAGAGCCTACTGGAGCGTAACCCGAAGATCCGAGCGGAGACGACGAAGATATCTAAAAGTTCGTCTTCGATGGATCGACGCTGGGTCGCGAGGGGGGGTGTTAGGTGGAGGCGGATGGGGGCGTCACGGGAGACGCCGATGCCCGGTGGTGAGGGTAAAAGGGAGGGGATCGGCGCGGGGGTCGAAGCTTCCAGTCTGCAGAGGGTGCACCCCCACACGCCGGTGGGTGGGTGGTACCCAGTCCTCGAACTGATCAATACCTGAAACACCGCGAGGTATCGTCCCGCTATTTCCGGTGTCCCAACGCGGCCGGAAATGAAGGCGTTAAAAATATATAGAAAGGTGTATATATGTACTTAGACGTACGGGCCAGAATCTGCCGCGCCAGATAGCAATACTGTATCTCCTCTAGCGACTGTTTAGCAGAGCTTCAATGGTGAGCTTCAGGGGATGAATTCCCGTTCCTTCGGCGGACAATATCTTTCAAATGGTAATTACTTTGCTCTGACATAAATGGTCTGCGGTCGACTCTCTTTATTCTTGTTTTTCGATTGTTAATGAGATTAAGCCTTTGTCTTTGTGATTTCTATGTTGGTTAGGTTGGGGGGGGGGGGGTGGCTTTTTGTATTAATGATTTTGGGAAAGATATTGTATATATTGTTGTATATGTTAGTGTTTTATGTGAGCTTGTATTTATTAAGACTAAAACTACCAGACGGGTCAAAGTCACTCATGCTTGATGTCTTCGTTTTGCAATGATTAAAAAGATAACAGAAGTTTCTCTGAGGAATTACTGAAGACATTGATTTAGCAATACGAAGACTGAATTGTGAATCAATGAGATGTACTCTTGGAGTTTCTATAGAGGAATTTAAAAAAATCGATTTAACTGCTTGGTAGTTATAATGTTAAATCTAATGGACTCTTCATCATAGGCGGTAAATAATTAGTACGAGAAATTAAAATTGGGTTTATACTTTAATCTGTTGTTTTTGGATTCACAAAAATTATTGAAATTAGCTAATGGCTAAATCATGTTTGTGGCATTTGGTTTTATATTGACTATCGTCGTAGAATTTCAGTAACTTGTGTTGCACATCGTGATATATTTTTTCTCTATAAGTAATTTATTAAAATTGAAAATACTTTAAACGATTGTTCTTAATGCTCGAATATACGATCTTTGTATCTGTTAAGAGTAAACGTTTCTTTTGATAATGCTATTAAGTTTGAAAAAATAATAAAGAAGAAAGCTTGTGAAGAATACTTATTACATAACTTTATTCAATTCTTAATTTGCGAGCTTTCTTTAAACCTGTTTCTATTTTATTTGAATGCACGAAATAAAAAAAGCCTGCCTGTACTAATTCACTATGTGTACATATTTTAAATATTACTTATTTTTGGTATAAAATATTGTATGGGAAGTAGTAGCACTAACTCAAGCATAATTAAATTAACTTGTTTTTAGAAAAAATACAGAAAAATTGTAGAATAATGTTTCTTGTAAAAGACTTAATTTTACACAGTTTAGGGTCCTGATAACCTGCAAATATATTGAATGCTAAGTGTCCCTAACGTAAATTTGAACTTAATATTTTCAGAATCAAACTTGTGTATATAAGTAGTTATTTTTGAGTAAAAAATCAGATTCGTAATGAATTGTTACGCATATATACATATAATTAAGATACATCGGTTTTGCATATTTCTTTCTATTCCTGCAAAGTAAAACGCATACATTTATTTAAACAATTTCCTATACAAATAATAGAAGAAGAACTATTACATTATCCCTAGTTAATTAGTTTCTTTCTTAACTTCTGCCGATGAGTGTGTATCTATACCAACTTAATGCGCCAATAAAGTACTGCTCGCACTTCTTAGTATACAACTTTATCGACTTTTAATTACAACAAGCCTTCGCATTGGCCATCGACGAGGCATTAAACTTAGCAATGGGAAATCAATACAGGTTGATAATCAAACCCACTGAGATGTGTTTGAATAACTGTCATCGTAATGTAAAGTACATATGCTGGATAATGCAATATTTTAATTTTCTTTTCTTTTATTCAGTTTTAAAGGTAACAAGTAGATTGCGGATTATCATACGATTTAAAATTTGTAAGCATATAATTAGAAAAACAGAATTATGAACACAAAATGGTTCTTTCCAACAAATATTACAATTATCACTACAATTTAAATATTTTGTATATTGTTTCATTCTTCATGTGGTCTGTGTACTTTTGAACTTTTAAATTTTCTATAAATGCATTAAAATCCACTGTATAGTAATAAGTTATTAGCAGGTGATGTATAGTCAAAATTCAAGAAAAGAGAAATAGTATTTACACGTACCATTGCAAAGGAAAAACAATTTGCTTTTGTTTCAGATGTCGCATTGTATTTGAACTGTGATGTTTTTAACGTTAGATTTACGAAAATCATCAATCTAGCCGATTCCAGATTTTATTAATATTACTTTTTAACATTTTATGTTGGTTTTAATCTATAAGTACATTATTATGAATATTTGTCTAAATTCACACTCGCTTTCTCCGTCTCTATAATCTTAATTATCTGTATATAATACATTTACTACACCAGTGTCAATGCAATAAAATATACAATCACTGCTCGTAAATCCAGAGTTGATTAAAATTATTACTGGATACGTTAAATATTAAATAAATGTAAGGAAATAATGTCTTTATTATTTTTTTCTTGAATTTTAATTATATTCCAAAATATTACATTAGAATTCACTAATTATACATAACTTATAAAACCCACTAGACTGCTTAGCAAGACATAACACATAAACGTTCTCGGACGTAATTCAAGAATATTGAAATTAATATTATAATTTAGGGATGAAAAAATCGCTGGTAAATGAAGTGTTAACCCTTTTGCCAAATTAACCTAATTTATCTCAGGCCAAATGAGCTACACAAAATAAAAAATCCTGAGACGACTCTGGTTGATGATCAAGGTACAGTTATACATGCAATAAATAAATGTACTTAATAAACCACAGATTATTAATAACTGCTTGAAACAGAAATTAGACGAGCCACGAAAAATGCCAAACAACAGTTTACACATTTTTAGTTTAAACCCATATAAGCAAAACAGTTATGTTGAATTAGTTATAGGAAGTTTTACAAAAGAATTAGTCGCAAGAAATTATTTTCTAAAATGTATCTTCCTGCATAAAGTCTTATAAATCACTGTTTTAAAATATTTCTTCGTGGATATGAATATATTACAAAACACACAAAGAAAGTCATCATCTTTTAAAACGGTATTCCAGGAAGAAAGAGTTGGACAAGGGGTTAATTTCCATGGATTCTGCAGTCTCCATGTTTTGATGCAGCAAAGGGCGCTAAAAAAATCTGCGTGACCTGTGGTTGCGGAGGGCGTGACCAAGTGCCTGGCGTAGAACTCTCCGGATTTGCAAAATCTCGGCGAAGGGGTTGGTTTAATATCAACAGGTAGAAACAGCGTGTCCTTGTCCCTACTGGATAAGCCGGCGGCTAAGCGCCGGCGCTGGCTAAACCGCTCGCACCCTCCCGAGGGTGTGACCTATCATCCCCATTGGACCAACCGGACGTGTGAAAAAGAGCGAGACGCAGTCCTGCGCGGATAAGGCCTTTTTAAATGTTTCGACCCAGAGAGGGGAGACTCTTATCGCGTCTACGCGGATACGGCGCCAAGTGAATCCTTATCGGTTCTATTGATTCACGATTAACCCTTAACACGTTAAATGCCATGTCAGTTACCGATGACCGACACATCCGAATTGCTAGAAAATAATTATATGTAACGTAACTGATGTCGCATAAAAGTGTTTAATAACGTAACTAAGTTGACAACAGTGTAATGGAAGAATTATGATGCCAGACAATTAACACTACGTTTATGGACATTTATTGTACAGTTTACTCTATTGTTCCTTTAAAAGTGGATGTCTGTTCATTTTGATCTTGAAAATAAGAGGTTTAGAAATAGACAATTAGTATTCATATTCGTGCGATTGCATCGATCAAAACCGACCTAAACATTTACTAAATAATTTTTATAAAATTCAATGTGCGTCAAATTGACGCGTCGCGTAAACGTAGTGTTAATAATTGTTCCTATTTGTCTTTGCTACGAACGAATTAGTGTTGTGTAAAACGCTCATGATTTCTACGGCGCTTGTGTTAACGATCAATCATTTTTCAGTGATACGCCCAATTCTGTTTTTGTACGATAAATACGTTCCTTGTGAAAAAATATATTGTACCTATAGATAAATGGAGATTAATTCTACTAAATAAGAAAGAAAAGGTTCATGTCAGAGTTTGGGTGATTATGTCTAACCACGTTGTGTAAAAAGAAAATAAATTCTTACTAATTCGTGTTGAAACAAACGAATCGTGCAGAAAGGTGGAAATAATTCGTGTTAAATCAAAATTGTGTAAAACAAGTTCGTTTATAAATAGAATTGGGTGTAATTTCACTTATACTTATCTACAATCGAAAACTACAAATGAATAATTTATTTACTCCACTAACAAAAGACTGACATATGGTATTTTTCTCGTACTTTTTTTATGAAAAGACGCATACTCTAATATTTTTAAATTTATAAAAGGAATGAAAGTATTATACTTAATGTAATCAGCCATTTATAACTAAAGAATGCGCAATACAATCACGTACAAAGATAATTATCTGCATAATTTAAAGTATTTGTCAATGATCTAATGGGGTTGACACAACTTAAAATACACTGTAAAAAAAAAGTTAGAAGTTTAAGACAGTCTCGTTTGTAATGAGTTAACAGAAAATTGTTGACCGTTAATGTAATATCACAAAAAATGTATCCCAAACTATAGGAAGTATAATAAACAACACTGAAAACAACATTTTTTATAGTTCCGCATAGTGAAGTTTCCCGACTGTTCCGGATTAACCCCTTGCCATACAAATGAACAAAAGTAATTGAATCTTGAT
The DNA here is from genome assembly GCF_051020985.1 of Nomia melanderi. NCBI lineage: Eukaryota > Metazoa > Arthropoda > Insecta > Hymenoptera > Halictidae > Nomia > Nomia melanderi. Next base: position 2,348,764 of record NC_135010.1, read on the forward strand.
TCGCTTGAATTCAAACGAAGTATTATATTTCTGTTATCAGCTGTTACACTTCGAACTAACCGTAGATATAGATTAATGTGAAATTCTCCTTCCTTTCCAGTAAATGATTAATGTGAAAGTAATTATTGCGGGCGCGTTTATGAAAGAAATCATAGATTAAGGGATTAATAGAATGTATAAAACCGCTGCGAATAGGTGGTTTTTGGGAACACTGACAATTGAGAACGTAAATGTCTATGTCACGATATTTGGTCATAGGAATCTACTTGCAACCGTGCGTACGACGCGTATGTACGGTCAAGGCGAAGTGTGTATCGGTCGAATTATTTCTTCGATTATTGCACGGATTTATTATGTATTCCATTATCGGAGGATAAAGAATATATACGGCATTTCTATTCATCTTTATATGTATATATTTTCAAATTTTCTTCTTTTTTACTTAGAGATTCTTGTGTTGTGTTATAGCACAATGAATTCATTACATGTGATTGTGGACATTTTGCGATAGATTGGTGTAGATCGTTATTATTACTTTTCATCCGTGGTCGTTAACACTGTTAACGTCTTGCCTTAGAATAACGTATGGAGCACGTGGTGAATATTTTAAATACAATTTAATAAATATAAATATTAATCAATTCTTGTGAATTCAAATTAAATATTACTTTTCTGTTATCAATTTTTATACTTTATAACTAACATAGATATAAGATATGTCTAGAATTTTTGTCTGTTTTTCAATAAGCTATTAATGGCAAAGTAGTTGTACCGTTCACAGGTGAGAAATAATTCATAAGATAAGGGGCTAATGGATTGTGTAACTTATAAATATATCACAATGACGAAAAACAATTTAATGATTTTATATGCACAAAGGATAATAAAAATAAAATGACATTTCTATATTTGTTTCTTTTTTATCGAACATTTGACTAACTCTTGATTAAATACAGCTGGTATATTCGAGGGATGAGAGGGTGCAGAAGTAGATAATAAGTGACGAATCCAATTCTTTTATTGAATCCTTTATTTTCTAAAAAATCTAGTACCAATCTGTTGTTTTAGACAGATGCTCTTCATAATGTTCTAAACTAAATTTTTTCGAAAATAAGATTTTAAGCGATATCAATAATTATGCAAGTTTATCGCTACAATTAAATACTCTATTGTTAATTATACAGCATCTTATATTGTCTAGGAAAAATTTTACTATATTACATAATTACAACATAAAGAATATTTGTAACTTTTGATTATGTTTCTCGATTTAAGTTGTTCCATATATTTTGTAAATGCTATAAATTCGCGATTGCAATTCTATAATAATAAATCCTATATAAGATACTAACGATATAGAAATAAATATGTTGTTAAAAGAAACATTTTTATGTAAAAAAGTATTGAAAAATGTAAAGGGTAGTTACATACATCTTCGACTTTCTAATACTAAAAGTATTTATGCACCCTCATTCACGTTGTATATTTTGTTTACTCCCGACCACTTAACTGAAAACTATCTTTAATGTTTTATTACAAATATTTCAATAGTGTTATACACATTCAAATTTCCCAATTGCTTAAACTGTCCAAACTTCAAATTGTGCCAGACATTCTAGTTATTCAAATATTATCAAAACCTATGTAGCCTTCATATTTCTATATTACTTATATGGTAGTTTCTAATTTACTTTCATAGAGCTAATTACGAAATCTTCAAAGTTCTCCACACTAAAGTGGCAGATGATCAGTTTGATAAAAGATTTATAACAGTGTAATACGCTTTCTAAGAAGCGAAAAATTAAAAATCTGTACAAATATCTCAAACCGATAAAAATAACCGTTTGATAGTTCTCGATAAGAATAATATTCGAAAGTGGAAAATATTTGCTAGAAATCAAAATTCGAACTTTGAATTTCATTCACAGGATTAATCTTTAGGTTCATCCATTCTGTTTATCGTATAAAATGATCTATAATTAAAACATGCAAAGTATTCAGTTATTTAGCATTATTGTGCTAGCAACATTGTGACCGCTCATCGCACCGTTATCATTGATACGACGATAATGTACAATATTATCGATGTAACACGGAGTCGCGGTCGTTCCATCCTCGGAAAGTCCTTAGACACGGTCCTGTTGGATTGAAGAAACGATAAAAAAAGGTTGTGATACAGCCACAGCAGTTGGGGAAAGGGGAAAATATCCGCATGGGTCAGCCGAGAGAGACTTAGACCGAAGAGATGGCCGCTTCAATATCGGCTTTTCGGATACTTGAGATAATGTCTTATATTTTCCGCGAAACTGCCCATTCAAATTTCAATTCTTCTTTCACCGAGAAATATATTCATTTTTCGTTACCAACCTCCTTTCATCTCGATGCTTCTTTGAGTTACTACGATAAGCTTTTAGGGGATGATATTAAGATTAAGGTGAAGATTAAGGAATATGGATTATAGATTTTCACGTTTTTTAATAACGGTAAACATTTGGAGAGAATTTGTTTAATATACGTAGCAATGTTTAAAATACTTACATACATTTAAAATACTTAAAATGCAATAAAACACATAGGGGATGTAAACAGTTCGTTGTAAACGTTGTTCGGATGTAAACAGTTGCACCTCTCGAGTGCAAAATGTTAAACTGTAAAAAAATCTGGAAATAATTTCACAGCTACTAATACGGTTTTATTATATTCAGTTTGATAGATGTATCTTTGGTGTCTTTCATTCAATAAGTGCAAAGTGGTAGTAAATTCCTAGTAACAGAATAAAACAGTAATTTATTTCCTTTTTTTGAAGAATTTAGTCTACAACATGTAATAGTTTTACTGAATTTTATTGTATTTCTCAAATTTACGTTTAATTTAAATATTACAATATAAGTATTCAAAACGTAACATCCGTTTCACGTTCATAGTTAGAGATATAATCCGTGTTACTTGTCATTTGAAATCTTGTATACATAAAAACGTGGAATGTAAAGCGTGAATCATTATCATTTTTACACAATATTGACTCTTTATGTTGTAACTAAACAGTATATTCCATTTATAGGACAGAATTTCAGTCTTCAGCTACAGTATTTATACTTTTCTCACATTTTGTAAATGAAAGTAATAAATAACACAGTGTTAATACTTTAAACAAATTTAGTTGACTATCTTTTCGTTTTCAATCAGTAATATTATTGTTTTGTTCGTCAGTAAAAAATATATGACAAAACTACGTAAGTTTCCATCAAATAATAGATACAGTAAAATAAAAAATTGTTTTAAAATAAATAATATTAAATTTCAATTAAAGGTCTCTATCTTTCAAGAGAAGAAATTTAAATTTTAAATTAAAAATCATAACGATTCCAAAATTAAAAAGATATCAACAATATTGACTTCCTTATTATTGTTTATCTTTAATTCTTATAACTCTCAAAATATCTTCATCAAACAGTTTACAAGAATTCTTAAACGGAACTATAGCAAACAAAAAAGTAATTTATATTTCGATCATTAATAAAATTTCAAATGAATGCCTGAATATCACAAAATAAAATCGACGATCTATATTTCAAAATATTCTCTCGAATTCATTTAAAACAGAGAATACATCAAATCGAATTGAAAATGTTACGTGTCATTTTCACAATTAAATACAATTTACAGGTGCATTTCCCATTCTATCTATTCCATTTTTTGTTCGTAAACGGAAATAATGCTCTCGACACCTTGCCGCGCGCTCGAGTTATCTTACGGAGATATCATGAGGCATATATCCCACGTTACTTATCAAAGATAAGTACTTTTCAGTAGTTTTGAGGACGGTTCAGAGTACTGTTGGGCCACCCATTGAACCGCGTCGAGCCGCCTTGTTTTATCATTTCCCTTTTCTAATTCCCGTTCCACCCGTCTGTAAGTAATCAATATCAATGAAAATGAATGGAATAATCGGAAAAAGTGGTGTTTCATTCTGAAAAGGCAGTTTCTCGTTGTCTCTCCTCAGTGAAAATGTGAATTCCATGGATTTCAAGCTGTTCGATAGCAAAGAACATGGAGAAACGAACAACGGCACATTGTGTCTCGCTTCCATTCGTGGCGGTAGCGATCTTCGGGATCTTCTCGCCCACAATATGCCAAAGCGTTTGTCCTGAAAAATGCTCGTGCCACTTCATCCAACAGCCGCGAACTGTCATCTGTTCGAGGCAAAATTTGGAAGAGTTCCCTGAAAATATTAGCGACATAGTGAGTAAATTCTTCTCGATCGAATCATCAAATTTCACGGCGACCAGTCGCTTTCACGTGGAGCTCTAATTATGTTCCACGCGTTCGATTTTCTATGCTTTATCGCGCCGATTATGGAGAATGTAGCTAGGACTGACAGTGAGTCATTTATGTACAAATATGTCGATGAAGACAGAGAGCAATATCTAGCAGATAACATCATGATTCTTATTATTTCTAACGTATTAACTTTGGCAATAGAAATGATATTCTATTTTTTTACAACGAGAATTATACGAGCTGCTCATTGGCCAAATATATTAACTTCACTTTTTGAATTTCTTAAAATTTTACCCATAACGCTTCATTGACTCTTAACTGTTCATATTTAACATCAAGTTGGTTGTAATACTACGAAATAACAAAAATTCTATTTCCAATGCAAAACTTGCAGTAATAATAAAAATGACTTCAAAGTTATACTATTTTATATATTTTACATATTCTTTAAATTATAGCTATACCTGAAACAATGAAGTACAATACGTCTTATAATGATTATTTAATTTTCTATTGAACAGGAAATTTTGAAAATCATTGTATAGCTATTGCATCACTTTTCTCTACGTTTGTTTTGTGGAGTTAACCGATTTGGTTAATGAGTGGCTCATATATTTACGTTGAATTGAATGCGTGAACAAGATAGTGGTACAGGAGAATGTTTCGTTAAACGTATCGTTCATTAATCACTTTTTAGGTGGAGCAATTAAATTTATCGAACAATCTGTTGACGCATGTCAGCAATGATATTAACCGACTGATAGATCTACAGTACCTGAACTTGGCGAGGAACATGTTGAGTTCATTGCCCGCGGACATTAGTAATTTAAAAAGCCTGCGGAGATTGGACTTGACTGGGAACAGAATCCATGAAATCGTTGATATTAGTTCTGTGAGACAACTTCCTTCTTTGACAGTCCTGTATTTGGCCAGAAATCCGTTGTACAATTTGGAGGGCTTAATAAGCTCCAGACTGGAAGCTTTGGACGCTAGTCATTGCGGTATGATAAGACTTTACGAAAATGAAACGGATTATATTCGTAATAATAATTCGTAGTTTACTTTTTTCACTGATATTTTATGTAGAAACTAAAATCGTTGATAAAACAACTGTTCTCTTGATATTTCATACTCTTGAATAATCTTTCAATGTGTATAGACAACTACGGTCAATATACAATTACTTTTAATCATTTATAAAAATATGTTGAAATAATATGCATTTGGAATCATAAAGACAATCATTAGTTTGTGCTAATTCATAATTATATGTTACTCGGTGTAATAATTTTCATGTTTCTTTTTGTATGCTTTATGAATATTACATTGGATTATAAGAAGGTTTATATTTTTGTTCTTTAATTATTCGGTAAATTTTCATTTTTTATGATGCAAGTAACTTATGGTGCAATCCAAGAGAATTGCATTAATTTTTGGACAATAAGGATTTTGTTATTTTGTGTGCCTTGAAATTAAAGTATAACATCGAAAAAGATCAAAATTAGTTCTAAAATAATATTTGTAGACGTAATTGTCAATGGGATTACTAACATTTTCGATATTTTTGTATTTCATAGAAATACGGGAACTAAGCAATACATCTCTGGACGGTCTGGCAGCATTAACTACGCTAAGCTTGGTAGGAAACCCTTTGAAATTCATTCAGAAAGCATGGAGTCCTAAACTACGGTGGCTCGATATGTCCGACTGCCTTTTGAATTACTTAAGTCCCGATACTTTCAGCGGATTTCCAGAACTTGAAGAGCTTCGACTGTCCAACAATCCTACGTTAGTCTATAGCACAAGGTAACAAAGTGAAATATCGAGCAGAAAATTTTTAATTATTAATTAATTTATGTTTGTGCAGAGCTTAATTATCATAATTTTAATAATACAAAATATAATATTTTTTAACATAACTTTGAAAGTGTACACTAATACTGTAAAGAAAATTCAATAATCTCCATTAACCCTCTATGGGCCGAATTTTTGTTCATGATTATAACAAAATCTATGCAGTACAAGATTAATAAATATCCACGTATGAACACGAATTAACAATGTATTCAATAGTTTCAATAATTTCATCAAATGAATACATTTTATAACTTTCAAGTTGCAATGACATTGAACTTTCTTGCCTGATCGTATGAAAGTTTAAGTTAACTGACCACTTAATTTTATGCACCACTTTGAGTGCAGAATGAAATAAATCAACAAGATGCCAATATACTGATATGTGACTTCAAAGTTACATGAGCCTACCGAGGGTTAAAATAATTACTGGAAGGATTATTTCTACGTACATTAAAACTGAAGAATATTATTGTATATGTTATATGAAGTGGATAGAATAGCATTTTACATTTTATAAAAATATTAAGAAAATAATAAATATATTTCTCATGTTGGTAAATATGGAATAATGCAGTCTTCATTATAATTTGAACGTTGCAAAAGAGTTCAGTATACAGGGTTACAAAGTATTAAAACTTTAATAATCCTTTGAATAATAGTGCCAGCAATAAGAATAATAAACATTACCATAAAACATTGTAATCACAATTCAATCTCTTTGTGCTATACTTTATAAGTAAACAAAATTCAAAATTATTATTCAACAATAAATTATCTTAATTATCTTCTATTTCGTTTTACTTTTTCTATCGTTAATGAAAGATTTAAATGAATAATTTTCAGAGAGGAATTTTGTAACACAATACTGTCACAAGAAAAGTTTATTAAGCTTCGCTTCATTATTTTAAATAAAGTACATAACAATTTATTGAATGAATAAATAATGTCTTCATATACAGAGAAATATCTTATAAAATGAAAATAAATGTAAAATATATCGTCACATATAATAAATGTAAGTATATTTGTAGTGAGACTTTACTATAAATAAAAGGCTCTAGTTTTCAACTTCATTTCACTGCAACACTATCTCCTGTTTGAATGTAATACAAGTATTTATACGTGTACATTTTAATGAAATTCTGTAATAATGTTCGTTTATGAAATACGAAATGAAAAACGAATATATTGTATAATAAATATACTTAATCTATATCTACTATTACTATCATATTACTGTAGATACTATAACATATTCAATTAATGTTACAATATATATATTCGTTAAAATTTAAATAAATCTCATAAAATCTCTTAAAGCCAAATTCCAATGATAACAAATTATTTCTGATAATGCGAATTATTTTATCTTCATTTCATGATACATTCACAAACTAAGAAACATACATAGTATAATAAACTCAACGGAGACTAACGATTGTTGTATTTTCAGGAATACAACTTTGATTCATCCAAAGTTGAAAAAACTTGATGTGTCGAGATGTAATTTGGACAGACCAGGACTTCATGGATTTCCGTCGTTGTCCCATGCTCGGCTATCTCATAATCTGATCAATTTATTACCAGATCGGATTTTCGCTAAGAATCGAGAACTCGGTTTTTTGTACTTGAATGGGAACGGTGTAGAAAATTTGAACGCCAGTACTTTTGAAGGTTTAGTGAAGCTTCAAGTGTTGGACCTGTCAGAAAACAATCTTAGAACGATTCATCAGTTGTCGTTTCATGAGAACATAGAACTCAAGATGCTCAATTTATCCTATAACAGTTTATACGAATTTCCAAATATTACGTCGGCTGTAACTTTATTGGACGTGACGTCGAATTTGATTGAAAGGATTAACGGGAACTTTCTGACAAATATGCCGAAAATAAGGAGCATCATAATGAGCGACAATAAATTAGAAACGATTCCGAACGAGTTAAAATCCGTCTCATTGAAGAATTTGGATCTCCGCAGAAATCGTCTGGTGGAACTGCACAACGATACCTTTCTTTATCTACCGCAGCTTATAAGAGTTGATTTATCAGGTATGTTTTATTTTTCATAAATGTACGTAACCTCTTAACGTTTTCAGTGCCGCGTTCTATCTGTATGCGAGGTCTTGAGATTGAAATGTAATGTGAATATATGTAGCAAGCTATTCAAGGAAATAAGCTTAGTTTAGGTTCATGAAAATAATGTATGTCACGAACGTTCAACATATTAACTGAATGATTTTTAAATATTCTATATCTGACCAGCAATAATTGAAAATAAAGAAAACAAATCTGACAAAAAATGTTATCGCCGTACTTCTGCATTCTTTAAAATTATTATCTATAGCTGAATAATGAAAAAGAAACGAGAAGTTAGTAAAAAGTAAAGCCCAGTGCAATTAATAAGTTAATTTGTGTGTCAAATAATAGACATTTTAAAACATTTCTTTAAATGAAAAAATTTCTAGACTTCCTCGAAATTACAAGATACTTCTACAAGTAATTCAATCTTTTGGTCAATGCAGTGTATATTTTCAATGAAATTAATTGTGTACATTACTCTAACTACAATTGTAGATATACTTAATATTGTATGCCAATATTGTTTCTTAAAATCATTGAATTTTTCAATAACACTCTTTTTATTTGTATTAAAAAATGTATGAATGGGTACATTAACCAATTTTAAGTAAAATACATACTTATTTTTATAATAGCAATTTATTTTCACGAATAAAACTATTCTCACGTACAAACAGACAGGTGTAAAGAATATCCTATATCATAGTACCGTAATAACAAATATCTTAGACTTAATCACTACACTGTGTTAATTTGATAAACCAACTGTTTACACTAATTACTGAAAGATAATCTATTAACATGAAAATTCCAGAATGTTTAAGAAATCATGTAAAATTCCAGGTAACCGTTTAACCGAGGCAATTGACCCTGAAATTTTTCGAAATAATCCGGATCTGAACAGCATCAAATTGGAAGATAACCCTTGGCGTTGTGATTGTAAAGAGCTATACTTTTTGTTCAACTATTTAACGGAGCCGCCTGCGAAGTCGTCCGAATCGAGTTTACTTTGTCAAAGTCCAGCGAACGTGTCAGGTTTTACTTGGGAAAATGCTTGTTACAATGCATGGAATGGATCATTATATTATAGTCGAGACAAAACTTGGGGATTTATAATGGTTACCGTTCTTACGATCATCGTTTTATTTGGAAGTTTTATTTCCATCAGACACATGATGCGTGCTAAAAGAAGAGCTATGGAACAAAGACAACAATTTGAATCCTCGAGACTTTTAAGACAAAGAAGGTAAGAATATAATTTTCGTCATTAAAATTATTTTCTTTAAAACTTTTACACTGTTTGTTACATTTTATTGCTTTTTTAGAACGTTATCGGTGTTAGTAATGTTTTCTTCCTTCGAATGAATTATTCATGTTTGGTAACAAATTTAATTTTTCGCAAAAACAAAACATATATATCTCTAACTGCCCTACAATTTCAATAATTTAATTTCAAGATTCACTTAAAAATATCTCCATTTTATACAATACCGTGTTCTGTCTTATTCAAGCAATTGCATACATTTAAGAAACTGTTGAAACAGAGTATTATTTATTAGAGCAGGACAAAGTACACTAAATGCACACAAAAAATGTGAGAACAATGATATAAAGTAAATTGCAATTTTTACAAACGAAATTGTTCTATCGTGTTTGTAGATAAAATATCACAGAAATATCAATACGAGAATCAGTCGGATGATTAAATTTCTTCCGTATCATTTGTACATCAAATAATATCAAAGTACAATATTTTATTTTGACTATTCTTTTTAACATAAAACAGCACTTTTACTTTTTATTATTAAAAATGTAAGAAACGTTAATAATCATAATATAAAACATTACCTACCGGTAATAATACAGTAATCTATATTATCTCCAATCTATATTACCCAAGAATGCATTCGATATTTAAATCAACATTAATATCACATAATGTACATTCTTAATTGGATAACAGGACTCAAATCGTGCACGAAGATGAGCGCATAGAACACGTGGAACGGGCTCCAGAACCCAGAATTCACCCTTTAGAATTGATCGAACCGCCTACTTACGAAGAGGCAATGCAGATGCCAAGATTAGCCCGCTCGTTGGATAATCTAGATACAATTTCGGTGGAAACGTCTACAGCGCGTATTGCGGGTTCGGCTGATAATTTGAGAGCAAGGCAGAAGAGGACTAGAAGATTGAAGAAGAGGATTCAAAGCGAAGACGATTTGCTCCGTCGAGAGGAGCGTCGGCAAGAAAGAATCAAGAGGGAAAGAAATGCCTCCGTTGGTAATGTCAGGTCTGACTTACCGCAGGCTGCCAGTCAACGAAACTTCAGGCCTCCCTCTACAAACAGAAGTAGGAGGCAAAGCGTGGTAAGCGACTGTATGGAAACCGGAAGCGGAAGAATTCGAACTAGGCCACAAACACCGAGTGCAAGGAAGAAGAGACGGAGACGCACGGTTTACGATGGACATACGTCGGACGACGAGGATTCAGATATTCAACGCACTGCTTCACATAGATCGATCGTAATCAGGGAACTTCGAAGAGAACCCAGAAGTGGTTACAGAGAATCTTCGGCAGATGTAGACTCTTAATGTAAGGTGGTTTTTAAAGTGCGCTCTTTATAGAATCGTTAAATAATAAAATGCAAAATTACTCATCACTGGCACTACATTATTTCTGTACTTATGAAATTTAGTTACGATAAATCAGTGTGCTCTTCTTCATAAGCGGAGTCAGTTTTATAAGTGATCAGTACGAGGTTTAATTTAAGTTTTTAAAAGGAAACATTTTAATTTTGATATTATGTTTTAGGATATAATGCTACTTTAGTTTACATAATTAATTTTGTGTATAGTATGTAACAAAGGATAATTAAATGGACATTTACTCTGACGAAGGAGAAAATATTAATCGAATTAGATTATATTGGAAGATAGACGATTACTTTCTTATATGATTTGATTTATCTTGACAAGATAATGGCAGATCACTTTCCGTTGACCTTCGTAGGTAATGCACTGATAAGAAATAGGAATTTCATTGTGTAAAATTTATATTGATTTATATTTTCCATAAGAATCTGCAATTGCAAGAAAGATGTGACTAATCTAACTTAACTTAATGCGTATAAAAATTATCATTTTGAAATGATTATTATTTTAGAAATAATCAAGTGCTAATAAACTCTGAACTATATAATATAAGAAATAGCGATGGCGATTATATAAAGATTAAGTGTACTATCAGAGCCACTTACCTTCAAAGGCATGTCAAATCGTTACGCTTGGTTTTGCACGTTGCTCTTTCTTGGTTTTTGTGAGTTTGTTATAGTTATTAAATTTTTATATTTGCAAGTTAATATATGAAAACTATTTTATTATTTAATAAAATTGAAACTGAAAATTGATCCTAAAAACAGAAGTGATAAAAATTCGATTGGGCGACTTACAAATTGAATACCATCAAAATAATATTTGAAAACAAAAAGCAATATATTATAGAAACATAGAGAGATTTTGAAGTAACTCATTACAGTTGCTTCAAGTATCAATTTGATAGTTGATTCAAAATTACACAGATATTGAAAATACTTCACATTAAATATTTTATTTGGTGTAATCTTAATTTAACTTAGGCAACATTGGTTCGTTCAATATTTTGAAAACTTAGAATCTTATAATATTCAAATTAAATAATTAATTGACAAAAATGACGCAACTTTATTTATACGAATTGTATTGAAGAACGTGTTCAATCTCGCGTTTGTTTTATTTAACCCGCGACATTTAAAAGGATTTAATAAAAGTTGATATTCTATCCCGTGTAATTATTAATATCATAACTTTTAATATTATAGACAATATTTTTTACGTTAATACCTGCTTAACATTAAATAAAAATTCAAGAAGCTCAACTATAAACAGTCAAATAATCAATAATATTTAGCATGTGTATTATTTAAACGACTCATGTATAATAATTTTATTTATGGATACACTTTGTTTCATTATTTACCATAAATATACAAAATGAAGCGTACAAAAATAGTGGCAGTTAATGGTTCTACGCACTTCCATTTACTATCTTCCCATTCTAACATTTGACTTTTTACTCAAATCTTAATCGAATAAATATTATTGCAGTTCTTCAATATCCTCTTACACGATTAAAAACATATCTGATATTTTTAACGAATGAATATTCAATAAAAAAGGTTGAAGTACAGATTTTTGATACTATTTACGATTGAGTTTTACTTCATTTTTTAATTCTAAGAATATTTTAATAAAACACTTTTGTTAACGAAAATAAGCTTTACGTAAAATATTAAAGTTTGTTAAGATTTTTCCTAATCCGTGTAAAAGTATTCTCATTTCAAAACGATATTACAATTGTGTTGAAACTTAGTGTGAAGAATAGCACAAAACCAGGAAATTATAGTAATTTCACGCTGACCTGAAACGATTAGCGTCAATTTCGCACAACAAGCAATTACTTGATCGTATCAATGCATCATTTAACGCAATACGTGAAGCAGAGAAAATTGTAATAGACTTTCTCATATCAAACGCATTAATCACTCGTCAACGTGGTCAAACAAACGTTAAGAGGTTTAAGAGGTTTCATAGAATGCTATACTATTAAAAGGATTCTTTTCCACTTTCATTGTTTATACAAAAAGTCTCAACTATGCATTCCAAATACCACAATTTCGAAACTACGGAAGTAACATTAAATAACTATGCTAGATGTCTTAACTGTTACATTAGTTAGCCTTAGTTTTCATATTTTTTATAGTAGAATAAGAATTAGAAAATCAAAACAACTGTGAACGAGTTTTTTTAATAAATTCAATATTTTATGAAAAAAAAATCTATTTATGGTAATCAGAATCATAATTGTACTTTCATTAGAAAAATATTGAATTAATTTCGAAAAAATACATACATTTACAAACATTGGAATTTAAAAACTGTTGTATAATTTTAACATTGTGCAGATATAGATATGTATGTTACTAAATCGTATCTTTTTTTTATTTAATTATAATATTTTACGTAGTAAAGAAGTTTATATAATTACTCTCCCCGTTCTTTTTTCCCACACTAATACCATTGCAGATCGAATATCTACATAAGAAAAGAGTATAAAATGAAACACTTATAATTAATCAATTTTTTCAATTTCTATATTGTAAACTTTCTGGTGAAAATTTTAGTTAACTTAATAATAGTACCTGTGATGAATTTTAAATGTAGTCCACATCGTATTTAATGTGTGAATTATACATACACCATTTTCATAAATGGACGTGAATAATATACATTAACAAATTTTTAACTTACTACCAAGTTCTTTCTTAATACACATTTATGAAATTATCATGTTTGTAATTTTTAAAGTATCGCACGAACAATACAAATTTTTAAGTACATACATCTTTAGCTCATAGAGGTCAAATACCAACCAAATTTATTAAGATATCGATAAAATTAATGTGTAATCTTTAGGAATAAAGATTTATTCGATAAATATTTTTATTTTATTTTGCATTCATAATTAAAATTATAAACAATTGAAAAATATATTTATACTCATATTGATTGCGTCTCCGCTATTTAGTTAGAATAATGTATATTTTACGTTACGTGGTTGATTCATGATGGGAACACTTCAAAATGGCGATAATGATGATAACGTGTGGATTGTTATAACGGTGCAAAGATTACTCATTTTCAGTACTTCGATGGTAATCACAATATCGATAGGATGATTTCTTTTCGCCGCTAATTACGCGAACTAATTTTATGAGCAATTTATTTACATTTTTATAAGGAGATCCACTCTATTTTAATATATTAATTGTAAATGTTTTAATATATCGCGCATTTGGTTAAAACGAAGAATATATAAAAATTTGGTTTGAAGAAACAAAGTTAATGAAAGTGATGAGAATGGTTGTTTCTAGAATTAAGAAAATTGTATTTTACTGCCATTCTTTTTATCGACGATACAATACCAATAATACTAATATCAGTATGATTTTATAATGGATATTAAACAAAATTCATTTCCTTTAGGAAAAGGATTTTCTTTGAAAATCAATACTACATTATTGAGACTATATTTGAATTTTTTCCAAATTTTAAGAACGACTCCCATTACTTTCAGCGCCTTTCAACAAGTGTTTGAACAATATATAACATTTATAAACTTATTTATAAACTTTGTATTAATAAACAAATTAATTATTTAAGGCTACTCACTTCTGTAAAGTTTTTATTTGCGCTTCTTACTATTTTCACTTAAGATAATAACAAAAGATTATGCAACAAATTACGATATTATTTCTTAATGAACCTGTATATGGAAAGTGTGGCAATTTACATTTAAACGTTATAAATATTTTAGAGATGAAATATTATAATGATAATTCGAAAAATTGTATTCGAATGTAAGACATTGAACCAAAACTTTGACATCATTCTGGCGAATCGTTTATTACATAATGAAAGGTAAAATGATCTAATCGTTTATCGGATAAGATGATACGACCGACTTGGAATGTTTGTTACAAATTCATACAATAGAAATTTTCTATAAATTATCTTTTAATTAATAACTAACGAGGGCGGATCACGAGCAGTCTGTCTTCAGTTTGGATGAAATTTTGTAGGCTTGTAGAGTAACTATAAATAATAAGTAAATATTTTTTTAATTCTAGCAACTCAACGTTTTTTCTGATGGAATCCAAAAGTTTGAATCACTGAATTATCTATCTCGTAATCTTCTATTTGTCGTTATTTTTTTAAACATACTTGTTCATTAAGGATAATTTCGTTAATTATTTATTATAATTTTTTAAAATAGAAGATGTTACGGGCCACTAAAGGAACAAAGTTTATTTTGTCTTCGTAATATTTCTTCTGGAATCTCAAAATTAGAAAAATTAAGTTCCGATAAGTTTGATATATTTCTGTGGTAAGTTCATGAAAACCTTGAATAAAATCATATTCAAAAGTAAAACTATAAAATCTTCTATTACAGTGAAGAAAAGAATTATTCAGTTTTCATTACCATTACTTCACACTTATCATTTCTTTAGTTCGAAGTCTTGTGAAATTACGTCACTAAACGGTGAGAATAGGAGTATGATATTAACTGTCGCAAAAGCAAGATATACAGGAAATTAAACCTGTATAATTACTGAAAATATAAGCATTAGAATTTGATGAATAATCCTTCGGGATAAGAAAAATATAATAAAACTAGAATCTGCTCAAAATAATATACCCAACTCAATATTCAACTAGTCAATATATTAAATTTAGTATATTTGAATAATTATATTATCAGGGGTTCATAATTAGTCTTCATATTTGAGGTTTCAAAAGTACATACAGAAAATATCAAATTTGATTTAAAATGCTCTTGCTTCGTCGAAAGTGAACTTACTACAGATATAATATTTGCAGTGATACTGCGATAATGAAACGTGGATAATGTAAAAATTCTTTATTTCTTAAACAGTTCTTCAACAAATATATCATTGCCGTCGCAACGCTATATGCAGAATAATATATACATGGTACTTATCATTTAAAAACAGCACTTTCAGAAGAAAAATCAGTAAGAATAAAAATCTTTTCATTAATTGTTACAAATACTATAAGTATGATTTTATATATGGTGTATATTAGAATGAAATATGATGTAATTTTTATTATATGAACGATGCATTTCTTTTCAATAATTCAACAAATATTTTGTGAACGCAAACATTTTTTTATAATATATCTACAACTAATAACTAAAGAATCCTTTTTATGTTGAAATCATATGTTAAATAATGATCTTAACGTCTGAATTTGAGTTACTACTAAAAAAATGCAGTACGTATGTACTATTTGCAACAGTTCTACAGGCCTACAAAGTTTCACTCGAATCAGAATTAGACCGTTCGCGACCCTTCCTTATAAGTAGTAAATTTCGCTTGCAAAAGTCGAACTTTTATTCCGTTCATATTCCATTGTATACACTTAATACCGCTTAATAACGTTCACTCGTCCTCGTAATATTCTTCGATACTATTGTTCCATTGATTCCGTAATATTAAAAACAGAACAACCGTAACATTAATTACAAAGGATTTTATTATTACAAGAATGTTGAAATTGCGCTCAAGTTATAGGTAACGGTACAATGTCGAGTTCAGAGGATTCTAAAATGGACCTAAACGACACTCGAATCCCTTTCAAGCCTGCACGAGAAGGAAAATCCTTAGAGGGAACTGACTAGTGTGCTAATATTGTATACGCGTATTTGAAAATGTATCAAATCTGTTCTATCCGTAAATCTTCTGCAAACAACGGATGTTTGCATATACATATATATCTGCAAATATGTACAAACAATCTCATTTCACAGAATCGCACGTCCCTTCCTAATCCTCTCAATTGCCGTTGAACTACGACGCTACCGAACTCGATCGCCCGTTAGACACAGTCCTGTCTTCGTGTTCAAGATAACAAACTCGATAGTAACTCTACATCTCACTGAACCAGGAAAATCCAAGGCGACGAAGGACCATGATACATGGACCTAGGAACACTGGCGTCACTAATGAATCCATTGAATCGGAACACACGATCGCGTCGCGCCGATTTCTTCTTCGTGTTTCTCAGGCTCCTTGTAAATTCGTGTTTCGTTTCATGTTAATCGATCGTTTCGGTGGATTGAACCGTTCCTCGTTGTCTGTCGACTAACGCGCGGCTCGGTTTCATGGCGTTTTGACTAGATTCTCACCAGCCATCGTTCTCGTGATGAGTATAGGCGTTTTCGGCACGCTGTCTGGATTCTC
Organism: Nomia melanderi; assembly: GCF_051020985.1. Lineage (NCBI taxonomy): Eukaryota > Metazoa > Arthropoda > Insecta > Hymenoptera > Halictidae > Nomia > Nomia melanderi. Next base: position 2,365,844 of record NC_135010.1, read on the forward strand.
TTGCAAAGTGATCTTCACTCTCTGAGCACCGGGACTCAGAGGTGGACCGTTGGCAGGTAGCAACGGGACGTTGCTCACTGTCACGTCGACGGGACTCGTTCTCGCTGATGGCGAGTCATTCTTTAATGAGTTCGCGTCAGGGCTCGACCTCCCGTTGCTCCTTCTAGGCGGTTTCACCGGGTCGATGCGTTCGGAGGTGCCGTTCAGTGACCTGGGTGCGCTGATCGCGTTCTGATGATCACTGGATGTTCTCGTCTCCTCGTGGTCGGCTGTGTCTTCGACCAGAGGCACGTTCTCTACGTTGCCATTCGTGATTACTTTCGGTTGCGTCGAGTTGCCCGTGTCCAGCAGAGACTTTTGCATGTCTTTCATCTCAGTGCCACTCTCCACATCGCCGCGTTTCCTCTTCTTCTTACAAAAGTCGCCTTTATAAGCCGCAAATACTATGAGGGTGGCTAAAATTGCTAACAGCGCGGCAAGGACCACGTAGGAACCTATCCCTTTCTTAGACTGTTTCGCTGCCGAGACTTCAGCCAGTTTGTCGTTCTCTTCATCCTCCTCAGCTTTAACATTGCTTGCCTTCGAGAGATCGGGCAGCTCACCGTCGAACACTTCTACGTTAGTGTGAACTGATATCGTGGTGATATTTTGAACTGTTTCAGTACTGCTGCTAGCGGTGACCGGAGCTGATTCGTCTTCAGTGATTTTCTTCGTTACGACAACCTTCTCGTCAGCTTTGCTGGTGGACGCGACGATAAACTGTTCTTCCTCTAGGTCAAGGTCCTTCTTTGTTTCTGGAAGCTCGCTGGTGCTCAAGAACACGTTGAAAAACGTGCTCAATAGTTTATCTCCTATCGACTGCGTCTCTTCCTCGCTGTGAGTGGTTTCGACCGGTCCGTCAACCTTGCCCCAACCGTCGAAGATTGTTCCTGTCCCGGAACCTTCACCAGAGCCGTCGTCGTCGTCTCCAGACCCCTCGATTGGGGAGAACAAAGCATCCTTGTACACCTTTTTCCTTCCCATCCCTGGAGTAACTGGATCCTCTTTCTTCTCAGTAGAGTCCACGAAAATCTCTTCTTCTTGGGACGTGTGCACAGGACACTCAGCGTCTCCAGACAAACAGGCTGCCTCTGGTGCAGGTGTTTCAATTTCGGGCGCCTTGGTAGGTTCAGGAGAAGTTTCCAAAATATTAACGAATTCTTCCTCAATGTCTTCCTTATCGTTAGTACCTGACCCGTATTCTTGCTCTGATTCATCGATAGGATCATCATTTTGCATTTCATGATCTTGCTCTTCGAGGTTGCAGGTGATCGCTGCATCCGGTTTGAACAGAGACGTTCCTTTTATATGCTTCGGACCAGCGCAGACAGTTTTCTTTGAAATCTTTACGCCTTGCTTCGTAATCAAATCCCTCACGAGGAGCGTCGCGCAGTTGCATTGCAGAGGATTGCCTTGGACATCGAGGTGTCTAAGAGATTTTACTTCGACTATCCCTGGTGGTAGTTCTCGGAGGTTGTTCCTACGAAGGTTCAGGCTGTGCAAATGATTTAGTCCGCGAATGACACCGGCATCCAGACTTTCGAGTTCATTCTCAGCAAGATTCAAGCTTCTGAGATTGGTCAATTTTTCGAAGACTCCTGGCTGCAGTCGTTGCAGGTCGCCTCCCGAAAGGTCCAAATGTCGAAGGGTTGTTAAATTATCGAAGAGACCAGGATGAAGATCCACCTCAACCGCAGGAGCCTTCAATGTCTCCAGATCATAGGTCTCTATGTATTTGGCATCTTTAAGCTCGGTACAACGAGCTGCAGTGCCGTTCTCCAAGTCGCACAACCCATTTGTCCAACCTGAATAGCTCAGGACGATCAGGAACAACGACAGCACGGACGGTGCTGTCTGCATCTTTCGATCTGATTTACCTGCGGGAAAACAACAAATAGGAATTAAGGTAAATGATTATTCTACATAATAATCATTGTAAATGTTTTATTTCCTGCCTTGTGTAATTGCACATTGTCTTGAATTTAACTTGCTTATATTTAATACATCAGTTCTCAATATATACGCACGTTTACATTTAATACATTAATCCTCTATATAAAAATGCGTATATATTGAGAAGTGATGCATTAATTATAAGTTAAAGATCGATATAAGTTAAATATCATTGACTTCTTAAATCTGTACGTAAAATTAGTTAGAATTCAATTTGTTTATTTCACAACTATAAAGATTTATGTCGGAAATATTGTATTTCAATTGATTAATTTCGTTTCAAAGCTACAGATGCATACTATTAACACTAGAACTACTTTTTGCAATGATTGAAAAGATAAAATGATTCTCTTAGAAATTACTAAAGAATTTGATTCAGTGATACGCAAACACGATTGTAAATGAATAGAAATCGCAATAGATGCATTCTTAAAGTTTCTATAGAAAAATTTCAAAAAGTCAATTTCACTATAGTTCGGTAGTTTTAGTGTTAAGTATGTATCTGTTATAATATTTAGCTATACCATGCTAATGAAAGTATTATATAACTTCACTACATTAAAATTTTAATTGTACGATAAATATACATCACAATAATTATTAATTTATTAAATAACTGTAATACAACAATAATTATAATTTTAGAATTTTCCAGGAATATTTAACTCTTTGAAATGAACTGAAGCATTCGAGTCTACAATACGGTGCCCATAAAGTTGCTGTTATTAATTCTAAATTTTACAACTAGGCGATATTTACAAAAGTTGTAGATCACAAACAATCTCTTAGTCATCTGAGTTGAGCAATATCTAACTTATGACCTTTTATTACCCTTATCATTAGTCTTGCCATTGGCTAATCCCGTAGGTTCAGTTGGTTGCAATGAGGGTAACCCAGAGAGAGAGAGAGAGAGAGAGAGAGAGAGAGAGAGAGAGAGACATGGCCGACGTTTTTAAAAAGAATTAATACACCATAAATATTATTAATACTTAATGAAAAATAAAATACATTTATAAAATATACCTATGTAAGAAAAATAGTTACATAAGTCTCTGTATAAACTTCAGTATAAATATAAATTAATACTAAAAAAAAATTGAAAATATTTTATAATTTTAATGAGATCCGACCATCTTATCCACAATTACTCTACTAATTGGTTACCATAAAGGTTACTAATTTAATACAGTAGAACCCTACTCATTGCACCCTGATTTATTGCCTCGAAATCTTTGTTCGTTGCATTGTAATGATTCTCACCATGAATTCTGGCAACTAATGATAAGATCGTGACGGTTATTGCATAAAACACACGGATTGGAAAGAGAGAAAACATCATGTGGATTCATTCTCTTTTGCATTGCATGCATCTTTGGTTTGTTTCGCGTAACGAATAAGAGTTTATTGTTACCTAGACTATACTGTTGCGGTTTAGGTGATAAGGGTTCATTATAGTCCCTTATATGTATGTATTTCGAACAGTATATCTTAATACTTTATTCACGGGCAATTTTACGCTGAAACTATCCCACATCACCGGTTATTATTTCGTAATTAAATATGAAAGTGAAACGGTCTAAATAAACTTCAATATACGTTACATATACAATACATAATGAATTGAAATGAAATTTTGGATATACCTTTTATGTAACTTAGAATATTTTGTATTATCAGTATTCTATATCACCCTGCGTTTCAAAAATTGAAATGGCTAATGCAAGTGCAAACACGAAAATCAGCGAAATCAAACATTTTACTCCTTTTATACCTGAATCGCATTATATCCCTTTGCCGTCGGGAAAGTTCTTACCGTTTTACTCAGTAACTCACATCAATGTATCTTAAATCAATGCAATTTAGTATACCATTTTAATCGTCAATTACCATCAATCGGACAATTCAGAATCACTAAAATTTTACTTACATATGATAATTATGGTACTACAATTAATTGCAGCAGAATTTTATCAACTATTTAACTAATCCGGTAAATTGAATGTTGAATCTATCTCGACATAGGACAGCAAAAGAATAAAGTTATATTGGATTAATACTTCAATATTTAACAAAATATTAAAAATCTGACAGACAATTGTTTGAAAAGTAATATATTACTATTTTAGTCGAAATAATGTCGTTACTGATGGTATATTGAATAATGGTCCTTATTATTAGATAAGTGAACAGAATTTTCTACGAAAATCAGGTCAAAAGGGGTTAAATCGATCTCCTGCCTCTTCACGAGGACCGTGAACTCCATCTGGTCTCTTAGAGATATCCATGCCTCGTTCGCAACAGATTTGCATGGCAGCAAGAAAACTTCAATGTTAAATACTTTAAGACAGTTAATCTTGCCCGAGATAAGTGTGCGTGATGCTAATATTCATAAACGTGAAAATGATCGATTTTTATATTTTTTAACTGAAAACATATTTAGAACTTGATTTAAAAGTTTTTTATGTCAATTTTACTTGTCCTGGCTATGATTGTACATTTACAAAGTTGCCCGTGAGAACAGAAGTCACTATGAAAAATTTTATTTATAAAAGTATTTCTTAGTAAGTAAATTATTATTTTTTAACGGCTACAGTAATAAATACCGGAAGAGGATGAAAGAGAATTTCATTTTGAATTTCCTAGTGGATTTTAGCAGAGCCTACTATTTTAAACGCTTGTAGTTTTGATGAATAGCATATGTGGAAGTAGAAGATGATTCGCATATAAGAGGAAAAGATATTATTTCAAAAGCCCTCTGACAACGAATAAAAAAGGTACTGCCATAATTTACATTAAGTCTACAGGAAATTCTGTCCGATAATGTCATCTCAAGTTTCCGAAGATGATTCATTCTACGGAAATGGAATCCACAAATTACCATCACCCTGGAAGTCATTGGTAACGATGGAAATTATATTATTCAGTAAATATTAATAAATGTATTATGTTCTTTTAATTAAAAAACAGGTAGACCATTATTTATTACTTTGTTATTTATTATTAACTAACTAGTAATGTAATTCTTACGTTAAGTTATAGCAAACCTTCTGTATAATTTATTATTTAGATAATAATTTAAATAATTATTTAAATAATTATTCATATAGGGTACTCAAACCTTCTTTACTATTGAAGCAACAATTTAGCAGTAAATGTCAATGAATTATAGCTGTCTCTATCGTTGAAGAGCTTAGAAACGTTTTACATAAAAAATATTATTCAATTATGAAAACAAATATAATACAACGCATTAAAAACTTCTAAACAAAACAAGCTACACGAAAACTTGGCTTTTGATTTTTTTCTTCAAGTACTTATAGTTCAAAATGATTAACTTGCAGTTGGTTTCATGTAACTCGTAATCAGTCCCCATTTTATTATTACTCGCAGCATTACTATGACAGTGAGAAGCATGAGTTAGTGTGCTTGGCCATCTTGCGACCATAACGGAAGTTACGTAGTGTCGCGAGATGTGAAGCACCCGGCATCGCGTCTTATAATCAGGTATATATCTTACAGCCTTGAATCTTAGTTTGTTCATTGAAATACTGTACTATCAGTAACTGAATTAGTAAAATATATTATTTGAAATACTCTGAATTATATACATTGGTAATCAGAAAGTTAGAAACCCTTTTAGAATAATCTTATACTTATTATGGAACATTACCAACTTTAATGTATTATTTCTTTTATAACGGTGATTTATGAAACACAATTTACGACTAATCAAAATTTCAAACAGTTGTTCTGATAATATACAAAATATTATAGTGCAATTTTACATTATAAAGAATAGTTATTCCAGATACTTCACTTTTTCAATAATTTTTAATACACCACTTAAAAAAATTAATATGTGAAATGGTTTCGTTTATATTAGTATTTAAAACACAATGATGTTACATTTACATTTTACATTTTTGTGTTTATTCTATGGGTAGTTTCTAAACAATTTGGAAAATTAAAAAGAAATTACCAAACTTATTTCTTAAAAATATCACTCATAAAATTACTGATAAATTGAACGAGGTTACAAATTATCCGTTACTGCGTTTTCTTTCGTTCATTTAACTTTATACCAATTCGTATAATATCAGATTAATCACTTTATCGGTATTTCCTTTCGTTTCTGTTTCCACTAAGAAAAATATCATCTAACTTGTGTATTTTTCCTTTGTAGCCAGTTATTCGACTGATTACAATAGCAATAAATATATTCAAAGTATTGCGAAAGTTAGACTCACCGAAATATAATTCACTACACATCTGCAATGTTTATCTAAACGAAAACAAAATAAGATCTCCAACTGCTCCAAAATTAACAAACCTTCCCCGAGGAATTCGAGGTCAAGCAGGTTCGCACACGAGTAAAATATAACGTCAAAGAAGATGTAGCTCTTTTTCGTGTCTTTAAATGTCGCTTTCAACTGCTAAACGAGCGTCCCGATTGTGCTATAGATAGATAGACTCGAGCGTAGCCGGTTACTTTCGGCACGTTATTTGCATTATTTTGCATACTTTCCATGGTACCGACATTACGCGACTTTACTGGTCATTTCCATATACATACATCAGGAATTTCTGATAGAAGAGAGAAAGACACAGTTCCACGCGTGCAGCTTTCGCGAGAACGTACGAGCATTGAACTCTCCTGATCGATTGTAATCACACTTGCGTGCAATTGAGACCGCACACATTTGGGATCTCTACTGTATATCTTAAAATTTTCATGAATATCTCGCGATGAATGAGCAAGTTTCTTTTATTATGGACACGTACAATCAATAATTGAGATAACTGCTGTAGTGTAACAATGAAAAAAGGAGAAAATTGTTATATAAGTAAGCTTTATTGGAATATGTTTCGAAGTGTTCTACAGTGAAGTCTTATATAACAATATTATACATTATAGATTATCAAAATACCTTCAGTTTCTTGATAAATTTAAAGATCAATTAAAAAGAAAGAACTAATGTTGGTAAAACATTTGTTATTTATATTAAATTTTTGTTATATGATCTCCATTAAGTAAATAATTAAAGCAGCAACATTCAACATTAAATAGCTGATATTAAAGTGCAGATAAAAAATAAAAAAGATAAAAGAATTTTTTCGAAATAAAACGGCCAAAGTACGTATTTGGAAATTAATTTGTTATTACTAAAAATAATAAATAAATCATAAATAGATTTACATACACAATGTAACCAAGCTATGTAGCTAAAATTTAAGACATTAGTTTTAACATTTGAAATAGGAAATTATATTTTAATAAACACATAAAAAATGTATCACAGTTAATAATTAATAATAAAGTAAAAAAAAAGTACCACGCGAATAATATGAAAAACATTTTGAAGGAACATTATTACTGTATACGTATCAATAAACATTTTATGAACATACATATACGTGAATGAACTCAAGAAGAACAATACTACAAATGTCTTTATGGATACATTTTGTGAATATAGACAAATATAATACGGATATTCTACTAATTATGTAAATATTGTAATGAAAACTAAGATGAATAAGTATAAACAAATATTTTATCATAATATAAAGCTTATAAATGTACATTCCGGTATAACCGTGGAAGGTTCTAACTATTAGGTACCGGAAAAAGTTCAAATCATAATATAAACGCGGAGAACGTTCTTATACAGTTATTTTATTTTATTTGACATCAACGACATAAATGTAACTTGCCATTAATGCCAATCGAAGCCATATATTCCAAAACAGTACAAGTCCAGTAACTACTACTCCGAGAAAATCAATCCTTTTAGTTTATCTTCGTTAATTTAATATCTATCTTGATTATTTTTGCTGTGAATATTGACTACACATATACTAAATGTAAGGAGATAACTTTTTTTACATTTTTTTAAGTATCATTTGGTGGATCTGACAGGGGAACCTTTTCAATCAGCAAACGCCGATTTTGGTGAAACTGATGTAGTAGTTCTGAAAAAAATATTTGACACGTATTTTTTCCTATCATCCAACATCCACTTTGAAGAAGTGAAAACAGTCCTTAAAGTTGAAGATTAAAAGTATGTTTTTCACAATATTTCTGACTAGGGGGTTTGGAAAAGAAATCTAATTTGTTCATTTCAAGGCGGACAATTAAAAAAAAATTGTCTTTTCTATACCTTCTAGTTTCAGAGATATTATAAAAAATATACTTTTAACCCTTAACTTTGGGAAGTGCTTTCGCCCGTTCAAAGTGGATGTTGGCTGATAAAAAATATACATGTCAAATATTTTTTGGAAAACTACGTCTCACATCAGTTTCATTAACATCGACGTGCGCTGGTTGAAAAGATTCCCTTATAAGTACGTTAAAAACAGCTACATATGTAGATAACATATAGTGCCAAAAGGTGGACTTGTACTATTTTGGAATTCACGGCTTCAATTTCAATCGTTAACCCTTTGAGTGCTGAATACTCCCAGCTGAAACGTTCCGTGAGAACAGAATATCTTTTTGCTCATCTGAAGATCGATGAATTATGTTAATTTATACAATTAATTGTAATTCCTCAGTTTCATCAAATTGAATAATGCTAAGAAACTCATAGATTAATCTCATACACTTATAATTGTCACGTCGGCGCATGTAACATTAAAAAGATCAAAAAACACATATATACGTGTATAATTCACAGCAATAACTTTCGCCTGACGCATATATACTCCTATAGCACTCAAAGAATTGAACTAGTAAAATATTGTGTCATCCCATAAGTAACGCGGTTTTGTACATTTCCTTTATTTTTAAAAACAAAGTTAAACTACCTATTTTTAATCTAAAACGTATTCTCCTTCATTATCTATAAATTGTGTACCTATACATGGTAATCACTTTTAAAAAAATTTTGTTAACCAGTTAACTGCGTTTGACGAGTTTACACATGATCTTAAAGCTTGAAATGATTTTAATTCTTTCAACGATGAATTATTTATTTTTCCAGATAAACATGTAATTCTTTTTTGTTTTGTTCTGATTTTTCATTAAAGTATAACCTAGGTGCCATTCGCCCTACGTTTGACGAGTACACACTTCATTCTTTGATTTCATTACACACGCAAAACGAGAGATTTTTCAAATTAAATTGCACAATTAACAGGTTCATTTTTGTTCTTAAAAATAAAAGAAACATTAAAAAACCACATTATTTATGGGATGACCCAATACTAACTAAAATCGGACCTCATTTAATTGTTAACAAAAAAACTGCACGAACTTTTTCCAGTACATAATATAATATATAAGAAACAAAACATCAGCTACACATGACATGGAAACGCAAGTTTGACATGTTAAATCGTATTACTGAAATATTTGCGGTGATCGTCAGGTAATTCCACCGCTCAAATAGCAGAACGGCACGCGTGGAGATGTGTGTTACGTACAGTGTGTCAGCCGTCTCTGACAACTTCTGCGCCTAATTTGCAAACAGACAGAACGGTTAATAGGGCTTAAGTAGTTACGTACTGCGCAAAGCAGTCTCGGAGTGTTTTGTTGGAGCGCGTGGGTAGAGGCAGGTCATGGCCAATGAGTTCGAGAAAGATTTTCAAACGCAATCCTCGACGCTTCCTCGCGGTAAGCAACGAACGAGCACCTGTCTCTTCGACCGCTAATAGACTCGATTGCTTCCATATTCGACAAGTACAGATAACTCCCAAATAACACGGTTGTTACGTTCCTAAAAAAATTCCGTGTTATGCGAATCCGTGTTATACGAAACAAAGAATTATTGCCAAAAATGAAGTTAGGTTTTAAAAATTAGAAAAACATAATTACCATTTCTAAACGAGGTTTAATAATACACACCCGAAAAATTTTAATCTATGTATAATGTAGTGAAAAGAAAACACAAAGTTTGAAAATGTACTAAATACTCCACGAAGAAAATAGGATTTCAAATTCTAATAAATTTCGAAACTCTGCAGGCAAATCTGGTACGACATACACGCTCAAATAAAAATTATACAGTGAGATATCTTGTGCACTTAAACGCTCTTATTTCGGTCCGTGTTGTACAGGGATTTCTCTAATTGTCAAACCCTGTTAAAGTGAAACCATGTTGCAGAAGTGTCGTGTTATGCGGGGGTTATCTGTACACCTATTTACACGACTTTGCTTTTACACGGTTTTTAAAATAATAAATTTCTTTCTAAATGATAAAAGTAAACATTTTTGCTGCGTACATATTTCTATAGTAAATTTTGGTTTCCGTTCGATTTGCCACACTGGCATTAAATCTAAGAAGGGAAATTCCCATTTCTGTACACACCAGAAGCGTTCATGTGAATAGCACAGTAAAGCTCAGTGAATTTTTAGCATCAGAAAGGTGTGTGTCGGTGTGCTTTTTCTAATTGGAATTTTTTAAAACATCATATTTACTGGTTAGTGATAAAAAATTATAGTTTTTGTTGCACTTTTATGATTTACTTAAAATTGTATAGGTTTGGTTTCTTGGTTCAGCTTTTGGTTACATTTCTTATAGATTTTATATTTCTCGTTCCTATAAAATGAATGATGTACTTGTAGCTTTATATATTTGTTGTTTTATGAATGAACTGATATTTTTGATTTTCAGTTTATATTTAATTGAATATGTAACTGACTAAATTATGTATATTTTGATTCATTTTCGATTTACTCAGTCCTGCATACAAAGATCCACAATTTCGATTTACACGATATTCTGAGGAATCAGCCTTCTATGTAAATCGGGAGATAGGTATATTTTAACCAATTAACTGTGCAATTTAATTTAAAAAATCTTTCATTATGCGCACAATAAAATTAAATAATAAAGTGTAACTCGTCAAACGTAGAGCAAATGCATCTATAATCTATTCTAACGAAAAACTAAAGCAAAACGAAGCAGAATTACACATTTATATGAAAAAATAATTTATTTATCATTGAAAAAATTAGTACCATTTTGCGTTTTAAATTGACGTGTATACTCGCCGAACGCAGTTAACTAGTTAAAAAGGAATGTTCGCGTGGCAACGCTACTTACAGCTTATTCGATCAGACGTGACTTCAACAGTGTCGCAATTTTGGGCGCATCTGCAAAGGATAAAAAAATATAGATATATTTAAATGAATATAGCGCAATGCATATTTCAAGATTAACATGTTCGCGACAATCGTCATATATTTGTGACCTTTAACGTTTTCCATGCGACAGATTCAAACATTTTGACGCTTTCTGTACGTGGTTAACAAAAAAATTTGTTTTTCTACGCAAATAATATCTACTTTCACATTATTATAACGTGTCTAGAGTGTTTGCACTTCTGTATTAGTTTTTACTTGCTTTTGGTTGTGCCACAGCACAGCTGTAAACCCATCTTTTTATTTCTTATAATAAAACTTTTGCATCAACCCAATATTTTTCGTAAAGAAAATGAAATTACTTTTACGTGTGTTTATATCTAAGATTGTAACGCATGATCCAAGGTGTATAAAGTTGACGCGATTCTTTTCTTCAATCTTATTTGCATTTTATAAAAACGATTTAAATAGGAAATGAGAAGATGTGTTAAATAATGATTTCTATGTAGTATTCATATATACTGTTATATCATAAATATAAATAAATAATATATTAATTTTTCAGTAAACAAAAATGTTAATAGAAGAAATCAATTGTAAATATTATTAAAATAGCAAGGAAAGGTTTTTAGTGGAAAAAGACTTCATTATATTTATTATATTTATATTTTATGCGGTATAATATATTGATTAAATAATATAAATAGAGGGCGTAAGAAAATTTAAGGATCAATTCTCTATGACAGTGTACAATAAAGAAAATCAGATTTATTATAATACAATTGTAGTTTCAACTTCGCTTTTAAATCATAAATTATAAATCTCTATAAGTTAGAACGACCTGTGTATATGCACTTCGTTGCATAGAAGTTAACCTCCAATCATCTTTCCTCATCTTATTTTCGATATTAATTAATTCGATATTAATTTATTTATATAAAACACACGACTAGACTACTCTTGCCCCTGTGCTGTCCGAGAGCTCATCTCGTGTGCAACGTACCGTACACTGATGTGCCATGGGAAGGATAAAGGCAGAGATTTAATTTACGCACCGCTTTTAGTCGATTACAATTGTTAATGACTTGAAACGGATACCTAAATCGCGATCCGTTTACTCTTCATTATTGTCTTACATTTTTATAAAAAATAGAATTTTAAATTTTCACCTAGCTACCACTAAATATTTTATATGAAATTAACACTAAAACTATCGAATGAATAAATGATTAGTTTAAAGTCCTGAATTCTTCTTTTCCAATTATTGAAAATATAACAGAAGCTTTTATAAGAAATTACTAAAGAAATTGATTTAGTAACTGCCATTACTGAATTACGAACTGAATCATAATTTTCTTACAGTTTCTACAGAAACATTTAGACAAGTCAACTTAACTGCTCCGTAGTTCTAGTATTAACACTAACAACCGTACCCGTACTTTATGTATACTTATTCCTATCGTAACAAGAAACAAAAGAAAAGACAAAAATTGAAAAACTGATTAACTGTATAGTATAAGAATTGATATAAAGTTAAATGAATGAAGGAGAACGCAGAACTTTTAATTAAATTTTTAAATCGGTCATTCGACTGGTTCGCGATACGGTTAGTGTTATTTAACCTATCTACTGTGCAATTTAATTTAAAAAAACCTTTCATTATGCAGGGCAAATGCACTTATAATATATTCTAACGAAAGACTGAAGCAAACTGAAAAAGATTTACGTGTTTACCTGGAAAAATAAATAATTCATCGTTGGAAGAATTAATATTATTGTGAGTTTTAAAATCATGTTATACTCGTCGAACGCAATTAACTGGTTAATAATATCTTATAAGCAGAAAACTTGTGTCAGAAGGGAAACTAGTTACTTCAAATGCAAAAAATTTAACAAATAATTTATGATTTCAACTTTAGATATCCCAAATATCTGAATACTGATCTACATACTTTCGTATAAATAAACATACAAACGAGAACAGCAACCTTATATAAACCCACGAAACAGCGTGGTGATTGTAATATAATTACCATGCACACCTTAATTTCCCTTGATTCTTACCGACCATGTGCCACCGCGTTTATTAATTTTACGGTAATGCGGGACTAGACACTGTTACCCGTTCTTTTCGAGTTCAAAGAACACAGTCATTACCCTAAAAACCGTGTCATATACTACACTGGGAGGTACCATTACACGTGGGAAAGAAACTCTCTTTTTGTTTCTTAATAACTGTGTAACCCAGTTTGGTCACAGATTATTCAGAATTGCAACATGTATTACGCGGCAATAAACTGAAATACGCAGATTAAACCTACCGACAATCTCCGTTCTGTGATCACCATCGGAAGACTATATATGTACGTATTCCATATTATAACCGAACGAACGTTAATTGAAAATCAAATGATAGACCAATGCACATTCTTTTCGTCGAACACCGTTCTAAACTCGTTACCGGCCGAATATAAATGTGTATTATTATCTCATAACAGGGTAAATTAACAGATATACTGGAAGTATGTGATTCTACACGAAAAAATAAGTCGGCAACATGTAATAAAATTTATTCATTTAAAACCACCATTCCGGGAATATTATAATGTTACTAATTGCCGAACACGTGTCCACTTGGCCAACCGAGTACACGTACTATTACATGCATTAGGTAATTCTATGTACAATCTGTATAGACTGAAATAAACAAGTATAGAATGAATTTTTTTTTATTCGAAGCTTCATTCTCGAAATAGTCGAGTTTGATGTTCTATGTGTGCTTGAGAAATTTTCAAATTGAATTTTCACGAAACCAGGGTTTTAAATTAATAACTTTTATCGTGCATATTTCATGTACTTTATTGTTTTTACCAATTAAAGGATACATAATGTGAAATATGATTGTACAGACCTAGTATCTGACTTCGTATTCTTTTATTTGATTCATAAAGTATAATTATCTAACTGGTATAACTTCGATAGTAAATAATCCTAAAGAAAAGTAAGGATCTTAATGTCGCGCACAAATATACCTCTGAGTCGTAATAGATTAGAGTTAACATTATTTACGAATATAACCGAGATTATGCTTGTAAGAGGATTTGTTACGCTAATTCTCTATAGATTATAAGCATAACCTAGGAAAAATGAGAATTTATATAGAAACATTTTATTTTTCTCTTTCGATATGTTTAATAACTAATAATTTATAATAACTATGTAAATATTTATAATATCTAACATTTCATTATACAAAACATTTTCAATTAAGTATTGTTAATTTGAAAACTGTAAAAGAAGAAAAAATATCTTTGAAAATTTGCAAAGACAACAAGTTTCAAGTACAGTGTATTATTATCGTTGAAACACTAATTTAATGTAAAGAGTGTTTTAAAAGCACAAGGTAACTGCTTTCACCAAACAGGATCGGTTACATAAGTTTTACTCGCTTTTTCTTTTTCATAACTTGTGCTATATTGTCATAAGCATTCAACACATAAATCATATATTTACTTCGATACTTTTCTTCGAAACGCAATTGAAAAATCTACAATAAAGTTTCTTATGAATGCATGTTTTCAAAACAAATTTTACTAATAATTTAGGCTTCTGTCTGTTGTAGTTATTAATATATTATTAATGAGACACAGCAGTTCACATAGTCTATAATTTACGTGAAATTATGAAAAACCTATTTAAATATATTATACCAAACAACATTACAAGGATTATCATTAAATGTTCTCACACGTATTCACATTAAAGCATCATACTAAATTTGGAACTCTCTTTCAAAACATTCATGCTTTTATTACATAATTTCCAATAATACATAAGAATAAAGGCTACAAATATTTCATAATAACATGTCCCTAATATGCTAATACTCGAAAAAGCAATAAACTCCCAAGTAATATCACAAGACTATTATTTCAGCATTTGAAACTCCAAACGCCCGAAGCTACACCCGCCATTCACCTTTGTACTTTCTCCCTATATTTGCCATACCAATCACAGGATTTTTTAAATTAGCGTTACTTCAAAGCGAAAGATTTCATCACATCCATCCTCCAAGGACACGAGCGGACTCGACGCAAGAAAAACGTCCGATCGTCAGCGTCCGTTTTCCGCGATAAAATATCGCTGTCTCCATTTTTGGTACTAAACAGCGTGACACCAGGTGGCAGTGGAAGTCACGAATCCCCGATGGATCCGTCTGCAACGACGGAACAGAAGGACACGAGCTGACAATAGCCCCTGCCGCGTTCAGCAGGAAATTCGAAGTTGTAAAGAAGCTACCAACGAGGCATACACACCCGCTTTGGTCATGGCTCGGCTTTTTGCCGGTTACGTGCTTAACGGTACCATCGCGGCCTCGTGGTCCAGTTAACCACGTGCTTCTAAGAGAGCCAGCGATTCCAGAAGTCGTTTCAGGAGGTCGTGTACCTTTCAGTACGAGGAAGTATCCCTGAAATCTCCTCTCTTGGAACCGGCAGAAAAAGATCGTTGAATTTCCTGACGGAGGAAGATATGCCGGGCTCTTTCATTTCTTGCGATTCATGCATTTCTGATCGTCGAGGATTCCTAGGCATTAAACTGTCGATTCCGTTTGTCCTGGTGTTCGTGTTGTATCATTGTATCGTGACGAGGATTAAATATTCGAATATCAGAAGCGACGTATAATTTAAGGATTATTGAAGAGTAAGCATTGATTCTGGTTATTCGTAAAATTCAGGATGTTTCTACCACTAACCACGGTCGGTCAAATGACCGGTACTTCTGCATACAAAAATGCATTTATAGTTCTTCGTTCACGTTAAAAATAAATGGAAATATATAATCTTTTTCTTATTATCCAAAAGTTATTTGTTTATTGTTTCCATATTAAATCAACAATCACCTATATTTGACCCTCGATTTACGCGGAAAATTAAAACACTATTTACACGGTAGTTTTTATGCGCGATCAGAATTTAATAACACTGAATAAAATGTACTTCTGTTTTGTGAAATGTTATTATTATATCTTTTGTTTGGCTATGTGAAATAAATATATATTTCTAAAACTTATACTAGCTGTTCTTTCCAATATTTTCTTTTCTCTTGTACCGATAGACTTTATTTACGCGATTTTCATTTTCATAAAATGAATCCACAGGAAACGCGTCGCGTAAATGAAGGATCAGGTGTATATTCCTTTGGCAAAACATATGATCGGTAGCTAAAGTGCCGGTATGTTTAGCGTTAACCTCTTATGCTGTAAAAACGTACCACACATGTTGAGATGTTTTTGTTCCAAAATTACCAATGACATCTTATACACATGGATAGTCCTGTTGCATTACACATACTAGATTGTTCTGACATGAATCAGTCTATAAAAAATTATTAATAAATTATAATCTATATATCTGCGTAAAATAGGTAAAAACAAAGTTCTTCGTTCAAGACTTTAACAAACCTCTGAATTAATTTCCAGCGCAAGAGGTTAAGAAGGTAGCGCTAGCTTTGTAATGCTTTTTAATTAATCAGTGATTCTCCGCGTACTGGTGTTTGTGACGCAAAACGTCCGACACGAACGAGTTCAATAAGTCAATAACGATTGATGACCTCGACGCGGAACAGATGGGGCCTCGTAGCAAACATATTACAGTAATTTCAAAGGTGAATTTTGTTGATATACAATTTCTTAGCTATTCATTCGTACTTCCTTTTAAAAAATTCTGGAGAAGTATCGAAAAATAAAATGTATTAAAATATTTTATTGTTCATAAAACAATTCTAAGCGAGTTTTTAAGGTAACCTTGATATTTCGCGATATAATTTATTCCGACATGAATCGATCGGCGACAAATTTATGAAGTGTTTAGTGCAGTTAATGAGAAACGATAAGTTAATAGTGTGCTGTTAAGTGAGCGGTTTATTACCGTTCAGTGGGTGGTAAATTGTTGTATGCGCGATAAAAATATTGATTGAAGATTTTCTAAAAGTACTACATCTATCTAAAGTTGTTTGGTGAAAGTATGAACGAAATTCAATCGGTAACATATTTATTTCGAGATCATCAATTAATTACTGAGACCGAACTCAGGAGATGCATAAATTATATAAGGAACAAGTATTCAGTTGGAGTCGTTTGTTTGTTTCATTATGCCATTACTTTTAAATCCCATTTTTTAACTATTTATTTGTAATTGCAATATATTAATTTAATTTAATAGCTTATCGAATAGTATGCTAGTAAAAATATGGAAACCACTGAAACAATGTCTTTTGTCTAATGGCTTATAATGCGCCAATGTGTTTAGGGCAATTTAATAATTGCCATCATAGAGGTGAAAAAATATAAAACTTGATTCTTGTGCAATTACTCGTATGTAATAATTTTTTCATTACAGTCTATATAATTTTAAATTATAAATGTGTATATAAAATCGTCAACATAATCCTTAATATTTTAAAGATGGTACTTCAAAAATTATTTTCCCCATAAAGTAATCATCAACAATTTTTTATATGCAATCATAACTCATATATTTATAACATTAAACAGTAAGTAAAATGTTCTTATATCTTACAACAATTAATCACACATTTAAAAAAGTATGTCACATTTAATCAGTTAACTTCGTTTGACGAGTATACAAAAATAAATCTTGAAATAATACTAATTTTTTCAACGATGAATTTTTTATTTTTTTTAGATAAACGTGTAATTCTTCTTTGTTTTGTTTTGGTTTTCCATTAAAATACACTCTAGGCGCTTTAGCCCTGCGTTTATCCAGTACACACTTCATTTGTTGATTTTATTGCGCGCGAAACAAGAGATTTTTTAATCTAAATTCCACAATTAACAGGTTAACAAAAGGAACAACAAATGCATCCGGAGGATTATTAGGTACATGTTACGTGTGCAGCATAATTGTAAACTAGCTATCCGTAATATCCATTTACAGGAGGCGTTCTATTCATCTAATGTATACCGCGGGAGCTGGAAGACGCGACAGGACATCGACAGCGTGAAAAGCGACTAGAAGGCATAGAAGCAGGAGAAAAAGAAGAAGAGGAAGAAGAAGAAGAAGAGGAAGAAGAAGAAGAAGAAGAAGAAGGAGAGGAAGAAGAAGAAGAAGGAGAAGAGGAAGAAGAAGAAGAAGGAGAAGAGGAAGAAGAAGAAGAAGGAAAAGAGGAAGAAGAAGGAAAAGAGGAAGAAGAAGGAAAAGAAGAAGAAGAAAGAAAAGAGGGAGAAGGCAAAGAGGAAAAAGAAAAAGATGATGATGATGAAGAAGAAGAGGAAGAAGAATAAGGAAAAAAGGATGGGTAGAAGTGGAACCGAGGAAAAAGGAAAGCGGCACGAGGGAATGCGGGTTCGAATGTGTCAGGGTAAAAAGAGAGTAGCAAAAGACAGAAACAAAGAGGAAGACTAGGAGAGACAGCAGGAGGAAAAGAGATAAACAGGCCACACAGGGAGAGTGTCTTAACCACACAGGTATCGCGGTATCGATGGCAGCCGGTCGTGCGAAACGATTAGCAAACCGTAACGCACCAGAAATCGGGCTCGTTGTATACGACGGGACAGGTCAATCAACTCTAAATAATCGCGAATAATGAGCTATATTCGCTTCCCTAACGAGCCTTTCTACTCACGAATTGCCGCTATCGATTAATGATTTCCGAGGATGCGGACACACGGAAGAACCGAGCATAATCCTGCTGAGGCCACATTGACGCGGACAGTAAATTATTCGGACGCGTTTGTTAACACTAAACGTACCGCGACCCATCGGAAATTATTCGAGGTATTTAAAGGAAACGGACTGAGAGAGTATGCTCTTGTAGAATATTCTATTTAATATTAAAACTATCAAACGGGTTAAAATCACTCATTCCTGATTTCTTCCTTTTGCTTAAATAGGTAACAGACGTTTTTCTGAGAAATTATTATAGAAATTGACTTAGTAATATGCAAATTTAATTGTAAATCAATTAAAGTCTCAATAGATACACTCTTGATGTTTCTATAGACAAATTTTAAAAAGTTGATTTAACTACACGGTAGTTTTAGTGTTAAAAATTCTGCAGTTTTTTTGTTCATTTAACTATATATCAGTTCTTATATTATCCGATTCAATTTTTTAATCTTTATCATCCTTTTGTTTTTGTTCTGAATAAGAAAAATGTATCATTTCATTTGTTTACATTTATTTCATAATCAGTTATTTGACTGGTAAGAATATGCGTATATAAAGTGCCGGTACGTTTAGTGTTATTGTGGCATTCACGGCTAAAATTCTGTTTTTATTATAAATACGCATATATGAAACAAAAATTTTTCTGTAAAATGAAATGAAATGCAAAGCAACTTGATTTAATAATAAGCCCCAAGTATACAAACTGATCTTACAATGCTTCGAGTTATAGAATATTGGCTCAGATTATAGTTGTGCGATTTTGAACAAAGGATCCACAATGAGCACATAAATGAATTTGTCATGACCACAAAAATAATACTAAAAAATTATTTACCATAATATAGAATGAAACCTCGACCTACAATAGACTTTAGATATTTGAATAATGTAAAAATGGATTAATAGAATCAAATATTGTCATGTTAGCTAATCAAAAGATTTCGGCCATTTAAAAATTTGTATTGATTTATAGACTAAAAAAATGAAATATATACTTTTAAGATTATCACCTAGCCCTGACATATTAAAATTGGGAAGACGAAAAAGAATTTCCCAATAATGTCTTGGTAAGTAATTGCAAAAAACGAATGTTACACAGCAATCGTAACAAAATGAACCTTTATATCTGTTTTACCATTAAGAAAAGGTGTATATAAAGGTGTATATAAACTATAATCTCCAGCCAATGCGTGAAAAGTTGAGTTGCGAGTTTTGTTTACGACACTGTCCCATCGCCACGCCACTGCGAACGAGTTTAACAGTTAAACGGAAGAAACTGAAGATAGGGAAATCCGTAGCAACGATTTGCTGGAGGCTAACGCCGATCGAGTTGGATAACATCATTGTGGCCAGTCTGCGAGGAATGCGATACGGAAGGCAACGAGAAAGGATTAGAACGATTCGTTATTCTTAATGCACGTATATAGTCCACTAGAACTAATTGCAAAATTATCAGGATTAGAATATTTAATAGTGAAAAAGGATTGCTTTAGATTAAACCGACCGATCCATTTTTAAATAATTGCAAATAATTCTTATACATGTCATCTTAATTGTGATTAACTAATTAATTAACGGTAACCAACTTTGTACGAAAATACCGCAAACTAAACTAAAATGGAAATTACTACTTTATTTTCTGAGGATATGATTTCATTAAAATGGGCGATGTTCTGATTAGGTTTCATCAAATTCAATTGAATCTTAATGTAGTTGGTGTACGAGAAAAAAGTATGTATATAAATTTATTTATTGTTCATTAAATATTTGTATTATATTTATGTTTTATAGGAGAATATATAATGTTTTTGAAAGTTGTTTGCTATTTATGAACTTAAATGTCATTTTCAATATTGTTCATTCATAACTTTAACTTCAATGTTCCATAGCTAGCATCAATTTGGTGTAACATATGTAATAATCAAAACTAAATATACTAACTACTGAAGCGCTGGCTAATTTTCATCGTGAATAATATTCTATTCTACGAGCCACTGATTGCAGAGTCTTGATTGATACTATCCTGCACTTCATATCTTCCGCTATTAGCAACTCTAATCTATAAATCTCATCTGTGAAGCATCATGCTAGGCCTAATCACCGCATTAATCAGCTTAGAAGACTCATACCTGTCAAATGGACTGTCGTGTGTTGAGAATATTGAAAATTCTTAAAAATGTAGAATGTCTTAATTTACCATGGAATTAATAATAGGGACAAGCTAGGAGCCAGATTACTACGGGAGTACTATTAGTACCCTCGATCTATCAGGAAGATGACATCTGGTAATTAAGATATTTTATCTATGAGTTCAGAGTGCGTATGAAATATGATGGAAACAGTGACTGATGATTATAGTATTTACAATTTCAAGGTGTAAGGTGTAATTTGCGGTAAAGATAATGAACATTTTGTTAAAATATCAATGTATACGTTCAATAAACAAGAACTTATCAATATAAGATGATGAATTTTTATAATTAAATCTGCATATACTTAGTTGTTACTATGCAATCATTTATTCCTTATTTTTACTATACGTAATTAATTTTATTCTTAATGCAATATAAATGTATATATCACAAAAAAATTCACGAAGACCATTTGATTATATTAATATGAGACTTAGAACAGAGAAAAGACAATTTTTACAAATTATATACATGGTAGTCTGCATATAATTGTACATCCAAAAAGGAGAGGGTTGTACGCGGAAACAAATTAAAAATGAAGAATTAAGTTTGTTTACATAGTTCTTGATTGCTCTGCAAAATTATAATTACATATGGCTAACTAATCATTTTATGATAAATGTCGATGATGTTACAAATGTTATTAGTTTTTTCATCGATTCAAATAACATCTATCAGATATGTCAAGTAAAATAAAAAAAATATAGTTCGCTTCGTGTTCACTATAATGTAATTTACTATTCCTTGTTTTTAACAGGTATATTAGAGTTTTCATTCTATTATGATTTCTCGTTCATCTATTACTTCAACAAGCAACAAAATTTCATTGAATCATTGGGTGATTCGTACGCCTTAAATGACTTGATGGAATATTATTATTATTATAAATTTAACTTTAGTTTGAAATTACTTTGTTATACTACCACGGTAAATATACCTCGTAATTTTTGTCAAATAATTAACAAAAGAATATAAATATTCTGAAGTAACAATTTAAAATAAATATACGTACCTTATTACATAAATAAATACATATTCATTTCTTATCGATATAATAAAACTCGAATATTTGTTTGACATTTCTTAAATTACTTCAATTCATTTCCCTAAAAATAAATACACGTTTACATCCAACGGTATTGAAAATAAATCGAGTGCAAACAGTTAAAACCAAATTTTAAACCGTTAATGTACATAGATTTCCATTAAAGTTGCGTCTTGTTAAGGGTACGTTCGTTGAAACACAGCGTAATTATAAGAAAGTATATACGAATCGAATCCCGTTGCATTTGCACCTATTTATCTTCCCCGTACTCAAACAGTTATGCAACTGCAAAGTAAACACGAAAAGAGAATTAGAACCTGTTTATAAATTGAGCACAACGATTTTCCTTCTGATAAGAATTGACTAACAATACAGTTAAGCTCGCTCTTAGCGACTGGACACGCCGTGTTAAACAAGAATGAATGCCAACTGAAGAAGAGAACGCTACCACGAAAAATGGGAGGCGACAATGCAGCGCAAACGAGTCAATATTGTACTGTCGGGACACTATTAATATTACAAAGTGGCTAACAGAATTTCGCGATAACTTTGTACCCCATACATCTTGTAATGCAGTATCTTATCTCTTAGAACCTGTGTCTCCGCCGAGAGCAAAGTACCGGTAGGAAATAGAAGTATCCACCTTAGCTTCCTTTTCTACGTGTCCTGGATGAATTAGGGTAATTTCATGGCAACATCAGTTATTAATTTTACGATTATCGTTCAGCTTTGACAGGTAGCTTGCGTTACAATGAAAAAACAGTCCCGTTATCGAAACAGAAACTGGTTTTCCGCAACTGATGAAAGTACACGCCAACTGGTATGCCAGTACGCGGCATTACAGCCGCGTGGATTATTTGACGACGCCTTGAACGCTTCGCGAGGCGCTCGAACTGCACAGATCACGTGGCCGATGTTCCTAAAATAATGCCTATTGACAACCAATGAAAGCAATTAAGAGCGATATCTTGCCACTGACATACATTTAGACGCGAAACAAAAAGCACGATCGCCACAGACGTCGAGTCGTTAGGAGAGCAAGGCGTGTCTCTAGCCAAACACTTCTCTTGATTCGTCAATCGCGTCTTATACAGGGTGAGTCCGAAATCATGTTATACACTTTAACGGTTTCAGCTAAATCTTGACACGTTCGCGACTGTTGACGAGAATGCACGTCTTTTCAAATATAATGTTACAAATACTCAAAACATTCAATATTTCTGTTATAATCGATAACATTTTTTTTGTTTAATATCGTTTTGTGTCTTGTTCTCTGAATTGATTCAAATAAAATTTATCTGTTTCAAATAATATATTTCTCTTGAAATAATTTATTTAATAATCATCCAATTATAACAATGGAATAATTAAATAAAGTTTATCTAAGAAAATACTGGGTTTCATCACATAAGAACTTTCAAAATATTATATTCTTCTGTTTTTTTTCTATTTTCAATATTTTTTTAACTTTTTTTTCTCCATTTTAAACAAGTGAACGTTATAAGACTAATATTTCAAAAGAAATTTTTAAATTTTTATCCCTGTTTTAACATCAGAAATTTGCGATAATTAACTTACGATTTTCATTTTCACTGGGAATGAATATTAGAAAAACGAAAAATTTACCGGTCATGAATGTGTTAAAATTAAAGGAATATTTTCTTCAAAATTGAACATCGTATCGGTTGTTTTCAATACTCTGTAGCTGTTGTTATACGTATGTAAAAAGTAAAACACATAAGTTAATGTATATTGATAAAAATTAGAAATATTTTATTTTTTGAAAAATATAAAAATAATTATAATTTGTAACGTAAATATTATAAAAAAATAAAAACTAACGACAAAAGGCATACTTATAAAATATTTTTAACAGCTATATAGTTTGACAAAGTCCACGTTCTTACTTTCTACATTGCCTATTTAATATACAAAATTAACATTAATTTTATCGTTTTCATGAAATAACTTATTATTCTATACAACGTTCAGTCACCTCATAGTTTAACAACCTTGAGATTCTAACGATAAAATGCACTGATGAAAATATATTTGTTGTTATTCATATATACGTTTAAAATAATAATAAAAGAATATAGATAAGAATTAATTACACAATATATAGGTTATGTATATATTAAAAATGAAATAAACGAACTAAAAATGTTATAAAATATTTCAAGATTTCAAGATTTAAATACTTTTCAAAATATTTAACGATGTGCCAGTTTCTTACATGTGCAAACTGAGATATATTAAAGTGACAACTGTAGCACGTGTTAAGTGTCCTTCAGAGCTGATACTGATTAGAAATATTATTTGACAAAAGAATGTAGGTCAATAAACTCTTTATAATAGAAGCAAGGTCAACATGATTTCTGTGCCCCGAGACGAATAGCCTAAAAGTATCCTTAAAGTGAGTCCCTTATCCTTCTCGCGACAATTCAATTTTAAAATCATTGCGTGATTATGTTCAATCAACCGATTGACCTTCACCCTTCGTTTTTTCACTTAGAAGAAAAAGCAAGGAGTGGAATATTCTGGTGCCAAACGTATGAATGGTAATTCTTCTCTCAACGAAACTTTGCTATTCAATTTTTATTAAAAAAATCCTTGAACTGACAACGTATGTGTCTAATTAAGTTAATTTAAGAAATTTGAATTTACAGTGACAACTATTTGAACTATCTTCATTCGAATTTTATATTAATTTAATAAATTATGACCCGTTTAATCATTCAAGCGCATATCCTTGCTTTTAACCTCATTTTGTAACAAAAATTATAAAAGTAAATACCAATAGTCTGTAACTACCAATTAATCGAATATTGATTTTGATATAATTTAATTTATAGAATATTAATGTGACAACTACCTAACAGTTGTAGTACAACAATGTATTTGTATCATTTTTAATTATTCATTTTGTGTTTCAAAGAAAATTTTAAATAACTACAAATGTTGAAATACGTACATAAACAAATGATCTCTAAATTTTTGCACTTTTGGTAATGCCAAGTAGAATACTATTTCATCTTTGTTTGTCAAATTATGTTATCGTTTCAAAACTAAAGAAATTAATTTGAAAAATTTATTATTATCCTGTTTGAAAATTTTGATATTAAATATTATGCAGATCCAAATATCGAACTTTATAGTATAAAACGAAGATAATACATACAAAATATTATAACTGCGTTGTTGGTGTTTATATATTAACTGTTCATAAATGTCTGAAAAAAATATGGAAACAAAAGTTTTTATATTATTTTTAACCCGTCGAAGCTATTAATATAAAAAATAAGACTATATTGTATTTCGATTTTGCGATCTTTGATCATAAAACCGTAAAATCTCATAAAAATCCACAGTTTAATTACAATGTATTAAGAATAAAAAACCTTCTCAGTACACAAAAAAAATCTTACGAATTTCGCGAAATTTCTGATCGTTCGAACGGATTAATAGAATTCACCGTTTCAGAATATTTTGAACCGCACAAGATTATTATTATCTCGGACGTTTATGTAGCAGCAAACGGATGCTTTTAATTCCAACTAGTGAAATCTCATCGGAATTAAAATTACTGAATATTGGTTTCAATCGATTACTTTTTACTTACTTAATTAGAAAATTTTTCATTTATGTTTCAAACGAATAATAAATTATCCTCCAATTTCTTTTAGAATCTTCAGCTACCAGTAATCATTCAGTTTTCTTATTTTTTAAATTCCGTGTTAAAGTATCTTAACGCATAAAAAAAAAACACTTTAGTGTTTAGAAATTCCCATTTCCATGACACTTTATGTGAGTCTCACGTACAGTTCGGGAAAAATTAAACTAAGCGCAAACTCGCGGTCGTTCTTCGTCCGATCTAAATTGCTTGCAGGGTCAGCTAAACCCCGGAAACTGACATATCACGTCTCATTACAACCGATTCTCGCTTCCCAGCAAGAAAGGTCGTGTAATAAAGACAACCCCGCATTGCATACATATCGTTCAACTTTTATGCGTAACACGTGTAGGATGATAACTATTAAACTAACCGATTATCTAAAAGATGTTATTCCAGTACATTGATTACCAGTTAGACAAATCAGTTCGCAGAGAAAATTAAAATTAAATCAATGTATGATTTCATTTGGGAGTTTTAAGTAAATGTTAGAATTTATGACAGGAATGAATTAACCTTCTGATAAAAGAACTTTTGGATAATAAAATAAGTTCTTAATTTTCCTCTTCCTTTCAGTTTATAATTAAATTGGTCTAATAAAGTAATTGTGATTACGACTTGAAGTTTACAGGCAATCGTTACAATGTTAATTATGTTATATTAAATATATTATGTAATTTATTATATTATATACTATAATTTATTAGTAACATAAATTATACAGTAACGAAATGTTAATTATTACTCGTCTTTGATAAAAACAAAGTCAAAATACAGAAGTGAAAATTATTTATGACACAAAAATATAATTGTATAATGTAATAAGTAGAATATTATGGATTACAAATGGAATAAAGAAATTAGTGTAACAGTTTCTTAAATATCATATGAATACTACCTATATATTCTACACAGTTTTATTAACTGTCCTATTTGACACAAAACATTCAACTTTGCATGTAGAATTCTTTTACAATGAATGAAAAGAATTACTTTCTAGCCACATTATAATTTGTAATGTTGTGCAACATTCATCAATTCTTTCCAAAATCTAAAATATGAATCTTAAAGAAATTCGAATATTGCTCGATAATTGTATTGTCTGTTTCGGATTGTTTCTCTCATTGTCGTTCCACACGCGTCCTTTAACGTTAGTCACCAGACTAATTGTAAGCAGTAGCAACTCCGAAACATCTCTGAGTCATTAAGCCTTCCACCTCTAGGCTAAAATTCCGAAATGCATAGAGGATTGTTGAAACCAAAACAAGCAGAGAGCAGATAGAAGTAACACGTATCCAGCATACCTGGAATTCTTGGTTTTTCTAACCCTTTCCTTACTGACAAGTTGAAAGTAGATAGGTCTCAATATTAGACTTACCTATAATGTCACTTTTTAAGTTATGTTTGAAATCTATGTAGTATGTAAAAGCTAATTAAACTGAATCTGTTATAAATATAACTTTATTGAAATATAGATCTATCAGTTGCACGAGTGCCAACGAAATTAACATTAGGTTTACGGGCATCTATTATGCAGTTTATTCTATTGTTCATAAAAAATTGATGTTCGTTCATTTAAATCTTGGAGATTAGAGGTTGAGAAATAGACGATTAGAATACATATCTATGCAATTGCATCAGTCCAAATCGACGTAATTATTTACAACACAATACTTATAAAATTCGATATGCATAAAATTGACATGTTCCGTAAAGCTAGTATTGATAATATTAATATTATTAACATAAAATGTTAATATCCATTCATAGTAAATATTTTTAGACACAGTTGTACAGAAAGAATATTTAAAGAATAAAAAGTAAACGCAAGTAAGAAAAGAAAATATACTACATTGATTGCAATAAAATAACTTTGTTTTTTGAATATAAATTGATAAATAAAAAGATCAGATAAAAAATTAACAGACTGATTATATGACAGTACGAATACGTATACTTAATAATATCTTACGTTTAAAATAAATCTTATTTCAACTCTGTTTCATTAATTATAACATTCATGTTTTTATGTGTAAGAAACAGTACGTACACGGTAAGTACGAAAACGGTATATCAATTATAAATTTTATCTTATCTTATCTGATGCAATCTTTTATCTGGTTACTGTATAAATACAGATTCTAGAACATCGAACGGTCTTGTGCAATTGAAAAATGATCCCACTGAAGATTTTTTACTGATAAAATATCGAATCGAATGAAATATTATGCGAGATCGAAGTATTATTTAATAATGAAAATTCAAAAAAATATCGGATATAAAAAAATAAAATTATGAATTTATTTAAAAACGATAATAATATCATGTAAAGAGACAGAGGTATTTATGTGGCACAGATTATTTAAACTACATATTAAAGATTTTGTAGAAAGAAAAAAATACACATCGTAAATGGATACTTCATCAAATTATTGATATAATAGATAGCTTGTGTATACATAAAATGTAATAGCTAATAAATAAATAAAGAAAGTATTGTCTATAAAATAAATCCTACACGTTTAAATACAAAATGCCATAGTAAAAGTGATTTGTGTTACATTATGCGAATAAGAGAACAAGTTTTTAATGATAGAAATTAATGGAAAAGTATTCCATACAAACAATAGTAAAACCAAAGATAGACTTTGATTAAGCAAAACATGATAAATATTAATAAATAAATCAGATATAAATATTAAATATGCCTGAAATTAATCCCACATAACTGTGACATTTTTACATAACTTAATCTGTTTCATAAATATTTAAACTACTCGCGGAAAAAGTAACATCGAATATCATGTTTTTGTATACTTAAAAACAGCTTAAAATAATTAATAACTATTATTTAAACATTCAAAATAATTCTAAGGAATAAAGGAACACTACAGGGAATATTAAAAGGTACAATTATATATTTTTTCTATTATTTCTCTCATATTATTTTACATTATGTGCACGAGCAGATTTTATTTTTTCGTTCGTTCTCTTGAATTCTGACGGTATCTGGTTTTTCATCAATTCATACTTATCACGATTGGTTGTGTAATATGTTTGAGTCATAGTTGTCGAATTCGACTGTTGAAGGATATGAAGTGTGGGTGTGTCCGATACTGGTTCTTACAGTCGGACTGAAAATTTGTTACTAAAAATCTGTTTCTGTTTGATTGTACACATTACGAGTGTGGAAGTACGATGTTGATTTATTCCTGGAATTACCAAATTTGCCGCTTCGATGTGTCTCGAGCACGTGGTCACTGCATGTTCAGGTTTCCGAGTCATAAAATAATTTAAGCGGCCGCAAGGATTAAGTCTCACCTTCAGCTTTCTCGTGATCGAACAACTATATTTACTTTTATAAAATTTCCTGTCGCTCTGATTATTTTCGGACATTTATGAGTTATAATTTATAACCCGTAAGTGCATAAAAATTCTCACCTCGTTAAATACCGAAACAAATACTTCGACATGCAGTAAATGCAATTACTACTCACTTTCAACAAAATCGTGTTTAATTCGTTCATATGCCTCACATTTTACAATAAAGTTCGATCAAAAGTAATAAGGAAATTTTCAAGAATTATGAGAGATGACTTAGATAATTGAGTTAAAGGCAATTAATTAATATAATGTTAACATGTAAATCTACTAATGAAAAACTCAATACTTAATTAACTAGCACAAAAACATTCTGGACACGTTCCAAATTTTATTAAAACAATTTTCGTAAGATTAACTTATTATTTCTACTATTATTCATAATATTAGTAATGTTATTACTACTACAATTTAATACATTTGATATTTTAACAAACAAACAATAACAGATATTATTAATATTAAGAAATGGTGTATTTAATTTTTTTGATAACGAATTATGGAATTTTGGACCAAAGCTTTTTTTGAAAAAAATGTTGAAACCACATTTTATTAGCAAGCTGAAATATTAGTCCATCCCATAAGTAATGTAATTTGCGCATGCTACCTTCTATACTATAAAAAATTAATACCTAAGTCTTTTTTAATCGTCGACATATTAGCCATTTCTGTGTGAGACCATTTCTCATTCTTCGATAACTTTTGTTTTCGTTTCCATTTCGAAAATAGTTTCAAACAATGTCTTACAAAGTAAGATAAGAAACGATATTAGTTATGGCATGACCTAATTCTTTAAAATTTATGTTTTGTACACATCAGTTAATGATTTTATAGTTTGTAATCCAGACAACAATATTTTGCATCGCAATAACATCTTAAGTGTATATATGATGTGAGTTTTTTCACTGAACTCTTTTTATGTTTCACGGATAATTAACGTTTCGACGATTACACATACTACGAATAAGACGCTTAGAAAGAAATATTATTTATTGTTCAAATTGTTTTATATATTACGAAGTGTTGTATGAAAACGATATCTTATGTTAATGATCCATTACGCCTTTAACATACTTCCGCTATTTGAAAGCCTGTTTACCTGTTTCAAGAATGTTATGTATACAACAAAGAGATAAATTAACCAGGAAAGATATCTAGATTAGCAAAAAAGGTAAAACAGATAGAAATATTAATTTTGTTACGATTATTGTATAATATTATCGTTTTCTATTGTCGTAGGGAGGTATTATTGAGCAATTCTCTTTTTTTTAATTTTAAAAATCAGTACAAATTTTGAAACGGCCGAAAACTTCCAATTAGTTAACTAGAAAATATTTAATTCTATTAATCTATTCTTACACTATTCAAAAATCTAAAGTCTATCGTAAATCAAGGTACCATTCTATATCATGGTAAACGGTCTTTTTCTGTATTATTTTTGTGGTCATATGACAAATTCATTTATGTGCTACTTGTGGACTCATTTCAAAAGAACCTAATTATAATCTGAGTCAATATTCTAGAACTCGGTACAATGTTAAATAATTTTACATAACTGGGGCTTATTATTAAGCCAAAATGCTTTACATTCCACTTAATTCTACAGAAAAATTTCTTACTGCAACCGGTCAACTAACTGATTATAAAATAAAAGTAAACCAATTAAACGATACATTTTTTTAACGAAAACATAAATAACAGGAAAAGCAAAAATTGAAAAACTCATTAATCGAACAATATAAAAGTTCATATGAGGTTAAATAGACAAAAGGAAATGCAGAATTTTTAATGAAATTTTAAAACCGGTCATTTGACTGGTTCTGGTGCATTTAGCGATAACAATATAATAGCGATACATTAAAATTCCAACACTGATTATTTTGAAATTCGTGAATTACGTAATCGCACAGTAAAATAAGCTTACCGGAATCTAAAATCGTAGAAAGAAGTCATAGAGAAACATACACAAACCCTCAATTTATGCGAATCTCTATTTTACGCAACTAATTAGAACACTATTTACGCGATAATTATCACGCTTGATCTTAAGTTACGCGATCTGAATTTAGTAACACCAAGTAAAATGTATTTTTGTTTTCTGAAATGTCATTACTATTATTTTTTTGTTAAGCTATATGGAATAAATACGTATTTCTATAACACTTGTACCATCTATATCTTTAAAACTTGTACCGACAAACTCAATTTGCGCGATTTTCATTCGCGTAAATCGAGGGTCAGGTGTATGCAGGTCAGTCCGACAATCGATATTTCAACAGATTTATGGCTATCCGTACTCCGTGTTGAAAACGGTCGCGAAAAGACAGACGGTTACCCAGCCGTTTCCGGTTCTGCGCGAGGAACTCAAGGTGTACCGCACGTTTCGGCCCATCGTACGACTCGTGCATTGCGTAACGCACCGTATCACGATGTTACGTCAGAATTTCACCGTACACGACCCGGGGCCGTCCACGGGAACGATCGTTTTCGTCGTTCGTGTCGGTTTCGCAGACCGCAAACGTAACACGCAGCGCCGCTAACCACCTCGAACAACGGGGAACACATGTACTTACTTACAGTCGAAAGGGACGCCACGATAGAGCGACGGAGACGAGATAAAATAAATATGCGGAGGTCACAGGTCGTCTCTGTCGTCTTCAGAGCATCAGCATTGCTAATGTGCTGCTACTCGCAATCGGTAACGTCCTCTTCTACTTCGATGTCCGGCCGGATGAAAAATAAAACGCTACATTGTCCACTTCCCTCGGTTCCCGGGTTCAACTTAACCTACACAGTTCGTGACCCGCTTTTTAATATAACTTTGTAATTGGAAGGAATCAAGCGTTTTCATTATTCCGCCAGATCATTACACCGAATCGTAGATTCACTTGTAAATGGGATCTTTACACGTATGCTCTGATAAAATGATGTTAAATAAATCATTCTTATGTAACACTAGCTGTATGGAATACAATGCCATTTGAGTCGTATCGAATTTTATAAATATTACTTGGTAAATGATTAAGATGATTGTGATTGACGCAATTACAGGAACATATCTTAATTGTCTATCTTTCAATCTCCGATTTTCAGGATTTAAATAAACGAACATCAATTTTTCTAGGAATAATAGAACAAGCTGCACAATGAACGTCTGTAAACCTAGTGTTAAAGACTCTTCTTCGTCACAAGTGATTCTGGCTACTTCATAGCCATTGATGTTACTTCATGATTTTATAAAAATTCAATACTTTTCTCCGTATTATGAATGTACGATAATATAAAATACACCTGTTTATTGCTTGCATGAGAAGAATCTCGCACTCGTTACACGTCGTTCTGTTTTAAATGATACTTATGCGAATATTAAGTTGCGAGAATAACTCTCACTTCACAGTTTGCCAACACTC
Source organism: Nomia melanderi (assembly GCF_051020985.1). NCBI lineage: Eukaryota > Metazoa > Arthropoda > Insecta > Hymenoptera > Halictidae > Nomia > Nomia melanderi. The sequence goes on from NC_135010.1 coordinate 2,398,310, forward strand.
GTGTTTATGACTTTTGCTTCTATGGTGACGATGTAACAGAATCCTACCCAGACCTAACCCAAAACATTCAAATCTTCATATTTCGTTCTACATTCATCAAACATTAGCAAAACGTTTTTCACTGTTCATTCAAGCAATAATTGTTATCTTGTTGAAAAAACTGATAAGAGTTGCAAACATATTTAGAACCCATTTGGAGATGGAGCCGTTGTTTGAAACAATTACCAAAGAAATCAAAAGCTTTTATTACTGTGGCATTATCCGAGAACTATTCAAATGGTTAGGCTCGTAGAGACTCCCTGTGTTAAAGAAGTTGCTTAGCAATTGTATTTTGAAGAAACAAATTATGTATTCCAAGAGACACAAAGCAAGTCATTGTTTACGTCAAAAGACACAACAGACTGCAAACATATTATCTCCATTTCTCTGTTTGTAGTTAGTGTAGTTTGTATGTTTTCCAATTTCGCCTCTTTTTCTAATATATTGACTCGATTTCTTAAGAACCCTTACATTTTAATATATGCTTAACTATTAAGCCATTGACACGAATAGTTACGGGAACATCAATTCGTTATTTACGTATGTTATCAAGAATAATTTACCATCGTTTTTAGTGCTGTGTTATTCATTAAACAGGAGCTAATAAGGACATTTGTATGTACATTCTACACGATAATGAAGAATAAGGCAATATGTTGTTTAAAACATTTCATTAAGAAGAACAGTTAATTTGTATATGCCGAAAATAACGAGAAGCATTACTTTCTTGCATTATTTCTTTTACTGAATTTTATGTAAGCATTAATTTGTCAGAACTTCTTTCTCAATGAGAATATTCACCGCGAATTATGTAATTATCTTTTCATGTCTTTTGCGTCAACCTAGATTACTCTTCAAGAACATAACGGTTTAATTCCTCGCCGGTTTCAAATTACGAGATATTCTCACCAATCAATAAAGTTCTTGTAACATGAAAAATTTCTGTACCCTTGAAGTATTGTTACAATGCATTGCGCGTAAACAATTGCTGGTACATTTAGCCTTCGAAATGTAAGGTTGACGCATTTCTAATAGGCAGCTTTTCTGTTTCGTTCGCATCATTCTTAAGTAACTCTCACGAAGAGTTCCCATTATTTTAAGATTTCTTAAAATAAGCACTTTCACGTGGATAGCACAAGCAGCTACGAATCACTTTGATAAATTTAAAAGTTCCGTCACCGAATGTAAATACTTCTCGTGAAAGTACATAATAACACGTTGACTGTCAAACTGGAGTTAACAAAAACGTCGCAAAATTGAAGTATTTTAATTCAGGAAACAAAAAGTCAAACATTGCAATCTTTTATAATCATTGCTTTTTTAACTGCGTTACATTCTACAGACCTCATTGCATTTTTTAAAATAAAAAATAATAATGCAGTAGAACCTAGGTTCTTAGATTTAGTTATGCAAATCATGTTTACAAAATTCAAACGTATATATTCTGAGGTATAATCTAAGAATCATAATTATTGAGTTTGTGGTTACCCAAAACTTTGAACGATTTAGATCACACAAATAATGATTCGGTTAATCGACGTCCTACTGTACGTTAAATGCGATGTCTTCATCATCGATGTTAACACATTGACTGCCACGGTGGATACCGATGACCGAGGCTTCCGAATTACAAGAAAATAATTATAACTTGTAAGATAACTGATGTTGAATGAGACTGTTCAGTAGCGTAGAGTAATTCCGAGTAAGATTAATTATAATTAATTATAATTTAAATAGAATTAGCGTGTCAGATGGCCAGATCTCATTTACATTGTCAAATATCTATATTTTTAATGGTTTTTAGTAGTATTTCAAATCTTGAAGAGATGCCTATTTAACTATTCCTTTTATATATATATATCTACTTTCGTAAATATATTTCCTTTTTCTTAGATATTAATGATATGTACGATATAAAAGATCTTTTAAGAAAAGTGGGTTATCTCTCCCCGATTTACCTTAACTATCTGGATAAAAATATAACGTAAGGATTGTGATACCAAATAATTAAAAAGGAAGAATTATTAATCATTATTTAACACTAGAACTACCGTAATAGTCAAAATGACTAATTTTGGTTTTCTTGCTTCGCAATGAGTGATATCTCGAAAGCACTGAATAGTCGAAATGATTTCGAAAATAAATAGTTTCACCTGAATACTCCAGTGAATGTTTGAAGAAACAGAAAATAATCTACTGTTACAATTTTTATATGAATTACATATCAATCATATTAAATGCTCAATAGTTCTAGTGTTAGTTTGCTAGGAAAAGAATAAGTAATACACAAAACGCTGTTATTTTGCGTGACAGTTAATGTGTCAAAGTACTAAAAGAAATGGAATAAAGCTTTGTTAACTTCTTGAGCTACAATATCGTGTCACACTCGTGACGAAAATTTTAAACTGAATTTAACGAATCTAAATGTTATTTATTCTTTTTAATATAAATTAAATATTACTTTCCTATTATCAATCGTTAACCTTTATAGCAAACGTAGACATAGAATGAGCGTAAACAATTTGGCTTTTTCTAATAAATTATTAATGATAAGGTAGTTGAGTCGATCACAGAACAACGACACCAATAACGTCACGCATTCTACGGAAGTTTTACGGCACACGTACAATATTACGGAAGTTCAATATATATAAAGAGTGTTGTCATTATTTTACTGTCTAGCAACGTGTTTGATTAGTATGCAGTGAATATTAATGAGTACGACGTGATCTGATTTCTAAATAGAAGTGACTTCTAATCAGGATATACACGTGGGATAATTGTACTGGTACAATTCTATGTACAATTATACCAGCTGTACTTCTTATAACAGATTTGTTTATCCATTAATTGTTATTACTGAAAATACATATGTAAGTGGATTGAAGGAACTCGAATGAACTCAATAAATGTGTATTCTATATCTATGCGCATCGGACTGTACCACTTATGAGTTAACCCTCCGTCTGTCAAATGGATCCATTAAACTTAATCACTCGTCTACAACGTTAGTAATTATCTTGAAATATGAATCTTCGACGTTTCCTACAGCGTAGAAACCCTGTTCTCCACAATAACTATGAAATAAGCAAACATATTTTGCATATATCGATGTACATAATAAGAAAATAATTGATGAAAGATCATTTAGAAATATTTTACGATTTAGTTTCTTTAACTAATTATTATTCTACATTTTAAATAAAATTAAATACATATTTCAGTTATTAATACATGAAATTTGTTAAATATTTTGATATTTATAAAGAATACAACAAATGTACACTTCAATTCTTCAGTTTACGAAGCACATAGTTTTAGTTACAAGAGGTTAATTTCATGATAAAATCATATCTTTTTATTTTACTTATAATTGTACCGCATTGTAATAAATTCTAAAATATAAATTGGATAACAAATATGTAAATACATTCAAGTTCGATGTAAAAAAAGTAATTGAATAGCTTTAATTATGAAAAATATTTGACCGTACTTTAAGTCATAATAAATTAATATTTGAAAAATACAATGAACAAAAATTGTAATTATCAAATTGGCAAATGGATCCAGAGAAAACAATGAAACAAATTAATATTGCAAATCATTGTTTAGAGGCAGCAGGTGTATAGATATAATAAGGAAAATTGTTCATAGGTTGAGAACCACTGCTGTTTACTTTTAGTTTGCAATCATCGCATACGTCACAATGTCATAATTTTACCTTATCCTACTTTTTCCAGCCAATTATATTTGCTTTCTATGTAGTTTTTTTTTGTTTCATCAACTCTTTTTTTCTCTTTCCAATTTTCCTATGAGAAACTGTAAAAAGCGAGACAGTTCTGTCGTCACCAGTAGAGGTGCGTGACCCTTGTGAAAGTTCACATGCATGACACATGCGTCAACAAGATCAGAGAGATCCATGAACTAACCGAGATCAGTCGAGCAACAAACTCGACTAATCGCTTCCATATTTCTGTGTAATTCGAGGTGTTGGCATTGCGTTGTGTTTCGCAGAGCGGTGTAATGGATAAACAGAGCTGCGGTTTTGCGGGAAATCTTTAATCGAAGGATTGTAATTAATATCGAAAGGTGATTTCGATAAAGAAAATATCGTTTGAACGATCGTCATATCAATCGTTTAGAAAATGCGAGCAGACATAAGCAAGAAACAGACCTAAAGAATTCTCAGAAGAAAACCAATGCATATATTATACTATTTTTATATTCAGCTTCATTAGATTCAATTTTATTATGGCTAAACACCTAACTCGCCAATGCTTAAGATTAGAAGAATAAGAAAATTTATTATAAGTGTAACTGTTTATGAAATAGGATTAAAGTTATAATTCATAATTTTTACATGTTTATATCACTCCAACGTTTGACTTACAATAATTATAATTCAATGAATTAGATAAATTATTCTTTTAAGTGTGAATAATAATATAAGATTATAATAAAAAAGGACCTTGTAATATAAGAAATTTTTTTATCAGAACCTAAAAAATATGCAACGAAGATTTACAAAAACAATCAACTAGTAAGAAATACGTACGTAGAGTGACGTATATCTGCATGAATAAATTAATTATGCATAGGAGACACTATTCACACAGCAATGATATATTATAATATTTTACATATACGTCATCATCGCTAATTGACATGTGTAAGGTTTAACGAAATTACGTACACAAGAATGCAAAAAAAATTTACAGATTCTTCATATCACTTTCAGGCTGAAGATACGAAATGAATTTGTATTTTATTTTATCTCATTATAAATTTACAGTTGTTTAACACGTTCACTGCCAGCGTCACACATTTGTGACAGCCGTAATCCTATATTTGACATAATGAAAATGAAATTAATCCTATAGATATTGTTATTAAAAATTATAAACTACGACATTATACTTATGAACTCAATGACTCGTTTCAATTTCATTGTTCTAATATTTTGTTTAGAAGATTTATTGGATTGAAGAAAATATTATAATTGAAGAGACCGTCACCAAAATAGGCGCTGGTAGCGAACGTGTTGAGGGGTCATTTCAAATACAGAATTCCATTAAGGAATGTTCTGACCAACATTCTTTATTCAATACATTACTAATGTTTTCAATGACAAATGAAGATTACATGGTTTACATATTGCCAGTACAAAAATATAACAAAATTCGTGTTGATACCTCATTAACGTTATTTAATAATTAATTATTCGCATTTTCTTACGTTATAGTTATATTACGTTTCATGTACCCTCTATAGGAGATGGCAAGAATGAGCACTATATGATATTAAAAAAGCAGATAAAACTGGCGGTATTCTATCTTTAGCACACAGAACGTTATCAGACATTGATGAGTGTGATGATAAAATAAGCGTGAAACGTCACATGAAGCTTCCAGATACCTGAAGGAAAGTTTTCAGGTTCTCCGGTTGCCAGGACTACGAATGATGTCACAATCCTATGGATAATTCTTGTATTATGTATTATAAAATCTGTTCTCCTCTTTCAGAAATAATACATATAAGAAAAAAAGCAATTGTGATACAAAATCATATAATACTTAAATCGTTAAGAGTACCTAGTGATAAATAGTCCATTACTTTTTATTGAATTCATCGTTAATTATAAACGCAGAAAGAATCTCCAGTGTGTTAAAAAATATTATGTGACAATTTTTACAAACTCAACATTACTTTCTAGTAAGCAAAATGTCAACAGCGTATTTAGAAGTTAATAAAATACATTGTACTTATATTTGAAAAATTATAATATTTATATTAATATTTATATATTTTTTTATTATAATTTTCCACGCAGAAGACGTAAACAAGAAAAGGTAGCAACAGAAAATAATTAAGTTATCGCATTCATATATTTCGTAATATGCGAATTTAAACTACTATTTTTTTGTTTAAATTTTTAACTATTCCTGATGTCACAAGTTGTATTGCATTGGTGTAAGCTTATTTGACCAATTTTGTACAAATATTTTAAATTAATAATTATTATTATGATATTATATATTGCGTTAATTGTTGTAGTGTGGTTGTTTAACCGCAAACATTTTTCGACCCAAATAAGTTTAACTTTTAACTTAACACATTAAAATTTATAGACATTAAGTACTTAAAAAAATGATTAAGTGCTGGCCAATTAAAGTAGGAGAATACTCTAGAACACGTTCATTAAAATTTATAGAGTTGTTATTATTATCAATATATAAAACAGTAAAATTTATTTAACACTTATTATCGCCTTTGGTTCTTGAAGATTAAGTTTCCCTGTTTTCTCCTTTCATACGAAATCTACTGTGCATATTGACTATGTCCAGAATGAAAAATCAATGCTTTTTTTAATGCTTTATATAACTGTTCACAAAATTATTGTAACATTTATACCTTAAATAAAATGTCATCTTCATCCTCTTTATTTTCTAATGCAGCAACTTTCCTTAAACGTTTGCCTTTTCTCCATACATGTAATAATTTTCTTTATACGCACTATAGTTTACAGCACAGGAAAATAAGAAAATACATATCTATGTTTATGGCATAAAATTTAAATCTTGAAGAATTGGAAAAGCGCAAAGAAGATTATTTAATATTAATATTAGAATCTCCTGGTGATTTGCAAAGATTTCAAACAATTAGAATTTTTGAATTACCAAAATTTCCTTATTAGTCAAAACTGAAAAATATTACTGTGAATTTTCAAACATCAACTCATCTACAATCAACGAACATGCAAGTAATATAATTTTCATTTAACACAGTCAGTAGTTTGCGCATAAATGCAACTAGACTAACAATAAGTCTGTTCTTCACAAAGGTTGTGGTGCATTCTTACATTCACCTTTTTTTCATATATCTATTAAATAAAGTATATTTCTCTAATTACTTGTATATGTAGTACTACTCTATGGTATAACAATAATATCTTGTTATTATTATCCTTTAATACAAGACACTTGTTATTATCACTCTAACATCTACTGCAACAAAAAAAAAGGAAATTAATATTTTACTTTTTCCGGAAATCAATAATTATCTATATCTCAGTTTACCTACGAAGTAAACTATGTCAGATTATATTAGATTATGAATAATAATTGTCCATCTGTCTTCGAGATGCATCAACAATAACTGATGGTTGACACAGTCCGTTATTAGGTCAAGAAAAATTTCTAATCCAGAACTATAGTACGTTCACTGTTAAAAGGTCACCACTGAAGATATCAAGAACGAAACAGTTTTATTAATACAATATATTGGATCGAATGTACTAGAATGGTAAAATGGCTATGATGACGTCGCGTGGTCGTAAGCACTTTAAAACTTTTTATCATGACGGATATAGATTATGGTCTGCTAATGTTAACTGTTGCACCGTCAACAACGTTTCACCTTGTATCTGTCAAGTCTTTTGACTTGGTGAAATAATTTCGTAACAAGCTTCAATAAAAATCAAAATATATATTGTAACTTCTAAATCTGTATACCTTAAATTTATTATTATTTTTCTGATTTTAAGTAATATACGATGCTCATAATAATTTAACAGATGTTTCATGTGCAAACGAGTTTTTTTCATTTTCGCAGCGGAAGCAGTTCATAATTTAGAACAACTGTTACAATTGGTTAAAGAGAATTAAAGTATTATTACTTGATACAAATTAACAAATTAATGAAATGATAATTTCACGAAAAGGAAATAACCATCATTTAATCACTTTTGCATTTAATAGATATCACTTGAAGCACTGATTATAAATAACGTAATTATACTCCGTTCTTGAATATCTAAAAACAAGCTTCACAGTTTTTCATTGTAGAAGGAGGATAACGATTCTAGTAACCCGAGTCGTAGCTTAGCTTCTTGCAACCTTACGATATATTCTTAATTCCTTATAGAGCAAAATACCCGGGATACGAAATAAATTTGTTTTCTATCGAACACTATTAATTAGGGACTGAGAAAGATTAGTTGACCACTTTCTACCTTTAAATATATTTTTCTTTATTTACAAACTCTGAGTCGCATCAGTGACTCAGATTATTAGCGGTAATCATTTACTTCGTTTCAATTAAAAAAGCTAAATTTTTCATTTAGAAATTAAAAGTTGAAAATGACCAGTTCTGTTGGATTTAGACCGGATCCTTTAGACATTATTAATATACCGTGTGTTCCAGTGTACCTGTAAATGCTTAATGACTGTCATAGGATAAGTGAAGCTAGAAAAAATTAATTAAATGTACAAGTGCATCTAATACTACTTTTTTCGGGGGTATATGTGAACGAAATACCTTTTCTTTTAACACTAGACAGGAAAGTCATTGCTTTAGATTGATTTATCGAGATCGTAAAAGATCGTCCACGAGAACAGCGATTGGGAACTTGTGATTTTATAGTGGATGTAACTGGTGTGAAATTCACGCTGTGAATTTTAACAAGCGTGCGGCTTCCAGTTTGGTTTACAGCCACTTTCATTTAAAAAAAAGTCCTTTGCCAACAGCATTCATTATTGCAGCGTACCGGTCCGTTGGAAAATAAATGTAACAAGAAAGAAATGTGATCAACTTGCATTTCAAAGAAGTGGTAGCTTGGAATATAAAGTTTGAATTCTGTGAGTGTTTCATATCAATTACAAGTCAATTCGTGAATTAAGTACACAGATTTCTACCAATCAACATGTAAGCTATGTCAGTTACTTTCGATCAGGATCCAATCAATTAACTGATTGTCAGTCAATTCTTTTAAATGTCATGAGAATTGAAGTCGTCGATACTCATTGCATTGAATTACGCGCGTACTATCTCCATCGAGTGATAAAATTGTTACTTTTCAACTTACATGTCAACGTTTAAATTATTAGTTTCTTTGTTAATGTTTTATAAGTCCCTGTAGTATTTTGAAATTTTTTAGAATTAAAGGAGTGAATAAATTAATCATTACGTTATGAATTTAAAAATAATCTATTACAAGTATTTCAAATAATTATTACAGCAAAAATTAATTTCTCTAAAAATTAATATGATCATTTCATTGTCAACTATTACTTATTTACTCTTTTCAAGCCTTCATTGCAAGTACAACTGATTTAATTATAATTTTCAAGTACACGAGTTAAACTGATTAAAGTAAAAGTAACAAATTTAAATGTATGGCATCTTCCTCAACATACTGGGGTATGATGCCAAGTTTGTTAAATAAGTTAATTATGTGCACAAAAGTCGTTTTCCCAGTTAAACACTTACTGCTATAAGTAAGCGTTCCTTAGTTTTCCTTAAACACAATATATGAAGCAATAATATAATTTTCTCTGCGCGTGGCAGCATACGGTTCTTCAAAAGATAGATACATAGCATTTTTCACGCTAGATTTACGGAATGCGTCAATATATCTCGTATTGAATTTTATAAACATTACTTGTCCTAATAATCTATTTTTAAATCCCTAATTTTCAAGATCTAAACGAATATCACTTTTTCTAGAAACAATAGAATAAACAGTGCCTTAAATGTCCGTAAACCTAGTGTTAAATAAAACGCCGAGCGACATCTAACACCAAGTGACATAATGGTAGAACATAAATACAATCATGCTACCATCTATTTGTTAAATTCTCAGATATTGTTATTCGGTATTTTCCACTATTTGGTATGTTTTCCAGGTTCACCTTATTGGTAAGCAAATAAAACTAAATCCAAAAAACAGTATCTTAATTTTAATTTGAAAGAATCCGATGATTAATAATAAGAGCAAAATTCTAAAAAAATATTTTTATTTAAGTCATAAAAAGAATTAATTGGAAGAATGATTATCTTTGAAAAATGTAATGTTACAAATTAAAATAAGACTTTTCAAAATACGTGTACAAATTAGATAATTTTTATTTTTTCCAAGAAATTATTAAACGTCAATATAAGTTCAGAATTACTAAATCTTGCAAATTACGTCTCAAATAAAATGGCCATTCACATGTTTATAAATCGTGAAAACGAAACGAAGCAACTTCAATACAGGCATTTAATTAGAATTGAATACATAACTTTAAGTACCTCCTATCTTGCGACGCACTTCTGTTAATATTATGCAACGAAACCTTCGGCAGAGACAATAAACTTATGTCTCCGCGCAACAAATTTCACGTCATTACTTTCTCACTTAAGAAAATTAAGTGTTTCGAAATCTGTCCTTGAGGTAGGATATTCGCGCACTCTCAATAGAGCAATTTAGAACCGAAATAACTCACTATGAAGCGAAAGTACCAGGTTGGGTGGCATTCGAAGTGGTCGATAAATACTCAGTTCATGACACCATGTATTATATTAAAATTCTCTGGCATAAATTTGTACAATTAAATAAAATTACTCCCCAAGTGAAACAATACTATTATTAATTGCTTATCCTTTTTTTTATTTACGTAATTTATGTACACGAGCATTCTCAAGAAATATAGTTTCTACTAACTAAATTAATTGGCTGGTTTACTGTAATTGTCTGCGTTTAAGTTACCTGTAATTAATTTAATTAACTTGATGCTTAATCAGCTGTTCGGATAACGAGGAAAAAGGATATTGTTATAGATTCAGAGTATGTATTCCCAGATACATGCTCCGATAAAGTTACCATAGAAGCAGGTAGCAGAATTTTCCTGTAGGAAGGGTATAAATAATATTTCACTTACAACTGATAATGTTATAAATTTAATAAGGAACGTTAATATTAATTTCTATAATGTAACAAGTGAAACTTTCGTTTCTACTTTGAAAATATACAATAGAATCTGTACTATAATTGGACAACTGCCAAGATAAATGTCGTGGGAACGTAAATAATATTTTTTTTTTAGACATTTTTGGAGGTTCCAAAAATACATTGATTGTTATTAATTGGAAAAATGTAATAGCTGTGTCTGTTCGGATACATAATTCGACGTTAACATTTTCTATACACATAAACAATTTCTGTTGAAAGAAATATTTAATATTACATGCAGAATCAATACCAATAAAGTAAATATTAGAAATGTAAAAAATACTTTACAAGATAAAACAAAGAAACAATATTTATTCAAATATTTTTCGTTTTCATAATATAATGGTGTTTCGTGTTTATTAAACAGAAATGCATATTTCTTTACAATATAATATTAATTAGAACTCTTCTAAACGTAAAGGTTACAAATAAAATTCTATATCTCTCCAAAATTATAAGATCAATTTTTGCGAATATTTTTCGTGCATTATCAATCCAATGAAAGATAATATGGTATCTTATTTGTACTTGGTTATCCTGCAAGAAAGCATTCATCACGTCCTATTTTCTTGAAAACTGTAAATATCATAAATAATATTTTTACGTTTCCAGCTTATAAAAATCTGGAAGAAGAGTAAGCCAGAAAATTTACAGCAATTTTCCTTTATTTCTCTTGTTTCTAACTTTTTTATTCAAACTATTATACCTTCAGCTTCTCGAAACTCGATTATAAAAATATTAATTTCCACAAAAATTCGTAGTCCGGTCATAAATGATTCTAAATTTTCTAAAATTGTCGAAAAAATTGGGCATAAATTAATATATTTAATGTAAAACGATTAAAAAAACTCTTAAAGTGCATAATATAATTGCAAACGCACAAATAGAAATGTTTATTTCATTTTACGGTACTTTTTCATTATTATTTTCGTAGTACAATCAGTAAACATAAAAACGCAGCAAAAAAATGCATTAAAAAACAGGAAAATGTATCCTCAGTCGCAAAAAACGATACACGGTTTTGTTTATACCGATAATAACAAAATTATTGATTTCATGAGCTACGGACGGGAAACATGTTCTCAAGGCGTGACTAATGATGACATACATGGCAGTACGATTACGCTTACACGTGTCGATGCTTCAAAAATGTTACGGTGAGAGAGATAGACACAATTTCCTGTTAAACGGTAAAAGCAAAGTTGATACGTTCCGCTATTGGCATCTTCCCTCTTGAAACAGGCAATGTTAAAACCACCCAGGACACGCATCGGTAAACAAGTCGCATATGTTATTCCACGTACAAGTTCCAGTCAGAATAGTGAACTATAGAGTGTTCGGGGAGGGGGCAAGTAATGAATGAAGTAGTTGCAGGAGTAACGGAGGTGTGTCACCCTGATGTGATCGGAACAGTTTTCCATAAAACGACAGTAGATCCTTGAAAAAACTAAAAATTGATCATACTGCCATTTTTCAAGTTTTAAAATCAACCTAATTAAAATAAAACATGTTTGGTGAGTCATGGATTACTTAATAAAATCAAACAATCATTCAACAAAATTATTTTTATTATAGAATTGTATAAGGAAGTTTGTTTGTATTTTAAATAATAATAACTAGAAAAAAAGTTGGCAAGTATAAAATGAGATTTTTGGAATAAATTAATTTTAAGTTTAAATGCGATTATTGACGTTAACTCGGTTTATTTAATGCATAATCAAAGTAAAAGGAATAAAAAAAGAATTGTACTGTTGCGAAGGAATTCATAATGAAGTAACCGTTGACAAGGTTTGGTTATATTTCTGTCGTAATGCTATAGTAATCATGTATATGTACCTGTATTGCCAAACTATAGTGAATATATACATAACACATCAGCTAGAAATAGAAAACCTATTATAGCTTTTTGAGGTAAGAAGAATGATTTGTTTTGTAACGATCGTATTGGCAAATGTATATTTTTAACGGCATACTTATTAAATATATTTTTTAGGAGTTTTTTTATATTTTATGCAAAAGTAAGTGATTTATATTTTTAATCTTGAGTTCAATTTTCCAATTTCTATTACGGATGTTTATTTAAATTAAAATTATATAAACTGAAATTAATAAGTGTGAATGACATGCACAGTGATGTGCACACACAACACGTTATTCAATGCTTCTATTAACAAGTACATTATTAGTATCGTGAATATGACTAAGAAGACTTATTTCTCAGCAGTTACGAAATGATTCAACCAGAAACGTAAACTATCGGTTGCCACTTCATAACGGTTTTATCAAGATTAACTGTCATAAAAATTCGAATAGCTTTTCTCCATTTATCGTTGGTAAAACATATAATATCAATCTTTTATCAATTTTATAATATTATATTGAACTTTAAAGGAAGGCATAAAATTAAAAAATATAGATTGTACGTACGATAATAAGAAAATAATAAAAATATAATAGTACAAGTAATTGTACATACAAGCTGTGTAATTAATTGTAAGAGAAAATCTGACGAATTTTACAATAAATACTTCCTAGTTCACGACTTTTCATTTTACCACTTTATGTAAATTAAATTATTAATGAAATAGTAACTAAACCAAAAAAAAAGGATATTCTTATTTGCAAAAATGTAATCACATAATGATTTTAAGTAATTAATTTATTTAATATAATTTTGTTTAACATACATTATTGCTAAATTCATTTAAATTTTCTGAAGAACGGGAGCCGTGATAGTAATTATGAATATTTCTTTTTGCCATAAATTTCACTATTATCATGCTAAATAAAGATAAATATAAGATCATATATATTTATTGCAAAATTAATACCTAAATATATACGTATTATAACAATAATAAAAATGAATTTACAGCACTGCTAATTACTAGTATCATACCAGAAAAACAAACTATATGAAATGTATCGAGTTATGTTTGGTAAATTTGCAAGATACATAATCAACAAAACCAGGACAATAATTTTCTCATAATACCAAACAAATGAAAGGAAACAGGGAATTCACAAGGAAGTATGTATTCAATAAAACATATAATGAAATTTTACGTATGACGTCTCATGCACAAGATGTTACCATATCGAGCGGTGTGCAAATAAATGACTGCCTTGTTCCCTCAACAATGTACATTTAGTCGCAAGGATAAGGTCTTTACTTAAAAGACAAACACATGAGTCATATTCTTAGTATAATAGTGATAAATCTATTCAAAGATGAGCTGTCACTTGCAGATTTCAGACCGAACAGAAATTCAGAACAAAATTTTTACAATCATAACGGCAATAAGTAGCTTCAGTATTACTCGTTAGTAAATAAAAAGCAGACATTAAAGAAATTATTAGCAATACATTCAAATATAACAAATTTACAAGAACAAAATATATTTCCACAGAATTGAAAAGAAAATTATTTCATAAAAAAAAATTATACCGACTTCCTTAAATTATAATAATTATACATTAATAATTTTATAAATAAACGAATTAAAAATTTCTAGATATTTATAAATACACATCTGAAAATCATGAAGAATGAAATGCGATAGATATTCTAAATGCAAATAATTTCCATTATTTTTAAATATTATATTTATTCTTAGTATACATTCTATACATAAATTCATGTTTGTGAAAGAAAAATTACGATTACTTGAAACTTCTATTAAATTTATATTTTTCACATTCTTTGCAAGTAGTAATTATCCTACATTTATCATATTATACTAATCGTACCCCTAAAGAAAACTCGACTGCATAAGAAAGTTTTTCGGCATTTATCACAAATCAAAACAAAGACGACCTGCACCCTACAACTCGACCCTGACAGACTCGAGGTTGCGTTACTCGATTTCTAGCATTTCGTTCTAATTTTAGAAAAACCCGACTCGGCTGCTAATACCGGAAAAACAGTTTCACCGAAGTCGTTTGACACAAGACAGATACTGAGGGCTACTTGGATGAGATTCAGGTAGAAACGGTTGTCGATTTGCATTGAGACGAAAGCACGGACGAACATAAATTAAAGAACTACATTAATGCAATCTGAACAATCTAACCAGATACAAATCAGTATTTACATCGTTTACTAAAATATTGATAAAATTTAAAGAAGAATCGTTTACTGTATAATTTTAAACTTCTATAATTATATTATGTTGATAATCTTAATTTACACTCACACTTAACGTTATACAAGACATAAATATTACTCACTAGTAACTTATGTTGACTTTGACTGATACGAAGATACAGATTCCAATTTTCCCTCCTCGCGAGTTTCTATCCCCAAACATCTGCATACCCCCTATACCTATTTTGCTAATACAATAAACGTTCATATGCTATAAATTAAATTAAATTCAATATCTTATAATGTTTCAATACCACGTATTCTTATTTGTTGTATAAATATCTGTCACAATTATAATGATTCGCGAAATTAATCGAACGTCAATCATGTTCACGTGTTTTATTCTTTACCGCTTGAAACTTCGAAATTAATTATTTAATAAGCAGAAAAATAAAATTTTTGTGATAAAAGAGGTAAAAATAAATATTGTAACTGTTGTGCAATATTTCAAGTTGATAGATACAATAAAAAAATGGTGAGATTACAATTATTAATCTATACATATTTGAAATATTTCTTGCAGACTCATTTAACTTCTTTTCATCGAAATAACCCTCCTTCAAATTAACAAGAGTCTTATCATAAAAAGTAATTACTCAATCAGGTCACGATGCACTATGATCCTTACCGTTTAATCACATAATTGCAAACGGGAAGATCGCATAATCGATAAAACCGCTCCAAGTTCATAATTGAAGAAAAATCCAATAAAATGTTACTGCTCAACATGAAAGCCCACCAAAAAAGAAATAAATAAATAAAATCAATCCATTATAGTCACAAACCATCGAAGTACATTATTATTCATTTCTTTTTCTCTTCTGTGAATATTAGAAACAGTCCTAAACTATCGAACACTAACACGCATCCTCGAAGATCATAAAAGCGAACTGGCACAGAATTTCAAGTTTCACTAATACCGCTATACGTATACGTACCCCATGAACAATTCATTAATACATGCGTCCATGAAATCGGAAGTACATTTGACCCCCGATTTGTGCAAAAATCTGTTACATGTAGATTCATTTCACACGAATAGAAATCGGGTAAATAGAGTCAGTCGATACAAGAGAAAAGAAAATATTGGAAAGAAAAGCTGGTATAAGTTTCAGAAATAATTTTGATATTTTTTTGTCCGAGAATATGATGTACATATACAATTCTAACTAATTAGAATGATTTTATTTATGAAATAGTTACAAATATTTAGTAAAACAAATAATAACATAATAAGTTTTAATGTAACAAGGAGGTGGCCTGATTTAAAACCTCTTCCTTGCAATTCAACTTTGATCAAAATTCGCCATTTTGTAAGGACAGCGAGAGTCACTTTAATTTGGCTAAATTACGCGGTTTTTTCTGTCAATTACCTTCGACATACACAAAACTATTTCCATACCATTTGTTTATTAATTGCCCAGAAACCACTTATTTAGAGATAACAACAGACAAAATCAAGATAATATTACTTTCGTTACTCCCACATTTTCTAAGAAATGTACACCACATTTCCGGACGAAGGGAGTACATATTTATGTCACATAGCTAAACAAAAATACTAAACGAAAGTATATTTTATTTGGTGTTATTAAGTTCAGATCCCGTAAACCAACACTGAAACTACCAGGCGGATCAAAATAACCCATTTCTAATGTCTTCTTTTTTTAATCACTAGAAAGACAACAGATGTATCTCAGAGAAACAACTAAAGAAATTAATTTAGCAATACGCAAACTGAATTGTAAATCAATTGAAGCCTTGATAGCTGCACTCAGAGTTTCCGTAGAGAAATTTCAAAAAGTTTATTTAACTACTCGGTAGTTTTAGTGTTAAGAACGCGCATAAAAACTACCGCGTAAAAATGTGCCGCATGAATCGAGGGTCGACTATACGTTCCCGCTATGTCACAGGCTACGAGACGCGCGATAATCGAGAAACTCTCGCGCCTATAAGCGGTTGACTCGCCGAAAGGAATCTCCGAGGCGATCTCTCCGAATGACAAGGCGAAAAATTCTATTAGCAACCGAATTCTCACACCTGCCCGCGACCAAGCCGAAAGCCGATTTCTCGCTGGCGGATGTCAGCTGCCCGCCTCGAAATGGTTCGCTTACCTCCTAGGTCGCTGGCTATCGGTGCCGTATCCCGTGGCACAAGAAAAGTATCCTGGAATCCTAGCGTTCACCAGCACTTGAAAACAACAACGGCCGGGAACCGTTTTTCCGCGGAACGTTATCGAACGGCGAAGCGAAGGGGACCGGCGGGGTCGTGTGCGGCCGACGCGACGGTCGGGTCGGACAATTTCGGCGACACTGGAGGATCGTTCGATCGGTCGTGACAGAGGAGGTCGGTCAGGGCCGACGTGGCTGACGCGCGCGAGATGAATTCCCCGGCGAGATCGAACCGACGAAAGATACAATCTATCTTAGCCTGAGGCCGAGTTAGGACTGTGGACTCTGACAGACTGCGAGTGAGAGAACGTAGTCAGCGGGCAAGCCTACCAACTCTCCGTTCGCTCGCGCGGCCCCACCATCATTTCGCGATGCACACTTGGTAGCGATAGGTGTGCGCGATCTGTCTCGGGGAACCGGTAAAATCGTTCCAGAGAACACCGGCCTCCCCGGTTTGTCCTTTAATGCACTTGGCCACGCATCACGGGAGAACTGTAATTAAATGTTTGACATTTCTATGTCGATTTCCGTTCCGACGCGTCAACATTTTAGTCCTGAGGACAGGAATCCGTTAACCCTCTTCCTTGTAACGTCGTGGCAAGCTCGTAATGATTTTTAACGGAATTTAACGAACAGAAATGTTACTGGATTGCTTTGAATTCGAATTAAATATTATTACTTTGGTATTAATTATTATGTTTTAAAGAGAAAGAATGTACCTAGGATTTTCCTCTTCTTTTCAATGAATTATATTTTCTAACTTTTTTTTATTTGCAAACAGAAATTTTACTAGATTACTTTTAATTCGAATTAAATATTGTTCTTCTTCTGTGGTTATCGTCCGAACTAAAATGAAGCAATAAAATGTGTTTGAACAAAATGGTGACCATATAACAGTGGAAAAATCCACTTTGTTGCGAAACTTTCGTACTTCTTATTTAATAAAAAACTGTTGCGAATGTTAACGTAATTTTACTATAAACTATAAAGGTATATCAACTTTAGATGTGTATAACATTTTTAAGAAATCAGGTCACTTATTATTGAGATATCGTGGTTATATCGTAATTAAACACACAAGGGAAAATATAGAGTGTTTTAACGAATAATAATGATTATTCCATAAAAATTATAGTATATTATTTTGTAACGTTCCCAAATATACACAAAATTGTAAATTAATATAAATGTACACAAAATTATTGTCTCGGATCTACATTAAATGTACACAAAATTATATAATCTTGAATTTACATTAACCTAACAATTTTTTGTCTTACTGCCCAAGCATAACCATACAAGAATTTTTGGACATCGAATTTCTTTGTCATAATTTCGGAGACTTGCACTTTAAGAAAGTTATGAATCAAATCACATATACGAATTACTATTTTTTCAACCCTCAGGTGACGCTGAAATCGCGTTCCACTTATTCTGTTAATTTTGGCGAGTCGTGCTATTATCGTATCACATTGAATTTTTAGAGTATTTAAATAGCAAGGAAAAACATGTATCTGCGTAATATGAAGATTATAATGTTGGCTTATTTATGCAACCAGATTTCAAGGTATGTCATCCAAAAATAGTGTTAATAACGTTTGGTTTTTGTACCTTTTTTATATGGAATATTCGCATTTCCGGCAAGATGGAAATCAACACGCTTGCGACCAGCGTTTGTGTCAATAACAATCTGCATAGTTACAGTATTTTATTAAATATAACGTATCATCTTTATAAAAGGAAAATAAAATTTAAAAAAAGATCTCGTCAACTTTCTACACATTACACTATGAGTTAGGAATTTAAATAAAAATGCATGAGAGAACGTTTAATTTCTTTTATGCACGATACAAATTGTTGAGGGCCATAAATATGTGATATTGATCGCGAAGATGTTAAGAAATAAAGGTATTCTCGTTTCTGCGGCATATTTCGATTTTCTTTTGTATTACATTAAAAGTTTCCTTGTGGTAAGGCTGTACGAAACATAAATTTGACCCGCGATTTTACATCGAAAAATATATGAAACTTTATCAACGTTATGAAAGTATAGTTCTTTTAAGCTTTTATATGGTATACCTATAGTATTATGGAATATTATTACAGTCTTTTAAAAATTCAATATAGATTTCGAAACTAATTTTAAATGTGAACACTTTTACGATTTCAATAATTGCAAAATAAAAGAAGCTAAAGCTGATCATTTTGTTGCGTTTCATAATTTTAAGTGTCAGTGTGATGGTCATATATTACAAGAGAATTAACTTAATAAATCCATGTCGATGTGAAATTAAAATGTAAAAATTTAAGTCCCGCAATAAGAGACTGTTAAAAGAACTGTTTAAAAGTTTTAAAAATCAATCTTTTTCCTTTATATATTTCTATAAATTGATATTTTAAAGATATTATACAACAAGTTCAATGTACATGTCAATTTTCTTTACTAAGAATAGACATTCTGAAGAATCGAACTTATTTATTGTAAATTGCTATATGATATACATTGTCTGAAATTGGAACCTATAAATTACAACATGACTTATAACTTGATTTATTAGCATTCAAATAACATGTCAAAGGTACCTATGAAAAGTGATAGAAGTTGAACTCTCTAAAGACATATGAAAATTTGCATTCAGTTAACCGTCGTTACGAATAGTTGCCGTGTAAAATATATACAACTATAAAATTCAACAAAAAACGAGTCTATGTATTGCTACATTAAGGAACTTCATATTACAGTCAAGTAGATATAACCGTTAAAAAAATAAAGAACTGATGAAGTCCTGATGTTTTGAATGATGAAAACTTCAAATGATAATATTATTGTAATTACTGTTAAGACTATATTATTTTAAACAGTAGTAATAATTATTTAATAAGATATAATTTTAAAGAAGAAAACTGTTTTCAAATATAGTCCTATTTTTATTAGCCTTAGTTGTAATCCTTTAAGAGATGCTCTACTCTTTCATATTTTTTACAGTGTTACTCGATTAGAATATAATATTATAGTGTTCTACACGCGTTCAAGAAATTAACAATGTTAACCACTTCGAAATGAAGCAACTCTCAAATGTATATTTTTTAACTATGTGATAATTGTGATATCTCAAAAATGAATAAACCAATTCACTTGTTTAATAAACACTTTTAATACACGCCTTTTTATCATCTGAATTAAGAATAAATTAATACTTGTAAAATTTCTTTTTTTGCGAATTAAGAAACATGAGATTTTGTTGGAAAAAATTACATATTTTTTCACACAGTATTTTTTGGTATTTTTTTTCTTGCAGTTCAGGCGATACCAGCACTGATGCAAATGAAGAATGTTGTTATATATTTATTTCATAACTGTGAATATTTATATATAATATTTCTTAATTCGATAATTGCCATTCATAATATACTATCTAAGACTTGTACTTGAACCGTTATGGTTTTGATGAATGTAAGACGATTATGCTAATTACAATTGATATACTTACTTATTACTTTTGTTTTTCAATATTTACAGAACTTACCTGAATTTTCGAATATTAAACCACTAAAACGCATTGAAAATAGATGCTCAAAGCTATATCCCGTTTGGATATGTTCGAAGATGGAATCATTTAAATATCTATTTTTTTTAAATTCGTGGGTAATTCAACTACCATTACGTAAACATCATTGTATTTATCATATTTCAAGGACCTTTGAACAATTATATCGATTTGGCGTGTATTTCATTTATATGATATTCTGGTACAAATTATGTTTAACAAAGTTCTCTGTATCGAAGATAAGAAATAAATCGGAAACGATACATTTGATAATACATTTTGATGATGAATATTCTCTTTACTTCGGAACAAATCGTCGCTACAGAAACAGCGAGGAATGTATTAAGACACGTAAGTCATCATTGTTTAACAACGAAGTCAAGTTTAAGAAGAAGGAAAAAGTAAATAAAACGCATTTTCTTGGAGAGCGTTACAGACTTTCACGATATTGTTAAAGTGAACCAATTCATCGTCTTTAAATGTTAAAGACCGTGAAGTCGATATCTTCTTAACTTACCAGATAGATGTAACGGTATTTTCTTCAATAGTGTGACGGAAGAGAAGAAATCATTACAGAACTGAATATTTTTATATCATACTTCTGAATATGAATTACATACGCTACTAGATACATACTCTTTTAAATATTAGTTATCTTTCTCAAATAACTGCTTAAAACATTCTATCACGTCTATAAAAATATAAATAATAATTGTGGCAAACTTTCCTATTTGTTTTAAATCCTAAAGCTCTTTAACAAAACAAATAAGTTTTTCTTCGCATTCTTTTCTTTAAACGAACAGGAATGAAGGAACTGAATTTACATACATATTTAAAATATAAAAGTTTCTTGCTTAGAAACGTGAGTTAATGGTAATTATAGTATTCTTACGCAGCCTAATAGTTTTATCCGACTTATACTAATATTATATAAACAGACATGAGGTTCATAGTAAATAATTAATTAGCGAAGGCGTGTAATACTTACTGCAGAACATAAATTTAAATTGCAATAACAAGAGATGCTTGAGATAACGTTTAGTTATTTGACCGTAAAGGAAGAGGACGTCTATAAGTCGTTGAACACCAACCGGATGTCTGAAGAATGCAATACCGGAAATATAGTTCTACGACTAGGACTGTAATGTGGAAAGATTATGTTCGACTATATCTCTAATAATTCCATTTTATTCCTTGATAAATGCCATTTAAGATTTGAATAGTTAAATTCTTTTTTACTAAAGCGGATTTCTTCTGTACCCGTTCTTCTTGAGACTTTTTATTCCGTATCCGTGGACTCTTGGCAGTAGATTAGCAAGTATTGTACCTCCTTCTATAGGCGAAAGGTTAATTAACAATAGTAAACGTTTACTTCAAAGAAACAAGTGTGTATACTTCATTTTGTTTTGATACCACAAATAAATTCCATTTAAAAAATTTGTATAAAAGAATATTTTGCGTCTAAGAAAAAATAGAGATTGGTTCCAAACTTAAGAGATCAGTAAAATAATATAATAAACCATATAAAATTTCATGTTAGAATTTGGAGTAATTATGTTAAATTAAACCAAATTGTATAAAAAGAAAATTTATGTTTTTCTAATTCGTGTGAAATCAAACAGATTGTGTAAAAACAAAAAAATAATTCGTGTTTGATCAAAATTATGTAAAAAGGGTTCGTGTAACAACACAATTGGGAGTACAGAGAAATGTCATTTATCCGAATCGAACGAATTAAACAACGTATTCATCAATTATTTACAAAACATGTATCTTTCCTGCTTTGAGTACCTATTATATTTTAGTGTTCTGTCTGAGTTTGCTGTATAATTAGAGTTTATGTATACTCGTAAATATCGTTTTATGCATACGAAAAGGGTGAAAGTACATCTAAAAACTGTTCAATTTCTAATTAACGTATGACATGTTCATAAATGTCCTTTCAAATCGATTATCAGAAAATTAATTCGTCACAATGAGCGTTCTACTGTATGTAAATAGTTTATTTCAATACTGAAACTATCACATCCCTTAAAATGACGGACTTCAGTTTTCACATTTCGTAATTATTGACAAAAGTGTTAAATGTCCGAAATGATTTAAAAAATAAATAGTTTCACTTTAATACTATAATTATTATATGAAAAAAAATGAAAAGAATCTATTGTTACAATTTTTATAAGGATTACATATCAATTGTATTAACACCTTGCCCTATAATATCGTGTAAGACTCGTGATGAAGATTTCAAATAAAATTTAAGAAACATGAATATTATTCAATTTATTTGAATGCAAATTACATATTATTTTTCTGTTATTAATGATTATACCTTAAAACAAACGTTATCATGGATTAAAACTGGAATTTTCTCTTACTTTCAATAAATTGTTAATAACAAAGTAGTTAGGTCGGTCACAGTTCAGAAAGAAATCATTGAGCAAGAGATTAAGCACTCAGTAGTTCTAGCATTAACAAAAAACAATAGTGTTAAATCGAGTATGAACAAGAATCTGATTGGTATTGTTGATGTGTGTTCAGCAAAAGTTTATACCATTTCTAATTGACTGCAAAAATGATAGTAATGGAATAGTACTGTAGGTGATTGGTTGAATTTTTGTGCAGGAAAAATGGTAGTGGAGTATGTAATACACATTTGCCGAATTACCTGCGGCAAGTGTGCAAATCTGACCTCGAAGCTTGTACTTAACGGTGAAAAAATATACAAACGGTCACTTTATCGCATCTGGCGACCAACTGACCGAAGGTACCGGAAGTTCCCGGTGATGTGTCTATTCACAATAAAACAATTACAAAACTTTCGCTTTGAAAACAATCATGTCTCAACACTCTTTAAACGGATATTTGATTGATAGGTATCTTTTGTAATAAACTTTGTACTTCTTTAACACTCGTATAACATATTTAATATGATTAAAATGTATTTCCTTTAATTGTAACAATGATTTTTTTCGACATCTTCATATATTAATTATAGTATTAGAATAAAATTATTTATTTTTTAAATCATTTAAATAAGAAAACTTGAACCCTTCATTTTGAGAGCGGTTGTTATAGTGTTAACACTGACTGCCAAGTATACACTCATCAAAACTGCTAGGCAGTCGAAACAGTTTTCTTAATAAAGGAGGAACTAAAAAGTCATGATTTTTATAATAATTAATTTACTATCTTTCTTGTATCTCGTACGTTCAACAAAATTGCTTTCGTTCGAAATCAACAAGCTTCCATCACCGTATTTTACCGCTGTATTAATATTCTTTTTAATTATTTCATATTATGTATTTGTAATTTTTTATATGCTTACAATTTATTATTGTTCAAAGCCATAAAAAATTAATTAATTAATTTTATATACTTACTTACAAACCAAAACATGTGTTTTTATCCATTACGGATAAAAAAAATAATCATATTTTAAGTAAATATATAAAACAGTAATCCCGCAAACATCATGGTGTCAGAATATTGAATAAACTAACTTCATATATTTATTCATTGCATATAAAATCTTAATATGATATACTAATTAATTTCATATTAAAAACATCACAATTTTTTATTTCCACGTGTGTTGATTAAACAATTAATTACCATAAATAAATACTATCCATCATATTCTTTTGTATACCGGAGAAAAACAGGATCGTATAAATTGAACATAAACACATCATATTAAACCCACTTCCTACAATAAACACGTTACTAATCATAAACTTCTAGCACGTGGTTGCAACTAATCAATCTCAATAATTCTGATCAATGAATTACCCAGAGCTTGACGTTTAATCATTCACTTAGCGACCCACGCAATTCGCCAGATCGATGTTGCATAAGTCGAAATTAGTCTGATAATACTGACAATTCTATAATCTCGCACATTTCACCTTAACCTTCGCTATTCAGTGTTATAATAGTATACATTAAGAAAGGTGTCATTGTTTTGGAAAGTACTTGTATTCACTGAATTTTAGATCTTTCGAATTTTTATTCTTTCTAAAATTTTAATATAAGTTGAGATGGAATTCTTTAAAAGTCATCTTAAGGAGAAAGAGTAGTTGCATCTTGAAAATTGTATTAAACATAAAAAAACGATTGAAATAAAAACTCAATGGCTGTAAATTCTTTGAGAAACACTATAAATTCTATTTAAATTAAACATATTACAGAGAATATTTTGGTAATTATTTATAACATTGATTCCTCGCCAATTGCGATGACTTTGAAATATGTTGGCAAGGTCATCATTCTGAACAACTTTTCCCTATATATATTTCCACTGTTCGGCCTTAGTTTTCCAGATATTCACAAAAATATGCCCGGAAATGAAAAATTTTCGTTCTTATTTACGGAAAGAGTAACCCTTATGACCTTCATCTTCATATATATTGTTAAGGTCATTGTTCTGTACATCCAGAACTTTACAATTTTTGTCATTGTGTGTTGGTTCAAAAGTTATGAAGCATTAAAGTTTCATAATCCCCCTTAATGGAAGGGGAACGGAACCTGTATCATCACTAGCTCACTAGCAAAAACTAGCCCCACTAACACTAATCTCTTTTATCTAAATAAAGTTGTAGTAAATACACATACTATAAGGAATTCAATTTCAATGAATTGAAATGCAGACGAAAATTTCTAGCGCAGTGCGAAATTTCAACGCTTCATAACTTTTGAACGAATAATCACTGTCAGAAAGTTTAAAATCCTGGATTTGCAGAACAATGACCTTAACAGTATGTATCAAGATGAAGGTGATATGAAACTTACTCTTTTCGTAAATAAGTACAAAATCTCCTAATTTTTAAACCTATATGTATTTAAGAATACCTGGAGGGCTGAGATCGAGCGATGATAACATGTACGGAAAAAAGATATTCAAAATCAAGTCCCCCACGACATATTTCAAGGTCATCGAAATCGGTGAGAAATCAGTACTATAAATAATTACCAATGTTTGCATTTATAAATTTTAAACAAGATTATTGCAAAATTGTATAGATTTAATTCATTTTTCAAATAAATTGTTCTGATAATACAATGTATTATTATTAACATTTTCAAAATTGTTGAAGATCTGTTGATGTTCATTTAAAAAAAGAGAAATAAATGTATTAGCAATGATCGGTGAGTTATTGAATCTTGCATGATCCAGAAAAATTATAAAAATTTGTCACAATTTTGTGCAACAACAATCTGTAAATTCATACTAATTTCTACGTATTTTCGTCTAATGATAAATCATTATATTCTGGTAACTTAGTTGTATTTTATATTTTAAATTATAATACAATTGCGTAATGTAGTGAATGGATTCATTACAGGAACAAAACGAGAGAATCAATCACAAATTGCACAATATATATGTCCTATGTCGAATGAAATTGGACTACTTTCTACTACATATCGAAAGTTTCTCGATTCCCTACCTTTCCGCAACGTTTAATTCATTTTGGCACGTATCAATTAGCTGAATATTCTTTATTACCGTTTCCACTCTGTTATTAACAAGAACAAATCACAATTACGCGAATAAAGTGTCACAAAGTGTTACAACGCCCGTTCAAGATTATATTGAAGGCAAATAGGGAGTGTGTGGAGTGCAACGGGCAGTGAGCATTTTGAAATTGCATATAAAACAAGCATCAATCCCGGGAGCATCCAGTGTAGTTTTATTCTCAGACGTTCGTACTCATGACGTTCAATTATCAATTATCACTTATTCGCGTCTTCGTTGTTCACGGACGCAGCAAGGAGAGTTCTCCGAGGTGGCTGCAAGTCGATGACTTATTGTTAGTCGTATCGACCGACATATGTCGTATATTTTCTGACCTAGAAAGAGGTTCTTGCGAACGGAGAAGGAGAGCCGAGGGACAAGTAGCGAATCGAGTAGACCTAAACGACTAACACGTCTATTGCCACACTGCCAGCAAGTACGCGGCCATAGCAAATCTACGATTAGGGCTGTATTGCAAGTCAAATATCATTATGCGGTCAGGAACAGTGATCAGCTCCATTCTAAGCAGTTCTTTCTTCTGTTGATCTGTTACAGCAGAATTCACTACGATATAAAAACAGTGTTTAGAGGAAATTACTTTTTAATGCTAGAACTACCCAGCACTTAATACGATTAATATATAATTCCTATACAAATTCTGACAATATTTTCAGTTTCTTCGGATATTCTTTACAGTATTCAACTGAAACTATTTATTTTCAAAATCATGTCGAATATTCAATGCTTTTAAGATATTAATAATTGCGAAACAAAAAAATCGAAACCAGCCATTTTGACTGGTGCGGTAGTTCTAGTGTTAAATGATAGTGGTAATGGTAACGAATCATTCTTAGTGCACTTTAAAGAAAAAAATGAGTTTAATACAATACTATTTATTATATATATATATATATATATATAATATACTATTTATTATATATTGATAGTTATTAATACTGCTGGTAGTTATTTGGACAATTTTAAACATTCAAAGCATACAAAATTGTATTTTGAAAATAGTATAATAGACTATATTATAATGTTGGTTTAAAATATTATGTACTAATTTTTATTTAAATAGTAGTCATTAGAGTATCCATACTTCGTATTGATTATTGCCCTAAACAATTTTCATTCATCGAATTAATCTGTTAATGTGTTCACAAACATTTATTTAACTGCTTTTTATAATTCTATTGGCGTGTTCTATTTAACGAGTCTTGTAAAAATTTAACAAAATTAGAAGTTGACAATCGAAATTCAAAACATTTTTTTGTGTGCTGACAAAATAATGTTTTAACGAGGTCAAGTGTAAAAACTCTACTGTTTGAATAATTAGAAGTGATAATATTTAATACCACATCTTGACATGTATATTTATGAGCAAATAAGCAGGTGTAAAGGCAAAACTGAGTCTTGCTGAATTTATGCCTGCGGTAATGGTGTATACTGAAGGTTATAAACAATTTACTACAGTAATTTACATCAAATTGAATACTGCGTTGCGAAAACATAACTACCGTTGTAACATTGTTAACTGGTTCTGAACGTTTTTGCTCCAAATGGGCATCAATATTGAACCATTAAAATGGTAAATACAGTCATTAACATTTTTGCTGCCAGCGGTTAGTTCGGTGACAATCTTATGAATTGTAATTTTTTATTCAACCCAAAAGACCTTCTAAACAAAATATTGGAAAAATGAAACTGAAAAGAATCATTCAATTCCTAAATATAATATCGTCGCTTATAACTTTAAATAACAATATCTATAGGATTAATTTTATTTTCTTTATGTAAAAAAATATTTAATTATGACCATCACCAACATACTACGCTGGTAGAGGACATGTTAAAAAATTAGCGGATTATAAAATTACATGTACAACTGTTCACTATTTGTAGATTCTGAAGAAATTTTGAAGGATTGTATATTTCTTAACGATGGACAATTATGATACCTATGATTGGATGCTCCATTATATTTTATTTCTAAAATGTATAAATACCCTCAATTTACTAATCTCAGTTTCTAGTAAAAAAGATATTGCTGTTATGATTCATTGAAAATATGAATAATGACAAATTATGGATGTAACAAAGAAAAGAACATTATGATATATTCTTGGAATACATGATCATATTACAACAAATCATATTATAACAACTTATCATATTTTTACATAATACAAACAAAAATTTTCAGAATTTTAGAAAAATTTATTTTATACAAAGCTTTCAATTAAACAATTACTCTGTATGAAAATATAAATTTGTTATAAACAATATATAGTATGTCTGACAATTAGTAAGAAACGAGATAAACATATAACAATTTCATTCTTCGTGAGTTTCCTTCATAGTGTTCTTAATTGCAAGTTTATGTTTTATATTTTCGCAATTTTGTTTTTTTTTCAATATAAAAAATATTCCAAATATGAATTGGTACAATCTCTTGCAATCTTTAACACTAGGACAGCCGAATATTTCATACGATTGATTTACAATTCTTACAAAGATTGTGAAACAGATTTTTAAAAATTTCTTCTAATATTCACTGCACTGTACAAGAAAAGCTACGAATTTTTAAAATAATTCGAAACATTTAACACAAAAACTACTAAGCAATTAAAGTGACTAATTTCCAATTTCCTATAAAAATTAGAACAATACGTTTCTTGAGATTCGAAGAGTCGGCCAGTCTTGTATCTATGCAAATAGAAAAATTGAATTAAAAACCTTTCACAAACGCGCTTTCACAATTTGAATAGTTACAAAATAAAAATTCTGAAATGTCCGGTAGTTTTAGGGTTAATATTTTTATGATACGAATAATTGCAAAACAAGGAAACTAAAACCAGTCGTTTCGGTACGGTAGTTCCAACGTTAATAAATATCTGTGCACTGAATTGAACTCTTTCATGCCGGCCTTTCATTATTTTGTGATCGCTATGGCGAAACAATGATAAACCGATAAACCGTATCAATGCTGTGAGAAGGAGTAGCGCCGAGCAAATAAAGGAGAGCAACGTATCGCGTGTTTCTGCTTTAGGAAACGCGCGTGAATACACGCGTGGACGCGATTAAGGCCAACTGTTAAATGTTCACTGTCCTTATATGTACGGTTTCTTTTATACGAAACTGAAGTTCAAACTGGAACACATCGAGACTACGTGGGACTTGTAATCGCAGAATTCTCATTAGTCACGGATCACTGGAGGTAAATCTGCGTCTCCTGAGTGAATACTTACATGCATATATCGTTTTCCACTGCAACCTTGGTATGCGCGGCAAGCAGCGGCACAGGTGTTAGCGTGATATAACATCATTTCCTTCGGAGTTCAGGCCTACGTTTGACTTACGAAACGGTTAATTCAGTTTTGATATGAAGAAATCAATCGGTACGACGAAGATGCATGACGAAGATTGTTGCTAAACCCCACCCTCGATTTGCGCGAAACTTTTTTACGCGGTAAATTAGAACACTATTGACGCGGTAGTTGTTAACAATAGAACTACCAAACAGGACAATTGATTGTTCTGTATTTTCTTATAAAATTTATAAAAATACATTTATTGAGTTTTCAATTTCCTTATATTCTAGTTTGTATTTATTTAAATCAATTCATTGAATAATTTCTCAGAAAATCGTCTGTGCCTTTTTTATAATTGCGAAAGAAGAGATCCGAAATGAATCAGTTTGATGCATCTGGTAGTTCTAGTGTTAAAATTCTTTATTTACGCGATCTGAATTTAGTGATACCGAATAAAATGTAGTTCTGTTTTCTGAAATGTTATAATTATTTCGTTTGTTTGGCTGTTTGAGACAAATATGTATACTGCCGGTCGAATCACTTGATATATAACGTCACAAATTAAAAATGATATGTCGTATAAATATATAAAGTAAAATAAAAAAAATTATATCTCTCTATATTTGACTAATACACATATGTCCATGTTCCTTTATCGTAAACAAAAATTCTACAATAAAAGTTGTTTACAAAAAATGGAAGTTTTTTTTAATCGATGTATTGGTCTTAAATTTTTCATCGACAAAGTATTTCTAAAACTTATATTAGCTTTTCTATTTAATATTTTGTTCTCTCTTATACCAACAGACTCTATTTACGCGATTTTTATTCGCGTAAAACGAATCCACGTGGAATGGATTTTCGGGTAAATCGGAGATCAGGTGTATATAGGTAATTCAATAACGGGGCAGGAATTCATTCTGTTAGGAATAACGGCAGAAGAATGAATATATAAAACGCGTTATGCCAAGTTTCAGATAATTTTTTAAGTAATCATTAGTCAATATTGGTAAACGAATGTATGAAAGTTTGACATTTTCGAACAACCCAGGAGAGAATTAGTGTTACAAATAATTTTTCTTTTAAAAAACGTATATTTGCTATGATAAATATGTATGTATTGGGAATAGAGGATATTTTGATTAACGATAAAAATCAATGATGATTACTATTTTTTACATAAATATAATATGAAAATTAATATATTTGGTTATTTAAAAAATATAAAACAATAAAACTCAGCATTGATTTATGGAAAGAAGCAATCATCAATAGATATTAAGGAAAACCGGCGATCTCTATTATAATTTACTTTACTCATAATGTTTATAGTATTCTAACGTTTTGTAACGCTATGTAATTTTTTTATACAATTAAAATGCTAGTGAAAAATTTGGTACTAAAACAAAAACACTTATTATTAATTAATATTTTTACAACTTTTTAACATTAGAACTACTATACCAGCTAAAATGACTGGTTTCAATTGTTTTGTTTGGTAATTGTTCATATCTTAAAAGCATTGAATATTTGAAATGATCTTGAAAATAAATAGTATCACTTGAATACCATAATGAATGTCTGAAGAAACTGACAATATTGTTACAATTTACATAGGGATTACGTAGTAATCGTATTAACCGACGCTTCTACTTCTTTGGCAAGTAATTTCTTTAGTAATTACTTTTACCGTTTTTATCGAAATTATTTTAGAAAGAAATATAATAACCCAGTAGAATCTTATTCATAACAGATGCAAAGTCCGAATAAAACACTCCAAGTAAATGGTGTTCAATTCGTTAAAATAGAAATACTCCATTCCACTTCACAAAATGCATGAAGACCCTCGATGAAGTGATTAAACTTCTTGTATCATTTAATTAAAATGAAAATGAGGTCGATACATGATGTCGTTTCGAAGAAAGCGCAATAGTATATATCGCTTTACTTGACCCACTGTATGTACCTTGCATATTATTAATCATCTTCATACAGCCCACTTGTGAATAATGACATACTTTATCATCGTTATAAAGTCACAAAATCATACTTCGGTTCCTTCAAATTTCCAATTAGTCCACTTACTTATTCATTCCCGAACTGTCCTTCCATCTTAACATTTAGGCACCTGCCTAAAAAAAAACTGTAACTACAACCTTTTTCATTACCTTTAATTGAATACATTCAACAGATTTGATTGCAAATTGTATTTTACAAAGTAAGTAAGATATTCATTGAATTGCGAATATCTTTAGTTAAAGACGTACTATAAAACAAAAGGAAGAATTAAATAAAATAAATGACAATGAGCTGCTAAGGGAAAAGTGGGAGATCCCCCATTCGGTCGACAGAGTGTTAATGAGACTTAAACCAATAAGTATCGTTGTCCTCTTACATAAGACAATTCAAGCGAAGAAACACAAAATTTCATACACGCGAGCTTGATACGTGTCAAGCAATAAACGAACGGAAATCACCATTTGTGCATTACAGTGCAACAAGGAAATCGTTGTGTGCACACCTTTACCGAGTGTCTTAGAGAGAGGAGCCACTTAGGTAGAGCCGCAGTAACTCTATAACATAAGCGTGCCAGTTGGTGGCAAATTTGCGGATGCGTGCAATTGGCATTGCATATGCCCTGCCGTATACCTATATGTTGGCAATGGCAAACCAGATGTCCAATCGGCAGCTATGAAGCAGTTAACTTAATATAGGCGCACTCGGAATATGTGCCATCGACGACCTCGAGGGCTTCCCTAGGTCAGTGCTAATTCTCCAGAACCAGCCACATCTTCCGAATTTCCGGTTGACCTTGAAGACATCCACCGCATCGATCGGAGCTATCGCGGAATGTCCTTACAATTTCTGGTGCCTAATAAGCACCGAATAAGAACAACAATCAATAGAAACTATCCTTGAGCCCATACATCGATTTCATGTTGATCAAGGTTAACTTGGCGTACCCTTCCAATTAACCTTCTTTAATGATGAATTCCCGTGAGACGACACGTCGTAATTAACACTTTCAGAATCATTAGATAATTAGCAACGAATCTCGTATAGATTCGTTGTTTAGATGAAGGTAAGGGTGTCCTTCAATCTGGATTTACTTTTTTAGAGCAACATGTGGATTTTTTTAATTATATGAACGTATGGGATTGAAGTTTCGTTGAATGTTTATAGTAAGGGAAACTGACCTTGAATTTGAAATACACTATCAAAAGCACAATTTTAGCCCTTTGCCCTATGACTTCTTTCACAATTGTTCTTAACAGAGCTATTTTATTGTTCACGATTCACCAGGGAAAGACAAAAATGATGCTTATGTTTAAGTTTACATCAAAGCATTACGATTAATAATAGAAAAATAATATTCAATTGGGACCTGAAAAAGCTAAGTGATGTTTGTTAACACTAAAACTACCAAACGGATCAAAATGACCCATTCCTGATTTCCTCATTTTGCAATTATTAAACAGATAACAGATGTTTTTCTGAGAAATTATTAAAAAAATTGATTTAGCAATACGCAAACTGAATTATAAATCAATTAAAGCTGCAATAGATGCGCTCTTGGAGTTTCTATAAAGGAATTTTAAAAAGTTAATTTAACTACTCGGTAGTTTTAGTGTTAAATTCTGTTTGAAATCTTTACCACGAATCTGACACGATATTATAGGGCTCGGGGTTAAGTAACTGTTTCCTAGAAATTACCGTCATTCGACCTTAATTTTCTAAAAATTTACAAAAATGATATATTTGATATAATTAATATATTCTTCTTTCAAATTTTAAATTTAATTCTTTTTTGTTTATTATTTTATTATCTATTGTATTCTACTGTAAAACTCTTGCTTTGTATACATATTACACTTCATTTATACCTATCTCTTTCTTGTCTGTACACACGAAAATCTGCCGTTAAACGAATAAATAAGTAAATAAAAATAAAATAATGTATTTGATACTGTACATGCTATTTTACTATTCGCAACATGAATGTTATTGAAATGAGATGTTCTATAGCATACAATACTCTTTAAGGTCATTGTACTACGAGTCTAACACTTTACATTTTTTGGCAGTCGCGATTAGTTCAAAAGTTACCATTTTAATGTTTCCCCCTTACCTTCAATTATTGAAATCGTTTCTTCCAACTACATACAAGTTTCATTTACATAATAAAGGGTGACGTTAGTGGGATTGATTGTCTCATAATTGCCAATAATTGTATATCTAATATGATTTTTCTAATTCAACCAGTAAAAAAAGAAAAGTACTACAATTATTTGTTCACCCAAAACGTAGCGAAAAATCGCTATGGCAACGAATAATAATTCGAAGGTTAAAATTTTCAAAATGTTCCATATTTCTATTTTATCTCCATTATTTAATCTTCATTTCATTCTATGCTGATACTCTCAAATATTTCACGATGTTAACTATTATTTTTTAAATTCATTCAATATTAATTCTTCATAAATAACTTTATTGATGTGCAGTATCTTGTCATTTGGCGGTAATGTTCTATGTGTAAAGTTAGTATCTACCTCTACCACATATCGATTGCACCTAAGATCCGTTTTGTTATTTTCCTTATACGCTCGTAAACATCTTCGCTGCATGATTTAAAGCATGATTTTTCATAAAATTTTCAAATATTTCCATATAACCTTTACCAAGAAGTTAAGAGACCCAAATGATAAATTTCTAGAATACAAATACGAATAATGAAACAACAATGGTTGATAGGCATAACGATGCAAAGGACACAATTAGAACAACTAGTGTACTGGTATGTATTGTATCCACTTGTTGTTAGTAACACTAACTTTTTTAACAGTAGAACAACCACACCCGTCAAAATGACCGGTCTCAGTTTTTACTTCGCAATTATTGATATCCTGAAAACGTTTAATATCCGAAATGGTTTGAAAAATTGTTTCACTACAATACTACAATTAATATATGACGAAACTGAAAAAAATCTACTGTTATAATTTCTATAAGAATTACATACTAATCATGTTAAACACTTGGTTAATATAGTATTAAACCTATATAACATTTATAGTGTTATAAATTGTAGAAAATTATTGAAGGAATATTCTTAATAGAATATAATTTGAAAAAGAGATTTAATGAAATCGATTTCTTTAATGTTTTAATCTAAACTCTCAAATATCTTCTCATCTAACTCAACGAAAGTTTTGTTTAAGTTCAATTATCGATATGAAGTTTATTTTTTACACTGGCGCATAGTTTGGCACAGGGACTCCTTCAATTCACTCGAAATAATGATAGATTATAATATTACATTAATTAACAGTTATTTGTACGGATTATAGGTGGAAATGTCATTTCTCGTTTCCCTCGGGATCCTGAATATTATTCGCCGCGAGTTTCTGTCATAAACTACTTCCTCGATGCTTGATTGAATAACAGAACATACTACATTATGAAAATGTCTTTACGCAGTCCAGCAATCCACTGTTCCTCAATTTTCACTTTCACTTTAATATTTCTTCAGCACAAGTAATTCGCAATCCACGCACCAGGAATGTGATAATGGCACCCGTAATATCGCAACCGTCCGATATTATCGGACATAGGTAGAACAGTTTTATTTAACGTGTATAGAGAGTCTCTTAGAAGTATGTCTGTTTCAGGACATAGAAACTCACTTTATCTGATCCGAGTAATATTTCATGCATACTTTGTAAGTAATTGTCACTGATGTTATCGGAACAGCCACTCAACCTTTTTAGAAATGATTTGCTAGGTGTAGTACTATGAAACGGAAAAAATCATTTCTAACTTTACAAATTCTCTGAAAATGGGAATTATTCGAAGTATTTAAAGAAAATTGATTAAAAAAGTATACTGTCGTAGAATATTATATTTAATATTGAAACTACCAAACCGATCAAAATGAACTGTTCCTGATTTTTTCTTTTTGTACTGATTAAACAGATAACAGATGCTTTTCTAAGAAATGATTAAGGAAATTGCGTTAGCAATACGGAAATTGAAATGTAAATCAATTCGCTCTTCAATATATGCACTCTTGTAGTTTCTGTAGAAGAATTTCAAAAAGTCAATTTAATGTTCGGTGGTTTTAATGTTAACACATTCGCTACCGGCGTCACATATTTGTGACGGCCCTAATGCTATATTTTACATAATGAAAATAAAATTAATCCTACAGTTTCAGTTTCATTTTTCTAATATTTTGTTTAAAAGATTTATTGGATTGAAGAAAATGTTATAATTGAGCAGACCGTTATCGAAATAAGCGCTGCTAGCGAACGTGTTAAGCAACGTTAACACATTCGCTAATTACCAGTGTTTGTTTTGGTGGTGTTCTTCTGAATTGTAATATTTTATTCGATCCAACGAATCTTTTGAACAAAATCTTGCAAAAATGAAACTAAAACGACTCGTTGAATTCCAGAATACAATGCTGTATAATTACTTTAACACTAGAACTATCGTACTCATCAAAAAGACAGATTTTAGTTTTGTTATTTCATCATTATTGTCATCTTGAAAGGGTTAAATATCCGAAATGATTTTAAAAATAAATAGTTTCACTTCAGTACTGTAATGAATATGTGATGAAATGGAAAAGAATCTATTGTTAGAATTTTTGTAAGAATTATATATTGATCATGTTGAACGTTCGGTTGTTTCAGTGTGAAATAAAAATATCTATAGGATTAATTTCATTTTCTTTATATAAAATATAGGATTGCAGCCATTAATAGTGAACTTGTTAAGAAACTCTATTACTTGCTTCTGCAATCCACCTCGTATATCCATAGGTCATCTGTATCAATGTCATAAGACCAATAAAAACATACAAACTCTACTTTTTGTATCGATTTGTAATACATACTAATACGAAGCTATTTCATTATTAATTTGTTTAAATTGCGTTAAATGAGGCAAATAAATTATAAACACCAATTAACTGTAATTCAATGATCAATCATGACTTATTGATCTGATGAAATGTTTCAATGGTTATCTTATCAATAATCGACAACTATCTATATTTTTTACGTTACGTAATACACTGACAGTTAACTAATCCCAGCGAACGATGCGTAAATAAAATAATCTTTGACAAAAAATGTACAGAATGAGTCAATGGTACAGCAACGCGATGGTAAATCGCTAAGTTCTTAGATTCAATACATTTTTACAATTAATTAATTAGTTTTTTTTATGAAATTATTAAGAAATTATAGTAAAGATAATATGTTTATATACAAATTTATAATGATTTTACACAATTAAACATGTGTTCAATTTGTAGTTAAAAATAAATTTTTATTTCTTTCTTTTTATTTCATAAAGGAAACTATAATATTTGAGTATCTATTTTCATATCATTATTGCATTATAGCATATTTCTACAATATAATAGTAATGGATTACATAAAAATTATATAACACGATGACTATAATTTAGTCTATTAATAAATACCTAATCTGTATTTGGAAATATGTTTATACTTTATCTAAAAAAATATTGAACTACATCAATTCAATCATCACAAACTTAAAAATATTTACATAATGAGGAATAAACTAGAATAATAAAGAAGAAGACGTATGTACATCATTCACAAAGAATCTTATGTCTCGTACTCTTCTGTGACTTGTTTATTAAATTTGAAAATTATTATCTATATAATAATAAAAATATTTGTAACATTCAGTAGCCCAATAATATTCTTGTAACATCACGTAAATAAAATCATGTTCCTTTCATTCAAAATATGTATAGTTCATTGTCAGAGATGATAAGTAAAAAACAAATTATATCGTCTTTTTCTGTTTCTGAAAAATAAAAACATTTTGAACAGAAGTTATTTTCATTATAAGCTGAATTTTTTATGTCAAATATCAATATTAAAACCAACTTCATAATTATGCAGTAAGTTAAAAAGCATTTGGTCATTCAATTTTTTTGCTATAGCTTTACCAATATATAAATATTGCAAATTAGTAGCATGTGGTTCCCACTATTTTATTATACGAAAAAGTACTTTGCTTGTTTGAAAACATTAATAATTCAATCTGAAAAAAAAAATTGTAATCAACACCGTATTCGACCTCTGATCATGTATTGTTATATGTACTTATCTAGTAAACATACATTTAGAGGTAACACATAACAAAATGTACATTTATATACATTAAAAGTGTATTTAATAATGTTATTTCATTATCTTAAAAAAATGTTAATGCCTCAATTATAAAAGATGTATTATACTTTGTCGATATGGTTTTTTCAAATTTATTATTTATCTTTAAGTTATATTCTACAAATTTACTTTTGTAAATCCAATAATAATCTAGCTTTACTTTTATCATTCATGAATATCTTTTGTGCCTGCTTCGCCATATGTATCAACAGAAAGTAATATATTTAATATAATTCGTGTAATAACATTACCTTCATACAATACGGTAATATCATTAAATGGACTTTCAACACTTACAAATAACTTTTACTTCCTTTTATTGCCTTTATCTGATAGGTATATCGACCATCAACATTAATTAACTTTGCTTTATGATATCGAATCAAATTTCATTGCTTTTCAATGCCATTAGTGCTCATTAGATACCATAAACATACCAGTTTCCTGATATAAATATTTAACAGCAGGAATAGACATAAACTGACAATGGACATTGATCATCCTTTTATTTGAAGGAAATTATTAACAATAAAATATCTGTAACAGGCGGAACTACGAAAGAAATTACCTACACGGCAAATGTCGAACGTTTTTAAACTAACATTTTATTTTTTTGTCTAATAAAATATTTGAAAATTTAAATGTATCAAGGTGCTGCTGTGCGAATGCTTTTTTCGAAGCTTCTGCAATCATCTCATGGCTTAATCGTTTACTTTGTAAGGACGCTCGATAATTGATCGAACAAGAGCTGTATGTAATCATTGCTATGCCAGTACCGTTATTAATCCGAATGAAACTTTATACGACGCAGCATTCCACCAACAGGAATTACGCAGTTCAATTACGGACACGCACGTCGTTTCGCTGTAGAATGTTCCTCAGCAAATGGTCTAATTACGCGATTGCGGAGTGAAAATCGGCCCAGACCAAATCACGTCGGGGGTTAACGCGTTGATTAAATTTTATCGACGGGGTTTCTCGTTTTTCAAGACAACGATACCGAGCTCGGCCTATAAATCTTCGCTAGTGGCGTTAACTGACAACTCGGTTCAAAGGTAATTGGATAATTTTCAATCCCTTATGAATAATTCACGAAACAAACGTAATATTTTTAAATATATCGATATATTTACATAGGTGCATTGTATACATTTCGAATCGCAGCAATGATACTTTGTAAAGTCGAGTTTTAATTGATTGTGATAGTGTACACTGAACAAACCCCAGAAATTTTATCTTATATTGACACATTGCAGGCGGGTGTGGAAATATTTCACGTCTGCGCGTAATTTTATCGTACCAAAACTTATGTTTAAGAGGAATTGTGAAAATATATATAAAATAAATGTATAGTAAAAGAATACAATATAAGATTCTAGTAATCTAGCTTTACTTTAATGAGTATCGTTTAATAATGTTATACAGATTTTGAAAAATAATGTACACTGCCAGGCATAAGTTTAAGACCAATACATTAGTTAATAAAAACTTCCATTTTCTGTAAACAACATTTATTGGAGAATTTTTATGTATGATAAAGGAACATGGACATATGTGTATTAGTCAAATATGAAGATACATAATTTTTCTTATTTTATTTTATATATTTATAATATATATAATTTTTCATTTGTGACGTTACATATCGAGTGGTTCCAAATTTTTGACTGCCAATGTATGTATGTAAAAATTAAAATAAATTTTTGGAAACTATTTGTGAAATAGGGAAGATGCGAGCTTATTCTTGTATAAAATGAATGAATGAATGAATTTTTTAAATATTGTGTACATTCAAGTAATAAATACCTAATATTTAGTATAAAAATTGAATAAAAAATAACTATTAACTACATCATCAGAAATAACAAATATTTCATTTATTGTCTGTTTCTACATACAATAATTTTACTTCTTATAAAACAGTTAGATATAGGTTTGTATCCTTGTTAATGAAACCATATTTAGAGAAGAGGTTCTTCATTTACATGAATTTGCAGTCATTTTTCAATATTTAGTACAATTTCATTAAATATTGTTTCAAACATGCCCAAATACGAGCAATTAAATTTTGTACAGTGATAATTTTAAATAAAATTTAATACCACCACATCAAAATTAAAAGTTTTCATTCTTCAGCAGAGATCAATTTCTTCAAATAAAGCATAAACAACTAATTTAATAATAAGCTCTATCAAACTTGCTGTACAAGGAACGACATTACACAATATTCGCTCGAACTATAATTTCCTAATTATTTTGTACAACTGTAATTATAGATTTTTGACAGTCTTTGGAGAACAATATTCACAATTGGAGGATGTACTACAAGAAGGAGACAATTTGTACACATTTTTCATTAAATATGTGCATAGAGGATTTCACTTTTAAAAATGTGACCTTTCACATGGTATGAAAAGAAATCAACTTCAGACAATTTATTATTATAATTAACAAGTTACATACATTAATATTACATTTATATTATATAATTGTACGATTTATTTATATTATTATTATTATTTGTTTATTATTAATTATTTAATATTGTTTTATTATTCGAAAAAGGTTCTTACTATAAATTATATTTTACTAAATCATTAAAATATTAATATTCCTAAGTATATTATTCACTATAGTAATAATTATGATAAAATATATTTTTATATTAAATTGCACTCCTTTA
Organism: Nomia melanderi; assembly: GCF_051020985.1. Taxonomy (NCBI): domain Eukaryota; kingdom Metazoa; phylum Arthropoda; class Insecta; order Hymenoptera; family Halictidae; genus Nomia; species Nomia melanderi. The sequence continues at coordinate 2,438,717 of NC_135010.1, forward strand.
GTTGTTATTTGCTATTTTTCTTGTACTTTAGTGCAAAAAGAAGGGAGCTCCAATATTGTAATTGTGTTTATTGAAACAATGAAAAAGGTATGCGTTACTTATTCAGTATAAAGTTTATTAATACAAATATTAATGGATCATAATCTTAGGACCCATTTGCAGAAGTATCTGATTTATAATTGATATTTCTTAATTTTCTAAAATAACCTGGAAGTAGAGCTGTCTCTTTCTTGCAGAAAACCCTTCAATTACTACTTAAATGAGTTTTACATATAACTGCAAGAAAAATTAAAAAAGAAATGTTGTCTTCATATCGATATATTCATGAAACATCGAACAAAGTTAACTGGAATATTGTGCAAACGGTGGACAGTGTGGTATTTCAGCAATCTAACAAGATAGAATTGAAATCTGATATTAATTGGAAAGAAAAGATTAATTGAATTGCACTTTACACGGAAATTGAAAATATATTAATTCCAAACTATAAAAACGCATTCTAAATCAATAAATCAATGGGAAAAAGATTTGCCGTAGGAAACGTTTATTAAATTATTAATTTATTATATTAGGTAGAAACATTTATTTGGTGTCACTTTAAAATCAATTTATCACCTATTAATAAATAAAACTATGCATTTATACAATCTTGAAAACATACACTATTTTATTGTATATTTCATGCGTAAATCGAAAATTTGAAAATGACAGAAAAACGTTTAAATTTTAAATAGATTTATAATCAATTAAATGAAAAACCGTATTGATTTCTGAACGCAATAAGTATTAAGCACATCCGCGATTGATTTAATGTTTCCGATGCTGCTTTTTTCTGTTGTAAAACTACAGAAGTTTTATTATCCATCAACATAGGTACTTACTCTTTCGCAGATTTTCCACTTTCTCATTCCACTATGAAATAGTTAATTCTTTCAAAGCTACGCAATAACTCGCACAAATGAAACCACTTTCTTGTAGTTTTACATGCACATTTCCTTTTGCAGGATAAAATAGTTGAAGAAGAATGCATTTGATTTGTATGCTTGAATGAATGATATTTGAAATATAAAATTGATATAAGATGGATAGCGAGATATAAAATTGATAAAAAATAGCAAGGTATCGAGTTGTGACCGGAGAAAACAAGAAAGAATATTCTCTCTTTGATTTTGGTTTAAGACACTCGTAAAAGCACACAACGATGGTAATTTGTCTGTGTCCACGCAGCTTTCTATGGTACTTACTTTTCCTCGTTTTTACCATTCACGTCGGTACACATGTATGAATAAATCAGTACGCGCATGCAAATCTTCGCAATCACGTAAAAACTATGCATGAACTTAAAAGTATAAGAGGTATTTCTTTAATGGTATAGGATACGGTTAACACAAGAAACCAACCTATAACCTATTAACGTCAGTCATCAAAATAACGATAAGAATATTAATTGAAGCTAAAGATGCATTTCAATCCAAGTATGGATATTTAATTACCAATTACTTAAATGGGTTTATATGGATCATATATTTAATTATGCAGTATAATAATTTTTAAACCACAGATCACGTAATTTATAACCGACGAAATTTGACTGCATCATTGTTAATCATAAATTAGTAAAGTTAATACAACTACATTTGTACCTATTATATTACCTATTCTTTAGAAACATATTATAAAACAAACAAACATTTTGAAGTAAAATAAAAAAATACCCCAAAAGGATAAGAAATCCGTAATATTAGTTTTCCTATGACATAAAAAATAAAAATATAATAAAGGAAAATTTTAATTTTCCAATTGACAAGATGAAATTTCGCTGTTTATCTATTTGAATTTGTTAATCACTAGGCATATCGGTAAAATCGTTTATTTATCGCAGATTAATCAGACGAATATCTTTAATAAATCTTTTAGATTTTTAATTATGTCAAAGAATATTCAACTGAAACTTTAATTTCTATTTAAAAAAGTATAAATATTATCCCATGTTGGTATGAATACCAAATATAATAATGTAAGAAATCCAAAAATTGAGAAGGTCACATAAAATTTTTTCAAAAACTATAATTAATGCGAGAATTAAATAAATAATCCGTTTGTATTGACAATTACACATAGACAGATGAACTTTCACAGCTGTAATCACTAGCGACGAACATAAAGGTAACCTATTTACAGTCATACACAAAATATCGACCAGCTTATCATTTAACACAGCTGCTGAATTTCTGGGGAGCAATATGTACTTACAAGACATGAGGTCTGTTTGCACATGCAATCGTAAAGTACTGTTGGAAGATGACTTGATGTCTAGTGAAACAACATATGGGCAAGCGATGTCTTTCTAGTTTATAGTTTTATAGCTTCGATTGGTTATGTGTAACTGTATTGACGAATAGAAATTAGTGATCGAAAGTATCAAAAATTAGGATATAAAACCAACAGACAATTGGCTGAGAAAACATGCAAACTGATCGATCAACTGAATTTCTCAGCTTAGCCATCAAGTGACCCAGCAGTCCGCAGACGAAATTCAATTCTCCAGACGATTAGATGTATCTGATCACGACTGTCTGCACGGCGACAGGTGCTTGAAAATTCCGAGTGGCAGATCCTAAATGAGTCATGCGCAAAATGCTCGTAAAACGATGTATTTGTTACGTCAAAAGACACAGATGGCTTACCGGATTCCCATTACAGTTGAGAACTGTATGCTCATAGTGACACATCTGAAATCAATCGTTGTCTAGCGATACACAGGACTCGTTGTTAGATCATTTTATAAATCCATAACGCTTCTAATCGCAATATTTATACCAACATTAATAAACTGCAATATACATACATTTATGGTATCCTTAACCTGTTAATTGTGGAATTTAGTCTGAAAAATCTCTCGTTATGCGCGCGATAAAATCAAAAAATGAAGTGTGTACTCGTCACATGTAGGGCAAATGGCCCTACGGTATACTTTAATGAAAAACCAAAGTAAAACAAAGAAGAATTATATGCTTATTTGAAAAAAATATAGAATTCATTGTTGAAAGTTCATCGTTAAGGTGACATGTATACACGTCAAACGTTGTTAACTAGTTAAAAACATCTCTAACAATAGGGTATATTTAAAAATAATAATACAAGTACGTTGATATTTAAAACCATACGTATACCTAAGTCTTATTAGGAATTGACAATGACAGCCAGCTGTGAATAAAATTATAATAAATCAATTTAAAAGGAAAATCAAACGAATCTCCATGAGCTACAATGTAAATAAAGCAAGCTAATGTATGAATTCATTACAACTCAAGTTTTTGTAGTGTAAAGACGTGTTTTTGTTATTGTGTGTTATAGTTTAAGTAAAACTGATTTATTATTCTAGTACAAAACTAAAAATTGTTAATAAGTTACATAGTATTTTTATGTCTAAAATGCACAACACCCTTTTATATATAAAATCATAAAAATCATTAAACCTCTATGGTATAAGCTTGATTTTATTACACAGTATAATTTATTTGTATCGAAAAATACAAAAACACACGCCAAATTTATCATAACACTTCACATCGATTATATTAATTATATTATCATTCATCCAACACATCACTAAAGCGTTATTCTGTACTTATTTTCTGATATTTACTTCAAATCACTTCTAACATTTCTTGTTAACATAACATAAATCAATAAATAATTCGAGTATATAATATAACTAACTGTATATCTCGTTGTATGAGAAAAAGCACTTCCTCGTTTAAGTACGTATATCATGTATTAACATATTTCTTGTCTATTTTATAATGAACGTTAATTGAACACAGTTTATCTAATAACGTTTTAAAGATTTATTCGTTAGGTTTTCCGCAGAAATACTCGACAGGAAGCGCTCATCTATACTTACATAAGCTTCGATTTCTGAATTAATCGATCAGAAAATATGTCGACATTATTTAACAGGCAGAAATATTTCTTCGAATCGTTAAATGATTCAAGATTAAGATCATTCAATAGCATCGATAGCCACACATATTGAGATTCACTAATTTACTCACACAAACATTGCATTTATTCTTACAGTGATTAGTAAATATCCAATACAAAAATCGTTTTGATATATTTCTCGTAAGAGAAAATTCTTTCTCCGAGAATAACATTTCAAGGGCTCCTACTTTCGCTTTGCAGACTTGACGTGACATATTTTATCACTCTGGTGCCACCGAAATTTGAAAGTTGCTTACATCTTGCAACGTATGAATAGTTTGCCCAATTTGGTTACGCAGAGCGTTCGCGCCATTATTAAGCAAATTTCTTCGCTAAAATGATAAATATACGAAGAAAACGTAAGAGGAAAATGTTTCCTTGCAAATGACACGGTAGATAAGTAACCATTTAAAATTGGAACAATATGGGTAATTGTCAATTCTTCAAACGAAAAGGTTTTTCCTTTTGGTTGCGTGAAACTGATCAAGATGCGTGACATAATTACTTTCTGACGTCATGCTACGACGGGAGCGTGGAAAATATGGTCGTCATGCAGTGACGAAGTAAGTTCAATCAAAGAATCTCTTTTTGTTATATAATACAGTAAAATTATATATGAGGCAAATTCTAGATCTTTCGAGTAAATAATTGGATAATATTTTTGGAAAATATTTAAATGGATAATATTTTTAGATCTTTGAAAAATAAACACTTCATGTATTGTGGAAGCAAGCAGACTCTATGAATAATGTGCATAAAAGGAAATACGAATTTTAATATGACGTTTGATAGTCATTGTCGTGAATAACTGCTTCAAGTATTTTAAGCGTACTTTTAATGAGATTGTCAATTATGTAATTATGTATACCCAATTAAACTTTTTAATTTAATAAGTTACAGTAATTTTTGTTTAATTTAAAATTATTAATTTAAGAAACATAGCACAGAAGAAACCATTCCTGTCTGAGTGTATGCTTAAAAGTAATAAGTATGAATATGACCGAATAAATAGAAAAAGTCAATTAAAACATTCAACGAAATCAGCAATATTAAACTATTTTTTTTATAAATAATGCTCTCATTCCGAAGTATATATTCAACAACTGTTTCTGTAGTAATAACAAGTTTTGTGATTGCTTAAGTACTAGTTCTTTTGAAGACTCAACAATTATTTAACACACTGTTGTTTAGCATTATAATTGCATATAATTATGAATACTATGTGTATTAATAAATATACAAGAAGTTTAAAAGATTCTTAGCATAAATCTATATATGTATTACTTTAAGTCAAATAACTTCATGGCAGATATATCAGAATTATCAGTTACCTAGTAAAATCATGTTCTCAAAGTACTTAAAACAATTCATTATAAATATAAATAAAATTGTTAAATTGTCATAATTTAATCGCATACAAGTATTACTAAAATTCGAATGAAAATTCACTATGAAGTTCTTTCATTAGAAACTGAAAATTTCATTGGAATAAAATATACAAAGAAAGCATTTCGAAAACTGTAATTTATCCTCTGAGAAATTACTTCAATGACTTGAATTTAACTAATCAATATACAAGTCAATTTGTAAATAATACAATTTCATGGCAGAAATCAAAATGACAGTTAAAAGTTGAAATTATAAATGGCGATAATTAACGATGACAATTGACAATTGACGATGTCGACTAATGTCGAATCAACTACTTACAAGTACGTGCAGCTCGATAGAACGATCCACGCGAAGGTATTACGTTACGCCTACGCAATAAACGGCGTTAACGCGAGAATGTTAAGAGCTAATGGACCAACTTCCCGGACACGACGAATTTGAACAGCCGCAGCGAATCCTCTGGCAATGACATTGCCGTCTGTCACGTCGTTGACAGCCACTAACAATTTCTCGGTTTTATCTCGTTATGTTAGCTATTTCAATTATTTAAACGGTTACATCTACGCGTAGTCATTCGGCGCCGACAAAGAAGCACACTCCTCTGACGAGGGCGTGTTTAACTGTATTAGAATAAACCCACGAGAAAACACTGCTTCTAGTCAGTAAAAGGCAATCGAGGCAAATATTAGGGGTCTCTATAAGTTGTTAATCTTATTCAGATAGTTGACAAGGAAAGGTATCAAACCCGGAAATTCAAAAAATTATGAAACGTCGTGTGTAAGTGGAGTATGTTAACTCTAGTACAATACATTGCAATTTCTTTTGTCGAATTTCACTTTGAAGCAATGAAACCACCTCTTACAAATGCAAATTTTTCTTTCTTGTGGATTATCTTGAATTGATAGTTCAAATTTTGGAATTTGAATTTTGAATTTTAAAAATTTTGTAGGCGTGAAAGAGCAACGTATTTTTCGTTTATATTTTTTTCGCTATCTCTTTTTGTTTCCAAGATAATTCACGGGAAAGAAAAATTTGCATTCTTTCAAGGGTTTCACTTCTTCAAAGTGAAATTCGGTACGAGCAAAAATTGCAATGTATTAGGCTTTACTTACTCTATTTGCACACGAAGTTTCATAATTTTTTAAATTGCCGGGTTCGATACCTTTCCTCGTAAATTAATTTAATCTAACTTAAATATGTTTATTGGTGTGGACGGATTTCTTATAATATTCTGCAAAGTTTGAATGTCAATTTATATTTTGTAGCTAAGTAATAAAAAAAAATTATCCTGAAACAAAATGGCGGGCAATCAACCTACTGAAGAACATATACGCCATTGTATGTTGTTTTATTTTCACTCAGGAAGAACCTTTCCCATTTCATGATAATGTCTTTGTACTATTAACCAAGTAGCTCCAAGTCTATCAACTATTTCCTGCACGAATAATTTAGGATCCGATTCTACCAGAGCTTTTAAAGCGTCATTATCGAATTCACTATGTCTTCCACTTTATGCACCATCATTTAAGTCAAAATCACCTTTGGTAAATTTTCTAAATCAACGTTAACACTTATTGACCTCTTTTTGCTGTACTAGCTACATTGAATCCTGAGCGAAAATGAAACAACATGGAAAGCCATATATGTTCTTCAGTAGGTTGATAGTCCGCCATTTTGTTTTAAGATAATTTTTTTTATTTAGCTAAAAAATGTAAATTTACATTCAAACTTTACAAAATATCATAGAAAACCTATCCTTACTAATAAGTATGTTTAAATCAGCTTGAATTAACTCAGCTATCTAAAAAAGGTTGACGACTTATGGGTACCCTTATGTACTTAGTATAGACACGGGTTCATAAGAGAATATAGCTGTTTGTAGACGTTTCAAAACGTTAACCGAAGATTAGTCAATTCGACATTTATATTTACTCGTCTACGTCTGCGACAGGTTTTCGCCTCATTAAATGCTTACTTAAACATTTCTCCCTTTCAATGTCTCGCGTTATTTATATTAGTGTAAGCGATGTTTTACTCACATTTATAATGAAAATTTTAAACGAAGTTTATCAGTGAGATCTCGAAAGTCTATGTGAAGAACACTGAAGCGTACAGAGTGTTTCAGTCCAATTATTCCAGGCAATTATTTTTCGAATTGTTTGTTACTGTCAAAAATATTTCAAACAAGAGTTACTTAATTTCGAGGAATATATCTTATGTTGGTTACAAATCTTATTTGGGTGAATGTGCCTCAGAAATATCATTGTGATCTTCATTTTTGCAAATTGAACTGTATATTTTTATAAACGTAGATATATAATTCATTCAAAAATAAATTCATTAACTTATCGTGATTATTTTGAAGGTTATTCAAACTCATTTATTGCAGTTCGACATAAATCTTCGTTAAACTTCTAGAAAGTGTTCTTCGGCTTTTATATTCAAGAGATCAGACTTGAACATTAATACAATGATTAATTCTATTGCTAAATGATTATTCCATTCTCTCGAAAGTTGTATATTTTGATGGTAAACCCAATATTTGTACCTTTAAGACGTTGATGTTGTAAATATCATTTTCCTAAGTAGTACTACAATATTTCTTCGTCTTTTGTGATAACGATCATTTACTAGTAATAGTTTAGTTTCATTTTATGAAATCCTAATGCCATTTTTTATCATTTAAATAATACTAAAAAGAAGTACAAATTATCCAAGAGCTTTACTGAAACACTTTCAATTTTACTTATTTGATCGTGGTAATTAACGTTTAGGTAAAAGAACTAAATTTGAAGTTCAAGAATAAATGTTATTTCTGTGTTGGAAAAATTATAAATATATTTGTATGCGATCAACAACTGTTACAAGGCAAGAGCAAAGATGTGTAATTACAATCATGCTGGTACTTGCATAATTGCCTTTTACAAATCTGCGTTTTTCGTTCAATCATACCTAATCGTACTTATTTTTAACGCGCAACAGGACTAGTCGCGCACATTATCATCTAAGAAACGTATATTTAGTCCACCAACGTCAATAAAACGTTAATTGTAGCTAGCACGCGGGGAAGGAGGTTTGTAAAACCGATTAAATACGGAATTACTGCTTCAATGATTTTCAGATGTGAGTTCTATCGAAGATCATGAATGAATTCGGATTCTCGAGGACAATTCAAAAATTATTTTCTATTAATATAATATATAATATAAATCCATAATAATTTTGTAATATTTGACTTTTAATGTGTTGAAAGAAATCTACATAAATAATAACATACAAAATAAAGCAAATAAAAATTTGAAGAATTTTTAGTACTTTTGGATCGTTACTAATGGAACAATTGAAAATACGACAAATTGAATAGCATTTCAAAAACTTGGAATACGTTATCAGAAAATCAATACGTAAATACTGAAAAAATGTAAAATATATTCATTTATTATTTTATAATTGTAACAGAATTATTTATAAACAAGAAATATTAGTTTTTAGATTATATTATATACAATACAATGAAAACTGATTCAGAACTTCGAGTTAATCTTCTAAAATCTTCTAAAATCGTATAAAAGTAGTGGATTATCTTCGTCTCTTACTGACAAAAAATTGTTTGTACCTCTTTCTAGTACTTCCATGTATCCTTGACACAGTTTTATCATAGGATTGTAAATGCTTTCCAATATTCCTAGCTATATTTTTATTATTCCTTAGTCATTTTACATTTTACATCCCAAATCAGGTCCGTAACGTTATCATTTCTTAACCAGTTAACTGTGTATGACGAGTATACACGTCATCTTAATCCCTTGCCTTATAATAACCTGTCAGACTCGTGGTGAATATTTTTAACAGAATTTAACAGACATATATATTACTCAATTTTTCTGAATTCAAATTGAATATTATTTTTCTGTTATCAGTTATTATATTTTTTAACAAACGTAGACATAGAATATACTTAGAATTTTTGTCCTTTTTCAAGAAATTATTAACAACACAGTAGGTGCATCGATTATAGTTGAATAATAAATCGTAGAGCAACTAATTAAAACTCGAAGTAATTCTTATTTCTAGAAGAATACCAATTCTTTTCACGATGAATTATTTATTTTTTCAGATAAACGTGCAATTCTTTTTTATCTTTTTGCTTAAGTTTTGTTAAGAAGTTAACAGAATTTTGCAACTTACATTTGTCTGCAAAGGATAAGATAACCCTACATTGTAATACTTGCATGAATTATGAAGAAAATACCTAATTTCCTATCGTATTGAAATAAAAATGGAACAGGTCTACTCATTTTTAAGTAAAAAGAGAAATTTTCCTTCTGTAATTATTAGAACATTTTCCTTTATTTGGCAAGTATTTTAAAGTAGTTCTGAATTTTTTTCTAATTTTCCCGTTTAAAGAAAGTATCATAAAAATATGAGAAGTAAATTTATAATTAAAAATCATTTACCAAGATAAATCGTTCTTTATATGTTTATCTTACACGTTGGTGTGATTTGCGCAACGAAACATCGTACGATTCATATTTATCAATCATCCGAAACATTTCAAATAAACTCCGTTAATCGTATTATTCATTAAAATATGTAGGCATGTAAACATTATTTATTAACTATAGTTATTTCACATTTCTAACTTCTACACTCCTAATTCAAATACATTATTATCTCTTACATACGATTGTATTACTTTATTTATTTGAATTTTATTTTCAATTATATATTGGAGCCTATCAAGGGACATTACAGATTTTCTCCCATAAGTAAAAGATCGTAAAGAAATACGTTTTAATATCTACTAAACAAAAACCGAATTTAATTAATATGATATGTAATGTTACATTATATCATTATAATGATAATAATTACAATAATATAATAATTTGCATTAAGGCAAAATATACCTTACTTTCAATATTACAACAAATTCAAAGCAGGACAAAGAATTCACAGATCGTGTACTACTAGGATCTGAGGCTGAAACTCTCGTGACTCTAACGAATAACATGAAGGTGGAATCTTCTTGGAATCGTAAATAAATCGCCGCCGCTGGCTACTCTTCCTCGAACGCTGAATGTACTCTCGTTCCTGTTTTCCTCTATCCCTGAGTTACAAAGATCAGCTCCTTACTCAGTAAAAAGCATAATCATCATAAGTGGTTGTATAGAGTATTATCTAGTAGTGATGTTCAGGATGTTGTAGAAGTTTCAGTCGACTAATAATTCTAATTTATAGTGCGTCACTGTTAAAATCGGATATCCATATAAAAATACCCGTTAAAAAAGTCTGAAAACGACAAGGAAAAATATGATGAATATAACATTTATTACAAATAGATCTATATTTACTGGGAAATAATATAAATCGAATAATTATTCGGAATGTAAGAAGAAAGTTAATATAGCTCAGTTTGTAAACCATTCCACAGATAAGATTTCTGGTATTTCTCAAGAGGTATACCTACAATTAAATGAAGAATTTCATATATAAGGAAGTTATATTGATTTGGAGGTTTGATAAGCATTGTGTATATGTCCAAATTTGAAATGTGAAACTACAAGGGAAAAATAGTAAATGCGAAGCAACCTGTGACTAACTATACATTGTTATATAAATATATTAAACTACATTCTCTTCTTTATCGTTCCTAGACATTCTTATCAGACGAAACGATTTAAATGTTGTGTGTAATTTTTTATAATGACCTTAGGCAGATTGTTATGTCGATTATCTTTCATGAAGTTAAGTAGTAAAGAGCACAGAAAGTTATCATGAATGTTATATGCTAGAGGAACGGTGAAAAAATTGTTAAACTTTACACTACAGAGGTTATCACTCATTTTTGTAAAAAAAAACCTTGTACGTTAGCCACGTCATTAGACGTTATATAACTTCAAGGCATCTAAATTGAACCACCAAGATGTAAAAAATATGATTTGAAAGATAACAATCTGAGGCATGCATCTAAAGATACCTTTACTTTCTCTCCAAAAATACCATTTCGGTCTCGTAATAAATTTTTGAAACTGAATTTGACAGTAAATGTACCATATCCGGTTTTTAAATTGAATTTTAAATTCTGCATTTTCTTCGATTCATTCATCTTTATATTAATTCTTACGTTGTTCAATTAACTAGTTTTCAATTTTTGTCTGTATGTTTATTTCTGTCTTTACTGAGAAAAATTGATTAACCTGTTTACCTTTATTTCATACTTTATTTCAGGTATTTATTTATTTTTAATTATTTAGAAAGATAATCTGACAGCGATATAAAGCTACCTAGATTGCAAAACTTTTTATTTATGGGAAAAATGAAAGTTAATATTAATTAAACACCTAGGTAATTACTTCCAACCTGTAGTACCTATGTAATAAAGTATCTATCAATGGTTTTAATAAATTAAAATATATAATCTTTTGTATATAATACATTTATAAATAATTAATCAAATAAACAGAATATATTGTACTGATTAGATACATTTAAAGCATTTATATATCTTTAATCCTCGGCATTAAACTTCTAATAAAAATAGAGAAGGAATCTTTTAATTGAAATGACTATTTACATCTGGATAAGTTGACCGATCACCTAGCTTTAAGTTGTGACCACATCGTGCAATGTCTTAGATCACATTGTTTACAGTATACGATTACAGGAAATGAATAATTCGGCCTAGTTTAAAACGATACTGATAGACAAGCAAAGTTTGAAAAGAATCGATAAAGACAGTTGAATCGAATTCGATCTGATATTCAGGAGAACCCTCGGTAACACTTGTCACGTTGAATTAAGCTTCAGAAGTGTGGAGGTTCTTAGCCACTGAGAACGTTAACACTAGTAATCCGCACGGGCGTGTCCATTCGTGAAAACGCAAACGGTATTAGAGTTCTGCAGTGAATTGATTCGACGGTCTTGCAATCATTGTTACTAAACATGTGTTTGTAAATAATTTTTGGAATATTCATCAAGCTTTAATGAAAAAATTCATCTATGAATGGATATATGTTGGTTCTTTGTACGTAACGGTAAGTGGTTTCTTTGAAATCGCAACGATTACTCAGTACCTTTATATTTTCCATTTTTCATCATTCAGACGTGTATATCATTTCAAACACAAACACAAATTGTGTTATCTGATAAGCCACCTTGAGATACCATGAACAAACCTAATAAAATCTTTTCCTACTTGCCGCTGATATTAAGTTGTTTCATGTCAAATCGCATGCTACGCGCGATATAGCTTTATTATTTTTTATTTAGTATATTAACTTTTACGGTCTTAACAATATTTATATTTTTCTTTTAAACTTACGCGTACAATTTTTCAAATAAATAATTAAAAAATGTACTTTCTTATTGACAATTTGCTTTTCTTTATTTCAATAGTGTTCATCAATTAAATCATTTTCTAATTAAAGTAACACATTTTCAATGTTCTAATGAAATACATTTGATTAACATTTTTATACAGTTCTATACAATTGAGATATTGTCTGAATTATTAATAACACTTTACATTATTGGCCTAAAAAATTTCACTTTACCTTTACATTTTTTAAGTTTACTATAGTCTTAATAGTATATAACAAGCATAAAAACAAAGGGAACACTAAAAAATTTTGATAACTTGTGGTTAAATCAAAATAGATTCAACAAGTACAATAAAATATAGTAGTTACAGAATTAGTCAGAATTTTATTTTTATAAAAAAGAAAGCCTAAGATTTATATAGACCATAAGTGGAATTAAGAAAAATGAATGGTGGCGCTATTGAACGTTAATATGTAAAACCTATACGACAAAGAAATGTTATCAAATGGCTTGCGAGCTAATATCTTCACACGGTAAGTTAGATCACGCAAACTAAATTGACGGAACTATTCACAGCCACAGACTTACAAATCTTAAATTTGAGCCTTAAGATTTTTAAATTTATGTTAATGATAAGAAAAATATAGGTGGCGATTTAGGTGTTCGATAAAACTGAAGTTCTTGGTATTTTTTAAACAGATACACGCTTAGTTTGTATCAATTTAACTCAGTCTTAGATAACACTAATATTATGATAACGCAACGGTAACATGTAAAATTTGAATGTGTATATCTCAACAGTAATGTAAATAAACATATCCTTATTATAGCGTTTCAGAAACGATTAAGCGTCAGCTATAAAAATATGCACTAAAAATATGTTTCATTTAAAAATTTTAACGCAACATTTGCAGGGCGGTCCAAGGTCATATCAATGTTAAACAAATGTTAATGTTAAAGAACATAATATGTAGCACTTAATACTCTATAACTTTTGTCTGTGATATCTCTTCATATCGCCCATATTTTTGAAGAAAATTAGGTGTTCTCAGTTCACAGGAACACACTATATATATAAAGTTTTTTTCTATCGTTAATTTTTATTTCTATCATTAATTTACATTATCGTCCTTTAAGGGTTAAAGGGTACGTTCTGTGGCCGTGCCTTTCAGATGTATTCTGTGACAACTAAAGTACTTGTAAGTACGCTGAGTGATCAGATCGATATGTAGTGCTTGATTCATGGGTTTTTCCCGATGTTGAACTGTTACTAAGCGGATAGCAAAACTCAAGTTCTCGACCTAACAATAAGAAGTCTCGCTTCGGTGAAAATATCCTATTGAACGTCGAAATTTATCGACACCTGGCAACTACTAGTAGAAGAATTTTGGTTTGCAAACTCCAAATAATTAAACTAAATAGAAGCGAAATAAGAATGTAATTGTATTTTCTTTTTCCTTTGTAATGATTACACCGACTTAGTGTTTGCTAGATATTTTTATCTGCTTAAACTTAATGTTTCTGACTAATAAATTCTTATCAGAAATAGATTTTTAGGCACATATTTCTTTATGCAGAATGACCAGCCGCGTTGTTAAATGCATCAAAAATAGCTTCCATAAAAATTTTCGCTTGTATATGTATCTTAGATAATCAGTTACAAAAATTAATTGTAAGTAAAGTTAATCGCATTAAATTTTGTCGATTTTTCAATCATCTGCGTTTTAATTGAAAACGTTTTTATGAAAATCAACAATCTCGAAATTATTTGCCGAGAATGTTGCAGTAAATCATTATAACATTACATTTATAAGTGAAACTTCAATGTTAAAGTATATTTTCACTGCAATGTATTCTATTCTCATAACTTTTTCTGAAACTGTTAAACAAAATCTGATTGGTTTATCAGTTCTAACCTACCACGTGAAGATATCATTATCAAAATTATTCCACATTCTGCATCTCGTCGGTACTGTAACCACAGTAGGTACAATCTTTATTTAATACAGAGATTATATATATTATCGTCCGATGGCGCCATTATTCACTTTCCTAAATTTGCTCGACCCTTTCAAATAAGAAAAAGATAAAGAAATTTTGGATCTTTTAATGTCATAATATTACGATGATTATCAGTGAATAAATTTTGTAGAATTTAATTCAAGCCAAATATAATTTATCAATATTTTCATATGCTTTGCAACATTAACTTATGAAATACTGTTATTTTCTAACAAAAAATCAAATATTAACTGTATATACACGTACAAACGTTTTAATCGTTTCTTGTTTTTATAGCAAATGTAACATAATTCTCAATTTAAGGTAAACTTCAATTTCAACATAAACTTCGATTAAAGTTCTTTAATAGAATGAAATAAATATTTATGTATTAATTCGATCAATATATCGATCTTGTTAATCAATACGAGAAAACGTCCGTTAGTATAAGGTAGAAACATCTTAGACATATTTCAACGTTGAAACTAAACCATGTAAAAGGAGTGATAGTGTTGGTATCATCTAATTTTGTTATGGTAGCAGCATCTTCAATGAAGTTATACTTGACTCTATTTTTGACGGTATGTTATGTCGCTTTTTTTGTTAACATTACGATGACATTTCATTAGAATTACATATAGTATTCAACAACAGACGCAAAACAATTTAAGGGGTGATTATTCATGATAATAGATAGTAAAAATGCATAAAATGTACAAAAATTATAATTCCGGCTTCATTTTGAAATTATTAATAATTACTGAAATATAACGTCAATAATAATACACATATACATAGTATACAGTATATAGTATAGTAGTGGTACGCATAATGTAGGTTAATGCAAGCACAGACAGTGATGTATTATACGAAAGACAGCAACACATGTGCCGCACTTGATGGATTTTCATTTACATTTCATTCTTGATTTTCGTTTTATACTGTTATAAACAAAATCACTCTTTAAATTTTGCCTAACTGTTGTCGAAGACTTTGTGTACTGTTATCTTCATTGTACTAAGATTTTTGCTATAAACGTCAAAGTAATGCTGCATTTTCGTAACGATTTACATAATTACTGATAGGTATTTATAACATGACTTCAATTGTTACTTACAATGATTAATATTCATTCCATGAAATTATAAACCTGTTGCAAGAATGGAGCATAAATTTATGCACCATTCTATTATCTTTTTCTTTCATTGACTGACATTTTTAAATAATTAAAAGGATCTTCATATGTAAAAAAAGCTTTTGTTGTGAAGCGAAATACTATAATAAATTATAATTTGATTTAGAATGTCAAAAAATAAAATAGCACTCACAAGAAACAAATGTCATCTTTCAAAATGCTATATACCATCTATAGAAAAAAGATTGTCTAAAAGAAATATCTTCGCAACAAAATAATCTATGAACTAATATTTAATAAATTAAGAACAAAATGTCTTGTCCATAGATACAAAGACATTAAGTTTTCCAATGTGTGTGTATTTTTTTCCAATGAGACTAAGCGAAATAAATTCTCGATATACATCGTAGGCCCGTAGCAGACGAGCGGTTTGTGTTCAATTCCACATTACCTCACACATGGAAGTAATCAATCATAACCAGCGGTATAAAAATGTTCTGTTATAAGCGTTTAGCACTATGTTCACAAACTTAAGTTTAAGCTTTTGTCTTAAGACAAAATGAGACAAAATTGTTCAACTATGTCCGTATAAGCATACGTTTAATGAAGTAATAGCAAAAGTTAATGCACGTTTTGTCTTAAAACACTAATGAGATTTGCTATTGCACCAGTGGAAATAAGTTATACAATGATAGAAAATGACGGAAGAATATTTTTGAGAAATTTCAAGAATTCTAAGTAGAGATGTTAGGTCCACAGAATTGTTCTGCGAAGATGTGCGTTGCCTTCCGTATGAATTGCTGCATTTAGGCCTACATATGTTCTTCTACGTCGCAGCAGGGAACTCGTCGCGACGGGTTGCAAACCACTTATCCATACCGGGCCTTACAATTGGACATACTTAACTGGTCCACAAAAGTATTTAAAGTTGATATATTTGTAATAGAAATCAATGTACCACACATATGTATGTTATTCGATTTCAATGAAATATGTACAGATTATTCTCACATGTGCATACTAACCCAAGCTTCATACATACGGATATTTCAAAATACCTATAAATAAAATAATCTATCGACTTTAAATACTTTTGTAGGCTGGTGTATTGAATTTAAGAAAGTTAGTCGTAAAAAGATTATTTAGGACATGGATGTTATTATAGTGCACAGTATAAAACTCAATGAAATTTATAGTGGAAAAAATAACTCATCCTTGTCAAAAAATGTTTCTTGTCAACATGTTTCTTTTTAAACACTAACAAGTAATTAATATTCTTAATAAAAGTATATCGTTTCATTTAAAAAATGAATCTTGACTGTTGCATCTTTTAAATTAATTGTATAAAAACTTCTTTGGAACAAATAATTTGTATCCTCGTTACAAATAATTTCTATAAAAATGTTTTATTGGATCTTCAACGCTTTAAATGATAATAGTTTATCTATTCTATTTTTAGTCGAACAAAGGTATTGTACATCATTTATTTTGCATTATTTGACATTGACCATTCTACATTATACAATTGCATTTTCATCCTGAATTTTATTTAATAATTACGGATGAGGTACAATATATCTGTAGCAGAATTGTTCATTTGTGATGCATTTGTGTATAATTCCTAATTTCAATTGAAACATAAGCTCCACTTAATCGCGGCGTAATACGTATGCTATACGATTCACTTATTCGTGTAATTAGTTCTTCTGTCGCTAGATGCCAGCACTATAACAACGATGCTGCCGATAGTACTTACAAACTGTTGACTAGGTTAAGAAGTTAAATTTCACTATCTCTCATAAAATTAAAATACGTATCTCTATAACTTTCTAAAGTTTGGACCTTGAATTTTCATTCCAAATTAATATTAATTTCGATGAAACTTTGATCAGAGATC
Source organism: Nomia melanderi (assembly GCF_051020985.1). Taxonomy (NCBI): domain Eukaryota; kingdom Metazoa; phylum Arthropoda; class Insecta; order Hymenoptera; family Halictidae; genus Nomia; species Nomia melanderi. The sequence goes on from NC_135010.1 coordinate 2,456,452, forward strand.
GTATGTATACAACTCACACAAATTCAATGCACAAAACAAAATACTCTTCTTAATTTATTAATTTCTATAATGTACTATGTCAGTAAAAAATATTTGACTTATGCTTTATCGAATATGATCAGATGAAAATTATCCAAGAGAAAAGAAATAGGACCCACGAAGTAATAAAAGAGCTAACGTTTGTACCTCCTTTAATTATCTATACACACATAAAACTCCAACTAGTGGCCCCATCTTTTCCTATTCAAGTTTATTCGTAGGTTTCAATGCATAAAAATAATAAAATAAAAATACCCCATAAGACTGTAATCACAAAAAACGTCCTCCTCCATTTTCCCACGGCAAAAATTCAAAGTGCTCCGAACTTCGACATTATTCTCTGTTGGCCACAGCGTATAAACATAACCATTCCCGAATCGTTGGCCAAGGAATCGTCCCAGTGTAGTTTCACGCTGCGCTTCACCAGATGGCACGACCACGGTCACCTGTTTACCTGAATTTTTACCTGAAAGGCTCTAACATCAGGGACCGACCGGTCGACCAATGGCTGCGCCGACCCTGGGCCCCACTCGCCCCCTTCCTGCTGCGCGTCACTCGCCGCCTGACTCGAGACAACAGGCTACATAGTTCAGAAATTCGTCGGCCGTAAGCACGAAACCGATTTCCAGGCGTTATCTCTCGTGGCTGCTTTCATCGTAATTACGTCGCGTACTAGTGCACGGGAACGTTAGTGTACCGATACCTCGTGGAGTACCAATTCGCCGGGGAAGCGAGATCAGGTGAGCCAATTCCTCCGGATTAACCGATCTCCCTATCGCTCCACCAGCCGAACCCGATCGTTCCTCCGTCGACTCGACTCTCAAACCAAAGGGAAGTTCCCAGCGGAACGCCAACTAAGGACATTCCGATCGGTCGTCCTGCATTCGAGGACGTTCGGTATTTTGTAGGCGTGTTTGTTCAACCTCCAGCTCTCCTCTAAACAAGCGTTCCATCTCCAGAACGATCTGCCTCTATTTTTTCCTGAAGGCTGCGCAACTAGTGCTAAGCAAGCAGTGGTGGTGGAGGCACTATCAGAATTGAAAATGAAATTTTGTGCACAACGAAACCATTTTTCCGAAGGCTTCTATCAAGTCTACTCGCATTTCGCGATGATTAAACTTATTTGATATTCTCATCAGTGGTTGCTCGACATGTGTATCTCCTTTTTGAAACACGTTCAAAGTTTTGAAAGTTGCTTGGCGAGTTCAGCGACGTTAAAAATTTGAAGTGCGATGGGCTGACGCATCTTCGGCTGCATATTCTGTGCACGGACGCAATCGTATGACGATTATTAGACATTTATTTTGACTCTTAGTTCCGGAACCTCCCGAGGAATCCGAGGAACGTCGTACCAAGTAGGAATATGGCGCGTTGGATCATCGATGAAGTATTTCAGCTTTCCTCACGCGTTCTGTTCCACGGGAAATATCTTCATTACGCTTTGCTTATCTTAAAATCAGTGATGGAACTGATGAACGAATATAATGTGAAACTCGAAGAAACTGATTCCTCGGATTAATTGATTTTATTCTAGATACCTACATTAGAGTAAATATATTCTTGAGTCGAAGTCTGATTTGTTGAAGAAATCTAAAGAATTTAAATAAGTTCTATCCGATAATGTTAACAGGTATTGTGTGGACAATTTAAAATCATCAGTATTTTTGTGCATTTCGTAACTGATGTACAAGCATATGTATTTGAAGGTGATAATATGGCTATGGGTCACTATATTGCGTATGTAACTATGTCAGTCATATGAGAGATGAAAGAACTGCTGCAAGACGTTTCAAACATCGGGAACAGTTGAATCGTAATATTACTAAACGCAGATGCACGGTTGTTCTGGTATACCTTCGAACACTTATCAGCAGCCGCAGATTAATTTGCATTTTTGCGTCCTCATTGGCGCCGACTGACTGCGAAACAATGACGCTGATAAGCAACGTGAAAGAGAAGATTAATTCGGGGTATTGGTTGCAATATTTTTAGTATGCTGAGAAATGATTGTATTACTTTTCGAGCACATTGACTCGGAGATATGTGTGCAATTAGGAATCTTACGTCAGATTCATATGCTAGAATCACATACCAGCCTAACAACATTGGACACTTTATATTTAAAGTAAAAATAGCAAGTATAGAAAGCAAATAATTATTTTAACGAAAACAACGAATACGTATAACCCCACAAAATAAGAATATACACATGTATGTACAAAATTGATTTTTGTTTACTTGTCAAATATTTGTGATTATTTCTAGTAAAACAAAATTAAAATACTAATTTCTTGAATTAAACGTTTTGGTACTAGTTTATCGTACGACTTGGTTGTAGAAATATAATACGCAATGTCTGGAGATTATATTTAAAAATATATTCTTACATTGTTTCTTCATGTATTACCTATTATTTCGAAATTTTCTGGATAAAAAATTCACAAATATAAACTTTCTTATAAATAATTGCTTTAATTATAGAGTAGGATAATATTAAATATTCCAGTTACAAACAGTGATCGAAACATTTGTTAAAGAAACATTAAAAACTAATTAATATAATACGTTCATATGACATTTATAAATTTAATTCACTGTTAATAAAAAGGACCCAGTATTTGAAGTTTTTAAAGTACGCTTTAATTGAATAACTGCAACATCAAAATGAATAGGTGATTATAATAGTAAGCAATCGCGATAGAAAAGAAATCAATTACACGCTCACTCATTGTTGCTGTATAATGTAGCATTCTTGAAAGATCGCCTTTAATCATTTTTAACAGACGTATTGTTAACAGAAGAAGAATCTCATTCGTTAAAATATTTTCTGGGGTATTCATGTCTAAAAGTTGATATTTAATTACATATGCATGCTTAACATTCATAAACAGTGGTCGTGATTAATTACTCTGCTCAATTAAACAATAATTAATTTTTGTGTAAAGTATATTCGAGTCAAATTTTTTATAACTATTTACGTTAAATAAGTATTGGACTTGTTGTTTTTCGGGAACAAAATTTAATTAATTAACAGTGTTTGTTATAGATGGCATAAAAAAGTAATTTAATTACTTTTTGGTATTAATAATAAGTAATTTTATTATTGAAAAATATTTAGATACGTTGTATAATCGGAAAATAATGATAAAAAGAATGAAAAATGTTATATGAATCAACATCAAATGTTGATACTCGTAATATTGAATGGAAGTTTAAACAACTTCAAATATAAAAAAATATTACAACTTAAATAGTATTCGTTGAAATAGAAAAACTTCATACATAAATGCACTATGTCGTATTGAAGAATTAACAACGTTGTCAAAACTATTTTTGAAACAAGTGTCTACTACTATTTTTAAATTTATGGAAGTAATTTTTGTCTGAAACACATTAAAAATGTTGACACCATTATTAAATAAATTTGTTGTTACTGTTACTGGTAACCAAATACTTGATCATACAATTTATTAAGTTAAAACTATAATAGAAACTCTACGTATATCTGTGAAAGTTTTTGCTGTTTTACATATACACACGTGTCATAAATATACAAGGTTCATGATTCAGTATAATATTTTCATTTGTTCGCTAAATTTTCTTTCGAATAAAATTAAAAGTTGATAATTTGTTAATTTGCTAATTTGATTCTGCTACTAGCCCATGCACACTTAGGTATTATATGTCAATTAATATAGCATATAACATTACACAATCATACGATATAGTATATTTAACACATTGAGTATATATAATATACTTCTGAACATTCTATTTTGGGCGCACTAATTATATCTCACAACTTTTGCAAGTACTTCACTTAACGCTCACAATAATTAAAATGCACTTATCACGTATTCAACATTTTTACAGGACTATTTTAATCGGAGAATAGAATTTATTTTCCTATTATTACTTATTTAAAAAGAGAAACGTCAGTTGATATTTCAAATTACTTAACGCCATGACGTATAACGACGAGTGGCATTCGTGATAAAGATTTCTAGATTAATTTAATAAAAATGAATGTTGTTCATTGGGCGTGGGTTAAACTGGAAAACCATTTTTCTGTTATCAATTTATCATCTAAAAAGTAAATTTGCTTTTACAATGAAATGGAGAATTTCTTTATGTTTCCCGCAAATTATTGATAGTAAATAGTTATACGATATTAGTAGCAGAAGAAAGAATACAGGAAGCAGTTAACAAACGATGGTGACAATGTTTGAATGATTAACTCAAAATTTAATAATTGCATTGTAACCTTGAAGTGATTCGATGTTCATATGGTGTAACAAAAAATATGTATCTATTTATTTAAAAGAACGTATCTTACACGTAATTGCACTGATGGAATTGAATTGAATCTCCAGTTAGCAAAATCTCGTTTCAACGTGACTGTACATGTAAACTTCAGTTTCATTGTGCAATCTGTTTCAATATTCGTGATTTACACGAAGTTTTAATGTATATATTTAACCGATGATACAAAAATACGATTATTAACATTAAAATTACCGAACAATTAGAGTGACTTGTTTCGAATTTTTTTATAAAAATTAGAACAATACGTTTTTTAAGATTCAAAGAGTGCCCTAGTCTTTTATCTATGCAAATACACAAATTTAATTGAAAATTTTTTTCAAAAATGCCTTCATAATTTAAATACTTGCAAAATAAAAATTCGGTAGTGGGTCAACTTGACCTGTCGAATAATTTTAGTGTTAACAGTGTATAAAATTTGTTTTTATTTGATCGTTAAAGCTTTTAATATTTAATTGCTTCCATTAAGGTATAAAATTGTACATTTAATAGTTTACTTGATTTTCTTCTATTATTTTATATTACTTTTAATTTCTATTATTCTAGTAATCTCGAGTTTCCTAATTTTATCTAAGTTTTATTTCATAGTCACTAACTTTTACCATATTAAACCTATGGCTTCATACTTTTAACACGCTTGACTGTTGAATCTTGACTAACGTTTCAATTACTTGTCTAACAAAGTATTCCGCGCTGAATTCACGATAAAACTTTTGTTTGCCTGCGTCAGTTCGACGGTTTTTGTACACATTATTTAACTTTCTGACACTAACATGTTTGTACATTAAAAATGAGATAACAAAACAAACTGTATCATAATTTAGTTAAAAAGAAAGTAAAGGAAAGTTCTTTGTCATTGTTTTAATGTGGTTTTACTAATTTTCTACAGTTATATTTAATAAGAAAGCTGAAATATCTGTTTGCATATTTTCTGCTCAAAGAACTTGCCACAGTATTAATTAAACGTATAATTAAATGTTCTTCAGTGGTAGAAAATATTGCGTCATCCCATAAATAATGCGGTTTTTATATTTATTGTATTTAAAAAAAAAAGGCAAACAAAACTCTTTTTAAGGTATAACATATTCTCCTTCATTATCTATAAATTCTTTTATTTTTCAAAATGAAGATGAACAAAATTGTTTTCAAAGTAAAACACATTCATTATCTATAAATTATCTATCTATACATTGCAATTACTTCTAAAAAAGTTTTTTTTATCTTTGTTTTTTAAAAGAAACATAAGAAACCGTATTATTTATGGAATGATCCAATGTAAAGGCAGAAGATTTAATACACGGTACGACACTGACAACGCATGTGCGATTTACATGAGTGTTAGTCATGACTTCACGTGGCCACAGTCCGAAAAGCATTAATATTAATACAAGGCAGAAATATTTTTATGTAAGCCGAACGCACATTCTGTCGTCGCCATCGTGTTTTCGCAACGTACAAGGTGTTCAAGAAATAGTGATACGAGCATCAAATATGAATTTCCGTTATAGTTCAAGATATAGCACAATCCAATAGGTCACCGCGCAACTAATCTAAGCACATTAATGTACATTATAGTAACACAATTGCTATTGTTTGTGTGGTTTCATCAATACCTACTTTCGATAACTGAAATAAAAATGCGATATCTGAAGCGTGCGATAAACACTTTTTATTTTCTAAGAGATAATCTGTATTGACATCAACTTTGTGTTATCTTCATTTGAAATGACACGTTTAAAGTACATTGTCGATATTTTCATTATACTTGTTTGAGTTTACCTGATTTTGTATGTAAATGGGATACAACAAAATTTAATAATCGTATATTATCCTGTCAGATTTTTTCATGTAGGTACTGGATGTTTTCATTAATAAGTAAAGTACAAATAAACTGTCAAATTGAATTATTTAGGTCAGTTATAACATGTATTTGTTTAATATTTTCCTGAAAATACAAAATTGGAATTAATACAGTTCGTGTAACTTTAAATTTAATATGTGTTATTAGGTATCTGCTCCTTTATATTTAATCATTTTTTATTTTGCTATTTAATAAACTGCATACAACTGTGTTGTTATTGTAAGTTACACTTGAGGAACAATTTTATTATAATTTATAATATGAACATAAAAAACAATTTTATTATAATTTATAATATGAACATAAAAAACAATTTTATTATAATTTATAATATGAACATAAAAAACAATTTTATTATAATTTATAATATGAACATAAAAAACAATTTTATTATAATTTATAATATGAACATAAAAAACAATTTTATTATAATTTATAATATGAATATAAAAATTGTTCCTTAAGTGTAACTTACAATAACAACACAGTTGTGTACAGTTTATTTATAATGTATGTTAATTTAATGATGTTCTTATTTTTATTTTTGTTTCAACTTATTATTATACAAGTTCATTTTTAGGAGTAAAACAAAGAATTCGATAATGAAGCTGCGATCAATATTTAATCAGTTGCATTTTAAATCAAAGACAAATGTCTCATTCATACAATAACAGCACTGTCATCCTAAAATGATCAATACTGTCTCTGACTACGTGAAATATTATGATTATCTATGATATTTATTAATCAGTAGGTCAATGCATATGACCATGTATTCATAAATCTCAATTTTTTAACCTGTTATGTTTATAGAATTTATTTACAGTAGGATCTCGATTGACCAAATTTTCCGTGATCTAAATTCGCCAGTCTTCTTCGTTAAACTGAAACTCAATAATTTGGGGCATTACATTGTACCTTGAAATATACAGGGTGTCCCGCGACTCATGGTCAATCAATTGGGAGATCATTCTACATGTAAAAATGAGTCGAAAAAATAGAATAAAATTTTTTCCTGCAAGTCTTTGTTTTCGAGAAAATCGAAGTCGAAAATTTACTCGGTACCTGTACACTCGGTACATGTCGACTTCGTGCATCTCACTATACACTCTTGTTTCGATTCTTATTTGTATTTAAAGACATAGTAATGACAAAGTGCGGATACCGTTCTTGTTACAAACGCGAAGCGGCACTCAAATTACCCTTGCACGCTCCGAGTGCGAGAATCATATCCGTATACTCACTATTCGAATAAGCTGCCATATTGAGAAACTGTTAGATACTGAATAATTATACCGCTAATAGAATAGCACGAACGATAAACTATCAACCGAGGTCATTACTATATCTTTAAATACAAACAAGAACCAAAACAAGAGTGTATAGTGAGATGCACAAAGTCGACATGTACCGAGTGTATATCGTATCGAGTAAATTTTCCACCTCTATGTTTTCGAAAACGAAGATTCGCAGGAAAAAATTTTATTCTATTTTTTCGACTCATTTTTACATGTAAAATGACCTCCCAATTGATTGACCATAAGTCGCGGGACACCCTGTATACAATCGAATTTTGCAAGCATATTTCGTATAATTTCTTCTCAAATCTCCATTTACCTTAATTATTAATCGCCCAATTAAATTAGATAATCAAGGTTATTGAATACTTAAGAATATTTCACTTTCAAACAAAAATTTCGGTTTTCTATAAAAGAGTTAAAGTTTTATTGTACAACGGAATGTAATGTAGCTGTAACACGTATGAATTAACAAGGATTAATGAACAAAAAATTACAAGACAAAGAGAGAACACAAATTAGTAGATAAATAAGATAACCAGAATATATTAAACGAGACGTAACGACATTTAGTAAGTACAGTTATTAAACTTAATCGAGACAATTTAGAAACGTTTTCAATGTAAGAATCGTAAAACCTCTTGCACTTAACGCTTTGAGTTCTACTTGCGAAAAGTTTTGTTTTGATTTTATTAACACTAAAAGAACTCTAACATGTGTGTAGTGTTGTGTAAAAATTGTATGAACTTTAGATCAAAATTGACCGCAATATAAATTTTTATTTATAATCAAGCATGTTTGTTTAAAATTGTCTGGCATTTCCCGAATATGTATAAAAGTTTCCCCTAACACTCAAAGGGTTAATAAGAAGTTCAAGGTAAAATCTGTTAATTCGCGTCTTATCATCGTCCACAACAATGATGTCGGTCAAAATGTTTGCTTCTTTAATAACATTTCGCATTCTTGCGTCGGTCTGTTTCGTTACGCAATTGCAAGGTCAGTGTCCATTCGAATGATCTATTTTTGTACGAGAGATGCTCGAAAACCCGGTTCAAGCTTCTACATCAGTGTAAACGATTATGAAAGCGGTTGGACCTCACCGAATGACAGTTCTTAGTACACTTTGAATTGCGTTTACATAGAACATGTGACATCTGATAGTGATCTTTTAAGTTGCTTTGCTGCTGGTTAGTTCTTTTCAGTTTGCTTTCCTTGATGCCATCAAACTTATAAGATTAATTATGCAGTTGCACTGATCACGTAAAACTTTGTGTACTGTCTGATATAAGCATTTTCTTTGATTTTGTTGCTTCTGTGTGAAACTGTTCTGAATAATTCCATTGTTAACAGAATTTTATGTTATATTTATGATAATCGCTATTAAGAATAATTTAATAAATTTTCAAACATTTTCGAAAAGATTTTGTTTTTTTTTATTTTGAATATAAAATTTTTATTAGAAAGAATAACACAATTTTTGAATGCAAAAATGCCTTATCCTTCTCAATTATTATTAGCGTCTCTCTACTCCGTTTGCTAATACAATGTATCTATATATGATAGATATAGGAGAAAAAAATCCGTTATAAAATACTAATGATATCTTTCATAAAAAAAGGTTCCATTATGTAATAAGATTGTGTAAATGATTTTTGTAGTGCATAATTGAAAGTCTCAGTAATTCTATGTTAGCAAGTATTGCACATACAGAATGACATGTATAAATACACTACAATACTTTAATAGGCAATGATAAATACATATTTAATATGATTTAATATTATTAAACAATTTGCTTTAACATCCTTCAATTTTATAAAATTCAAAATCTGCGTTATGTTTAATTGAATGCTGCAACTAAGAAGAAGTTAAAGCAATTATATCTTTAAAAGTAAAATATTCAAAATTAGTAAAATTCCTTCTAAACAGCAGACAGAAATGCAAATATTTTTAAAGGACAATTATAGCCACCTTATCAATCTGGGTTATATTCTGTTAACACAAAGTGTAAGTTCTTTTAAAACGAAGATGGAAATGTGTATTCTGGGATCTTGGTTTACAAATGTTGTAGAAAAAAATGTAAATACGATCTTCTTACAGTGGGACAATATACATGTACATTACATGTTCTCTTCAGTTTTCGTTGAAGCATTACAAGAACTAAAATCTAAAGTAGTAGAAAAATGGAATAATTTACCACAATAGAAAGTTAAACAAAATTATATAAATCAATTCCAAATCGTTTAATTAGTGTTATACGGAGGAGAGGCGCCATCACGAAATATTAACACTAGAATTACCCAGAATTTATTGAGGTTGATATATAATCCTTATAAAGATTGTAACAATACATTTTTTTCGATTTTTTCAGTCATATGCCATAGTGTTTAATACTAAAACTACCGAGCAGTTGAATTCACATTTTGAAATTCCTGTATGGAAACTGCAAGAGTGCATCTAGCGGGACTTTAATTGATTTACAATTCCGTTTGCGTATTGCTAAATCAATTTCTTTAATAATTTTTCAGAGAAACATCTGTTATATTTTTAATAATTGCAAAAAGAAGAAATTAGGAATGGGTCATTGTGACCCGATTGATAGTTTTAGTGTTAAGTGAAATTATTTATTTTCAAAATCATTTCAGATATTCGATACTGCGAAAATATTAATAATTGCAAAGTAGGAAAACTAAAGCTAGACATTTTAACGGGTATGGTAGTTTTACTGTTAATGAACCATCTAAACCACTATACAGATATGTTTTATGTCATCTGTCGTATCATAAAATAAAAAATTTAAGTGTGTACTCGTCGAACACAGGACGAATGCACCTAACGTATATTTAAATGAAAAACCAAAGCAAAACAAAGAACAATTACATGTTTATCTGAAGAAATAAAAAATTCATCGTTGAACGCATTATAGTGTATCATTTAAACCTATAAGATGACATGTAAATACGTCAAATGCAATTAACTATTTCTGTACATAACATTTGCAAACCAAGCTCCAGCAACCTAATTTTTTGTATGTTTACGTAGAATGATAAATACAATACACATTTGTACTGTATATGTATTATCTTTCGTGTGCATTTAGAAGTGAGCACACATGAGGGATGGCGATTTTTTTCCCCGTACTGTAACATATTTGAAAGCAATGTCTCATCGACACAAATAACTGAGCAAATGGCGCCTCTTGATCATTCCCTTGAAAAATAAAGGATTCTGATAATTGACTTATCAGTGTTTCAAACTTGTGTTGCTGATGTCATTTGATTATTATTTTGATATTAACTTACATAGTGCTCCAGATCTTTATTACAAAAACTACTGTTCACAAAAAACGTAATTGTTTTAAAATGAACATGTATGATAATACTGGAAATTATATGGAAATCGGTCTTTCAGTAAAAAACGAAACGAGACGTTAAAAAAATTAGTATTAAAAACACATAGAACGTTAAAAATGAAATTAACGAGTAAAAATAGCAAAGGACAAAAATTGAGACGTTAAAAGTTATAAGAAAATTTTTCAGTCTAAATATAGTTTATTTAAATAAGCAACGTAAAGGTAATAAAATAGGTGATGTTATAAACATTATACCAACATGGTTTGAATGAAACGATAAAACGAATGATGAATCAGTGCTGCAACATGTAACATTTATAACGAAAAAATTATTTGAAGAAACTTGAGGATAAAGGAATAACTCATCTAACAATAAATAAAGTTGTATAGAAAACGACTTAATGAGGATTTCATGAAATCATAAAAAATCATAGTAAAAAAGTGAAGTTTCTTAGAAATCGCTGCAAAATATAATTTCTCTGGCAGTTTTTGCATTCATATTATAAGGTTAGATAAAGAATTGTAGTAACGAACATTTCTAGTAATCCTAACTGTTTATTTTATAGAAAGTAAATTGTTCTAATTAAAAAGTATGCTAAAGGTATACTAAAGGTATTATGTGTATAACTCTACTCTCTGGGAAAATATCTTCCATATTGTTTTTTATTTTTTGATGTTAATAAATCGTAATAAATGTTTTCTTTGTTCGACGCCGTGCTCGATGTATGATGATAAGTATTCTATCAAATAAAAGAGTTTCGTCTTCACTTTGTTTTTTTTGTGGACTAAACAAGTTATATTTAGCAACGATGAAAAAATGTAATTTATGAGAATGTTAAATTCATGTTGACCATGTCTTAATGGGAACGATTTTATTTATGAAGTCAGAACAATTTAAGATATTCAATAGCTATGCATTATGTAGGTTACGAAAGGATTTCTAAATGCGATGGACAAGTTCGTTGAAGATCGGTCAAAATCGACCTATTCTGTGCTCTATAATTTCATTCTTGCCCTGATATTCCCACACGAGATCAGAAACGATCGCTGCCGGCTCCTGAATGAATAAATACCGAGTAGAAAAGCCGGTTCGCCAGATGCTTCGATTATCTTCTTTTTACCCTTCCCTCTACTTTTTCTTCAAGCTATGAACACGATACACGTCGATCGTGGAAAGTAGAATTTTTCATGAAATGTACACTGGCGATTATATGAGTAGAACAATCAATCTTCAGAATTCATTCAGATTATTTTTAGATCCGTTCATTCATAATACTATCGATAGTGTAGGTATTCAGATTCAGATTCAAATTTACTAAACTTGTTTTAAACAGAAAGTTTCAACATACTAGAATTTGGAGAATAGAAATGCACACGTTACCCGTTGCAGTGTTAAATTTTAATAACTTATAAAATAACTAGGTATTCCATACGTCATTTTAAGTAGACCATGAAATGAGGATATTGCTTTGTATCTAAGCTAGAGTAATATGTTCAACTTAAGAGGATAATTTATTTTTAGATGTATTAAAAGGATTGAACATAGATTGTAACAGTTACATGTTTGACTATATTTCACGCTCTGAATATCAAGATAAAAAAATTAGTACTAATTGTACTTATGTGTTTTTGTAGTTTTAATAAAAGTAGTTACAGTATTTAAATATATTTAAGTCTAATATGACTTAAAAAAATAGTAGTTTTGATGCTTTAAAAAAATAGTTCGTCAATCTTTAAAATGCAATTTATCGTAAAAAAATAGCATCCAATGTTGTACTGACTGCACAATAATCACATTTTAAATAATGATATATTAACACTAGAACTACCAAGCATTTCATATGATTAACATGTACTTATAAAAATTAGGATACATTTGATTCAATTTCTGCAGATAGTCCATATATTAGATAAGAAAAACTATTAATTTGCAAAGTAATTTAAAATATTTAACGTATTTATAGTATTAGTAATTGCAAAGTAGGATAAATAAAGCCAGTCATTCTGATTGGTATGGTAGGTTTACTGTTAAGACTATGATAACCTCATATGATAAATCCAACGTTTTACATCATAAATTCAATAAAGATAACATTACTTACTTCCTAGTAAGAAAGAAGAGTTCCTTGTTAGCACATGAGATACTAGAATACTGGGAAATGTATAAAGTGCTTTTCTTAGCATATATACAGATCTCTTTGTTATACAATTTCTGTGCAATTATATTTTTTGAAACCTTCGTATGTAACTTGTATTACAAATATTATTCTAACAGTAAAAGACATTTCTCCTAGAAAGTACTTCATTCAAGAGGGAGAAATTTAAGTTCTGTTCACTAGTATTAAATTGTAACCTGGTATATAATTAATCAATATCCCTATTCCTTGTACCCAATTAATGCAAACAGTCTTCCGGTTTCTATCAATATTTTCCGTTCAATCTAGTACCCACATTCGTTAAAACAAAATAACTATAAATATTCTCAAGTTTCACAAATTTTAGACTATAGGTATTCAAGATTTACATTTGATCAAATTATATATTTTAATCACTTCATTTGATTAGTTCATCAAATTATAATCAAGTTCCATGTATTTTTCTTAAAATACAAAATTTTCCACAAAATATCTATGCCTCGTGGACAAGACGCAATAACCAAATAGAAAAATGAATCAATTCATTTTTAATTATAATGAAATCCATTGCAAGTTTTGTTATTTTAACAGTTGCATTCTATCTTTATGTTTAAATTCACAATTATAGTTTGTTTTTATTTTTAAATTCACATTGTATAAGTACCGTTTATAAGCACCATTCATTGAAAGCAATGTTTAAAATATGTATAATATACATGGGATTTTCAAATTGGTGAAAGTGTATATTTAAACGAAATATTAAGCATGTAAAGAGTAACAATTTATGTCAATATAACTGAATATAAGAAGCACTTTCGTATTTATACTTCCGCCACTACATATTTCGAAAATCATACCACATTCATTATTAGTAAATAATACTGTATATTAACTTAGGTTTAATTCGTAATTATTTTACTATTCTATTCTGAATTTATTTACGAAAACACGTTTAAAGTACAAAAGTTTTGATATCATCATGCTGAACACTTTAAGAAAAATTGTACAGTATGCTTACAGCTAAAGGAAAACTGATTGTAAAATTGATAATAGTAACGCGAGTCTGCGTTGTATGTTTTCTAGATTTTATGAACATGACTTATACTGAATGTTAACTGAGTTTTACTTCCTGGAAGAGACGCCAAGTGATTTATATTAGCGACAATGATTAGTAATTGAAGAATCCATGCTTAATTCGTTGACTAACGTAAGTGAAACATTTGATAAAACAATGACGAACAAATGTCACGTGTACTCTTGCCATTGTTTCTTTAAATTAATTCCACATGTGTCATGATGTCTTTGATGAATGTTCAAAATTTATCATTTCAATTGGTTCAAAGTACACTATACGTGTATATATATATATATGAATATAATACATGGTGTTACGTATACTACATATAGTACTATATCAGTAAAAGAAAAATAAATAGACAATATAGAAGTATTAGGTCGTCTCATAAATAATGCGGTATTTTACATTTCTTTTGACTAAAACTATAAATATATTATATTTCTTTCTTAAAACTAAAAGAAACATGAAAAACCACATTATTTATGGGATGACCCAATGTATTAAACACTATTAAAGAAATTCTTCTTTTAGTATTTACTAAATTCAAATATATTGAAATATCAACAGAAAATTAAAAACGTAGTCATCGATGAAAATCTGTTTTAGAAACAGATATAAGCAATAAATTACATAATGAAATTCTTATATATTTAAATCTGATTTAAAACGAATAGTCGACCGTGTTCAGCAAAATGCGTTCAATGAAACTGAAACCGTTGTATCATATACTCGACTTCCTGCCAGCATCTGCGTCTGAGGAGACTCAAGTTTTTTTGCGATGCTGTTCAAAGAACACTTTCCTGTTTTGCCACTTTAAAAGAGTTCGACGTTAAAAAATGAGGCTTCTTAGAAATCACTGCAAACTATAATTTCTGTCGTGGTTTTTGCATTCATATTATAGGATTAGATAAAGGACTGTAGTAACGAACGTTCCCATTAATTCTAACCGTTTATTTTATAGAAAGTAAATTGTTCCAATTAAAAGATTTTCAATCGCAATATGCTAAAGGTATCATATGCATATCTCTGCTCGCTGGGCAAGTATCTTTCATTAATGTCCTTATAGAACTGGTTGCAGGATAAACGAATGCGGCACACCACGTTTATTATTAATTAAACATGAATTTTTTTTCATTGTACGTACCTGTACAGGTTCTGCTATTTTTTGTGCATTTCGATTACTGCAGCAAGTTCTCCTTTTGAAGGAAGAATAAAATATTCGCATAAAGGTGAAGATATTCGGAAAATTTTACTTTAGTTTATTAAATGTTTTTTTCCTGGAAGTTGTAATCTTTCCTCTTTAATTCAACTTAATTAAATTCTGTGAATTGTCTTGATCTTCTGTTTATAATTTCCTGCAAACTTCCTTTTTACATCAGCTATACAGGATACGAAATAAGCAATGCAAATCTGATAACTAATTTTCCAGTTAGAATAGACGAAAAGATCTTCTTATAGGTATTTCAATTTAATTCATAAATCATTTAATTTTGATTAAGCAACGATTTTTAATTTTACAAACAATACACTTACGAGTATGAGAACTATCGAAAAGAAATTAAATTACTTTTTTGCTAACTATTAGAATCTTCTATTGATATCCTCTATCGAACATATCACTCAATATGTAATTTCACGGTATTTTATTTTCTTTGATCGTAAAAAGAAATATTGGGAGGTCGGCAGCAAAGCAAATTCTATTAGCGTAAAACAGTTTTGAACTACATAAAGTTTAAATTTTCGAAGATCCATGCTATAATTCATACGTTTTACCAGAATATTTAACAATATTTATAGTAACATTTATAGTTACATGTGAAAACATAATTATTTTTAAACAATTTATAACATTACTGTACGATATTTAGAAGTGAAGAAATCATCGATTTGCTTCTGTATAGCATAATCGTAAAAATCATTTTCAAATTTTTTATTTTGTGACTGTATCAGAAGGTTGTATTCACTATACACAAATATCATGGACAATACAATAAACAGTATTTTATTGCATACACGAATACTATTACAGTACAATAAATTGATCATAAAATAATAATTATTATACGTCGAGAAACAATGTTCAATAATTCTAAGAATAAACAACTCAACAACTTTCGCACGTTAATGTAATAATGTAAAAAATCAGCTTTTACAATTTCTTCACACGTTTCGACATCAATGTGTACAGTGAGAAATCCACATGTGTGTTTACATATATGTGAAATTTTCCCGAAACGGCACATCAAAATATAAAATCTCTTCCTCCTGTGAAGTGTTTCAACAGATTTGTAAACTTTCAGTGTGTGACTTTAATTATATTGTAACATTCACATTATAAATCAATGTTTTGTAATATTTTTTTCTTATTTGCAACGATGGCAAGCTTATACCTGATAACGTATCCGCGAACAGCAAGAAAATTCAAATCAGATTCATGCTAATTGATTTTATACGATAAACTCGATAAAATAATCGTATATATACGTTTTTTGATTTTTTTTATTTCGTACGTGCCGTGATGGCGATTATAAGTATTTATGATTAATATACGCGTTTCTTAGCGTTATTCAACCTGGTGAAACAGGAATTACAATTTAATCACCTAATCGCGTTTGACAAGTATGCACGTCATCTCAAAACTTGAAATGCCACTAATTCTTTCAACAATGAATTCTTTATTTTTTCACGTAAACATGTAATTCTTCTTCGCTTTGCTTTTTCTAAATTAAAATATATTCTAGGTGTATTCGTCCTGCGTTTGACGAGTACACACTTCATTTTTTGATTTTATCACGTGCAAAACAAGAAGTTTTTCAAACTAAAATTCACAGTTAACGGGTTAATTACAACTTAATTGTTCGAATTAACATAGTTCATTGATCTTCAGACAAGCAAGAAAATGTTCTGTCCACACGGAACATTTCGGCTGGGAGTATTCAACACTGAAAGGGTTAACCCTTTGCGCTTCTACGTCGAGCGTGACTCAACATCAGTTTTATTCACAGGTGTGATTCTTTGTCAAGATATTTTTAAAATAGATTACATTATTATGTTATTTTCAATATTATTATTAACAAGAATCTTTTACACTGCTCTCTACAAACTAATTATTTTTTAAAATGCATTTTAAATAAAATATCATGATAATACAGAGTTGTCGAGGAAAAAATGCAAAAGAAATTCGAAGTGCAAAGGGTTAATAGAGAATATACTGCGTGTAATGTATCATTCTCACGATGAGCTATCTAACACTAACCGCACGACTTTCAAAATTCTGATAAGTATGCAAAAAAGTAGAGTGCATGTTTAGGCGCGCGTGTTAAAACTTCAAACACATGGCACAAAGGCGTAAAGAGCAACGGCGTAGTCTCAGACAAAACAAATATGTTATCAGCACATACAAGATAAACGGAGATATGAGGATCACCTTGATAAGAGGAGGTGATAACACACCTACGTACCTACATTCCCTGATAAAACAGAGGTAGAGGTGTACCGGCGAAAGGGTTAAACGAAGTCTAAAACTCAACGTTTGTATGAAATAAAAACGAGCAAGGAGAGAAAATTCATTTGGACTATCATAAAGTATTTCGGTTCATGATAAAGAAACGTTTTATTCGTTCCTTTGTATTTATTTAGAAAAATCACATTCACTTTACGGTTGACCACATTTGTGACTATAGATGCATGGATATGGTTATAGACTGTAAATTATAATTTAAATGCAAATTATACATTAATATTTATATTATCCGTATTACTCACAGAACAATTATGCCTTGTTTTACAATACACAGTCCACAGAAAATTTTCGAGTAAACAAATTATCGTTGATTATGAATGCAAAATGTATAACAGATATTAGTAGTTATGCACCAGTACAGTTTAATCTTTTACCTACAAAAACTGAATAATTGTAAATCTTCCATGTAAAGTATTAGTAAGAACGTAAAATTCTATATAAATTTTAAAATATGAACCACGTACTTATGGCATAAGGTAGCTTTTAAAATGTAAAGATATGTTTACATTAACAAAAATTATTTTATTCGTGTCAGTTTATCTTTATCGTGTGAAGTCTTCTAGTGGGTGAAAGAAATTCTTGCCCCATTTCGGTGTCTATATAGTAACCTGTGAGTACTGGAATATACATATGTTATACTCCACAGACTTATTATAATTTATACTATATTCAATTTGTAATCTTACCTTTTAGTTATTTTGTGATTTGTAATTATTCGGTTTATGTTATAGTTTTAAATACTCAGTTAGTTAATTATTAAATCGACAGTTTAATCACTTAATAAACTATTAATGTACATTTATTTTCCTAAAATAAAGCTATTTTTCAAAAGTCATGTCCACTCAATGAATATCATTTTTTAACAATTAATTCCATTTATAAATGTACAATTTTCCACTATATAACAATACAAACTTTGATTGATTATCAAAAACCATGCAATTTAATTATTGAAACGTCGGTCTACATTCCCCATAAAAAATATAATCCAAATATTGATTATTTCTGGTATTTAATAAAGTCATTATTTTAAAAAATGTTTGCTATAGCATCCGATTGTTCGACTTTTTGTTTGGAATTATTTTTATGTAAAAATCGCATAGCAAGTTAGTAGATGTGTCATTGATAGAACATACTGTCAGAAATTCCATATCTCTGGTTGCATTATAATTATTAAATATGTCAGTGTGAGATTTCTATGCCTAATTTTTACAATTAGTTTTCAAAGCATTCTTTTTACTTTTGAATTAAAGAAAATCGTTAAGTAAAAAAAGTATTTTCGAACAAGTTTGTGCATACTAGGCGTGTAGTGTATTTTAGTTATTAGAATAACTAATTTTGGTTAAGACAACTATACGAAAGTGACTAATTGTCAGTCGAGGTTTATATTTATATGTTAAACCGGATGTTATTTACATAAACTCTCAATCCTTCCAAATACTCATGATCTGGATAAAATCACTCAGGAAAACGTAGGACAATGAGTTGAAAAGGATTGAGCCCATAAAACTTGTTACGCACGTAGCCATTAATTCCACCAACAGTATCATCTTACGCAAGCAACAATTACGGTAAAAAAAACATTTATGCGACTAAACGAAAATACTGTGATTAATTAAACGAGTTGAAAGGTTAAACTGTACTAGGCTATAACTAGTAGTATTTGTTTATTGGAGAATTTTTTGTAGACTGTGTATTGTTAAATAAGAGTATAATTGTTCTGTGATTAATATGGGCAATATGAATATCATGTTATGACTTTTTTTTTGTGTTTTGATATTTATCATTTTAAAAGTTTCAAAAATTCAAATTCTGAATTGGTTCATTTAGGAAAATCAGAATTAAATATAAGATTTCGTCTTTCAACAGTTGTATTTGAAATTCAAACTATGTTAGTTTTTACGAAAGTTTACAATATATTTCACATATTTATATTGGCTATATAATGAAATCATTCTGTTCTATTTATAGTAGAAACACCCACTTGTGATACATGCTCAAACATGTCGTCATGATTGAACTGAATGTTTGTATTTGACAATTTTATTGGCAGATATAGATAAAGTGCAATTCATTAAAGTTTCTTTCTTTTGAATAATAATTCAGTGGAATAAAAATAAAATGTCAATGTAGTACATTTTATTATAATGTTTGAAATTTTAAAGACTTTAATACATTAATATTATGAATGTATAACGATCCACAGTTTGCTTATAATAAATAACTAAAAAAATTTATATTCTAAATAATAATAACAAAGAAAAGAACATTACTGTCATTGTGTTAAGTACATTTCAAACATACTGTATTGAAAAAGTGATGCTTTTGTTAGCTATTATAATATAGTTTTTAGTACGCTACTTTTATTTTCATTTTCTTTTTAAACGTGCATCATGACTAGTTATATTGTTATCCTTCGCACTCATAGAATTATAAGTACCTAATTACATAATATACTTTCTTGATGTATCATCGATATTTATTAAATGATATTACCTTTGCTTGGAAGTTAAAATCGGTTTTATCTAGTTAAATATTAATTATAAAATGCATAAAATTTCTCATTAATAGGAAAAACGATTAACGTAATCTTTATAGTAAAGTTTCACCAATAATGATTGTTTTGTTAAAAAAATTATTTCAACCAATCTAAAGATTCGCGAATAATATTTAAGTAGTTAATAGGTTAAAAATTACTGGAATAAATTTAGAAGTTCCCACTGTGTATATGTACGAAACCACAATAGTGAATCAGATGGAAAAGATAAGACTATAAGAATAGATCATTATTAGAATGTAGATAATTATCAATAAATAAGTCGATCTTTCGCTAAATCATAATATACAATGTGTTCTGAAACTAAGATCAAGAAAACAATAATTAAAAACGTATAATAATATTTTTTGATAGAATTCTTTGTTTTCACAAATATGATACACTTTGCACTGCATTTTCTGAATGCAAAATGTGAATGAGGTATACCTTAATAAATAGAAATGAAAGTAACTTAATAAAGTAAAACATTACTTATTTAAAGAAATGAGAAACAAGACGACATAATAACAAGTATTTCTAACGCAATTATTGAAAATAAGAAATAATAAGATATACGATAGAAATAAATTATTATAATTGTTTATTTTATTTTCTTTTGTAAACTAAATATTAAAAGGAATTCTGAATTTTTTAACGGTAATACAATTCTGGGTCGATGGTCGTTTTAGATTTATGTATGCTCTAGGAAACGCGACTAACGAATGCAAAATCATTTTGCCCATGATCAGAATACACTTTCCATTGTCTACACTGTAAATTCTACACGAATGAATCGTGCATAAAATTTTATGTAAACTTGTGGATGCATTCATAAAATTTATATAGAATATATAAAGTACTATTTTAGTAAATAAATTTTTCATTAAAAATGTTACTCTGTTGTCAAAATGAATGGTACTTAATTCTAATTAAAAATAAAAATTATCATATTAACTAAAATTATAACATTTATTTTCTAAAAATGTAACACAATATAGCAATAAAAATCCAAATAGCAAAGATTGATGCAAATTTTTAAGCAGCAAAGAACAAACATAAATAATTAAAAAATGAATAATCATTGAAAAACTGCAGGCACAGTTGCATTGAAAAGTTACTCTATATTCGCTGAACTAGAGTTAATCTTGTCACGAATATAACATTTTATGTTGCCGGTTTAATTTGATGTGTTCATCTTATTTTGTATATAGAAGTAACTTCTTTTCGATTATATAATACTACCAGTTACAGATCTGCCTATATGTAAATGCTTTTCAAACCACCAAAAGCCGATTTACGAAATCGTCACTTTTACTGTTATTGACACTAGACTGCGGCCGATTATGTTATAACAGTGTTATGTTAACGGTGACCAATATAAATGGGGTTCTCCGTAGAGATTGTCATTCGAGTCGATTGATTTCACAAGAAATCAGGTAAGTAACCATCGTGCGACGAATCGATCATGCAGGGCGACCAGAGAATCAATCGGATCGATATGTAATTCTGGCTAGGAGAACGCGTTTCCGAAGGACATTGCTTTAAAACAGTCATCCCACGCACGCTAGCGTTCTTGAAAATTCTAGAGACTTCTATTAGCAGAATCTTTTCTACGAAGCAGAATGATATCGTTTAATATGAAGCAGTATTCCTAGAAATTCTTGTTTTTTATCTATGACTTCTACTTCCTTCTAGAATTAAACAGCTTTGGTTTGTACCTACTTATGCCTTTAGCTGTTGGTTATATGTTGTTATTTATAAATTGAAATATTTTCAATCTCTGTGATAGAGCAACTTGTAGTGGTTCTTTCAACAGTATTGTTGTGATGATTAATATGGAAAAGAAGCATTTTCATAAGATTAAGTGAACTTTCATTATAATATATATAATAGTAATGCGTAAAAACATGGCCTAAGAAATCAGTAAGAAAGAAATGATATGACTATTTGTCACTGAAGGATTGAATTTCTTAACTATTCAGTATTGAATAACTAAGTTTAGTGGTTATGTTACATAACTATAGTAAGTTTTTCCTTGCATATTGGGTAGAAGATTATATTTTCTAGCCATATTCATGTTACATGTCTAAATGTACAAAATTAATTCGTAGAAAATTACTATTTTCCTTCTCTACCATGATGCGGAACTCTTTAGCTAAAGGGTTATAAATGTCGAGCAATAAATTAACATTTAAACGTGAGTTTAACCTATGAAATGTTTACTTGTGATTTTTCATGTCAACGAATGCCAACAGTGTTATCACAGGCTATACAATAGTCGACATATAAAATTCAAAAATGAAATGAAATGTGTGACATCCGAGTTCTTGAGTATCTATATGTATAGTACTTGATCTATATCCATTCACCGAAATACCAACCAATGTAAGAGTCGATAAAGCGGCTAAAGGAGTAACTAATTGTAGCATCAACAAAGAATTCTCACACGTACTATTTAAAGGTATGCATACAAATGAACTCCGAAGTAACTGAAGAAAAGAATTGAAGGACACCGCATCGTCGCGTCTTTTAAATGCTTACAATCAATTTTACCGTCAACACTAAACGCTAACAGAGGAAGAAACAAACGATAATTAGCAAATTAAATACTGGTTACACCGAACTCACATGTCACTTATCTATACTAACCATTGTGTGATTAACTACTTACGATGTCTGTGACGCTACAAGCAATATTAAACATTTACTTTTGATCATTTTAAATTTCGAACAGTTCTACAAAAGAATTAGAAAAATATCCGACGTTATAAAACAGTTTTACATTAAACAAGATTTCCAAGATACTTACATTTAAAAAAAAAATGAATCTTGTAAACAAAATAATATAAATTGTAGTCAGAGATTTATCTCAGGATGTGAATAATAATTAATGTAAATAATTATGTTTATTTTCATTCTATAAGTCTTTTAAATAATTAGATTTTAGTATATAGATTATTAAATGCATCACTGAAGATATTTTAATTTCCGTTTTTATTTAATATTCCCACTTTACCGTATATTCAAAAGGACATTTAAAAAATTGATGTAAAATTTAGAAGTTAATTTTAATATTACACATAATTATCTGTAACTATGTAAAAACGTTATGAAAGAACACTTAATTTCCATTTGAAAAATTACAGATAAGTTTTAAAATTATCACAGGCATAATTGTTAAGAGTAAATCAAGTGTTGCACTGTAAATATTATTCGGCTTCCTTTGAACTATACAACATTCATCTAATAAATCAATTATCACTAAAGTTATTACTTACAATATAATCAGAATAATTATAGTTACTTGTCTCACTTTCTATATATAGTGCATTCTTAAAGAAGTAATAGAATTTTAAGTGACTTTCATTTTTCAACTACTACGTAGACACCATTAATAACCTTTGACAAATTATAATAAGGTAATATATAACTCAGTAAAAAATAAAGACTTTCCGAACTTATTTTCAAAAATTACTTTTAATTTAAATTTCATTTTAAATGTTTATCTTACTCTACCGTATATTCTTATATTATACAATTAACACTAAAACGTACCAGTCAAAATGACTGATTCTAATTTTCATATTTTGCAGTTACTGACATCGTAAATATGTTAAATATTTGAAATTATTTTAAAGATTAATAGTTTTTCTCACCTAATGTTTCAGCAGAAATTAAAACAAATGTACCCCTATAATTTTTATAAAAAGTACATATTAATCATATCAAATGCTTGGTAGTTCTAGTGTTAATGATATTTTATATATTACATAAAAAACAATATATCATACAACTATTATTAGCTATAACGCAATCACACAATGATACCACTTTCCATGTGTTTTTTACAATTTTAATTCTAAGATGTTGCATTACACAAAAATGTGAAAGATTCATCAAATTTCTGAAGCCATCATACTAGGGTCTCTTAACCCTTTACCTTAAAATAACGTTTTAAAAAACACAAATATTACTGGATTCATTCGAGTTCAAATTAAATATCATTCTTCTGTAATCAATTATTATACTTAAGAACAAACACAGACATAGAATATGCCCACAATTTTTCTCTTTTTCCAATAAATCACTAACGACAAAGTAGTCGTATCGATCAGAGTTGAGAAAGATATCATAGGACAAGGGGTTAATATAACATAATAGCTTAAGAGGTCTACCGTCAAACATTTTCGAGTCAATTTATCTATTTTGACATCAGTCCCTTTGAATTCCTCGCCGATCGCCTAGGTGGGCCGAAGATGTTATCCGAAAATGTCAGTCTTGAGATTTACTATACATTCCCTTTTGGGTCAGAGTGGCCCTCTTTCTTACGGGTTCCGTGCCAACCGAATCGGAATGGAAGAGAAAAAGGTAGGGACCACCTGCGCTATGCTTGGGGACAGGTAACTCTACCTGGTCCCTGAACCGTCGAGATTTTTCGAGGATTGAACAAAGAGCCCCAGCTGGTACTCGTACACTCCCCGACCTAAGCCCACCTTTCATCTTCTAAAGCGGCATTCACATGCGTACCTGACTTGGCTCCTTCAAGCCGCATTCCATTTAAACTGCCGCTGTTTTCTGTTTAAACGGGACATCCTTCCCATGCTCCTTGATAAACGGAAATTCGTTTTCCCTGAACCCTCGAAAGTTCCCCGAAGTGTCCGGCCGTTTACTAGGAAATGGTTCGTCACTTTCACTGAAGCATTGATTCTGAACACTAAAACTACCGGACGGGTCCCGGTCCCGTCCCTTCGAGGAGACCCTTCGAGTCTCAAGAAACGTATTGTTCTAATTTTTATAAATAATTGGAAATAAGTCATTCTAAATGTTCGGTAGTTTCAGTATTAACACATTGGCGACTGAGAACGAGATTTCTTGTATTCGTATGATACGTTGGCGACCGGAAACTAGTTTTCCCGTGCCACATCTGTCATTTTTGTAACGTATCATTACACAAAGGCAATTGTTTTACCAAATATCACACAAGAGAAAAATTGTAAAGTTATTTATGTCTAAATAAACAAAGGTTTGATCAAATATATATATAATTACATATATTAATATAAATACGACTATACGTTAAGGTAGAGACATACTAACGAGTAGAGTTGAGAGTCTTTCTAGTTTACAATTTTATAGTTTTGATTGATTATGTGTAACCGTATCGACGAGTAGTACGTTAATAATAGAAAACGTCAGGATTTAGGAAATAAAACCAACAAAAAATTGGGCGAGAAAACTGAAAGTAGTAAATTTTTTTTATAGTGACTTACAGAAGTTTTTACACTTTTTCATTTTATTTTATTTTATTTTACTTTATTTTATTTTATTTTTTAGAACTTTATTTTGTTACCGACGCAAGTGAATTGAACTTGGTGCCAGTAAGCGATAACATACATCATAGGAGTCGCTATCAGAAAAAATTTGCAAGTTTCTTGTACCTTCAGATAATTCTACGACATCACGTAAGGTATAGGCACCAGTAATACACTTGGTATCAGTAATTGACCATTTTTCAGGAAACCGTAAAAAATAAGGTTTCTGAAAGTAATAATCTTTTAATAAAGATGTGATAGATATGCTGCAGAGTCTATCGACTCGACTTCGAAACACTTTTGCCTGAATAAAATTGTTTATCGTAAAAGCTAACAATTTATTTCACTGACGTTGGGTGTGCCTTCAATTTCCAACATGAAATTAACTTCTTTTCATTCGTATTTATCCTTTTACTTGTCAATTTGCCAATTTGTCATAGTCGTTCCAAATAAACAATATCAAAGTAATCACCTTTAGTGTTTTTAGTTTTATTATAAGTAGTCAACTAATAACATATGGTCAATTACTAGTTTTCTTGTTTTAAAGGATGGTCAACATCCAATCAAATTTAAGTATTGAATTTTTAAAAATGTCTATAAAATTCGGTTAATATAACTATTTCAAAAAGGTTCGCCTTGTTAGATAATGTAAGAAGTTCAAACAGTATTTTCACGCATAGAGTCTCTCTATTTTATAAATAAGCAAACATTTATTATTATTCAAGTAGAAAATTTTTCTTAATTGGTCAACAATTGGTGCTTTCACCTCATTTATAAACACTATAAAAACAAATTTAATACAAAATTAGTGCACTTTACTGCATCTAAAAGAAATAAATTACCTTATTTGTATCTTTATGAATTTATAATGTTTTACTGTAATCAGTTTACTTATAATTTCATTATGTTCCTTTTTATAATTCTGGAATACCTTATTTGTAAATAAGTGTTCGTTATCCTTGTTTATTTACATTGAGCAATGTTACGCATTAATTAAAAGTACTACAATATATGTTCGTGAAAATATAAATAACTTAGTCGTATTTTTCTTATCTTTCTGACCAAGTAGGCATCAGTTTTCTGAAAAAAACATTGAAAATATAAATTTCAATCGATATTAATATGATTTGCCGCCACATGAGAACATTTTGTATTGTCTTTTGTTATAACAAAAAAATTAAACTCATCGATATTATTATCAAGATAAATAAAATGCAGCAATTTCCTACTTCACGTTAATAACAGCTGCTTCGTTAGCACGTTGTGCAACTGGTTCGTGATTTCAGGGTTACAGTCCCATTGATATGATTAATGCTTATCTAGAAACGTATCAGCGAGCACAATTACTACGATATAATTGATATAATTAAATTTACAAGAATCTTATGTCATGAATTTCTAATAGTTTCACATTGTGTGTGGTTACTAGGTCGATGTATACAACAGGGTATTACGTATACTGTTTCATTCATGAGGTCAGATCGGTTAACTAATCGTTAATTCAGATTCATAAAGAGTTAACAAGGCAAAAAAATTAGAAAACATTTGATGAGTGTAACAACAAATACGGTTCTTTGTGTGCTAACTACAAATTTTCTTTCTTAGGTTGTTGCTTTTAAAGAATCACGAGTTAGAATTGATACAATCGAACGAAAACACTTAAGCACGGCTATTTAACGCGATAATACGGAACGTAATAGATAACGATTTTTATAAAAGATACGAATTTTCAGTTATATATATTCTTGGTGTATTGTTCAAATACATGTAATAATATATTTGTATATACTCTGTAAAGAATTTGAAAGGCACATTATTTATTATTTTACTTAAGTAATGAATATTTGGTAAGAACGTACTTTTAAGTGTTCTTAAAATGTGCATATATTGTTCAAACAGTAATTTAATTTAATGTCCCTTGTTCATTGGATTTATTACGATTTTTTTCTATCATATTACTCGATTACCCTTTATTTTAATTTCAAATTAATTAGATTAATTATGCTAACTTTACCATTTTTTATAGTAGTATGAATTCATTTAAAATCTTATATAAAAATTCAAACATTATTTTATTAAACCATCGAATCATTCTATCAGTATAAAATGAATTCCTAAGATTGTAAATCTAAAGATTTTGTAAAATGTCCCCAAAATGGTTATATTGCGATACAACAAATTTTTTAATCAGAATACTTTAAGATTCATAGTTTTCAAAATATCTTTCTCCTTATAATAATTAGACAGTGTTAACATTAGAAGTCAGAGAATAAAATTTTATTCAAGTTATTTCAACTTACAAAAGAAGAATGAATATGAAAGCTGATTTTATATAATCAGCATTTACCATTTCCGTTTTGAAATCCACATTACTTCATATTTTGTCCTTCAAATATAATTGTAGATCGCAGAATTGCCACGATACTTGGTTTCTCGTATTATTTAGGTATATTTAGTGTCTACTCGTGTACATTGGAATATTGTTCTGCAATTTGCTTCCTGTTATCTACCGCCTAACTAAGGTGGGGCAGCACGGTATCTGCGATATCGCGAAGAACTCGTTGTTTCGAACGGTATATATCTACATCATTCCTTAAAGATTCTGATAGCAGTCTTCCTCGAATCAGAACATCTCGAAAGTGGTGACGTCTTGGAAGATGGTTTTTATGTAACAGTGATCATACTTACAATTACTTTTTACCTGATAATGTACTACGCGTCAGCATCTGAAATACTGTGTTACATTTAGGTAATTCTCTTCATTCTCTTTTCAAACAGTATTCTATAGTTTTATTATAAAAAACTATACTAGTGAGAATTTAATGAATGTAAACTCCAAATCCGAGCATTTGTTAAAGTTTGATAATAACGTTTAATATTTATTAACGAAGCCATAATCTTCTATAGTATAAAGCTGTTAAGATGATAGGAAATTCATTTAAAAAGTTATTTGAAAAACGAATTGTCTTTTTCTTAAAATTGAACGCATTAATTGAGATTTCATCAGAAATGTCAGTTATATCAGTGTTTCTATTGTGTGTTACAAATATTTCGCATAAGTACTACCTACGTAAACCGCTTGTTATTAGTGAAACTTTCTTCAAATAGAATTCTGCTCTTACGCAAGAAAAGAACTTCAACTACGAGTCTTTATTGCTTTGTGAATTTGGAACAATGGCACAGTTAATATGAGTAATTGTTCAGAGTTTTTATACGGTAATATAATTCATGATATAATTATTGTTATATGTACTTTAGATACTAATGTTGTTTAGGAATGGAAGAAAATGTAAATTATATAACATAAAAGCAAACAATATATACATATATAAAATATACATAAAAATGTAACACTGATTGTTTCTTAGTATCAGAAACGCTGATATGACACTAAATAAATTTTAAAAATGTTCAACTGAAATTAAACGAATATTCTATGAGTTATGAGAAGAGGTAAATATTTATTAGTTATTATACTTTGTAATTTTATTCGAGATTTATATTAACTGTATGTCTTAAACTATACTATATTAACGTTAAAACCTATTTCAAAATGATATTATAAAATTTCACGATAAATTTCTGAGTAAAAATAATTTACAAAATATTAAAATAATATTTTCTTGATGCGAGATTTTTTGCTACACCTATGTATCGAAATTTACTTTAAAAAAGTAAGTCTTCAGGAAGTTTAACTGATTTGTTCAGTGTTTGAAAGAGTCAATTGTATATGGATTCTTCGAAGTGTCGATTATCAGTAAAGTAAAACCATGTTTCGAGAAAAACTGATTTTGGACAGATGTTTACGTTTGCGTACAAAGCAGAAGGTGATCGAAAATCGAAGCATTTGATCGGAAAGATCGAGAAGATAGAGGCTTCCCCCGGATTGATTACTTAAAGGTGCTTCCCTTTCTTGTAAAGATGCTGCACTTCCGCTTTTAAAACCGGTCGGGATGTGCTCGAACCTAACTCCGAAACCGCATACGTTGAATCTAGGAACTTACGTACTAGCTGGTAAAGAAGCTTTACATAATTTTTCTCCGCGAAACGTGTATTAATGGGAGATTAAAGGAGAACAAGTTTTTAATTGCATGCTTCATGCATGTATGATAGGTAGAGAAGTTGTTTGAAAATAATGTATCATTCATGATCGAAACATGTACATTTTCCAATGTATTGAAATTAAACGTAGAAAATTCGATTGCAATAGACTACTAAATATAAATTCTCCAATATATTGAAATTAAAATGTATAAATTTCGATTCAAATAGAATTCTAAATTAAAGTAACAATGCTATACAAAAATTAAAAGTCATGAAATTCTGCATAAGGTAATACAATGTCTTAAGCAGTTTAATTATTTCACACTACAAATACAACTTCCCATTCTGGTAGAACCAAAATTATTATTTATGAATATTTCTCTCTTGATCTACTTCTGGATCACTTTTATCATTAGGAATAAACGTTAAGAAAATTCAATTTTTATTCATTGAAATTTGCATTCCTAAAGAGAATTGTTTTTATTCACTATTGTTGAATAAAGAAAAATTGAAATCTGCAGCGACCATTTAGCTGATGCAAAAAATCTTTGTTAATTATAGGAGGCAAAATGAAGGTCCTAGCAGCTGTGCTGCTGACCGTCCTCTCAGCTGGAATCGTTGCTCCGACTGTGACCTCATCAGGGAACGTTACTGCGAACAGTGCCGAAGAGTCATTCAAATCAATAGCTTTGCACAATGATTCCATGCACACCATCCCTGTGTCGGATAAATCTGCTTCCATATCGCACACGACTATTGTAAGAAATAAACCAACGCCACGTGCTAGTCAGAGAACAATAGCGAAAACAACATCGAAATACGATGACGACTCTGCTGAGCAAAGGTTTTTGAGGGAAGGGGAAGAAATCCTGCATGCAAAGGCCTTGATTTTAGAAGAAATCCGAACTTTAGACGAAGAAACTAAGGCAAACGTGAGTATTTTGATATACTTTATACAAATTATTTCTATTCCTCTATGTCGTTAATTTTCTTTTCAATAATCAATTGCGATGATTGACATTTTTTGATATTTATAAAATATCAAGTAACTGAAATAATAATTTCGTATGATTTCATATATTTAGGGAAAATGGTGTAACAGAATGAAAGAAGTCAACACTGAAAGAAAGTTGGGACAATATTCGTCTGAACGTTTTAAAGAATGCTTTAACAATAGAACTACCGATCTTTTAATGTGATTAATATGTAGATTTCTTTCGATTTCTTTGTACACTGATTATAGTATGCAAATGAAACTATTTATTTTTTAAATTATTTTAGATATTTAACACCTGTAAAGTATCAATAATTGCGAAATAAGAAACCTGAAATCCGTCATTTTGACGGGCATGGTGGTTGTAGTGTTAACGTAAAGCTTTAATTTAATTCAACTCGGTCTGGAAAAATAATATTAATTTGAATAGAAATGTTTATTTTAAATGTTTATGATTGCCATGCTATTCCAATCAAATAATATGAGGCTCGAATAGTTTGATATATAGTGCATAACTATTACAATTGCCACATTGGTGTACATCGGTAGTATTCGTTTGAAGTACAAAGTGGAATACTTTCACTTACCATTTCAACAGAATAGGATTCCTAACTTTCGAATTAATTAACGTTTATTTCATCGACATAAACATTGCTTTGTGTAAGACCTTCTTCAATTTATTATACAGCTCGTATTAAAACAAAGGTATAACAATATTTTGTATTTACACATAATTTTCATTAGAAAATCCGCAAAATAATGTTCGCTCGTTTGAGTATTATTTTTTCTGTTCTTCTCTTAATACCAATATTATAAACGCATGCATAGGAATGATTTATTGAACTTACGTGACATCCACTGTTTTACAGTCTCCGTCGGATCGTTTAAGCAGACATTGATTAATAAAAGAAAAGAAAACGATATACCTAGTTCTAAAGTTATCACTTCGCTAGCAGCACTTTATGCAGTTTTGTTATAGGTCTTCAGTTAAAACTTAACCCACTGAAACAGAGTTAAAGATAACGAGAGAATTAAATATTCTGAGATTGACGTTGAGAGATTGAATATTTTAGAATTAGTCTTCAAGAAAAATTGATACAAAACTTTAAAAAATAATCCTAAAGGAAATTAAACATTATTTAACACGAAGTTTGATACCTTCACTGATATTACATTATTCAAATTTGTTGTTCATAGATTTCATAATAATTATTTTTCATGAAACTACTTTTTGTAAACTTCTGTTTCTTTAAACTATTTGGATTAACTCTTGCCCATATCAATATTTAAAAAGTGTTTGGTTATCAATTAGTATAAGAATAATAAACTACGCTATCGGATTTCCATTTCACCATAAAATTCTGTATTATATCAAGCGGAAGATAATAAAAATATTATTTCGGATGATCCTGATTTAATTTTCCGTTTTAATGGTTACAGAAAACAGTAGAAGAACCCATCAAAAAATCGAAAGTGGACGGTCGAAGAATTAGAATATCTTTCTCGCCGCCTACTGCGAAATCGACCACTGCGAAAAACAGTGATGAAAAAGGTAACATTACGGAAAGTAGTGTTATCAAGAAATTATTTGAGGCTGAGGATGCATCTTATGATGATATGAGCGAGGAAGAAGAAGATGAAAACGATGAATACGACGAAGACGAGGAAGAAGCTATGGAACTTGACGACGAGGAGCAAGTGCTGACAGGGTGTCCCGATTACTGCAAATGCGCTGGAGAATACGCATCTGCAACAACCGCAACGTACGTTGACAAATTGTCTATAACTAGTAGCTAAAAGCACTACGCTTAGCTACAAAGTTTTATTCAATCAAAATTATAATTCAGAACATCACATTCGTTTTTCAAATAAACATAAGAAATATGAGTGTTTACTAAATCTGTTTTGAAGTTGTACTTACATTTCTTTGCATTATTTTAAGTATAATATTTAGTACTAGGTTGTGTAATATGAAATGTCAGATATTACAGAAAAAAGGAAACCTTATTTGATTTTCTAAAAGACGTTTCAATGAATTCAATGAAAATGAGTAAGTCAAGCGCAATATATTGAAATTTTTTTTTCTTGTTAAATTTTACTTTGAAGAGATGAAACAACCCCTTGAAAAACATACAAATTTTTCTTTCCCGTGGAGTATCTTCAGAACGGTAAGAGATAGTAAAAAAAGTCTAAACCAAAAACACGTTTTTCTTTTACATCCATAGAATTGCAAAATAAAACTTTTCAATAAGTTAGTTTTCAAAATTTTGATTTTGAAAATAATTGATTTGAAAATTTTATTTTGCAGCTTTATAGACGTAAAAGAATAATGTATTTTTATTTAAATTTTGTTTCGCTATCTTTTACCGTTTTCAAAGTAATCCAGAGAAAAGAAAAATTTTCATTTTTTTCAAGGGGTGCTTTCACCCCTTCAACGCGGAACTCGTATTAGGCTTAACTTATTCTACTTGTACAAAATTCCATAATTTTTTTAATGTCCAGGTGTGATATCTTCCCTTGTAAGAAAAATCTATTTCATATTGCACGACCTAATACAATTCATCAACACAAATTCTATATGCCAATGTATACTTATCAGATTTTTTTAATTGAAAAGTTCTCATTTTATGTCTAGATGCACTAAGCTTGTGGATGAACAAGAGTTTGGCACAAGTGTCGCTCATTTGCGTGTCGAAAATGCGGGATCGATTACTCTTGGCCCTCATGCACTGCGATCTCGAGGTCTTCAACACTTAGAGTCCTTTATGGTCACCGATACAAAAATCGTCGAGTTGAATCAGACCGCGTTCGATGGCGTGACGTATTTGTTCTCTGTGAATCTAACGCGCAACGACCTACAAGAGATACCATCGAATATATTCCAAAATAACACGCAGCTCACATTGCTCTCCATTACTCGAAATCCATTGAAGCATACTCAAGATTCGAAATCGTCGAAACACGGCCTGTTCGACGCTCCATCCGTTACCGAATTCGACTATTCTTACAACGGTTTGACGAAACTCAAACGTAACGCATTTGTGAAAATGTCGAACCTGATTTATATTAATCTGAAAAATAACAAGCTGAAGGAAATTGATAGCGTGACTTTCAATAGCCTGGAATCGCTCATGGAAGTAGATCTCTCGAACAACTTGTTGAACGAGATACCTCGTGACCTATTTTACAAAAAAGGAGTGCAGACATTGCGCATTGCTGGTGAGATTCTGTTATTTATTTACATTTTTTGCAGCTTCCTATTTCAGTAAATTGTTAAACCTGTTTCAAACTATTTACTTAACTGTAGTTAAACTGAACTTTATTTCTTGTTCGCCAAAAAATAGTTGAATAAAAATTTTAATAAACTTGATTATTTTCCCAGTATTAAGATAAGCATGGCGAGATTTTTAATAAGAGGTTCCAGTAACGAAATAAAATTCTGTTTAAGTAAAAATTCATTAAACAAATTTTGTTCTTAATATTTTTCACATTTCTTTAAAAGTGAAAAGTTTTTCAAAGTATAGAAGCTTACTTCGACTATCTAGATATAACAAACTTGAAATGATTAAAATACGATGAATAATTATTGTGATCGTCGCGGCAACGATGCATAGTAAATGCAATAGTGTAAAATAATGTAAAACGTAAACAGTTTTACTTCGTATTTTTTTAACTTGAACGTTCATAAAGTCGTATCAAAATTCTACTTAATTTCTTAGTATCCTTCTCATCCTATATCTATAATTTCGAAACGTTGTATTTTTAAAATACTTTACGGTAAACATTTCTTTCATTTACAGGAAATAATTTGACAACATTGGCCACTATACGTGCATCGGAACTGAGAATACTGGATGCGTCTAACAATAAAATTAGAATAATAGCACGTGATGACCTTTCCGCTATGCCATTATTGGAGCAACTAACGCTTAGTTCGAACAATATTAAGAGGATTTATCCGTCCGCTTTCGCTGGCCTCGATTTCCTTGCCTATCTCGACATTAGCGATAACGAATTAACTTCTTTGACGGAACATCATTTGCTAGAAAATTCAAGATTGCAAGTTGTGTTGCTGAATAATAATCCTGGTTTAGGAAGCTTGCCAGTATTTAAAACCAGAGCATCATATGAGGGTTTCAGGTAAGAGTTGCACTACTATTCTTACCATTATAATGACAAATAAATAATCCAGTAACAGACACAAAATTATAAAATAATATGTAGCAGAGAAGACAATGGTAAAATAATACATACTTCAGTTCCAGTTTGAAATTTTATATTGTAAAATTGATTTGAATTAATTAAAATATATTTTACTCCTATTATTTTATTCTGAACTCTTATTTTTATTGGACTATTATTGAGAATCGATAATGGTATCTTCTTATCTTCTATTTATATTATCTTGGTATTTGTATTTTTTATCTTTTCTTCTAAATTTTATTTATTTTGATGGATTTTGGGGACAGTCATTGTTCTGAGTATTGGTATTTGTTTATTATATTTTCTTTTGTTGCGATTATGTCATTAGTTTTGTCATTTGTCCTCTATG
This sequence comes from Nomia melanderi, assembly GCF_051020985.1. NCBI lineage: Eukaryota > Metazoa > Arthropoda > Insecta > Hymenoptera > Halictidae > Nomia > Nomia melanderi. The sequence goes on from NC_135010.1 coordinate 2,491,499, forward strand.
GCTTCAGTTAAAAAATAATTAATAACTGAAGACTATTACTAGTATTTTAACGAATATAAATTATAAAGTATGTATATTAAAGCAAACAATTTTTGTAGCAATATGGAGCAATACAGATCATTAAAGGAACAAAGCTTATTTTACCCTTTTAGAATTCAAAATTGATTTAACCACAAGGAACGAAATTTAGGAAATCTAACTCACTTAATAGTTGCACTTATGTACACATTTTTTTAGGTGAAGAACTTGAGCAGTCTGTATCCTCCAATTTGGAGAAACTAAACAATGAAATTTTTTAAAATCTTCTAAATAAAAAATCTTCTAGAATGCTCATTATTATATACTAAATTACCCTAGATTATTATATTCTATAAACCGTTTCACAAGTTTTTATCAAATCTTATGTTTTTACGCAATTAGAACATTTTTAAAGAACGTTTTTATTAATTGATATTAGCAACATTGATTATTTATCTTTTACAGTGTCTATCGTTTCGAAGCTGCAAACTGTGGTTTACGCGAACTTCATGAGGACACATTCAAACATATGCCTGCAATCACGAGATTGAACCTCTCTAAAAATACTCTAACTGGCTTACCAAAGGGACTTGTGGGTAGTCTTGCTGCTTTGAGAATTCTTGATCTGTCCGACAATATGATCAATACTTTAGAGAACGACATGTTCAACGGCGCGAAGGACTTGGTTAAGATCAGTCTCGCTGGCAATCCTTTGGTAACATTACAAGTAACACCGTTCTTAGGGGCTCCTAGTCTTAGCAAGATCGATGCTAGCAGATGCGCTTTGGAGAGAGTTTGGAGCGAGGCCAGAGTCCCGCTAACCAGTTTGAAGTAAGAAACGCATTTTCAGTGCATATGGCTGACTCATTTCTTTCCTTTTTTTTATTTTCATCTTTCCTTATTTTCTTTTTTCTTGTTTTCTTCTTTTTTATTTTCTTTTTTCCTTCTGTTATTTTATTTTTCTATTGTTCTCTTCCCCCTGTCTACTTTTTTCTTTATTTTCTTTTCTTTTCTTTTGCGTCTTATTGTAATACGTTCACGATCAACATTTGTTTCACTGTCAATATTCATAGTTACAATACTTTATTAAATACGACAAATTTATCTTTATAAAATGCAAATAACACACAAAAAGAATCGCGTTAACTTCCTACACCTTATAACATACGTTACAATTTTAGACACAAATACACTTGAAAATAATTTAATTTTTTTTAATTAAAGTATAAAATGTTGAGCATCAAAAATATGTGATGCTGGTCGTGAACGTGTTAAACCCTTTAAATTATGACGATCATTGAAATATAGCTATATTAGATACTACCTATCTTCGCTACCTTTAAAAAATTCAGGAATATAAATTAGCTGATTTGAATTTAAAATATGTAACTGGAAAACATTTTTTCCGGTACCTCCATTTCGCGTATTTTCTCTAAATAAATTTAAATGCTAATTGTAAAATGAGAAAAATAATTAAAGAAAATAAAATATTTGTAACGAGATTAATTAAAATTTGAGACAAAATCTAAAGACAAAATTCAGATACAAAACTATAGGTTTAAGAATGAAATAATTGCTTGCAGAAATATTCCGAAAACGTTGAATGAATTTTTTTTAAATGAGACTACTTTCTAGACAATCAAGTTTAATAACGTTTATTGTCGTGAAGTGTTTAATAAAACACTTTGTATGTCTCAAAGAACTAAAAAGACCTAAAGCACACCAGAGTTTCGCACAGATAAATTCTTTTTAATTATTTAATAATTTCTCATCTACCCAAATTGATATATTATAAATTTAAAAATGTTCGAAACATTATGAAGGATAAAAATTCAACATGTTACACAGCACTATAAATATTCTTTTAATTTTATTTCCAGATTCTTGTTAGTTCGCGATAACCTTCTGCGCCGAATCACGGTAGAGGAATTGAAAGCAACACCGAATATTGTTGGTATAAATTTGTCGCACAATCCTTTGGACTGCGATGACGAATTTAATGCTGCAATACAATGGCTCACAAATCGTGGAGTTTCACCAATGGAACCCTTCAGGTATGTATTTATTTCGAATACAAGCTACATAAAAGGTATTAAAACTTATTGAACTATATAGAAACAAAGAGTTTATTCTGTTAACAAAATTTAAACAATTTAATTGAGAATTGAGATCAATTCTGGGTTAGCATGCAAGTGTTTAACATAAATAAACTATTAATGTTAAATACTTTCATCTATTAAAAATCATGTTTGATATGTGATACAGTGTAAAGTCCATCTCCATTCAAGTTATGATGAATTAAAAAATGGATTAGAATGCGGGAATTTATGTATTCGAGTGAGAATGGATGTATTGATAAATGATTAACGTGTGTGCAATAAATGAATGGCACGACTGTATGTGTGCGCACATTTTGAATAAATGTTCAAGGCATTGGAATATTCTAGATTAAATTGTTTTTTTCTAATATTGATCTTTTATGTTAATGATGTTCGTTTTTAACGAATCTAGAATAATCCGAATGTACGTGAAGTTAATGCATGGTAATGAAAGAATGCTCTAGAAAGTGTACGAGTGAGATGAAAGCATCCGCGCGTGTGTGTATTGTGCGCCTGATTTGATTTGGTATGATTATTTTATTATGAGTCGTAAAGAAAACATACTGTTCAAATAAAATATTCTCTTTCTCCTACAATAATGAAGATGAAATTACTTAATCACTCTATTATTTTTATATAGCAAGTAAATTAATATTAAGTTAATTTAAATTTTAAATTAAAAGTTAAATTATTAAGTTAAATTTAATTTTATTATAATTTGTACGATAAATTTTTCTAAGTTATATATTTCACAGCACTTGGAAACACAGTTTAATTCTTAATAAAGAGTTTTTATGAACCTTCAGGTAATTTCACGGAATTCTTTACAGATATCTTAATAATTATGGCAACGGCGATAACTATCAAGATTCTGATGGTATCAGCCAATGGACAGATCTGGCGAAAGTAGTCTGCCAGGATGTTGACGATGGACCACCAGACAGGCAAATCATAAGCAAGAAAAAGACACTGGTAAATAGACTCGATGAACTTGATTCATCAAAAGACTCCGATGCCCTTTTCAGCAATGGTTTCGAAGGCGATGAGGTAAGTGAACAAAAATCTTTTCTCATTTTCGTTAATAATTAGGCATTATGTACACATATACTATAACAAGCTTTAATTTTTTATTGTTATACACTATTTTTTCTTATGCGAAATATATATTATATTTGCGCTAATTTGAAAATATTACACGAATAAAAATCGTAATAAAACTGGTAAAGTAGATGTTCATTTTAATTGTAACTTTAATAATTTACTGTAGAAATTCTGAGAAAGAAACAGTTCTTTATTGTAATACTTTCACATTTATTGTAATACTTACATGACATTAAGTACTTTCAGTTTAAAGTATTTTAAAAAAACATTTTTAGATTCATTGCTTTACATTTTGTTCTTAGTGTACTTTTTCTACATTAAATGCATTAGGTGTATATTATAGAAAATTAATGCTATATTTTATTTTATACAACAAAATATACCTGATTCGTATTTAAACCTTTCGTGAAAAATGCTACAGAGGAAAACTAGAATACTACTTCGACAATTTTTATACAGAAACGCATTACACACATAGTGTGTAATATTTAAAATTACACATTATAATATATAAAACATACTATATTTATTAATTACATATACATAAAAAGACAAGACACATACAACGACTAATTATTTATTTTCTCAGATAAACATGTCATTCTTCTTCGTTTTGATTTAGCTTTTCGTTAAAATATATTATAAGTGCATTTGAGTTGCGTTTGGCAAGTATACATATTATTTGATTTCATTGCGAGCATTATCAGAGATTTTTGAAATTAAATTCCACAGTTAACAGGTTAAAAAGGCCAATATATACTTGTTATTTTTAATAATTGAATAAAAGTGTATTTTCTAAGTTAATGTTAATGAAACTTTGTTTGTCCTAGGATCTGCTCAAGTTACAAATCGACCATGGCGTGAACTCCGATGCGGAATTGGAAAAATACTGGAAAAATGTTCAGACTACTCAAGATCAAGAATACGAAGATTTCGTAGCTTCAGAAAACACCGAGTACCGTCCATGGTACGCCAGTGCTCTTTGGCCTGTGGCGATGATAGTCATCATAACGGTGATGTGTGTCTTCCTTGGGGTGCATATCGCGTTCTACTTGGCGAAACGACGAGGTGGAGGTCCTGTCCTTAGGCCACCAATGATCCTGCGTCCAGGACTGATCGATAACAAGAATTGTGGATTGGTTTACAAGCCTCTTCAAGAGGAAATCGCTACGCCGCACATGCCGAAACGAGGAAGCTTTTATTCCAGTAGCACATTCCACTACGATAAGATCGTGCCAGAGAGTGTTTAAAGATTACCAACATAATTACCAATCAGTTGATGCGATTCGAGTTAATTAGATCATGGATAGGTGAATGAAGAATATTTTGTACAAATCTAATTGGCAGGATACATTACTGTTCAAACGTTTGGGGTTGTTCCCTATGTAATCAAAAACAAGTCGGAAATGAATAAATAAAATATATTTGCGAATTAGGAATTTGTAAATGGTTTCGAGAATACTTTTCTTTGAATACTGTGGAAATTGCAATAGGACGCAAGATCAAGTAACGACTTTAAACTTTTGAGCAGTGTGTTGTCAATTGGCGTGCCATGCACGAAGATATTATGTAACTTGCAGCAGTGAGTTTTTCTTAATAAAACGAAAAATTGATTGAAAAATATCTACAACGAAAGATGTAACAGATTTTATGCCAATTGAATTTATTTAAACATACGTAATGAGTGTAGCGATAAATAAAACTGATTTTTTGAAGTTACTGATTGCGGAAGGGACGCATTCCTCGATTTGCTTGATGTTAGTGTATTTGCATATTACGTTTTACAATCGAACCAATAAATTTAACGTGAAATTTGTTCTACATGAACAATCAGTATTTCGCTTCTTTATCGGAATGGTTGATTTTTACAAGAAAACGAGAATGGAGTCATTTTAACTTAATTCTAGTTGTATATTTAACTAGTAATGCATAATTATATATTCGTTACGTTTATTAATAATCATTGAGGGGATGCAACTTTGGGCAATAGGTAAATCGCTACTCCAAAACTGATAAACATACGGATATGAAAGTAGGGTCAGAAGTAAATGATCGAGGATGTAATAATCCTACGTTTTAAATTAGGATGGATTGCCCACAGTCGTAGTAATATATATATAATAATAATATAAGACTAGTGACTTTTAATCGCAGTGACCACAATGTCTCGTTCAAGCCATGAACATTTAAGTATTTACAATTAAATACCGCATATAATACTAAGAAAACTAACGTGGCCTAGTATAAGTAGTACGTTATTATGTACTATGTATTGTGCTACATACTGTAAATAATGTATAACGTTTTAATAAAATTTTGATTATAGTAAATAATTCGACGTTCATCGAATTTATTTTCATGTTGCTCAAAGTTTGTATACTGAATGCACAGAGCAAACAAATTTTAAATAAAAATCGCAAGATACATTTTAAACACAAATAAAAGTACTAATTTCTTTTATTTTAAAAGAACGGTATATTTTTAAAGGAATTGCAATCTCCTTGCAACTTGCTTATCATTATTTTTTTCAAGTATAAGTATATGTATAGATTTAGGATATAAAGATACAGTTTTGAGTTTGTATAAATATTTTCTTAATTCCTTCAAGCAATTTATCTTATCCGTTATTCTGTTAATTTTCAATCATTGAACAACCTGTCTGGTCTGATTGGGATGTTACCAGAGGTAAAGCGCAGACAGTAATTAGTGACACATTCTTAGCACGTTCGCTACCAGAGCTTATTTCGGTGACGGCACCCTCAATTATAATATTTGCTTCAATCGAATAAATCTTTTAAACAAAATATTAGAAAAATGAAACTGAAACGAGTCATTGAGTTCCTAAATATAATGTCTTAGATTATAATTTCTAATAACAATATCTAAGATGGGATAGGATTAATTTCATTTTCATTATGTAAAATATAAGATTACAGCCGTCACAAACATGTGACGCTGGTAGCGAATGTGTTAAAGTGGTTGCTACTGTTTATATATTAACGTTTTGAATTGGTCTGTCAACACAGTGTGATAACGCAAATACTAAATAAAAGAGATAATCAAACAGCATATAGATAAATGATCGTATGAAACGAAACTTCACTTGTAATATCGTAAGTACGTTTTGTGAAGATCAAAATTTAATTTTAAATGATTAAATACGTAATAAACGCAAAGGTAGAATGTATAATATCATTCTAACAATTCTAATGTGATTTAAGAAACATTATTGAACTTTCACAATATATGTTTTCCATTCGAAAAATATGTTTTAAATCGATATACTATATTATAAATAATTAGTATGTACTTCGAAATTAGGATTCTATAATAAATCAATTTATTAGAAATGAAAGAAATTCAACATACTTATCATACATATTAAAATGTTTATCAAAATTTGATCAAGCTGCTGTTGAGAATTTCACAAAATTCTCAATACATTCGACAAATTATTCTTTATCATTTTCATCTGTAACGTATTAATGATTAAGTCATTTTCTTCTACTCGAAAATTTTCATACGAATGTGATTATGAAAATTGATACGGCACTGTTTGCGCTGTGTACGTATGTGGTGCTATCGCATCAACATGCACGGATAACAAGAGGCAAAGAAGAGAGTGTACGACCAGTCGCCGGAGAACGGAGCACAAGATATCAACGACGAAATCACATGTGTTCCAAATCACTGATTTTTCTTCAAATTACTAATCTGTTCTATTGTTCTGCTTTCTTTTATTAGAAAATGTATCCTCGAAGACGTGTCGTTGAACTGCTACAGGTCATTTCCTCCCAGTCGTAAGTAAATATTAATAATAGTTTTATAAGCTTGTGACGTTGACAATTTAAAGAGATTTGCACGAAGAAACACTTCAGTGGAACTATGTCATCAATATTGTACCTAAGCAGATAAACTATTGGACTATTTTGATAATAAAACGATCGCTACATTCAGTACACTGTAGTAAAGCAGACTTAAGAAAATATTGTTAATTTAAAACTCTTAAGTATAGTTTCATTGAATTAGGACGTTAAAACAGGTTTTATTTGTTTTTTTTTATATGTACTTATATTAAGTATTATTTTATGTATATTTTGTATATTACTTTTTACATACATTGTTATGTTAAAAATTTACATTTGTTTACGTATGTATACGTATCTATTACTGCGCTGTATTTACTATTTACGTGTGCTAAGTAATAAATATTATAATTTCTATATAAAATGATAAAATTCGTCGAAAAATTTGGAGTTTTTACAAATTAAATATATATAATTGCAGTATATTTTAACGAAGGAACACTAGGTATGCATTGAAAATGATATTCGAAAAGATATATAAATATTTATACATTCTCTTTAAATAGTACTATTTGGAGTACCTTGTAATTGTACATGCTAATGTATGGGAAGAAATTATAATTACAAACACTGACCTAAATACTTTAAATTTTTTTACTAAAATGTGTGTTTGGATATTTAACGTATTTATAACAAAGATTTATTATGAATAAAACTTTTCGAATATTTAATTGTATTATATTTAGTGGCCAAATAAATACGTATTTTGAATATATTTTATTATAATTTACAAATTGTGTTTTTGACAATTGAAAGATTTTATATCATGGAAATATTATTAAATAAATTTTCCGAATGTTGAAGTACATTATCTTTAGCGGTTCCATAGATACCAATTTTGCATATATTATGCTTCTGCCTTTGTCTTGATAATATACATAGCATAATACTTCGACAGATAATATTTCAACGTTTTTTAATTAAATTACTTCTTTATAGATGCAAATGTCCAGCTCATGCTCATGTGGAAGGCACGACTAGACACGAACTAGCAAGAGTTCGTAGCACAGTTGCAAATGCTACACCACAAAAGGAATATGCCTTTGAGGTAGGCATTAATAAAATATGTAACACAACTCATAAATGAGAAACGAAGATGATTCTTCGACATGCATTAATCAGCACTTACTTCTGTTAATAACCATATCGTTGCAAAACATGAACGTAATCAATATTTACTGAGATAACATATTTTGAAACGCTACGTTTACAGTTGTATACGGATATTTGGCGCAGTTTAATTCAATTAGTATCATTATTCAAGTAAATATACAATTATACTTTTATAAATAAAGTTGTTGTACAACGATAATAGTAAAATTTAGGTTTATTATGCGTTCGTTTGTTTATTTCATTGTTTTTAATTCCTTTAATGCAGTCTAAAAATAACAAAAAATTAATAACGTAAAAATTAACATAAAGGTACAAGAAAGAAACGTGCGTATCAGAAATTCCAACTAGCATCGTTACGATAAATATTTCCAAATTTTTTTCGAACTCTTTTTAACTTTCTTCCATTAAAAATTTAATTTGGAATTTTAATAGCTTTTAGTATTTTTAAGAACTTAAATTGTTGTAAATAATGGATACAGAATGCAAAATCAAATGAACTTGTTTCTGCATTCTTGAATGTACGGTATAATTCCTCAAATTAATTGCGAAAGAATTGGAAGTAATTTGTCAAAAGCAAAGAAGTTTTTTTAAAACATTTAAAATCGATTAACGATATCGAACTTAAAGCACAGAATATTTAATATTTTAAATATTTATAATAATAAATATAAACATAATAATTGATTTTTAAATGCACTGCTTACTGATTCCGTTATAAAACAAATTAAAGGTAATTGCAGATGGCCTGTTCCACGATACGATATGGCGTTGGTGTCACCAGAGAACTGGGTATGGATATGCAAAATTTAGACGCAAAGAAGGCATGTTTAATGACGGATTCGAATTTAACGAATCTAACACCTGTTAAAACTGCTATGGATAGTCTTACGAAAGCTGGTATAGAATTTGAGGTCTACGATAAGGTACGCGTTGAACCTACAGAGAAAAGCCTTCAGGATGCTATCGATTGTGCCATACGTGGGAAATTCGATGCCTTTATAGCGGTAAGATATCCAAAATGTTTTGAAGATTTCGTAAATTAATTTTGTTAATACTCTCAGGAGTTTAATTAATTGCTAGAATGAATGAAAAATAAATTAAAGTCATATATAGAGTTATCTTTCTCAAATTTTTAATTCTGTCATGCTAAGTATATTGAACATTTTTATGAAATCATTTTTAAGATATTAATTCCGGGTAAAATAGTCCTGCAACTGAAATAGGCCGATCTCATTTAAATTGTCAAATATCAAAATTTTCAATTGTTTTAGTGGTATACTGAATCTTACACAGAAGCCTATTTAACTATTCTTCGTATATGCAATTTACTGTCAGAAATATATTTTGTTTTATTAGGTATCAATGATATTTATGATGTAATTGTTTTCTCAAAAACAGTGGGCCATCTTTCACCGACTTGCGCTAGTATGATAAAAATGAAATATAATATTCATTTACTTATAGATTGGCGGTGGCTCGGTGATAGATACTTGTAAGGCAGCAAATTTGTATAGTTGCGATCCAGAAGCAGATTTTTTGGACTACGTGAATGCGCCTATTGGCAAAGGAAAACCAATTCGAGTGCCATTGAAACCACTGGTAGCGGTACCCACTACTTCCGGTACTGGTTCGGAAACTACAGGTGTCTCCATCTTTGATTACCGACCGCTCAAAGCTAAAACTGGTATTGCTAATAGGTAAAAACTTATTTATCATATCAAAGTAAAATCTAAATTAATATTGTACTGGCAAATATTATTAGTAGTTTGTTTACAGAAATTGTTACTCAAATTTAATTATAATTGCTTAAGGATTATAAAGCATAAGTAATAATATATTGTACATACCTGTATCACCATGTAAGTCATAAAATATTGTAGAAAGACTTAAATTACTGTAAGATTTCTGAAAATTTGTAATAGGTAATAGTAAATATTTATAATAGACTTTATTTATATAATTTTTACTTTATTTATGCAAACAAAACGTACAAATACTGATATCTTAGCTGCAGAATTTCTATTGTACGCGCATCTATTCAAATATTTTGTTATTTGATCGTTATATAAATATGTTCTTTTGTTTATCTTATAAATACATATACTAGTCAATAGTACATCAAAAGAATTCTAGTCAATTATGTTGAACCTAATAATGAAATGGATAATTCTATATTCGTATATAAAATTAACATGAACTAAATACATACACACACACACACACACATATATACATACATACATATAATAAATATATATAATTTTAATAATATAATAAATATATATATATATATATATATATATATATATATAAATATAATTATATGTATAATTTTTATATTTGTGTCTTATCTCAAAAAAAGATTTCAAAAGAAAAGATAGTATTCTAGAATTTTTATTTATTTTTTCATATAGAATCACGTCTTGTAATGAATTTCTGAATAAGAAAATTATGTATTTACATTAACTAGAACCAAATGTTTCGCAAAAGTATTGAACATAATTTGTCAACATTTGTTTTTATCTATGAATGCAGAGCTTTGAGACCTACTCTAGGCTTAATTGATCCGGAACATACATTGACTATGCCAGAAAGAGTCTGCGCCTATTCTGGTTTTGACGTGCTCTGCCATGCCCTTGAATCCTTCACTGCCATACCATATTCGGAAAGGACACCATGTCCTACAAATCCTATTCTCAGGCCAGCTTATCAGGGCAGCAATCCTATCAGTGATGTATGGTCAAAATACGCTCTTCAAATAATGCGCAAGTAAGCACAATTTCACTATAACTAACACTTATCGAAAAATACAAACGCTTTTTAAAAAATAAAACTCCTGGTACTGATTTCGCTCATCTTAAAAGTTCTTTTCGTTGCTTAATCCTAATTAACTAAACATTCGTCTAAACAATCTACCGACTTTTGTGAATTAAAATTCCGGAGCACACTTTTAACATGTGCCAAGACTGCAAACGTTATTTTAGAACGCTTTTCTATTTTTTAATTAAAAACTAATAATATATATCTTAGATTGTGACACTTTCTTTGAAATAAATAGAAAAAACATAAAATATGTCTTTAATTTGTAGTCCATGAGTTGAATATTTAATTATAGTGTAAGGCTGATTTAAATTTTGTTATCTAGGGTTAAGTAAATGAAATTACATTACTTTATTCAGCTGTAAATACAAAATAGAAGTAAAAATATATTTTGTCTTACTGTTAAATAATAGCAGATATTTAATGTATAAAGTACATAAATATTAAATTTGAATAAGTAAAGAAAGTATAGAATTACATTCAATAAAATTTAAAATTATATTCTCAATTGTGAATAAATATTTTGTAAATAATGATTACATGTGTTTCACCTTTTATAGGTATTTTGCGAGAGCTGTTTATAACCCAGACGATCTTGAAGCTAGAAGTAGCATGCATCTTGCAAGTACTATGGCGGGTGTTGGGTTTGGTAACGCCGGTGTGCATTTGTGTCACGGTCTCTCTTATCCCATTAGCGGAAACGTACGAAATTTTCAACCAGAGGTAAATTTAGTTTTAATTATAATTATTGATAATTGGTATAGTTATAATTCTAAGGCGACATTCTTAAATAAATCTCTTTTTAAGTAACTTACTATAACATTTTGAATTAGTAGGTCGTAACATAATTCTGTTCAAATATACTGAATATTTTTTTATGTTATTAATTTCATGTAGCAGTGACATAAAAAAGCGAGAAATCAGAATGTTCATTAAAATTTCATAATTCATCATTTTCTTTCTAAAATAGAAACAATACAGATTAGGATTTCTAACTTTCATTTTGAAATTTTTAAATCCCATTTATACAAGTTTCGAAAATAAAACTTTATCTTCCAAAATGTTTAGCCATATATTCAATTAAGTTTATGAGTGTAAGAAATTTGTTTATATCAAACATATCTCTAATCGAAACCATACCTTCTATAGAAAATTAAATTGTCGATATTCCTAATTACACAGTCTAATATATTAATAAGAAATTAATTCCAATTTAAAGTGTTGTTAAAAAGTAGCCAGAATAGAATATATAGAAATTGATGAACAATTTTCAAAGTAGCTTGACTATTTCGTAATTAAAATTATATTCTTGAAACATATTTACATAAGTCATCATTTATTTTATTCAGTTGAACCAAGTATTATGTTGTTGATAATATGCATTAATCTGTATATTGATATGTATAAAAATTATCACAACAGTTTAAACAATTTATAAGTGTTTAATTATATTATAAAGCTACTATAAATAATGACAAACGAAAATTTAACCTAAATCTAATTTAGATTCAAATAATATTATACATAATGACTGGATATTATAAATGATGATCTATTCGTTACAATTGTTGAAATTTTGAATAACTTCTTTAACGATTATATGTTAAAAATGAACTAAAAATATAATGTTTTCAAATATGATTTAATTTATCTTTAGCAAATACAGTATCTAGACTTACAAATTAAGCATTGAAAAATTACTGACACTTCATAACGTCCTTCTAATGTTGTAATATAAAATGGTTACAGGGTTACTCTAAAGATCACCCTATAGTACCGCACGGTCTTTCAGTAGTAATATCAGCGCCCGCTGTATTTGCATTCACTGGAAGTGCTTGCCCGGAAAGGCATTTAGAAGCCGCGGAATTGCTTGGTGCCGACGTTAAGCGAGCAAAGAGAGAAGACGCAGGCAAGATATTAGCCGATACCGTGAAAGAGTACATGCTAAAAATGAAAGTCGAAAATGGTCTGAATAACTTAGGATTTAAAAAGGAAGACATTCCTACTCTGGTTCAGGGTACACTGCCACAGGTGAGATCTTACTCTGCTCATTTACTATTTTAATTACCTTAATTAATCCTTGCACGTTACTCGAATTAGTTTTACTTTTTAATCAAACCAGATTAAACCTTTATTTGCAAACGTATTTTCAGTTGTAAGAGTATGTAAATTAGTTCAATGTAAACAGATTATATAAATCGAGTTACAGATAAATTTTATTCTTAGTCAAATAGCAACTTCAACTGAATTTAATTAACAAAATATGAATATAATTACTATTTTAGCTATTACTTATATTATTATTTATATTATTTGATTTAAAATTGGTTTAATTTACCTAAATTCGCGTTGTCATAGTTTCTAATAAAGATTTGAGTAATATGTGCAACATCATTTATGAACATCGTATTGTGACACATTATTATTTATAAAATAAATATTTCAGAACCAAAATGATTCGAAGATTTTACAAACTAATCTTTTTAACACTCTCGGAAGTTTAATTAATTGCTATACTGAATGAGAAATAAATTAAAGTCATATATAAGTAGATTTACCTTTCTCAAATTTTTATACTAAATATGTGTGATATAAAATGACACTTGAATTTACAATAGTGATTTATTGATCACCATACATTATTCACTACAATTATATAAATTTGTCATATTATAAACACATTTCCCTCCTAAATATGGCAAATTTATAATTGTGTCATAACTTGCTTTTACAAACATTTCATCGTTTAGATTTGAGTAACGACGAATTTATATTAAATTCTAATACATATCACCATAATACATTTTTTCGCGCTTATTATCAACATAACATTCAACACGACATTTTTTCATTTGTTTCCAGCATCGTATTACAAAATTAGCGCCAAGAGAACAGTCCGAGGAAGACCTTACGCAATTGTTCGAAAATTCGTTTACAATTTATTAAGAAAAATATATTTTTCATTATTGAAATTAAATTAAAAATAAGGAACAAATAAAAAGTTATTGTTTTATACTTATACGACTCGCATTATATTTCTTATTCCCAAACGATTTCTTAAATAAACATTACAATAAATAATATTCATTGTCTCGTGCATGTAAAGATTTATTTAAAATAAGTAGTACAAAATTATTATTCTAAACTAACACGCCAAAAAGTTCTAATAAAAGTGAAAATACCGAGAAGTACATTATTAATTTAGTCAGCCGTGAGCAACGAAATGTGAAAATATTTTGTGCGATTACGAACATACAGTTTGTGAATTGAATGAATAAAGTCACCTTCTCATCAAAAAGTCCTTAAAGAGCACGAATCACCGAAGTGAAAAGGACCCCTGATGATTGCTGACTCCTATTATAATAACGAAAACATTTAGAATTCTAATAGTGAACTATTATTATAGTGAAAAAATTTAGAATTGTAAAAACATCGCGGTTGTTCTATTAAGTATAGAATTTTACTACCTACGCCGAAAACGTCGCATACATATTAATGAATCAATAAAATTAACAGATTATACTTTTCTTAAAAATCTAATGTTAGCTAGCAAAAGTTAATACATATCCGAAGCAGTCAAAAATTATTACGCGAATCTTACAAAATTACGCATTCCCGAAACCTACGAAAGTATTTATTATAGAATTTTTCCAGAGACGTCTTTGTTATATTTACTACGCACGTCATCAAAAAATGTAATTCGCATGGAATAGATATCAATTAATATTAACCGAAGTTACAAATATCATTGCCCTACTTCACTGCCGGTACTGAGAACGTGATAATTAATATATAAATTACATTGAGAAATATTTCATACGTTGAAGTCAACATTTTCTCTTAAAAATTTAGAAATATAAATATAAATGCGACGTCGTAACAGATACGTCTACATTGAAATACATAAGTATCGTTTATCTACGACGAAGTGATGTTCATAAATACGTTAAAGCTATTTAAAGAAAATCAAACTCGTTTTACGCAGTTTATTTTCATGTGAAACGATATTTAGATTTCTAATGAAGGAGATCTGCATTTTAAAGTCGCATATATTAATTTCCTTTTATCTAAGAGAAAATAGCATCGACACTGATATGTTATACAACTATGAATATTTCTCAAAGTAATATTAACTCAGATTAACGATACGTATGATCTTTCCTTCATTAATACATAAATCTTTCTATCATTCTATCTTATTGTAAGACATTTGTAGCATATAATGATGCGAATACTTCGAAGCTTTCGCGCACTTATATATTTTAAAATAATTTCCGAATTCTCGTCCCTCCTGGTGAATGCTGTCGATCAACGATCTTATTGTTAATATAAAATATCCAGTCTCGAGCCATGTGTCTCATAATAATTATCCTAAATTTAGAATGGTTTAGGCAATCAATTATTCCGAATAAAATAATAATACTTACAAAATTTACTACATTTTGGGATATTTACGTTTGTACATACTTGCATTTTTTTTCTTTACTTTAGCTTCGTGTAATCGACTTTTCATGTTTTATAGATTTTCTAAATTATTTTAATCTTCGATCAATCATTAATATTTGATTAAAACAATTGTGCTAAAATATCTTGACGACATCAACATTCCTTGTAAGAAATTAACAATGCATGCATCATATTCATTGCTGTAAATGTATTATTAAAATAGAAAATTTACTTCAATTTTTTTTATTAGTAGATATTGTGGTACTTACCGTTCAATCACTTCAATGAAATGTTACAATTTTGAAATATTAAAATGAACGCTTATTCTATCTTTTCTCTTGTCATATTGAAGTGACTTCCATCACTGAAAAGACGAGACTGGCAATCAAATAATGCCGTCAGTATAATTCTGTCGTCTAGCTTGTTGATATTGGATTCTCAGTACCAAGCAACGACAACTTGTACAATGATTAGTATTCATAAGAACTCATATTTACACAGAAGAAACACACGGAATTTACGACTCTCATTCAATACCAGATAATAACATAAGCACACTAAATATTCAAAGCACGTAAGTTGTTTATTCTGTATCAGTGACATACTATAAATTAGAAAACTGATCTCTATATTTTCATTTAAAATGTAAAATTTCAGAGTTAGTGCATTTAATTTAAAATTAAAAATATGCAAACGTTTAAAAATGATTACATTGGAAAATCAAATTATTAAAATTACTGTTATTTCTACTATTAAATATTATCGTTCTTAAAATGAAATTAAAAATATAATTATTCTGTAACTAAAAAATATATTTTACACTCTGTTGTTCGTGAACATATAGACAATACAATTGATTCAAGAAGACATTGTTTCATTTTTAAATGAAATTTATTTAGAGTTTTGTATTTGAAATAATTCGTACTTAATAAAGCAATATTTATGTATGTAATTAAAATATCTCAAGCAATGCAACGGACTTTAATAAAATGTATAAATAGTAATCATAGTTATAACGTTCTTTACATCAAAATGAAGGAAACAGAAAATTGCTTAAAAAATTAATTAAATTGTACTCGCGGAAGCTTTCTATACTGTTTTATTCATCATTATTGACCTAAATATAATCATAATATAATAGCTATAGTAGATATTTAATCGGCAAATAGATTAACGCTTAGTTTAGTTATTTCAATCGGCAATAGATTAATAACAATATTAAATAAAAATAATATCAATTAGATTAATAATTAATAATTCAAATATTAAATATTTGTTGTATTTCTCCATGGTATTACAAAATTTAAAGAAATATTTACATACAAAAAAAAATTTCTATTACATTTTGAGTAAAGACAAACATTTAATAATTAGTAATGAGTATTTTTAGAATAAATACTTATCTATAATAAAAGGATAATGATTAATTTCTGAAATTGATTAAATTAATCGCCATTATTTATGATTATTTTCGTTTCCGTTTGATAATAAGCATTAATAGATCTTATATATTAGATCTTATATATTAAGCATTAATGGAACTTTAAAATTCGAATTAATTAGTAATCAACTCTGGACGTAATATATTATCCACACAATAACATGAAATATTTCTTTACAAAAGTATTAAAACTAATCTCCGTTTTATATTTATTCCTATGTTTATACATATAGGTGTTTTAGTAAAATAAGTTAAAAAAATATTACATAGAGATAATTGGTATTATTTGTTACTGATCTCTAAAATAATGTAAAAGGAAAACAGTAAAGTTTCTGTATAATAATTCATTTTAGTAAATGTTTTTATTAATTTAATTATTTTATTCCAACTAGTCTAAATGCAATACTAATTTTATCTATTAAGTCAGACATGGTTTTATAACGATTTCTTTGTGCAATACTGCAAATGTTATAATCA
Source organism: Nomia melanderi (assembly GCF_051020985.1). Classification (NCBI taxonomy): domain Eukaryota; kingdom Metazoa; phylum Arthropoda; class Insecta; order Hymenoptera; family Halictidae; genus Nomia; species Nomia melanderi. The sequence goes on from NC_135010.1 coordinate 2,508,880, forward strand.
TGAAACTTCGTGTTTCAAAGTTTACGTCACTTTAGAAACATTTCGCAAACAAATTCGCGTTATTGATTACGATACAATAGTAGCAACTAACTGAATAATACACAAATTTTGTATGTAATTTAATAAGTATCAATAATAATTAATAACTTGGCGTTAATGTCATGGCAGTGGTAGGAATTAATGGATTTGGTAGAATAGGAAGAATGTGTCTTCGTGCCTGCATAGAAAAGAATATTGAAGTAATGTTAATTATTTAAAATGCACACATTTTCTATGCTCAGTGAACACAAATTATATATTTTAATAGGTTAAAATGATTAATGATCCTTATATTACAACTGATTATATGATATATTTATTTAAATATGATTCTACTCACGGCACTTATCCTTTAAAATTGGAATGTGAAAACGGACATATTATTGTTGCAGGTATGTATATTTTACAATGCTTCGTTTTTACATTTAATAAAATCGTGTATTATAGTTTAATTTAAATTAAATTTGAATATTCAAAAATATTAAATTGAGAACAAAACTGAATAATTCATTTAATTTATATTTTACTGATAAGTTTCATTACTTTAGTGTAAAATTTAAGTTGTGAAAATTGTCCAACATAGTCTGTAATTTAGAAATATTGAAATACTTAATATGTTATTGTTTTTATTAAAGATAAAAAGATTGCTACATCACAAGAAAAAAATCCAAGCAAAATAAGATGGAAAGATGCAGGCGTTATTTATGTAATTGAAGCTACTGGAGTATTTAATACATTGGACAAAGCAGGTGTAAGAAATTTTTGTGTTATTATTATTTATTTATTTACTATGTATATGTAATAAAGAATTGGATGTATATTTTTTATTAGATTTGTAATATATATACATATGTAAACCATTTAAATACAATGTGTAGAGATTATAGTAAATCCGATACTCATTTAATGAATAGTATTTGTAATTTCAACCAACATTTTAATGAACAATGTATGATTCTTTTAATTACATTTTAATATTAGGAATTCTATATATAAGATACATTATAATAAAATATTTATGATTTTAGTTACACATGGATGGTGGAGCTAAAAGGGTTATTATTACTGCACCTTCTGTTGATGCACCGATGATAGTTTATGGTATAAATCATACATGTTATGATCCAATAGCAAGTAAAATAATATCAGCTGCTTCTTGCACAACAAATTGTGCAGCTCCAATTATACAAGTTATGCATGATAACTTTGAAGTTATTGAGGTCATGATCACTAGTGTACATGCTTTAACGCCATCACAAAGAATTCTAGATGGTCCTATAGAAAGAGGAAAGGTAAATATTCATTCTTTTGATTAATACTACTATCAATTACATTGATTGTCTTAACTATAAAACTTTAAATTAAAAATTCTTTATTTAATAAGAACATTTTCAACTATTTATTCCGAATAAAATTCTCTCTTTTTTTATAAAATAATTTTCTTTGTGTAGTAATATTTTATATTCTATATGGAATTAAAATAGTAAAATAGTATATTTTTATCATAGTTATGGAGAGATGGAAGAGGTGCTGTGCAAAACATTATTCCAACATCTTCGGGTGCAGCTAAATCATTGGACAAAATTATCCCTGAACTCAAAGGGAAGATTTCTGCAATAGCTTTCAGAGTACCAGTCTCAAATGTTTCATTATGCGACATGACTTTCAGGTAACATAAAGGGCTGTTCCATAAGTAATGTGATCTTTTTAAAAGATAATAAATAATAGTATAGCAGTAAGGAACACACCTAATGAATGCATTACTTATAAAATAGTTTCATATTTATATGCAAAATATATTATTAACTGATAGAATTTATACTTTCTTTGATAATAAAGACTGAGAAATACATTACAAGACGCGATTTTATATTTTTAATAGCTTATAATACATATAAAATAATAATTAAAAATCTGTGTATGTAAAATCTCTATGTCAGAGTGAATAAACCGACAACATATGAAGAAATAAAGGAAGCAATGCAGATTGCATCAGAAAATACTCTAAAAAATATTCTTGGTTATACAGATGATGACTGTGTATCATCTGATTTCAACAATACAAGTTATTCATGTATATTTGATGCGAAAGCTGGTATTCCACAAACAAGTACATTCATCAAAGTTGTTGCCTGGTAATTTTATTAAATTTTACATCAATAATTACAGTACAAATTAAACACTTCAAGAAAACTTTTTTTTGCCAAATAATTTGTCACATTGAACTTATATACAACATTTAATATTGGTTTATTTTCTATATGAATCACTTACATACTTATAATATGTACAAAATTGAATTTCATTAATTAAAATATTTTATGATTCTATAAAAATGTTTACAGGTATGACAATGAATATGGTTATGCTCACCGTGTAGTAGATCTCGTAGAGTACATGTTTCAAGTTGATTCTGGGGAAGTACCTGCACGAAATCAACACAAAGATGGTTTGCCTGATGATAATCAGACAAACATTTAACACATACATAAATTGTATAATGACACTTCGAGATTCACATTTGTGTAATGTTTAGAAGGAGATTATGAAAGATTGAAAAACTTATATGAATCTACATTGCTATAAAGATATTAAATATATAACATTATATTGAAAGGATACAGTCTTACTATTTTACATACAAAGTGCAGTTACATACAAAAGATTTATAGTGTTTAAAGCATCAATGTCTAGCATCATAAATATTGAATAATGAAAATCTGTATAAAAAAGACGAGATTTTATATTTTTAAATCTATATACATTGTTGACAGAACATTGTATTTATTTGTTTAATTTTGTATAAATGTAATATACATATATAGTTTTTGTTGATAGATTGTAGTGTTTATTAAATTTATATACGTAGAGTAGACCCTTCAGTAACCCATTGTTTTGTCTGTACGATACAGATCATTTTGGAATAGTTTAATAACTTCACTATAAGACTCCTTGATATTAAAAGCACGTTTTATTTATATATATTTACATTTAAAAAACTGCATTTGATATTATAAATACTTATATTTAAATAAATATGTTTCAATTATATCAGCTTCTCTTACATTTCTTTTTAAAATGACAGTTTTAAATGATAATTATAATTGATAAGAAATACATTGGTAATAGTGTACTACAAATGTTGGAGTATCTCAAATAAACAATACTTCAGCAACAAGTTAATTTAAAAATTTCAATTTAGAATTACACAAATCACAGAGGACATTTGTTAATGTTAATGTAAATAAAATATTTTTCAGAATTTAATTCCTATTTTTATTCAAAATTGTTCATCGACATCCTCTGCCCTAGGGTACCACTTGTATATATGAACCATTGGTCTCCTATTTTGTGGTTGTATTTGATGCGATGTAATTTCCAGTACTACAGGTCCATTATTTTTTTTCTGGTGTGGCATGTGTGGTTTCACGTCAATTTCCAATTTCGGTTGATTTGAAGGCTTACGACCTACGGCGTTACTGTTAGTTATGTTGTTCAATAATGTAACTATATTTATTGCTCATTGATGACATTACCGTTATTATTATGATTTGGACGGACATTGGTCCACATCGGATATCTATTATTTTGTCCTGGAAATCTGACTATTGTTCCTTGGATTGGTCTGATATTTCCTGCAGTCGATGACGTAGAAGTATGTAAAGAACCAACAGATGAAGCTGCAGCTGTGGTTGCATGTCCATTTTGAGTTGATGTAGATGAAGAAGTAGCGGCGTTAATAGCGAGCGATGGTCTGTTTACGTTTCCTTGGATATTATGAACAGGATAATATTGGCCAACAGCTTGGCTTACGGAACCAGATATACCTGCTGAACCAGCTGCTAATGACACCGATTGACTTTGCGTCATAATGCTAAAAAAATATTTATTGCTTATGTTATCAATGTAATTTAGAAACAAACATTAAATAAATCTTAAAGTAAGACGTTATATTAGAAAAGTGAGTTATATAGAAACTGTGATTCAGTAAGAATGGAATATTTTTTTAAATTAATGACTTATTGCAAGTAACTGTGTAATAATATGGAAAACCTGGCAACTGAGAAGCTCCTACTTTTATCCGCTTCTTACGTGACAGTGCTAAACGAAATATTGACATATTTTTATATCTGCGATCGTCGTTTATTTTGAAGTTATGAAAGTAGTCTTTGAAGTTACAGGTGAGCAACATATTTAGTCAAATACCTGAAAAACTATTGACTGAAATAAAAAATGTTAAATATATGCTTTTGTAAAGTGCTAAAATAGTTTTGTGAATCTTTCTATTATTTTTATATGTAAACTGTAGCTCATTAGTAAATTTATGAATAAAAAATTAATTTCACTGTTATAATAATTTTATATTCGACGAACGTGATGAAGTCGCTATTAAAAGCGTATCAAAATTGCCTATGTCATTTATCTGTGAAAAAACATAAAGAGTGATACTTTATAACGATATAAAATAAAAATCAATAGTTAAGAAACTGCGTTTTTTATTTTATTTTAAAATTAGTAACCATTAAAACTTACTGTTGGCGGTACATGAATGAATCTCTTACGAGCATCACTATTAGCCGTTACTTCAGAATAATCATTAACGTAATGAATAATTCACTTAAACTATAAACTATTAATGAATAATAGATTATTTTTGCTTATTTTAATTAATTCAAAAACAAAATTCAAACTGTAATTCTTATACTCTTGACTTTCGTTTTACATCATGGAATCTCTCTAAATTGTCTTCCACCTGTTGTCGAACACACGGTACATAGTTTTCTACGTAGTCCTGATTATAAAGACTTACGGTTGGTTGAAGCTGTTACTCTCGGAGTAGCTGACACCCCCAGGGCCTACTTGAAAGCCTAAAGAATGCGCATTGTTTCCCGTGTTCAAGTTAATATTCGCCGTAATCGGAATAGACAACGATCGTCCGTTCTTCATGTTAGACTTGATGACTTCCTCTGGTATGAGCTCCGGTGGCGTGTTCCATCGTCGTTCCTCTTCTTCTGTGAGAAGAGTGCGATCATCTAGAAAATGAGAAGTGTTTTTAAGTGACATATAGAGGACGCAATACTTCCTCTGGATGTGGCTTCATTCTCGTTCAGTCTCAACTTGTTGGAAAGAACATAATCGATAAAAAAAATTTTAACGCGGATGTTTTTTCTTATGGCTTAACAATTTTTTAATGATATTGGACACTATGAATCTATTGCTAATATTAATATGTAGTAACGAATCTGATTTAATTTTTAAACTTAAGTTTAGATCTTTTTTTAAGTCAACTTGGACGATCTATTACAGGCTTAGATATTAGGCACGAGAAATTATTTATTTGTTTAACATCTGGAATTCTTATTTCCATTATCAAAAATTCAATAGCCTTTAATTAGAATTAGAAAATGGAGTTGAGTAAAAATTCAATGTATGTAACTGTAACAGCTAAATATTATTTATTATATTATTTGTTTATAAAAACTGTATTGAATAGAATTTATATTTTTTTAATTTTTATAATCTTATCATATTATTAATATTTTACTTAACATATGTGTCACAGATATGCTAAATTTTTTAATGAAATGTATTCTTTCTTTAACTGACGCTGACTATATTAACATGTTTTTTAAAAGTATGAAGGTAATTAATATTTGGAAAATGATAAAATTTGTCATAATAATATAGTCGTGTTATGCATCAAATATTTCTAATTTTATGGAACGTTATTATTCAGAGCGAATATTTACATTAGCGCAAATAGTTTATTGTTTTAACCTCTGTTTAGCTTTTGCGATACTTTTTTTAACGATAGTTGTTTGGAAATTGTAATTTTTATAAATTTAATAAAGTAAATAATTAAAGTAAAAAAAAATTGGATAAGGTTACACAAACAATAACTAAAGTTAATTGATTTTATAAATTTTCAACTCAAATTCAAAGTTGATATTTCTTTTATCAAAAGGTATAGCCGTTCATAGATTTCGAAAATACGTGATATGTGCACTGCACATGTCCAGTAAAAAGTCTGCTTAATCTTGGAACGCAATAAAAAGTTATTATGTTAAATCGATGTTAAAATCATAGGTGTATCTAAGTACTAATGTATAAAGTTTGAAACATATCGATCTCAAGTAATCTTGTATCATATAAAATTTAAATAATATTTCTCTAAAATCAGAAATTGTTATTTTTCAAGAACATGTATCGACCAGATACAATTCTTTAATATTTATTTATTGTATCTCACAATGAAGAAAATTATTCTTTAAATACATAAATATTTAAGACTCTAACCAAATTTTCATAAAGCATATTTCTATTAATACCCATTTCATTACACAATTGTCATTTGTTTTTAACATGTTCTTTCCTAACTAACTGTAACACTTTATAAAACTACATTTCACTTAATCACGTTAGTAGAATATATATTTTCAAACAATTGTGATACATTGCACGAATCAGAAAACAAATGTCTCAACGAATGTGACTGAAGCTATTGTAATAAACAAAACGAAAACATGATATTTATTTTTAAAATTGTTAATTTTACCTGTCCACGCAACTGAAATCACGACACTGAGTAACACGATAAAAAGACTGTTCTTCGCCATGACGAAGAGAGTTCTGGCTTCTGCGCGACTATTCTCCGCCCTTTTTCAAGAAGTATGAACGACCTTAAAGTTCTTATTGATATTCACCGTGTGTCCATTTGCGCAATACTTTTCAATGAATAGAACTACAATCACGCGATGACTCCTCCGTACGAAACGAAATGTGTTTTTCGGAGAGGTGCAATCAATTATTTAGCATGTTGCATTATGGGAACGAATATTGACGTTGACCTACATTAACAACACTGGAAAATTGGTTATAATTTTCGAAGAAGTTTTAGTAATAATAATTACTATAATATAGTTTTACTAAAATTATAGTAATAATAACGATTATTCTAAGGATATTCTATTTTATACATTTTATGTATCGTTAAATAAAAGACATATCTGTAGTAATACATTTTACGATGTTTATTTGAATTTATAATTTAAAAGGAAGTTCAGAAAACATAATGTATTATTTTATCACTTTTCTCCACTTTTTCATGTATGGAATTAATCGATTTGGCAAATGAGCCATTCATATATTTCTAAATTCACTGTAAATTTATAAATTACTACCTTCAGTTATAAGGAAAAAATTATATCATACAAAGAATTATACATTTCCTGAATATGCAGTATTATTTATATTTTCTACATTCTATTTATATTAATGTTAATTAATCTTAGTTATTATGGTTCGTAAATATAGAAACTTTTTGATTCATATATTATATATTTCTTTCTTTAACCACTTGCCTGCGTTTGACGAGTATACACCTCATTAAAATTAAAATATTATTAATTCTTTTAACGATAAATTATTTATTTTTGTAGATAAACATGTAATTTTTGTTCATTTTTCTTTAAGTTTTCGTTAGAATATATTATAGGTGCATTTGGCTTGTATTAGACGAGTATACACTTCATTATTCTTTTTCATTGCGAACATTGTCAGATATTTCTGAAATTAAATTCCAGTTAACAGTTAACAGGTTAACCAGTTAGCTGTTTTAACGAGTATACTCGTCATGAAGAAGTGGCAAGAAAATTTAAAAAAGTTATTTGTAGATATTAAACGCATACTATAATAAGTTACACACTTTTCAAAACAGTCGCAACAGAAATATGTCTTTACAAACTTTAAATAAGTCTATTACAAAAATGAATTTATTGACATATATCGATGAGCATAATATTCGTTTATTTTGCATTTGTGTATACAGTACATTTGTACAGTGTCTGTTACAGAACCACTAAATACACTTCTTAAGTGTCTTGGTAATCATTTTCATTTTCAGCAATATTGACGCTCTCAATGGAAGTATTTTCCAAAGGTTTTACTGCCAGTACTTCTTCTTTATCCCCCTGCAGCGTTTCTATATCCTTCTTATTTGTAATCGTTGTAAATATAATATCTTCGTCTACGTTCTCAGATTCTTTTTGAATGTTGTCGTTATTAGATATTGGGACAGATGAAGAAACGCAGGATGTCGTTTTAGTTGCTGTTTAAAAAATTCATAATATGAGATGTTTTTATCCAAATTTTATGAACACACTTGGTTTAATTTAACACGTTAACTGGTACAGTAATCACTGATGGCAGAAGCTTCCAAATTGATCGAAAACTATTACAACAGGAACTTCATATTGAATAAAAATATTCAGTAACCAAATATTACTCTACATAAAAATATTTAGTAATCAAATATTACTCTAAATAAAAATATGTAGTAACTAAATTGTTAATAATTGTTAAACATTTATTTAAAAAATAGTTAACAAATGTAAAAACATTTCAGAATAATTTAACATGCTGACGACGGGGTGCACCACCAGTGATTCACACTTGAATGTTGCATCAGACGGCCTGTGCCATCAAATATGTACTTCATTAAATTGATTTTGGAAATAGAAACAGTAAATATATATAATTGAAGATTAATTTACTTATACGTAATTTAAAAAATTTCAAAAACCTTTACAATTTCGTTACTAAATAGGCAAAAATGTAAATTACAGCGCATGTAAGTGGCAGTCATGTTACTAGCTCAAAAATTGTTTATTAATTCAGTGAATTTGAAATAATGAATTGGAATCTGGAATAATATTAGATCGTTACGTAAGATTACCTTCTGTAAGTTGTTTCAGCAATTTGAGTATTTCTTCTTGGTTCTTCTCCAGTGTTATTATACTTTGTTTTAACACGATCATATCATCGTCGTTGTCTTCAGGCAAATTAGTCATTGAAAATGATGGATACAATAAGGACCAAAATTGGGGGAACCGTGGAGCATCCTTTAAAGTTGTATGAAATGTCCTTGCATGTCTGTTGACTTCAGTATTATCTAATTCTATTGCGTAGCCATTTGATAATGGATTTCCTAAAAAAATTACCTATGTTATAATTGTACTTATTTTCGCAGTAATTGTTATAAGAACTACTTTCTGGAAGTACATGATTGTATTTGTAAAAGCACATTCAATTAAAAGTAATAACAATTAGACTAATTAATTCATCGTTTTATTCAGATATAAGAAGTCTTCAGTAGTTATTAAAAATTTTAAATATTGTAGCTAACAAAATATTACGATTCATTTTTAAAACTTTGTCACTTTGAATTTGTGTTTATATAAAAACTAAAATATCTTATAAACTTGTACTATGTGTACAGATCAATTCACATTTAATTAAATCAATATATTACTCTGTTTTTAAAAGATTGTTTAGTAATAATACGAAAATAAATAATACATTCAATACATACATATCTGTACTATATTTTTATCTTGTATTGTGTATATTTAAAAGGTGAATGAAAAATGCCTTAGTAATAGTAGATGATCTCAGACATATGAGTAGTAATGAATTATCTGCAATTTATTGTCGGCAAATAGTGTTGAGTCATTTACGGATGTGAATTGCCTTAAATTTTTTTTGTCTCTACCTTTAGAACGTAATGACAAATTAATAGTCAGCCATCATTTGTATGGCCATAATTAAGACCATAGTTTGATCAGATATGATAGAAATGACTTCAAAGTTAAATTACTATGTGTTGTTTTTGGGTATGCTGACATTTCATAGAACGTAACGCTGCAAATTCAAGGATTTTTATGTCAAATTGGAGAGACCTTTAATGTAATTTAAATTGTAACCAACGTATAATTTTAACTTTTTTCAAACCGTAATAATTAGATCAAGAAATTATTAAGGATTCTAGACTTTAAATTTTCTTTAAATTTTCAAAATTGTTTCCTATTAATTATTGCTGTTTTATAGAGTTTTAATATGTTCAAATTATAGTAGTAATTAGAGTTCCAATGTTCTCAAAAATAAATTCTGTTCAGTCTCTTTAATAATATTTAAAATAACTCTATACAATGCTAAATATGTAGGTAATTTAATTATACATAATTTTTATCCTTTTTTCTTTCACTAACGTTAATTGAGGAGATACTTAATTAAGTAACAGTTATTTATATAACTTACATATTTAATGTTTATTACAAAACTTAAGTATGTATATTAATGGTTATTTAATTATCATTCCTTCAATCTTCATTATTAATCGTGTAAATGATTTATGATCAATTTGAATGTATGTATTGTATATTTTAACGTTTTCAGATAGTGTAATATGATGCACCACTATCTGAAAAATCTTTACATCATGGGATATCCACGAACTGTCGAGAAATCGAAAAATATAGCGGTTAATCATAGGAACGTCCAATCAATCATAACATAATAGATGATACGTTTGCTTCAATGATGTAAATGAATTTCTCGGTTTTAGATAATTATATGTGATTCACGGTGCTCAGTCTGTAAATCCATATTATTCATTGTTATATAATTGTAACATCTGCATACGTATTTGAAACATTGTAGCATTATGAATATGAATTTAAATAATTCTACTTAATAAAGCTTACATATAATTATATTAACATTTAGACGAAACGAAATAATATCATAGACAAGGAAGATATATATTAAGTAAAATAATATAACATTAGTATTAAATTAACTTAAAATAGTTTACTCATTTCTATGAACATAGAATTACAATCAATGTTACAAGAATTCTACAGAGATCCAATTTTATTATTAGACACTTTAGACTTTCAAACAATTCTCATTTCTGAGACTTTTTGACAAACTATTCTCACAGTTCATTAACGCTGCAGTTATAATTCCAATATAAAGATTCTAATAGTGAAGATTAACAAGTTAATTGTATTATGACATATTTGATTCACGTATTTTATATGAATGTTGCTAATATATATGAAAGAGTTATTATAATGGTATTCAATTTAAATAGGACATTCGTAAAAATTACCTTTAACATTCTCGTATTGTGATAGAAGAAGCAACATAAGTATCGATGCTTCCATTTTCAACATGGCTGCTTTATACTTCAACGTAAATCAAGACACGAAAACTAAAACCTTACTAAGTGTTCCACCTTGGGCGTTCAATTTATATATATTCTAAAAGCCTTAAAGTATGTAACGTGATATCGATGACATCTAGGTCATTAAGATTTGAGTTAATGAGGGTTTTCAAAAGAATTTTATCTCCAAAAAAAATAAAGTATTTTCGAATGCATGCATATCTTCTTTCCATGCACTTATATGATTTCGTAAAATCGTTCATATTTCACAATAAATTGTTGTTTTAGAAATCCGATTTCACATTAAAGTCAATTGTACAAGTAGGTGTACAATAGAGTAGAGCTTGCTTTATCTAAAGCAATAGGAAACCAGAAATGTTCGAACAATAGAATTTTTTAAATAATAAGATAACTATTTTTCAATAATAAATTTCCTTTGTTTAAAGAGAAATCGTGAAAACCAACAATTTGTTTAAATATTTATAAAACCTATGTTTCTCTGGTTATTGAATTACGTATTTATTTAAATTTTAAATCTTCAAAGAATATTAGACAAAAGTATAAATTTCACTTTTGCAAATTAAGCTTTTAGTTTTCAATATGATGATATTTAGTTAATACTTGTTATTGTATTATTTTTACTCTATGTTCATTGTAATTGATTATTAATATTCATGTGTAATTTATTTAAATGACTAATATCACTATTGTTCCTATTATTGCATAAAAGAGTGGAATATACATATTGTGACCTCCTTCTTCTATATAAGACATTTTTATTTAACCTTTTAACATTTTATTATCCAATATGTTTCAAGAGGTTTCATTGTGAATAAAAATATTTTCAATCAAACGTAGAGGGAACCAAACTTTTATATTTACGATAAAATGATAATGAAATAAACAAAAATTTTCATTTATTACTATTAAGACGATGCAGGAAAAATATACTTTTACGATACTCACAAAAAATGTGCTAATAACGAATTACTTGTTACAGTAATAATTATTATACTTAACTTTCTAAAACCAAATAAAGCATAAAATCACAATAACTCAAATCATTATACTCACTATTTTAACTCTTTGCCATACAATGTTGTGTTAAACTCGTGAGGGAAATCGCAAATTGAAATTGACGAAAGTAAATAAATCGCAATACTCTTAAGTCTAAATTAAATATTATATTTCTGTAATCAACTGTTAAACTTTGAAGTAAACGTGAATGTAGATGAGTATGGAATTCTGCTTTGTTTCTAATAAGTTATTAATAACAAAGTAATTCTTTCTGATGTAGTTATGAAATAAATCATATGTTAAGGGGTCAATAATTTGTATAGATCTATTTCAATTAAAGAAATATTATCGATAGTTAACTATGAAAATTATACAATCTAAGTTCGCAGATTTTCTTATGAAACCATTATGATTAGGATTCTCTTCGACAGAGAATTTATTGCTAGAAGAGATTCTGTTTTGATAATGAACGTTCTGACATTAATACGGATAATTATGGATGCATTACGAGATATCCTGTACATATTTTGAAAATGTATTTAATATAAGAATATTCCATGCAATTAAATATTTAATATAACAATGATTTATAACTTCAGGTAAACCATATAAGTAACTTAAAAATATTTAACTCAAAAGGATAGATGCTTACTAATTGTAAATATGTTTATCCGCAAAATACATGTTCCACAATGCTTTAAAGTATTGAGTTGGTGCAAAAATTTTGACGAATTTTTTTCTAAGAAATAAAAATAAGAATTCTCAACTGTTCGCTGTCTAAACCAAAACTAAGTAAAAATAAAAGAAGCGTACTTTACGGATATTATAATAGTTTGAAAACAGATTTTATTTGTTTTGAAGAAAAATATTTTTCCGTTAACCACGAAACGTCAAAATTTTTGCATCAACCCAATATTTAGATATGGAGGGCTATGCTAAACTTCAATTCGCACACAATTAAAATTGCGATGACGCTGAAAATGACATAATAACCATATGCACCGTACACTCGGTTTACACGAATGAAAATCGCGTAAATAGTATCCGTCGGTACAAGAAAAAACAAAATATTGGAAAGAAAAGCTGGTATAAGTTTTAGAAACACATATTTACTCCACACAGCCAAACAAAACAAATAATAATGATATTTCAGAAAACAAAACTACATTTTTACTTTTTTACAAAAATGACTGGTTTCGGTCTTTTTTGTTTCGCAATTACTGTTGTCTTCAAAGCATTGAATATTCGAAATGATTTTGAAAATAAATAGTTTCACTTGAATACTATAACAAGTATCCGAAGAAACTGAAAGTAATCTATTGTTACAATTTTTATAAGAATTACATATTTATCGTATTAAATGCTCGGTGGTTCTAGTGTCAACATCGTTCAGTATTACTATAACAACACACTGTTTGATTATAATAGATGATAATAATAGATGAAATTCACAGCTGATTTACGATGAGCTTAATAGATGAAGTACAAAGACTTCAGATTGAATTTTATCCCAATGTCTACCTATTTTAACACTTTTTCCTGTAATTATTTATACTATCATAATTGTACGACATGAAAGTGCCACTTCAGTGCTTCCGAAGCATTCTTGAATATACAATTAAAGTACTATATTAAACTATAATTAAATTGAATAATATCGACTTCAAAAACTGTCTATTGACTTAAGTTTATCTATTTTCAATGTTTATTAGTATATTATAATATACGCCACACATGGACAACAAAAACAAGATTTTTAAGTCAATCAATACCAATAAAAAAAACTTGTTATAACTCGGAAACGATATGTTTAATTTAATTAATTAACACTCTATAGGCTCGTGTGACTTTTATAGTACATATCAATTGTATTAAATTCTCTATGTTCAAGTATTAAAATAGCGCGTAAAAACTACGCACAAGAATTTTGTTATTATCGACGAAGCTTGGCGATCTAGAAGCAATGCGAAGCAATCAGCAGGCATAGGCGATCGTTCCGTGATTCAAGTATACCTAGGCCACGAGGAGGTAGCACGTTTTGACATTGAACCCGAGAGGCAGATGTACCTTGGGCTCTTGAGACAATACACGCCTCCATGAAACGGAACGAGCAGCTGTCCAAAGCCTCTACGGATTAATACGCAGAAGGTAATCAACTTTCGCGATTGGGTATTCCCCGGCAGCGTCATTCGTCCGTTCACAGCCAAGAAATTTATCTAGCAGCGATGCAACTGAAGATTTTACGTAAATCATTTGTTTGTTTAACTTTGCTGAGAATTGTATGTTGCAACTATTTGTAACAAATTAATAAACAGTTTGGCAGAGACTTACGAGGAATATGTAGTTAGCGAGTTGATGTTATTCCATATCATGTGATTAAAAATTAAATTCTGATTACGTATTTTATATATTAACACATTCCGAGCCATCGGAAATTTTGGTTATATCTTGCTTATGAAGTGCACTGATTTTTTAAATGAAATATTAAGTTACAATCAAGTTTTTGCTGACTTATATATATTTTGATACTGTTTATTTATGTTTTCGCCGCTTCGTAACGTGTACCGCTATCCCTTGCCAGATGTCTAACAAAAAATGGTTCCTTACAAAAATTGCGTGTGAACGACAAATGGCACACGTGGCACGGACCGTGTTAAAAATGAAAGTGTTACTTGTATATGTACATAGTTGTTAAAAGATTTGAAGTTAACTTTGTTTTCAATAAATATGAAATTTTTCATAAATCAGCTGTGAATTTCTGCGCTTAAATTTAATTTTTATTCACACAAACAGTTACTGTAAATTAATTTCTCCATTTCCTCTTGTTTCCTTTATTTTGTCTTTGTATAAATACTTACCCGAGATCAATAAAAACAGATCAATAAAAATAAAGAAAGAAAGGAAAAATTAATATTTGAAATTTATTAATTTTCCCTACATTTTAGGAATATAAATTAATAAATTCGTAATAATCAGCTTAAATTGTATTTGAAACATAAGGAAAACGGTGTCAATGAAACAGACTCCTTTGCAAAATGTTTACAAGATGAAGGATATTCATTAAACATTTCTTGCCTCCTTAATTAGAGGAAAAGTGTAACTCCTTTTCTTTACAATGTTTCTCGAGCTTAAGTGACTATGTTCACTCTATAGTTAGATATCGTTCCATTTTAATAGAATGTTTATAGCATTGGAATTTGTATATTTTCTGGCATTAGAAAAATAATTTATATTATTTTCGTAATGTTATTTTAATTGTAAAATGAATTACAATATTCCACAACAAATAATTTTCTGCTTGTATTATGTAATATTACATGTTGTACATTTTTTATTTATTGATAAATTATTTCCGTCTCAACACAATTTTTTTTATCTAATCATTTATCTAGAAGACTAAACCAATCAAATAGAAATAGAAAATATGTAATAAAATATTAATTTTATTCATAACCATAAATTCCTATAATCATCATTTATTTCTTATTTGTTTAAAATAATTCCTAAAAACATAAAGTTGCATAAATATGCGTAGTACTGGTACTAAAGCGTTCTATAATTATAATCAATTGAAGTTGTTCCGACAATAATTATCATTAATTACAAAAGTAAATTCATACACTTAAATCGAAGTGCATACATTTTATAAAGTATGTTAATCATATTTTTTATGAACATAATGAAAATATGTAAACACTATGTAAATTATATTACGTAACAAATAAATATCGTTAGCCTTAAACAATTTTTTTATTAAAATAAACTTATAAAAGAAGATTTGTATTCATCTTATTGCTATTGCTTTTATGTAGTACCTTCATGAAAAAATAAAACTGAATCCTTACGTTACTTTTATTATGACTAAACAACAATTAGTCTTTCTAAATGAGGAAGTATCCTTATGGAAACTTTTGCAATAATAATTCGTCATATTTTCCATTCACACAAAGAAACTGCAATATCATCAATAAATTCTGGGAATGAAAGAACACAGCGTAATAATCTATCGATTGCTACCCAATAATTAAACAACCACGGTCATATTCTGATCGATTCATGGATAGAATTATTTCGTCATTCAAGCATGGTTAACCTAACTTTACTGCATTCCGAAAAAAATGACGGACAAACCGTTTCAATTATCCTTTATCAGCTACCACGAGCAACAGGATGCACGAGTAATTACTACATAGGCTATAGACATTTATGCAGATTTGTACCAGTACACGTATACATACAAGGAAAGTAAACTTCAATACTATTTTACTTCTTTGTGGCAAGAATTCACATGACACAAAATTAATCCAAAACTGACGTCAAACTGAAATTTCATTAAACTGTGCATTTTATTGTTTTTAAATAAAATGTTATTACCTATAAATACTTTAAGATCTAGAATTAATTACTGTTTAAAGCAAAAACGCTATTTTTCAGTATTGGAAGCACTACTAAATATAAATGAAAGTATTTTTAAATATACTTAAATAGTTTATTATTGTTTCTTTATTTAAATAGTTTAAATGTCATCAGTGGATAGAAAGATATTTTTACAAAATTTGAAATAGCACATAGTTCTTGAAATGATAAATGCAAATTGTACAAATAAATAGGTGAATGTATTAACAACATTTAGTTTTATTAACTGAAAGAATGAAAAATTATTGAAAACATGATAATGAAAAACAAAAAATAAATTAATGTAAAATTGACCTTTTGCTGCAATTCACGTTAATAACGTTAGTGAAATTAAAATTATAATGTACATTATACGAAATATTTTGTAACTTGTACCTTCGTGCTCCTTTCGAATTTGTTGAAAATGTTACAATTTGCATGTCTTTTTTAATTTTTACTTTCATTTCATTTTTTTAAATTAATTTCCATTTTCGTAATACTCACAAGTCATATAATCGTAACATTTATTCCTTTTTTTGCTCGAATGTGATTGAATCCAGAGGATATTTCTTCAAGTTATATTGAAAGATTGAATTACATTTAAATAAACATTTTTATGATAAGAATTTGTTATAAAGTCTTAGCTCCAAGGAGAGTATGTTCTTTCTTGGCATCTATTGAAGGAAGAAATTTGTGCAATATATTTTCGAAAGAATAGCATATTCGAATATTTAATATTTTTCGAACAAAACTAAAACAAAATAAATATGAATGATAATTCACAAGGTGTATATTCATTCAATTAAATGCCCAGCATTAAATTCCGAGAAAAATCAATTTGTTGAAAAATTATTTTTATATTCAAAGTAAAAGATAAAATGAAGATTTATATTTGGTATTTAAACAAAATTTTAAAAGTATTGGCCATTCATATGAATAATAATATAGAAGTATGTAGCTTATTCTTGTGATTTAGTTGGTCGATGATGTTGAATGATGGCGGGTACCGTGAGCTGTCATTGTAGTATTGACGTAAACATTGATTTATATATTTGATAGCATTAAACGGGATTTTGAAACGGAAGTCTTCGCTTCGACGTATTCATCGTAAGATCCTTACTCAAAAATCATTCACAATAAATTGAATACAATTTATAATTCCGTTTATTTCCAATTCGTTTCTCACTATTCACTGCTACTATTTTATTTTTTCATTATTATCTCGGGGTTATCAGAATCCGATGCAAAAATTACAGAATACCAAGAATAGGAAGAAGAAAACAAAATTTTGGTTTATTATGCTAAATAAGGTTATTAGGTTAGTGTACAAGATTGATGTAAATGATTAATTTTATTTTTAATTAACATTAACCTTGCCGGGAACCGGTCGAATGATCGGATTTTTCTTCTAATATTTTGTTTTTTTTTGTGTCAGCAGACTCTATGTGATTTTCACTCGCGTAAAACGAATCCACGTGGAACAAATTTTCGCGTAAATTGAGGGTCACGTGTACATGTTACACTTCAAGTAACTCCAAAAAAGAAATCGCAAGGTGTTAAATTGCACGATCGTGCTAGCCAGTTCTAATCTCCATAACGACAGATTACACGACTGGAAATTTGGTCTGCACAAACTACATTGTTTCACATACTGTGTGATAATTCGCAACATCCTGTTCGAACCATATAAACTACTTTTTTAAGTGGTCTAAGTCCATTTTTTCTTACATTGAGATATTTAAGGAGTCGCGTTTGAATTAACATAAAAATATTAGCAAACGTTAATCAGTTCGGGTAATGTTTATAAAACCATAAACTTGTTATAATTTATTATGCAATAATAATTAATAAAGTTCTGAAAGAAAGTAAGCGATTTTTGAACTACAAATAGACTTATTCCACTTTCAAAGAAAACCTTTTTATGATAACATTTTAAACTTCATTTAATTAATTTATGAGAATATCGTACGTCATTAATTGTATGATTATAAATATAAAAAGAGAATATCTATATCTCATTAAAACTATCATTAACTCATGTTTTTCCAAAAATGGACTTATACCACTTCAATAAAAAACGATTCATATGTCCTTCACATCCATATCACCAATTTCACATAGAAAAATTCTCGGGCATCACACAGTAACGATTTACATTCACCATTACAATAAAACCAGCTTCTGTTTGTTCACGATATTGATGCGGAAATGGAACATAAGAAAGTGGATGATGGATTTAAACGGAAAATAATCTTTAACAATGATGTTCATTTCCGCATTAATATCTTCAAAAATGCAAGTTGGAACATCCAATACCCAATTGACGAAGGTCTCTTTATTGTCAATGGCCTCCAACAGGCAGCTCTGGGGTCAATTGAATTTTATATAGACGCAGGTGAAGATCTTTCGTCAAAATTCCTTGTACAGTGCAGCTTTGTCTGTGTTGCGCAAATGTTTAATTGTTGTGCTCAGTAGTGTATTGATGTTTTAGGATTTATTGTTACACTCTCACTCACTGCAACTGTGTTTTGTGCAGAACAACCGAAACGTTAGCGTAGATGAGATACGTTATCTTCGATTGAATACGTATGCTTAAATTTCTTAGACAACTCTTCATCAGTTAAGTGTGTATATCTCTATCAACTCTATTGAAATGAGTGCGTACTTTCCTTATTGTAATGGGTATTTAGAATAAATAAACGTTGCCTTAACATGTAACGTGACATATTTATCCTTTATGTGCAAAATTGAATACCCGGGTAACCATTTCTATTTCAACGCGAAAGTTTATTATGCTTTGATCGGAATATATAAATATCCTTTTAAATACCCTTTCCTTGGATAATTTTGAATTGAGGCAGGTTTAATAAATAAAGATCTAAAAAATAGAATATTAGAATCCATACGACGGATGATAGAGGGAAGTCGAATATTGTATTCATTTTGTTAATTATTTTTGTGCACAAATTCATATTATACGCTCGATTTATCTGAAATATCTATTATAATAATTTTGTCAAAGCGCATTTAATAAATTGAAATGTTCATTAATTATTAATAAAAGTGTTAATGATAAATCCTTATACGTGCTTCAAATGCACTTATTTCAAGGTATGTTACAACAATAAGATTAATATGAATATAATGAAATAATAAATACAATAAAATTAAGTAGTAGAAGTTGTAATAGCACATCGGTGTGTCTAGTAACATAAATTGTTTTAGTCTTTTTACAAAAAATAATTAGAATAAATACTAACAGGAATTATTAATCTGACATTATGTTTATATTCAACGTACTGTTTAGTTAATAATCGCATACATAAACGAAATTTTTGCTTTAAAATTTTATGTATATACACAGCAATATAAAACAAAACAAATAAAAGATTATTAAATATTCTTTTCAATGTGTTAATATTGTTCAGTATTTTAATTATTTTTCAGTATTCTTCTTGTTTCTTAGATCATCAATCAATCAATCAATCTTCAACTAACTTGAATAAAAAATTGGTCGAACAACTATTTGAAAACTTTTTGAAAACACGCAGGCATTTCAAAATTCGAAGATAACATCTATAGGTAAAAGGTTTATGAATTAGTATTGTTTGTGATAATAATTTGTATCATTTGTACCATTTGTATCAATTACTTTGTAATACATGAAATACTAAGAAATAATTATAAAATCAATTTTTTATATTTTAACCAATTAGCTGTAGCGACCTCTTTGAAAAGTGTGCACCTAACATGTGTCGCAAAAAGTAAGCGATGACAAGTATACTTATTAAACACAGAGTATGTGTGGCTGTTATAATATAGAATTAAGTTGTAATAAAATGACTGTTTTATTTTTCAATTTTAATACTAACATTCATTTATTTACGTAACTTAAACGTATATAGTTTGCATATGAAAGAAAAAAATTCATGAAATTCAATTACCTAGAAAAGTGATTAGTTAGTTCAATCTGCTGTTGTGGAATGATATTGAGTAAAACAAGATGCAATACATAAGGGCACTTCGCAAGTCAAACACACATATCTTCATTCTAAAACAACTACTTTCTTCACATTATATACAGTTTCTTCGTAACAATTATTTATATTCTTTTATACGTTCGTTTTATTTCGTCTTGACCTCCAAATATTCAAAACATCATGAAATTTACTAATTTCAGTTTTCACTAAAATTGCAATTTAAACAGCAAATTGTAACCACTTTTTACTCGTGACGAGTATACTTGTCATTACACAAAACCTTGTAATTTCTTCGTGACGAGTATACTCTTCAAAAACAGCTAACTGGTTAAAAAGAGTGTCCGATACTCAAATATGGTACTAAAATAGCAAAGACTTTCGATATTTCGAAGACTGCGTATTCATTTTGATAAAGTAAAATGGATTACTCATTGGTTCCCCTAATACAACATTGTGTTCACGTGAATTTTGCGTTTCCGTGGAGTTTTTCACACGTGCGGAGACGATCGGAGGCAAAGAAGCCGGTACCGGCGAATGCTATATAAGGTGACGGAGGTGCCAATTGAAGCAGTCATTCCCGCAAACTCAGCGGCACCGTCAGGATCATTCGAATTCCCGCATTCGGTAGTGACACCCACGGAAACGTAAAATATTCGCTGCGTACGTTGTCTGGTTCACTGTTTCCGGACAAAATGGATACCAGGATCTTGACATTACTCGTGTTTATCAGCGTCACGGGATGTTTCGCGGAGCTCTACGTACCTTTCTACAGAATTCGTAGAAGTGAGTAATCATAGAATAAACACAGACACGGGAACACACACTGCTTGATAGTAACTATGTCAAAGAGAAAAAAAATGGAAATGAAATGTATTTTTGTTATTAACAAGTGAATGCACGATACTGCTGCACGTGATAATTGGCACGATGTCATCTATCGATTGCTCGATTAATTAATCCGTCGCTAACGGTACCGGTGACGAGGAAGAGTTCAACGTGGCGGTCGATGTGATGTTCGAATGTAATTGTTAGCACGCTGACACTTTTAAATTTCTAGAAGAAAAAATTCGAACTGTAAAGGAATATTCCATCCGCTAAAATTCGTTAAACGGAGTGAACTTTTACGGAATGAACTGTGTTTCTTATGACCTTATTTTTCGTAAGTCACTAACGATTTTAAATATCTGAAGATAATTATTATAAGATAGAAAAGTAACTATAATCTTGTACTTGTTCCTATTCTAATGAGATCGTAGAACAAAGATTTTATTAAAGAATTTAAAGGTTTCTATTAAACTTTCTTTTTTGCAAATAATTAAATACAAAGGCTGTTAAAAACATTAAATGAAAAACAAACCAGATAGTCTATTTTCGCGCGTTTTACAATATCATAATTACGTATGTTTAGGTAATGCCCCGTACGACCGTTCATTTTACTATTTGCGTTTTCACTCAACCGTTTCGAAGACATCGTCATTGAAACTATCGAATATTAGTTCCCAAGAAATCCTCCATTGCGTAAGCCAAGGATAATAAAAATTATATTCAACAATAAGTTACGCAACACTCGTGTATTTAAATCGGAGTTGAGACGCGGAAATTTCAGGATAATTGCGAAACCGGCAACGCGTGCGCGCTACGAAGCTGTGAAATGTTAATGAATTATCGTTAGTTAATTCGCGTCTGAGAAATGCCGATAAATTAGACGCGATTCGAGTCGATAACGGAGAAGCTTTCTTTGTAGGCAATGGATGCGCAGAACACTGTGAGAGGAATGTACGTTTGTCAATGCCTAGAAACAGGTTCGGGGCTCCTCGGTATTTACATATTTAAATATTTCGAGTAGTGCAAGCGAATGTCAGTCTACTATGATTTTAAACAAGAATAAAGTTGATTTAAGAGGATCTGTAAGTATAAAAGGTTTCAATACGTCATGCTCAAACGTGTTTAATGTAATACATATTTAGGAAAATAAGGATATGAATAAAATTTTTACGATAGATTCTTCAATCAGTTGTTATGTAATTCTGTGATGAACGTCGATAATTGATTTGTAAAGGAACTATATTCGATGAAGGAAAACTTGGAATCAGAGTATTATTTAACACACATGAATAATAAGTAGTTACATGAATGCTTTAGAGTAGTGTAGTATAGAAATGGGATATTATATATAGATATTTAACAAAAATTATATAGTGAAGTATAATTTAGTTTATAAGAATAAGAAAAAAGAGTCTAAATTATGTTTTGTAAATAATAACATTCACTGCAGAGGTACAATTCAATTCAATATTTAATCATATACATTGATAGTTAATAAGGTTGTACAAATATTCTACGAACATTATATTATGTTATACTCTGTTGTGAATCGAAAAAATGTTTTCAAAAAAATTACATAAACAATTTTGTATACAAATTAGTTGATGCCTGAGCTGAAAAATATTTCAAATTGAAAAAATAAGAGTTAAGCAATATACTTTTATTCACAATTTATGTTTGAACATTTGTAAATTTTTATTTTTAAATGAAACAGCCATCGCAGTCTAAAAATTAGTACTATTTACTTTAAAAAGTTTATTTAATTCTTCTTATTATTTTTTTACAAACCAATTAAATAGTGACTGTCCTATTCTAAAAGTAATAACTTCAATCAATGAAATATTTAATAATTGACGTTAGCTATAGCATTACTATCATAAAAATGAAGATTGATTTGAATTAAACACATTTTAAGAAAATTAATTTCTAATAGCAAAGGAACAATTCATCGAGTAATACTATGTAACAATAAGTATTGTCAGCTGCATTAACAGAATATCAAACTCGGTTACATTAATTAAATTCATGACACGTTAATAACTTTTTAAATAACTGGTTACAATTGAGTGTCAATAAAAGTGTCAGCAAGTAATTAAACTCTTCACGCCGCGTCGCCGCAACATTAATATAAAATATCGGCAAGTGTTTATATGTATGTAAGTAAGTGCATGTGAAGTAGCAAACCGATAATCGATATTCTCACGTCCGTAATATTAACTGTGACCTCTTCAGTGCATTTTTCTTTTGTATGTGAGTGTTATGCACGACGCGCAATAAGCGACGATAATTCGTCGCGAAGTTTACGAACCGTGACCTCGTTTCGTTACCAACCTTGACCCTTGCCAAGTTTACTTTCATCCAACTTCCTTTTGTTCATATTTTTTTTGTATATTCGGTGATAATAAGAATATAAAATATAATCATTTCTAGCGTTCTTATAAAATGTACAAATAGGTAGAAATATGGACAGAATAATAATTTATATTTTGCATTAACTAAATTTTGTAAGATCTTATATATGATTTTATATGTCGTCATTCTAAATAGATTTCAAGACGTTGATTCTTAATACTTTAGTGTTACATTCTTTGCAACAGATTCGATTAAATCTATATAATTAAAAGATACGTCATTTTTAAATATTTCTTAACTTTTTGGAAGAAACTAACATTTATTTTAAAATTAAACACAACACTAACAAAATACTATTTAAAAGAAAATTTCATTTATTGATATTTAATTAGATTTACTTATATTTCTTTATTTCTCGCAGGATTATCAGTCTGACATGTCACACAACTATCTACATACGTGACTATCTACTAAGAAACAAACTGTTTACATTTTCTGAGTTCTCATAGTTATGTAATTATAAAAAAAACAGTTTACGTAATTATAATACCACGAATAAATGCTCAATGAATTCTCGAATTTACGTTAGGAGAATGAAAGAATATATTTATCTTTCCAACTACTATATAGTTTTGATTCTTTATAAATATTCTCTTCTAAAAATGTGGAATTATAAAAATGTAATAATATTTGACAAGAATTTTTTAATTTATCATTTTATAAAGACTGAAATGAAAGACAATTAAGAATTTATCTAAGTTAATCTTCTCTTTATATTTTATTATAATCATATTAAACACTAAGAAAATTAGTTAAACAGTCAATTTTGCTTAAATGAACTCTGGTATCTGATTTATCTTTATTTACTCCTAACAACATTCATGACTTTCATTCTACTACTGTGCACGTTCGTCGTAAAAGCCAACTGGGAAATCCCAATGTATTCTCCTGAAGAAATTAGCGTTTAAGTGTGTGTTATAATGTGGCACGTCGAAATTCCTGCATGTTTGTATGCCAGTCGATCACTGTTTATATACTTCTAATTTAGGAGGACCATCCTCTTTATAAACGGCCAAAAGAAATAAAACTCGTGCCTGCTGTCTGTCCAATGTATTGTGGAACTTTCTTTCTCACACGCATGCGTTTCGATGAAAATATATGCAATCCGAACGTCTTCCGAACATTAGAGATTATGAAAAAAAAGAAGAAATACTGATATTGGAAGGAAGGGTTATACTCCATTAAGTAATATAATAGTCATTCTATATTTATTACTATTTCAATGAATTTTTCTCTTTTATGACACAAATTTTTTTATATACCCATAAGGAAAGATAAGACAAAACCATGTTCAAACGAAGCAGATATTAAAAAGTGCTTTTGTATGAGAATGACACAAAGTAGAATACGAAACTTGTTACATTCAATTTCTAATAATATAAAAAATTAAAGGAAACAGAGGAAGATTACATCTAACGATATGTATAACAATGGCAGATTTCAATTTTATTTAAAATCATATGTTACAGTTATAAAATTATATGTTATACAAAATTAGGTAATAATGGTATATTGTACAGTTTTATAAATATATTCTACATATAACTTACGTTTTATATTTTTATAGAATGAGTATAGCAGGATAAGGGGGTCAAAAGTGCCCTTAAACTGATTTTTCTCGAGAAAGTTTCCTTCGATAACTAATCCATAGAAAACATTGTACACGAAGTTTCAGCCTCCTATCTCAACCAGAGGGGTACTTATAGGGTAAATTCGAATTATCGGCTTTTGTCTTATTTTTCCTATTTAATGGTACGTAAAAATTGTGAAAAAATTCGAAGACATTTTTGGCATAGTAATGCGTGGCTGAAAAGTTTTTGAGTTTTTTCTGTTTCAAATTCTTAGCATGAAAAATAACCCCCCCCCCCCCCTCCGCCCCAAATAAAAAAATATAGATTACGAACTGAAATTTTCGAGTAACAATTTTTTAATTTTTACAGCAGTGGACATAATGATGTGATAGATATTCTCAATTTTTTTCAAATTCTTTGGCCTGCTACGCCATAGTTAAAAAAAATGAAAAAGTAACTTTTAGATGCATTTCAGGTAGAATCGTAATTAATACCTTTACCTTCTTCAGTGTATTTTATTTAGTATCCATATTGTGTGAACTTTAGTATTTTAGAATTTTAAACAATAACTTGCAAATGAAAAAAATTGAAGTTATTAAAGTGAATCGGAAACGAATATGCATCATCTACCACAATTTCACCATTTATTTCAACGATACGTTTGGCGAAACGTTCATATCCGACTGCGAAACCGCTGAAAGTTTCTTTGTCGAAGGTTCCATATAACTGTTTTCGCTACTTCTCATATAAATACAGAGGTTGAAGTTAGATAATTTCACAGTACATCATTTTTAATCACATATGGAAAAGAAATTAGGTTGTAGAAGACTAAACTTCAGACCCATCCAATGTATTTTCTCCTCCAAATTTCGGAGATCTCTAATGTTCGGTAGACCCACACGATCCCGTTAACTAGAAAAAGCATGTACATCATAACCGCCAGAGGGTATGAAACATTGATATCAAGCAATCCGTGTCACTGGGAACGATTAACCAAACGAAAACTGCTGTTTTGTTTCTTTTCATCGGTGAAGACGGGTACGAAGAACTTGATAAGACAGCCGAGGTGGATTTCGTCGAAGTGCCAAGGATGAAACGAGAATCTGAGAGTCCGAGCACTGTTGAAAGCACCAATACACCTAAGTCCAAAGACGCTACCACTGCCTCTGCACCAAGCACACCTCTCGCGAACGCATCTACGAAAAAACCTGCCCCCCCGACCAAACAGAAACAACCAAATCCTACCAGTTCTGCACCTAGCGCAAGTTCACCAGCACCCAAACCGCGTCCGCGGACCGGTTCCACGGTACCGAAACGTACAACCAATCCCACTACTTCGAAAGCAGATGCAACGAGTGCTGAGCCTACCACCGCGGCAACCGAAGCCACGACTACGTCGAAACAACCGGATTCTGATAAGCCAGCTGATTCAAAGTCGCCGACCCCATTGATCGGACTAGAATCCCGTATCGATACGAGTGAACCCTCTCAACAGCCCGAGAAGAAGCCTCAGAAAAAGCCTGGCGCGAGCTCTTTGCCTTCTGCGCAACACCCCGGTCATCCTAGATACCCGACTGTATACCCTCCGTCCTCATTCAACTTCCCAAACGCCATTCCAGACTTTTCGCCACGTTACGGTGATCCTACTGTCCACTCTATGCCAGATGCAGGTAATTTTGCATGGACTGGAACCAGCAATGGACTCGGAACGGCAACGTCCTTCGCTGGCGCGTCGGCTGGTGCGTCCTCCGGATCATACGGCGGCACTCCGAATTATGGAACGGGGCAACCGTCGTTCGGTAATCGAGGAGCATTCGTCGACAATACACCTAACGAGGCCAATGTACCTAACACGGGTTATTCGCCGAACACGGGCTATTCGCCGAACATGGGCTATTCACCGAACATGGGCTACGTACCCAACGTGGGTAGCTATGGGGGATTCGGTTACGGTGCAGGAGGTAATGAACAACTCGGTGGCGAACTCGAGCCCCGGAATTCCATCCTGAAGACACTATCGAGTGGATAATGCATGCTTACACGATACGCGTTTAGAAAAGTTTATACGAGTCATTAACAATTGCGAGGGAGCGATATATTGACGAACTGGTTGCTTCGAGGCAATGAGACTAACATTCGAGCGAGTACGATTACGGCTGAAAATTGTTCGATAGGACATGTTGTAATTGTTAAAATCGGGATTTTGCATAGTTTGTTGTATCTCGAAATTGATAGAGTACTATCTAGTTAGAGTTGGAGAATTATTTTAACCCTTATGCATGTGTCTTGGGAAACAAGAAGAGGATTATGCTAAATTCATTTTTAATAGTGAAAATTTGGGGAATGTAACGTATAGAAGAAGACGGAAAAGAGTTTGTTATTCAGCGATTCTAGCATATATTATAATTTTAATAAGTAGTTGGGTATATTATTTAGGTATTGTTTAATTATAAATATTAATTTATCGTATTTGCTTACTTGTTTCCCGTATAATTGCACGAATTAAAGAAAATAATTATACAGCGTGATGTTTGTTCGTATTTATATTATTGTTTGATACTGTTCACACTTGATTTGCTTTTTACAGGCAACCCATTCCCGGATCCTAGTTCATTCGCGTTCCCAGGCTATAATCCAGACGTCTTCCAAAGACAAATGCAGGATTACTTTAATCAGTTGCAGAATCAATTCCAAAGACAGCAACAAGCGTAAGTTTAAAGATTCGTTGAAAATTTGATTATAATGAAAGTTTTAACGTATATAATAATAAAATAATTGCTATAAATTAAGACCTTTTAATACTAGAGCTACCGAGCATTTAATACGATTAATATGTGATCCCTATAAAAATTGTAATGATAGATTATTTTAAGTTTCTTCGGACATTCAATATAGTATTCAAGTGAAATTATTTATTTTCAACATCCATTTCGAATGCTCAATGCTTCTAAAATATCAATAATTGCCAACCAAAAAAATCGAAACCAGTCATTTTGATTGGTACGGTAATTCTAATGTTAATTGTGAAATTTTTTAATTATATTAAATACTTAAATGTTTGTAACAGGTTGTTGGACACTGCAAATCGCATAGGCACTGATAGCTATTCAGGATCTAACCCTGGTGGTCATAGTGCTGTTTCCAGCATTAGCTTGGGACCACGCGGCGGCTTCCAAACTGGAGCGATCAGTCCGGTATGATTAATATATTACTAATTACATTAAATTTGATTGCAATCATTTTTAAATAATACACTGGAGATGTCTGTAACGAAATCCATATTGACTGTGTATTTAATACATCTAGGTAATTAATTATAGATTTTACAAACAGGATATATTAAATCAAAGAGAAACATGAAAATAATTGATCCTTTTGTTATTTTTATTTATATATGCCAGGGAAGTGTGTAGTTTTTCAATAGTTAACATATTATGACTCTGATTATTCTTTAATGACTTTTTAATGACTCTTTAATTACCTTTATTATAAAAGATGCACATTTAATTGTACAGTGCTAGAATTATCAAAGAAATAATAAGTATACGAACGTAAATGAAGAAATTACTTACATGTGCACCTAAATAGGGCAATAGAAGTGACAAAACACTTTATGAGTTGCATTACTATAAATTTAAGTAATATTTATTAGTTACACTAGGGATTTTACGTATTTCTTCGAATACTATGCAATCCATATTTGATAAGTCTTCGTAAAAATTATTAAGCTTACCCAACAAAATTCTTAATGTAGATTCAAAGACTTATATTTGCTGTTGTAGGAATATTTTTATAAAAATATTAATGTGTATAAACATTGATAGTCTATATAAAAAGTTATAGTTCAGTTAACCTTTTGCACTTGAGATTCTTTCACTAGATGTATTCCAAACTTTATCATGAGATATAGACGATATCCTTCGAAACTAACTACATAATGAGAAAACATTTTAAAATTAATTTCAAATCAATTTCAAACTAACTACATAAGAAACAAAAATGTCACAATTTGATGTATTATGAAAAGCTTCATATTATATAGAAAACTTTATAATTTTACTATATCAAATCAAGTAATGAGCAAGAGTTACCTCTCGAATGCAAAGGGTTAATCTAATGGCTCCGTAATTCTATCCGCACATATCAGGGTCACGTTATAATCACGTTTTATTTGGAACTTTTTAGGCTGCGCCGGGAATTGAGTCCAGATTTGCCGAAGATATTCCCCCACCTTCTAGTGGCTCTTACGGAGTATTTTCTAGCTCGAGTTCGAACACTGTGGTTGGTCCAGATGGCAAACCAATGTCTCATAAAGTATCAACGACTGGTGTTAACGACAATGGAAAAATTACTTTCCGCACCGTTGAAGATTAAATCCTACGCCATCGATGGAATGTACAATACCAATAACCGCTTTTACTGAACCATCGCATGTTGCGATAAGGTGCAGCAGCTTTTCTTTATTCTTTTGTCCTATTTAAATCGAGATTTTCTGTAACTCAGGGTTATATAGAATACTATTAATTGTTTGCTTGTCAAATATATTTACAGCAATGTCATAAAAATACTCATCTATTTAAGTACAACTCAAATCGTGAAATGTTTTGATAATAGAAGGAGCTTTTTTGCCATCTTGAGCGAAGAAACTACTAGGGAATTTTACATTTTGACAGATTTTTATACGAGCTGTATGAAAATTCATAATAAAATCGAAGAGGAATAGAGTTATGCTCAAAAACCGACACATTACCACAGTTGACATTATGATTTTTTTCTGATCAAATTAAAACGAGAAGTGTTAACGTTATAAGCAAGATTACGAACATAAAAACACACTGTTTATTTAATTCATTTTCATAAACACTATATTTAAAAAATGGAGCTATTATATTGGCGTATTTTAAAAATTATACCTAATTAGTTATCTTCGTATTATCTACATTGCAATTTCTAGGATATCCTACATAAAAGTTATTATTCTAATATTTATTTAATAGAGTAGTAATGTCATGAAGTCATTTGAATTTATTTAATTCTTCCGTAAGGATTGTTTATCAACAGTGCCTGTAATTTATTAAATGTGACAATAATATTTACAACCAGAAGATGCTACAATCGTGACAATTTGCTTTTTATTCGTTGCTTCCTTGGGTTTTACTCAGCGGTGGTTCTATCTTATCATCAACAACGGGTGCAGCAGCTGGCCGTCCGCCATACTGTGGAAATCGTCCGCCGGTAAATTGTGTCGGGAAGTGGTAACGACGGCCTATTTGAGGTCTTTGAAATGCTCTCTCACCTTGATACCAAGGTTCACCATTTTGAAAACGAGTTTGAATCTATAATAATTTACATCACTCTTTGTTTTATTTGGACAGTTCATAAAGAATTAATATTTTTCCTCAAACATATTATTTGAAGTGGTATTTATTGATTATTATAATATTTATTAATCATATTAAATAATGTGATACTTACAATCACAACAAAAATTGAAGAGGAAAACAATTTTAATTAACATCGTACCTGTGACTCACGATTACAAACAAATTTTGCATAGTATTCTCCATTCTTATCGAATGTAAAGAAGTTATTTATTGAATTTAATTCAAACAATTTAAAATTTTATTAAAAGGAAATTTATCATACATTCCCTACTTAGTTATTTTGTTCCTTCAGTTTTGTTTATATATGTACTTGAAATAATTTAACCATTTCCCATAATAATTTTATTGCAACATTAAAATTAACTTTAGCGTAAAATATAGAAGCTGTAATAACAGGAAGTTTAAGTAAAATTTAATCTGCTTGGATAGTTGATTGTTTCGTTCTTATTATTGAAATCATGTAACACACATAGCTACTATATGATATTTTATTGAAATAATTATTTAGAAAATTAAACTGAAATTGAGTATATTCAAACTTTATATTTAAATAAAAATTATATTAAAATTAAATTTGTGTTAATGCTAATGAATCGATAAAAATATACTGAACATTATATAAGAATGATTAGATTTACCTGTGGAATATAGTTACGCCAATGTGGTGTCGAACCTAATGACCTGACAGGATGATCAGGCGTATCTTCTACGCCTCGAAAGCCATCGACGACTGGAATTTCATTGACCTTAGAATCGACCTCGGATTTCGTTATTATTCTGAGATGCACGTCAGTTATGATGTTGCCCTCGTCATCACGGGTCGATGACATTGACACTTTGCAAATACGATTTTGACAGCCATCTGCGCTTGGTTTTATTTCTTGTCCATTTATAATGATGTGGATGTTATTAATAATATCTGATATTTTTTCTAAATCGCCCTGGAAAATATTTTAGTAGATATAATATAGTCATTAACATTTGCGACACAAATTTTTGTCTTTTTCAGTTCTTCAAATATTACAATTCCTTTGTTAAAATGATTAAAAAATGTTTATTTCTTAATTATAAATAAATGTAAATGTACTCTTCTTTCTTGTTCTTTATTGTTCACATTTATTATCCTTAAATCTGTTAACACTACATTTGTTAGTGCTATGAATGTTATTTTATTGATGATAACGTTTGACCTTTAAATGTGTTTTTCAAAATTAATGTAAAGTGTTTAATAATAAAGAACTTAGTGACAAGGATTAAAAAAATTTTTCAACAATTTCTTTATTTTCATTAAAATAAGTCTACAGTGCGTTGCATTTCGTCATAATTGCATATAATACAACGTACTTACATTATTGGCAGGTGCAACTGTTGTGAAACAATATTTTATCTAGTGGTACGAACGATAAGTCTAATAAAGTGACAATTAACAAATATTAAGCGGTTAATAGACATTAACTCATACTGAAGTGATTACTCTATGTAACTGTAGTTCATTTCTATAGTTCATTTCTATAATCCATTTTTCTATAATTCAGCAATTTCTTAACTCAATAAGTGTCATAAGATGTATCTATAATAATCAAATCTAAGTAGTTTACATGTGAGTAATTACTAAATAAGCAAAACAGTGCACGCAAATGTAGAATTTGTAAAAAAAATGGACAACGTACAATTCGAAGAAAACGAAATGTTACTAAAATGTTAAAGTGCTAATTTTTATTCTTACACATCAATTTCCTAAAAATACATAATTCAATGTATTTTACCTATTCACGCATGGAATTTGCATTACAGTATCATCATATATTGTATACAAGTATATATTGTATCATAATATGCATAAACTATAATATTCAGGTTTGACAGGTACAGTTTTTTATCAATTCTACAAAAACGAGATAAAAAACTGTTACTTCTCTTGTTTACTTCTTATACTATCATTTGTGAAGTATGCTGTAAACTTTCAATAAGGAAAAAAAGCGTTTTTATAGGTATTATAAAAAGCGTTTGACATGTAATGACCTCGAAAGATTCTACCGTCAGATACATATGATTAATTTATGTCTCTGAATTTATGACGTTATGCTGAGCTTCCCGTAAATCCATAACTAACCGGAGGTTTTATGATCTCGTCCGTCTAATAGGAACAAAGCACCTTATGACGTGCTGGGGAGTCAGCGGTTTGCAGAACTATAAATGTCGATGGTCGAATTCGTGTAAATGTTTATTATGAGTAATGTACACCTGCGGGTGGGCCTGTCTCGTTAAGACGTATTCCGCATAACAAAGGATTACCTTTCAAATAAGTTGCTTCTTTTACTAGGAAAATAAAAAGATATTTAATAAGAAGTTTTCTTCTGAAAGAAAGTAACGGTTCAGTTTATGTCTTGTGATAAAACTGTAAATGTGAAATTCTTATGTAAATTTTAAGAGGATATATTAGATGGATCACATGATTGGAATCACGTAAATAGCTTCAGTGTTTATGGGTGTACGAAAAAGTTGTGTAGAATGTAGTAAATTTTTTTGTATGTATTCATGAGTGCGGAACATGTTTATGTAATCTCATCCGGGTAGTCGAATCTGCACGATTTAATCAAATTTGTAATCCTTCCTCGCGTCATGATACATAAAATATGAATGATCTATTTTGACAATATTATTGCAAACATTACAAACTTTTTTAATAGAATTGAGTGGCCACACGAGGACAAAGTTTTATCTATATGAATTATTTTTTAACAATGTAATAAATATACATATTCAATTTATTTAATTCTTTTTTATTTGAATATTTAACATTCCATTGGATTTTAATAATTTATTAAACACTTAAATTTTCAATAAATCTTGTTGCTTAAATACAAATCTGTATTGCTATCAAAAAGATTTGAAGTCTGTAAATATATAATACTCTCTGAATTTCATAGGTATAAGTAATTCAGTTCCACTACTTTACATATATTTCTCAAAATTCTATTCATCATTCATTATATTTGAAAAATAGGTTTGATATTTTAGATAATAATTAAATAACACAGTAATATTTTCGCCTAGTACTACTTTGAATTGTAATAAGACAAACTTAAAGATTACATTTCTGCATTATATTACAATTATTATAAAATAATTAAATACCAATACGTCAATGATTTATTGAGAAATTATGCTACACAGTGGCTTCCAAACTGCGATACGTGAAATAGTATTTATGTCAATAATAGTAAGAAATAGGTTTGTGAGAAGGATGAAACAAAATATGAATAACGTTTTGACGAAACGTTTAAGTTCTTGGTACCGTTTACAAATATAGAGTTGATATAGAGTTGATATACAAATATAGAGAAAACTTTCGCTTCTTATACCATCACAATATACATACATACCTACATTCAATCGTCGAATATCACAGTGAATTGGTTCTGTGTTATTCCAAACTATGTTGTACAAAACTTACGATTAGAAGTCATACAAATAATTTCGTAACAATTTTATTTTATGTTACTCAAAACCGTGCAATACCGTATTACGCAATTAGTAATCTGATTGTTACAATTTTCGAAGCTATGTATAATTCAAACACCATAGAATTGAAGATTCATTGAATATTTTATACAATACACACTATACCGAATATTTCCAGTATTAATTAATCAAATGTAAAAAAAATTGATATGTTCATTATTCTAATGTAGTTTCTATTTTAATTAAATATTAATTAAATTCATCGTATTTTCTCAGTTTTTAACGTAAATACATAATGTATCCATTGTCTGTTCATCTTCTTATTTCATTCCTTTCAATTTTAATAGCGGCTGCATAAGTGCACTAGCAACATACAAACTTGGAATGACCAGAAATGCATTGATTACAAGCATTTTATTAATCTGAGACGGATTATGAAGTATTATATGCATGAAAAAAGATTATCAATCTCTACTGCAAAATAATGTGAAGAAAACATTGTATTTAATAAATTCGAATTTACATTTTATTTAGAATTCACATATATACTACCAAGTTATTTAATTTTTCCTTTTTTATTCAATCTATTCCATTTCTGTTAAACAGCAATAAATTTAAAACTAGGAACAATAAATATTTACTCACTCGTGCAATATTAGTTGTTCTTTGCCTTAATTGATCGAGTAAATAACGGATTTCCGTTCTACCAGTGATTCTGTCCAAACTGACCATATCCTTCGAATTGGGGTCACTCGAGCTTCGTTCATCTTCTTTCGAGTCAAGGTTAATCTGCGAGGAAATTTCCGTGCATGACAAAAAATTTTTCGACACAAATGTCACCAGACAGATGAGAAAAAGAATTCTTTTCGTCTGTTCCTCCATTGCTTGCTCGGGAGGTATTGTCTTTTATTGCAACGAACTTTAACTGTCGTGCGAAGGATCGCTTCAAGAAATGTCTACGGATTGAAACAGGATGTATGTGATACAGTAATGACAATGATTGCCGTGCATGTGTAAGAAAATTACAACGACCTTTGGAAACTAATGGAATACAAAAAAGGAGGAAGTCTAACTTGTGAAGAGACTACTCTCACAGAAGAAACACGAATCAGTGGTCTTAATTGCTTCCTGAAGCCTTATCTAAGGCACGATCTTAGACAACGTCGAGCATTTCAGTATTATGGGTAATTAACAAATGGAAGTGTCGACGATTGTATGCAGATCTAAAAGTGGAATAAAGTATCCAATGTTGCTTTAAGCAGTTGCTGCCTGCCTTATTTGTTAATAGTCATTCAGGTCATTTTATAGTTTAATCTTGTAATTTAAATTGAGTTTACGCTATCTGGACAGTTCTTAATTTAATTCTAATGGTTCTTTATAATATTATTTATATGCTTCTGCATAAAAAGATATGACATATAGATTAAATTTTTTAACTAGTAATTATGTAAGTAAATGTGTCGTGTAGTTTAATGAGAACTAAGAACAAAAATTCATCAAATTGTAATTGTTGAGTAACAATACAAATGGTAAGTAATGTGATTATCATAAATGGATAAGTTAAAATATATTTCTTGACAAAATTAGAATAAGGTTTTCATTTACTGTGAACGTTATCTCGGTAAACTTAAAATGTATAAATAAATGATCTGAAATATAGTTTTCTGTTAAAGCCTGAGGTATAAATATAAAATTAATAAATGCAAATTATAGCAATAGAAATAAATTTAGTAAGGACTAATGAAACAAATAAATTGTCAGATATTTAACGTTACTTATACGTAACTAATAGTAGCATGTAGATACAATCTTAAATTATTTAATATGTATATACGTAAGAAAATAATACACAATTGTAATACAAAGTAATCCCTAATACATAAAAAGTTGATGTAACGTTAAATAAAAAAATAAGGAAACAAATTTTTCAATGTAGAGTATTAAAGATTACTTTTGAATAAATTATTGTATTTTCTTATTATATCCTATTCAAACAGACAAAAACTGCGAAACAAAAATAAAAAATCCAGTGATAAACATGTGTATTATAAAATGTTGATTATAGTATAAAATTATTTCAACATGTATGAAATTATTTGAGCCAACAAGAGATTTGATGGTGATCAAGCTGTGAAAAATGGCGAGGATACGTAATTGATGTCGTGTTGCCCTTTCGACGCGAGAAACAAAGAATACCTATTCTAAAATGCACCCTGTTGAAGCGCTATCATGACCCCTATGCAGGGGTTCAGCAATTTAAAATTCTCTCGTTTACGTTTAACGTTTGCCTAAACCTCTGAGCAAACAGAGGGTCGTAAAAGCTCATTGAAATTCATTAAGACCCTTTACGCATCTATCCACCCTTACGGACTGCAGTAATCGATTTCTTAATCATCGCTCCTGCTTAATCCGACTTTAATAACGTCGCATATTACACTTTGACATAATCTTCTTCAAACTTAATACTTTGAAATCAGCCAACACGAAAATAATTATTGAGTTAATTATATTTTCTGTTAATAGGCCTACATTTCATAAATATAAAATAAAGATAACAATGTTTCATTTCATTTTATGTAGAAATTGGTATTGCAATTAAAATTGAAATAAATCAATATAAATAAATACTGTAAAATAATAAGCACTCTTAAAAATAGTTATATTATTTTCATTCCTATTATGAATAATACATTTATCTATCACGTTTTTCCATATAATTTACTACATATTACACATACATGCAAACTGTTTTTGATTCATGATTTGTAAGAAAAAACTTTAACCTTCCTTAATAATAGCAAAATAATTTTACATGACAATTTTAATAAATTAAGATTATTTACTAGTTTGTTATAAAATATTTATACTTTACAATTTCTGAAAATTAAGAACGTTATTTTAGAAATTACAAAAATATCAAAAATAATTATAAGAACATTACATTTATTAAAAGCGTGAACTATCAATCTAACATATTTTTTAACCAAATACAATTATCGTGAAGAATAAATGTTTCTTTTTCTATGAAAATTATTTCTCGTTTCATAGTTAACAATAATGATTTTCCACTGTGTGTTGTCTTTTGTATATTGTAGTAGAACTTACACTTTTAAGTTGTCGTTCGAAGAATAACCATGTAATTACAGAAGGACTCTCTGTTACAGAGAATTATCTGCCAATTGGAAGAAATCATGTTACGTAAATCCTCTAATGTCGCATTAGAAGATTGTCACAATATTGTCATTCAACAAAGAAATAAACCACTTAATAAAATAAATACAAAGAATTGCAAATGACACATTGACAATTATTGATAATAATTCATCAAATACTTTTTTACAATGGAGGTAGAATACAAATAATAAATATAGTGAAACTTGTAACAGTAGAAAGTGAATTATTGTCTTTATCAAAACCAAAATATTTTGAATTAATTAGCAAAGTACCGTATGCATGAAACTATGTAAAATTAAATAATTGTTAATTATGTTTATGCATTATGTAAGTACTGTAGATAAATTTGTTTACATTTAAATCTTAAAAATATCACTACTTATATTATATATAGGTATAATAATGTATGTATAATGTTTTATACATATACATGTTATGCAAGTAGGAGAAATATGATATGGTGCCGTTTCGAATGCCATCTTTCCTGTAATATACTGTACATAGATATGTAAAATGATATGTATTATGAAAATCAGCACACAGCTAAAAATAATCAATTATAAATGTTGCGACACTTATAGAATGAACGATTAAAATAAAAAAAAGCAAAATTCATTCAAAAACTCAAAATCATTTTAACTTTTACATAATAAAAATATAAATCAAAGAAATGTAGTTTTTATGCAATTGTATGTGAAAGTGTAAATTTTTCACATAATTGTTGTTTATTTAAAACGAAATTTTCAAAATTAAATTTTATAAGTATTGATACGTTTAAACATAGTAAGGAATTTTTGAAATTATATCCAAATTTAGTTTCATATACATGTGCAAAATTTATGTAACCAATCTGCTGTTACTCACATACTTTTCGAGCTTAATTAATTCACATACCTAATTCCCAAGAATTAACGGTGTTCCTGGCTTCCAGGCGCATTTACTGTTGATGGACTGTAGACAATGGAGTTGTTTAATGTACCATGTCTAATCTCATTTATATTTTACCGAAATCAAAAGAATATGTAAAATGAACATGTAAAAAAGACACATCATCTCATATATTTTCTCTTTCTCTATAATATATACTCTACAATAAATTGTTCCTCATACTTGTTCTCACATTTTACATTCGATGTCAGAAAGTACCTCCAAATATTCAAATAAAATGGCTAAAAATGATTTCTGTTTAAGCAAATGTCTATTAGCAAAAACCGTTAGTAAAGATTTTTATCCTGATTTTAGGAAAGTTTAATTGATTTTTAAACTTATCTAAAATTATTTTTCATAGATATGAAAAATACCTCTTCTATGATTCATATAATTTCGACACTTACGTAATTACATAAAAATTTGTACTCATTACAAACAAACTTTTAAATTTTTGTAAACTGTGATATTACGTATATGTTAATATATAGTATCACATTAAATGTAAGTTATATGTATATCAAATGTAAAAAATTTGTTTATCGTTTAAACAATTTCATAGTCGTATTCACTTTTAATAATGAATAAATTTGTTGATTACTTCAATATAGTTTATGAGGTAATTGCCATGTATAAAAAAATGTCAATTTACTTAATCGTATGGTAAAAAATAATTTACTAATATACCTACATAATTGCCTTAAACAAATTTTTTGATATTACTTTTGCAATAGCAATTTTCACTAAACACATGTAAAAATATTTATAATGGAGGTGTGTATAGTTTGAAATCATTTATTTAGCATTCAAAAAATTGTTCAAAATAATATAAAAATGCTAAATAATTTACAAGATATCCATTCTAATGCTGACTTCATAATATGATTAACATACAAACACTGTTGATGTTTAGTTTAACACGTTGAATGCCATGGGAGTCACCGGTAACCCCCGACTAAATCGAATTACTATAGCTCACTTAATTAAACGACGCGTATTTGAAAATATTTCTGTATTATAAATAATGCTACCTAATGCGATGACATTTGGCTAGATGAACGTGCAATAATAATAACGCAATACAATCGAATAATTTAATATTATATTTCTTCCATTTTGTGTGCTTTGCTCTATGAAATCGTGCGGCATTCAACTTGTTAACTAAACAATCAAGACTTGGACACCGTATTTCAAGTTGCTGTTTTCATTTTAGTTTCGAATAGAATATGCTCGTCCTCGTTAGGGAAATAATTTAGAGACACCTTTACAGCTCTTTTGTCATTGGTGTATCCAATTACACGCGAAACAGAGTCAAGAAGAGACACCAGAAAATTAGGCACGGACTCATCCGTCATTTTAAACAAGACGTCAGGAAGGCGCCATTAATTTTGTCGCCCGACATTCCCGGTGCAGGCAGCACGAATTACAGGAGTCGTTTACGAGACGATATCTCACAGTTTGATAAACGATTTCTGAGAAAACAAAAACTCTTTCATCCCCCCACCACCAGCTCGCGTGCAATGATGGTTGGGTTTGTGTTGCTCCAGCCACGCTGGAAGAATCGCCAAAAATAGCTGGTCGAACGGAATTGCGGGGGGATTCATGGAAATAAGAATGAAAAGAAGGTTTGAACGAATTTATCGGTGGGAGAAAATAGCGAACAACGAAATAATATATCAATCGCTTTATTGTGCCCGTAACGCCCGCGGTTTGTACATTATATCGATTTTCGCGTCGACATGTTTCTCATTATGTACACGAATCTTTCTGACTTGGCATACCGCAGCACCTATTCTTTAAAACTAACGCTTATACGTACATCTATGGATAAATATGTACAAAAATACAAAAAAGGATATTGGCACACTCGATACACTGATGTGACAAGCGAAATGCGTATCACATCATTCGAAACTGTTGTACAGGTT
This sequence comes from Nomia melanderi, assembly GCF_051020985.1. Classification (NCBI taxonomy): domain Eukaryota; kingdom Metazoa; phylum Arthropoda; class Insecta; order Hymenoptera; family Halictidae; genus Nomia; species Nomia melanderi. Next base: position 2,549,002 of record NC_135010.1, read on the forward strand.
TCTGACCAATTACACAGCTTCCTGAGTACGAAATTGGCAGTTCACGACGACGAAGTTTGGCAGTTTCCTGTTGGAATTATTCGGCGATCAACGTGACGAAATTGTACAATTCCATTTGTTCGAACTCGTTCGGAACATAGCGTTCAGATAAGGATAGATAAGATATAAGATACCTCTATTGGTATTGGGAACCAAAATTATACTTTGATTTGACGCAGCTGATTGTGTGACACAACCGGAGGAAGAGTTGATTCACCGAAAATAAATTTGAAATATAAATCTCTAAAAGATTCCTCTTAGTGGGAAAACTTTGGCTCGGTCATTTTTCGGCAAGTTTTTTTTACAGGCTTACACAGCCAGCAACAATTAGTGGATTGAAACTGTTTATAAGTTTATCGTTTCTATAAGCTGTAGTTTTTATGTGACTATAAGGTTGAATAAATTAGGAAAGCATATAAATGTTTAAGGATTATACAAACTGATCTAAATTTTATCAGTTTAATCGCACGCAACTGGTTTTGTTCATCCCAGAACTAATCTTATGAAGATTTAGTTCATCGATTAGAAACATTCTCTAACTTGTTACACAAAAGATCGTTTCAAAGAAAATCGGTTTCTCAAAGTTTTCGAATACATGTGCATTGTTCAATTAATTCATTTAGAATTTCTTAGCATAATTCTCTACACAAACTATGATTGTAACCTTTTCCCATTCTTAGTTAATTAAACGAAGATTTACTAAAAGATTAATGGAGATTTAGATGGAGAGTTAGAGTTTGTTTAATTTACTCATAACAAAAATAAAAGAATGCGTATTTAAATTAGAATTGTGAAAAAAGTACAAACAGGTTTACCTTTGTGTATATTACTATTAATCAGATAAAAAAAAGAATACCTTTTTCTTCTTTTTCTAATCAGTAAATTTTTTAAATCGATTTTCTTGGAAACATAACCTCTCGTATAATAAATTTTTTCCCGCATCTGTGACTTATCTTTAGAAAAGCAATCATGCCCCTGCAATAATTCTAATAAAAAGTTTATGAATGCAGTGCAATATCAGAAGATGTAGCACTCATTAAAGTATAAGGACAGAGTACTACTGTATTTTGTTAATTGAACGTGTATCACTTAGTGAACATTCAATTCAGTCTTAATACTTAAACAGAAAACAATATATACGTGTCAGTTTCTACAATTACTCTTTGCCGTTAGCTAATATAAAAATTACACGCAATTATACATTTTTATCTACTCGATGTCGTACAGACAAGTTCTCAGTGCTAATTTTGGGCTTCTTTTAGACAAGACATCAACTACTGTATTCTAGATATACTTACACACTTTTAATATCTACAATACTATACCGAAAACAAAATGTGTTAATATATCCTGAATGTCACTTGCAAGTTGAGTGTCTTGTCATAAAAAATCTTGGAAAGAAAAATATTTATTGCAACATTTCTTACTCTTTTTAAAGCAATGCTAACCAACGTAAGCATCGAAGTTCAGGGACATCGTTCTGTTACTTTCAATTCGCTTAATCTGCTTAATTTAATCGAATTTCTATTACTTTTATCCTATTCCTGTAATCACAATACACAGTTCGGCCGACTCAGTGTGGAACTACTAGGAGGCACCAATACAAATACCAAGCCGAACGAAAATATCATATATGATAATATAATATTATTATCAATTTTATTCAATTCGACTCTCTTTGTCATGACTACTTACGATTAGTAATTCACCACAATATAGTAGGAAGAGAGTTAATAGGCATGTTCGGTTGGCAAGAATTGCGTTGCGCATGCGTATTGCAGTCTTACATTCAGTCGGTCAAACTATACGAGTGTGCATTCACCAGTACTGTCCTTAGGTGGTACTCACTCCCTTTATGCACGATTGCTAACAAACAGCAGCAATGATAAATAGGCACAGATCTAAAGAACTCGTTTGGTGTATATGGCAGTTAACGATATTATGTTTAGTATTTTTGTTTCTTTAATAATAGAAGCAAAATAAAGAAATTTTAACACCTTACCTACCGGTAAATGTTCAATAATCCTTTAAGGATCAAAGATTAGGAACTAAGGATCGTTCAATCGATTTTTCGTCCCAAATAACATAAGGAGCAAATAATTTCCTTGAAATTATTTGAAAGAAAACTATTTAGATTCTTTTCAATGTAGACATCGAGGAACTTATTAATAGACTTCCGGTAGACAATGTATTAAGTTGCTAGTGAATCGATTTTGGACAGTACTCGTGTAAACTATAATTTTCTTTTTGAAATACTACATATAAAGCCACGTTTCTATCGCGAATGTTCACTCAATTCTCCGCGCTACCTTAAAATTGCTTTTTAAGTACTATTATTATGTACAAGTGCTTCCGATGTATGTATTCATTTCCTTTGTCTATTATCGCAGAAATGATTGGAAAGGGGAAATTTTCGATAGAAGTTAAATCGATTTTACGTTCCAAATTTGTCTATTAAACGTATCTGGTCAACTGAGTGTGGAAATCTTGAAGGCAGACGATCAATTGGCTAAACGTCGGCCTCTCGTCCGCGGACATCGCCCAGCAATATGCCATGACAGCAAACAATTCATCCGGACAGTTGATTGGCTGTGCTAATCTGTACCCGTCCCTAAGATACGAAGCCATTTCAAATGCATCCACTTCCACGTATGGTTGTTGTGCCAGTGTCGTGAGTTCCCATAACAAGACTCCGAATGCCCACTAAAAAAATAGTAAAAGTATGTTGTTTATAATATCATTTTTTTATTGTATACAATCAATTTAAAATGAATTTAAATTTATAAGCAGTTTTTAAATCTATACAAGTCATTTATTACCTCATGTAATAAAACGTTAATCGAATAACTTAGATAACATAAAGAATTTATGAGTGTATACAAAATAAAAATTCTATTAATTTATACGAACATTCTAGCTTTATTATCTCTTTTATTCTTGTAGATATTAGTACTCTTTCAATTAGTGTATATGAATTGATACCGATTAGTAACCCGAAGAAGATTGAATCTTTATTGTAAAAAAATGTGCTTGCAATGCCTTTGAATTAATAATGACACGTATAGACGTTACAAAATGAACAGTACTGTGAATAAAATGGTATTAAGTCTTATTTTCATTAGCAATACCGAATTACATTTTTGATATAATATATACAAGGAGACTTGCAAAATCAAATTTCATATAACTAAAGTGCAATAATTTATGAAGAACCTTCGTAATTCTTAAAAAAAGCTTTATGTCCATATGTAACAGATCTTTGAGTAAATATAGATTTTTACAGATAAATTTACAGACAATAAAATTAAGTGATAAGTTGGTTCTTCCGTTGAAGATATTATTGAAGTCCGAAGAACATTAAAAATCTCATTAAATTGTATAAAGCTCTGTTGTACTACACATTATTGTGACTTTAACAAATGCGTAATATCAGTAATCTAGATAGATAATTTTGAAAAATTCGTTAAAATAGAACAGCAGTCAACATTAGATTTTTTAAATGAGTCAATTTGACTCATTGAATTTTATAAAAATTATTTGGTAAATGCATGGGTTGATTGTGGTTTATGCAGTCATGCAAACGTGCCTTAATTGTTTACCTTTAAACCTCGAATTTCCAGATCAAAATGAACAAAAATATCAATTTCTCTGGGAATGATAGAACAAACTGTACGGTAAATGTCCGTAAATCTAGTCTTATTAGAAAATTGAAAAATTGAATTTTAATACGCAATTAAATTTAACTCACCACATCGGAAGCAGTACTGAACGTCTTATTCAGTAAACTCTCTATGGCAAGCCACTTGATCGGCCGATTCTCGTTGTCGCCGAGACAATGATAATCCTGCGGGAACAGATCCCTGGCTAAGGCATTGTCCGTGATTTGGACCCTTAAATCATCGTCGACGCTAAAAAGGAAAAAAAAGAAAAAAAAAGTAAGATCGATCGTTAAACACTCTTAAGCCGCTCCCGTTTCTGATATAAACGTTAAAGGAGACGAGAGGCACGAGTAACGCAGCGAATCGGGCGAGGTCCAAGTTAAATTTGTCGACTGGCTCGCGTGGTAATACAGAAAAAAGTCGTGTAAAAAGTAGCTGCCTCAAGCCGCATTAAAAGTCATCCCCGTAGGGCGAAACAGTAGCAGCCGGTAATTAAACAGTCTCGAGTCAGTGTATTTATTGCTAATTAATGCCGCACGGCCAATTAATTCCGTAACGAAACGTAACGACCTTAAGTTTACGGCGCCTCGAGTGAATTATTCGATACAGCGTATGCTTATCCTTCAAAGGAAACTTCTTACCTCGCGCATAAAAGTCGTAAACAAAGCCCAGTTAAAACAGAGCTTTCGTACCGATCGCAAAAACGAGGGGACGCCGTTCCTTTCGCTTCGAGAGCCATGGAGTAAAATTGTTTATGTTGCACGCGAACTGTCGCATTTATGATAATCCGGCGTTTTACTTACACGCAATTTCTAGCAGCTAGATCTCTGTGCACCAGCCTCTTTCTGTGCAGATACTGGACTCCTTTGGCTGCTTGAAGGGCCATTTCGACGACTTCTTGCGTGGTGAGAGCTCTCGGTGGCCCCTCGCTGCTCAACTTGCACCTCAGCAAGAACCTCTTCATGTTCTTGTAGCCGGTGTGCGGATACAAAAGGAAAGGCGCGCTTCTGTCCTCGATCGAGACACCCAAAACGGGGAGTAGCACCGGGTGACTTAGACCGTATAATGCTAAACCTTCGCGCAAGAGGAGGGCGACCTTAAGAAACAGAATTGAAGAACTCGTTAGGAAAGTGACAGACCGTGTCTCATTTCAAGTCTCATCTTTTTCTTTTTATTTCGTTATTTAACGCCGCATCGACTTCTCGATTTTTAGCGACATGCTACTCTAGTTGTTACAGTTCCTTCTACGCTGTTTTAAGGAATTCTATCAGATTGCTTTTATTGTCCTGTGACTTGAAGATTTGTTGTGTTTGGTTTGGTTCTTCGACCCTGCTGCAATAAGTTTGCATTTTCGTATTTTCTATTAACCAGTTAACTGTGGAGTTTAGTTTGAAAAATCCCTCATTGCGCACGCAATAAAATGAAATAATACAGTGTATACTCGTCAAACCCAGGTCAAATGCACCTGTAATGTATTCTAACGAAAAACTACAGCGAAATGAAGAATTACAAAATTTCAAATAAACATTACATGTTTATTTGAAAAAAGATAATTCATCGAGAATTAGTATCATTTAAAACTTTAAGATCACGTGTATACTCGTCAAACGCAGTTGTTAACTGGTTAATAAGTGTTTCGTGGTTAATCTTTTGTTGCACGTGTCACACTGGTGTGTGGACTAGGTCCTTTGGATAGATGTTCGTGTGTCAACCTAGTCCAACTACTGTTCTAAATAATTTTGTTGGGTCTTGTCTATTTTCCGGGAGTTTCTGTGCGTATAGGTTTACTTCTTCAAGTCTCAACTATTACAGTCGTAAAAGGGACTTTGCACTTTCTTTTCGATTAATTAAAATCTATGTATTAATTGTTCAGATTAAAAGAGATATTAACGTTTTAATTTCGTTAATTAACTCATGAACATTGATTGTATATCCTATTATACTATTTCCGGAATAATAAACATAGGATACTTAGGCTTATTTTAAAGTTCATGTGTAGTTATTATTCCAAATATTAGAAAAAATGAAGTAGATTTCTTGTGCTATATAGATAAGTTCTATAATTGAACTGTATAAATGTATTATATTTTTTATTATTTATATAGTGCTAAATTATACAAAATGGATTCTAAGAAAAACAATTACAAATATGTAACAAAATTTTAAAAATAATGAATAGGTTATCAAAACTAAAAAACCGTTGGATATGGATTAATAATATTAAATTATAATTTTTTACATTATTAGTGTCATACTGTATTTCAAATATTTGAAGATTGGATTAAAATAATATTCAATTCGACAAAAAAAAAATGTTACTAAAATCAATATAAACGATTTCAGTCAATTTATGTTAACATTGTAATAAAATGTATAGTATAGTGGACAGTTTCAACATATAAACTGTACGTGAACATAGAAAAATCGATTTATTTAAAAGTAAGTCTTCTAATTACGTTTTGCCCACGTACAATTAGCAGTTATGTTATTACCCTTGTAATCGCAGGTCTCAATAAAGTAATAATACCATTAAATTCTATAAAATCGCTCCCGTGCGCTTTACAACAGGCTACAAAGTGTATCACAATTCCAATTATCAGAATCTGCCCTCGTATAGGAAGTAGTAAGCGTGTGTAATTAGGAGGTACTATATAACGAGGGCCTAATTGCGAGTCAATTCCGGGAAAACGTGTGGTAAATTAATTAGCCGGCTTTCGACGAAACTTAATTGGGACGGGGAAGAAAAAAATTACTCACTTGCGATTGTGATGCATGTTCAGCGGCAGTTTTCACTAGGACATCCCTCGGGGTAGACGCGCCCTCCTCGTGATAACTGCCTCTGTACACGCGACCGAATGTGCCTTCCATTTCAATGCTGAGAAGGCGTACCCTGCATCTGTAACAAGTGCGAAACAAGATTGCTTCAAGATTCGTGACTTTCAGTATTGGCGTAACCGATAATTATTCTGTACAAACGTTGGAATCCGCTCGTCTGAAATTACTAAAGGTTCGGTTGATCGTCTAATTACTGAAATGGAAACGAGCCTGGTATCGAAACATACTCGAACGAAATAAGCGAGTAAGGAATTTTTTAAAATAACGCAGAAATTTTATTGAACTTCCAGTATAGAAATCAATCGATAAACTACTGAGGCGATTACATTCGTTTCAAGTGTTTACTCTAAATTGAATTCTTCTGAAACTTTCGTTTCCAATGGAAATTAATTGCAGATGTGTCAATATATAAGCTTGTTACTATTTTTTTTCTTGTTGGATATACAATTCAAACGTTTTTCTTGCAACTACTTTGGGGTGTTTTGTAGAATTTTTATCTTAACGAGTTTTTATATCTTATGCAGAGAAAATATAACAAAATACTGTTTAATTCGGGAATATGTAAGTAGTACTTTAAACACTTTTACGGACGACATTCATATATTTACATATTTTATATATTTATACATTTGTAATATAATAGATGTGAAATGGTTTAAAATGAATGTATTTTACTTTTAAGACAAGTATTCTAAACTGAAAATTTATGTATATCTCCTTCATATATTATATCTTTCTTACCCATCTTTGATCGTTTGAGTTTTCATAATAATTCTGACATTGGTGTGAAAAATAAAAATGAATAACATAAACAATTACACCAATCCTCGAATAACTAAATTATAAATTTCTCGTACGTCAACATAAATATACAAAAATGTTTTGCACGATGATAGTAATAAATTATTCGAAGAGAAATTAAAACCATTTTAAAAATCTTTCTCTGCAAGCAAATAACGTACGTTTAAAATTCCGTTGCCGATCGATACCTGAACAATTTCGTCACCACCTTCTCTGCACTTAAAGCTGTGGGATATCAAGATTTTTTCTCAGCTTCTGAGACCATCTACTTAACCTAAAAACGTGAGCCAGGCGTTCAGCAAAGCCTCTCGAAGCATAAAAAGAAAAATTGTCGGAGTCATGAAACTCAAGATGCTAGATGTCTATATCGGTCTACAAACCATGTCAAGCCATCATCGTCACGAATACTCAATAAAACTATTATTTAATTTATAGTTCCATATTTCATAAGAATTTTATTCATTAAATACACCGTTTTTAACGTGTTGTTAGCAAGAAAATATTAAATGTTTTTTTTATATTGATTACATACAATTTAAAGTAATATTATAGTAAGTTAATAAATATCTGATGGGCAGTTCCCATTACATGACCTCGAATTATCTCAATTACTAACTATTTTGAAACATTAGAGAAAAGTCACTAAATTTAATTTTTTAAATATTGGTAATAGCAATTATTATTAACTTTAGTAAAACAATGTTTTTTATGTTGTCTTTATTCATATTTCATTTTTAAATGAGAAGATTAGTCATAGAAAAAAGCTAAAGATAATATGTGATTATGTAAATATTAAATTAACCGCTAACTATATGCGTACAAAAAAATTGACACAGCTGTAATAAAAATTTCATTACCTCTGAACTGTGATTTCTTGGATTCTTTCGTGCAGTTCTCGGCTAGGTCGATCGTCTAATCTTCTATAAGTAGACGTGGATGTAGCAGACGCTGGAGGAGGTGTTTCAGAAGACAAAAATGTTTGTGCTGGTCCAACGCCAGTGCTACGTTCCACGCTACACGCGGAACTGAGACCCCTTGATTCTCTGTAAAAGTAAGAAGAATACATCTATAATGATCTTCTTCAACATAAAATCATTCAGTAACAATATGCAATATAAATATGTATGTGAAAAATATAAAACTAATTTTTTCTTAAAATTTTGATCTATGCTATACGATTTATTTTCAGAATAAGAAATAAAAAATACCTATATGTATTAGTAAATTGAATTTTGTTTAAATTAAAAAACGTAATTATACAATTTTACAATATGTTATATAGGAAGAGAAGACTATTTTGGATTCCTTAGTGGTCGAGAAGGAGAAAGTAGTCCTTTATAATTTTTCTCCTGATTCGGTTCACAGAAATTACTTTATCATTAAAAGTTTTCTAGCATAAAAAATTGCTACGGTCATTACAAAAACAAAGTTATCGTAAAAGTAATTATACCATTTTTTAACTGATACGAACTAAATAATATCCATATTTATAAAGTTCAATCTAAAATTGTTCCCACCAATCAGATCCGAAATCTAAAGATAAAGTAAAAAAATTCTAAATTACATACGTACATACATACATATATACCAATACATACATACATACATACATACATACATACATACATATATATAGAAACTAAAAATAATCTTCCTCCGGGTTATCTTCCATTAATACAATTTCTATCGAATGAATCCTTACATTCATCAGTTAATTAACGAAGTAAGATGTTCGTATCGTCCATGCGACAGTAATTACGGAATAAGTGAATTAAGATAAGATGACTTACTGAAGAGGGTCACGATGCCTTCTGGTTTTTTTATCACGGACGTAGTAGGCAGTAACCAGAACAAAAATGGCGGCGATAAAGGCACAGACGCAGCCAACGACAGCATAGAACACTTGTCCGCCGGAAGTGGATCCAGAAGCAGCAACGAGAACTTCTTCTACTCCTACGTTGCTTTTATCCTTCAAACAGATTTTCTTCCGTCTGAAGTCTAAGCTGGTCGTGTTTCGTCTCGATAAAGAGACATTTATTCGAAGGCTTAGATCGACTTCCGCGTCGTATGGGCCGCAATGCAACGTCAAAGCCCAGGTCTGAAGACCACCCACCGGGATTTCACCGATTAGAGATATGTTCAGGGAACTGCTCAAAGCTGTTGGATTGTTGATGTCCACCGACATTGAATAAGGCAACTGGAAATGCAAAGTAACCATCATCCTCATTAATCCTCTTCTCGAAACAATACATTTTAGAGAACGTTGATTGAACACATTCATTTTCAGATAGTTTCCCGATATGACACTGTTATAGAGTCAAAACATAAATAATGCAAGGCGATTTTCAAAATATTCCTCAATAGATTTCATTGGCAAAAGTTTTAGGGTACATCGAAGAAATCTATAGTACAATACGAGGAGTCTCTAATTATTTTCAAATTTCTGTGCATTCCTGTATCAACTTCTTCATTCTTTGTAGTCAGCAATAAGACTCCAGAAGATCAAGAACAAGTTCTACATCATTCATTTTGCCCTCTGTACATTTTGTTTTAGTGACTAAGATCGCCCCATTATTTGGAATTTACAAACACATAGATTTTCTTTTTCTGTTTTTGATTGGCTGTATTGAGAAATATAGATGAATTTGATACTTGAGTAGGAAAAAATGAACTACTAAATAAAAATTCGAATTGACAAAAAACGAAAACGGGGTCCTCTGTTCTTGAAAAAAATGAGTTTTAAGTGTGTATGTTACTGTAATAAGACAATAAATAATATTACAACAATAAAATAATTGCAAAACAAGTATTGCTACGATACCTTCTTATATCCTATTAAGAGTTTCTAAAATATTTTATATAGTATCATGGTAAGTCTACAGCATTTCTAGTAATCTTGAGAAATGGTATAATAAGAACAAGTTGCAAACATAATCATACAATTATATCGTTACTTTTATTCAAATAATTCCTTTAACCAGTTAACTACCTTCGACGAGTATACACGTCATTTTGAAACTCACAATAATACTAATTCTTCCAACGATGTATTATTTATTTTTTCAGATATACATGTAATTTTTCGTTGTGCTTTCGTGTTTTATTAAAATATATTATAGATATATATGATTTTTTAATCTAAATACCACGCTCAACAGGATAATTAATCAATTGTTTGAAATAGATCACATTCATTCCTATTCCTATGCACACCCTTTCTCTTTCCATTACCCCTTACCGTATAAGATATATATATTATCCTCATATAAATATGAGGAATACATTACTATTGTAAACTATAATTCACATATATTATGAAATTATATTTTTGTATCGTTTGCTTAAACTTTCATTCATCCACCAACATACATACATACATAAAAGCAACAAAGAAAACGTAGATCCATTGTTCGTCAAACCATAATATGCATACTAAAGCAAAATTACTGTCCTATTCAAAGAAGGAACAGCAAACATCCCAAGCGTCGTCATTAACCGCGAGATGGAAGAAGCACAAAGATCGTTCCCCGCCCCGACAGACTTTTGATCTCGAAGGTTTCGAACGAAAAGGAGCCAAAGCACATTTCCGCGTGGAGATCGTTCCGAACGAAATAAACGCGATCTCCGCAGCCGCACAAAAAGATCCCAGAGATGCAAATCACTAGAAACGGCTGATCTACATAGAAACGGGATACGAACGAAGGGAACAAAAGGGGAACGCGAAGAGAGGCGAACGATCGGTGACGGCGGAGAGGATATTTCGTTAAGACCGCGTTGAACGGGCGAAGAGCAAATGGAACAAAGTCGAAGGATGTAAGAGACGAGTTTGCTACTGCTCGCTCGTAATCACGCGAACGTTGAACCTTCTTATAATCTGAAACGTACCATTCTTGGAAGACAATTTGCGCCCAACGGAGAGCAAAGTGAATCCGCAGGACCCGCGGGCGAAGGAAGCCCCAAGGAAAAGGGGACGAAAAGGAAGTGGCGAGAAGAGAAACGGACGGAAAAGAGGAGAACAAGCCGAGAAGAAAGAGCCGAGGGATTCGCTGGGAGAAGGAGCAGAGGCTAGACAAGGGAAAGGGGAAGCTGAAGCTGGTGAGCTCGTGGCTGATTACCAGCTCGCAATGATGATCGGTTCCCAACTAGCCGCGGAGAAGGCACCTCGTCAACTCGGCCGCTTGTCGCTACACGTTACTCCGGCTCCTCCACGGTGCTCCGCGTTGCGGTCTTTTATGGCCGCGAGCAGCCAACTACGTGCTGACAGTGAATGCCTCTGTAAACCGGCTAACCGTTCGATTTAAACTGTCAAGGATTTTTACGATGTTTTTTTCTGACTCCCTCGTAACGCTCGGGGATTTCGCGAGGAACTGGTCCGGGGATGGAGGTGTGCGTGGATGTTTATGGACAGATTGCGCGAAAACGACTATCACCGTAGAATTTATGAAAAACATTATCGATAAGAAGTCCTTGGGTCGGTTACACACCACTACGCGCGCGTACGAGAAAACGAGATGTATCTCGGGACACCGTTTGGATTATGATTTGTATGCACCTCTTAATACTGGAAATGGAAGTTAGATACCTTCGGACCCGCGCTGAAGCTACTCGGATATAATGGTTATTAGGTTTTTCTGCGTTTTCATGCTGAATTGGTTCTCGAAATTGAGTTCATGTACGTGGTGTCCTGTAACTTGTGGTTATTTATAAACGTGGTGGTAGTTATTCACGAATTAATTTGATTGTTTATGAATATATTTTAGAAGCAAATGAATTTTGTGTTATTGGAATTGGAATAACTGGAAAGAGTGTGATTCTATAAAAATATAAATTAGAAATGCAGTGAAAACAGTTTTTTATTTGAGGCCAGATTTTGAACATGTTTCTTCGGCAGTCAGCTGAACATAGATGTATTTGATAAATTTTCAAATTTAATTTTCTTGAAAAAGTGAGTTTAAATGAAAAAATGGTACTTTTCAGTTTGAATTTGCTTTTTCGTAAAGAACCATTTTTATGTTTTGAATATTTAATAAGCAATTTATAGCTTCTTTTTATTGTTTTAAAATATATGCATTAGTTAAAAATATAAAAAAACCTGTTCAAATGTCTAAAACTACAATTTGTCAGGGGCAAAGTGCTACTTTCTTCTTGTATCGGTCGTTGTTTTGTGAAGTTCGACGAAAACAACTTTTCACTGCTATCCTATCGCATCAAACTATATTTCAAGCCTAAATAAATAAATATTTATCTAATCTACCTAAAATCTACAACTGGTCTGAGTTGGTGTAGTTCTAAGCTATTTTATACTTTCTAAGTCCTCATCATTCAGATTTATAATTACTGCAATAACCTAAATATAAATTAATATATTAAATTGATTATTAAATATCGTGTATTATAATTATTAGCCGCGAACAAGTTTTTAATAATATTTTTCAAACTCTATAAATAAAACATAGCTTACCATAATTTTAAAATAATTCCATACAATATTTTTCGCATTATAAGTATATTTCAATTTCTTTTTCAAATACATATATTTTATAACACTCCGAAATTTGCTATAATTTCGTTTGTATCTACAACAAATATCTAAAAAATTTAGGTACTTTAAATTATCACAATATTTAATAATATACATATTAGAATAATCACTGTTTATATTCCGCATCCTCGTTTCGAAAAAGTATCCTTCGATCGCTTAAATATACGTCGAGCAAAACTCTGTAGATGCCAATTCAGAAAGTATGCAACAAATTTGTCCCGAGGAGCAGTTCGCATAACTGAAAAGTCGTCAGTTTGATTGGCAGGTAGCCCTCGTCCGCCTAAGTAACGTTCAGGACACTCGGTTTTGTCGCGAAGGTGACGGATGTCTCGACGTTGGTCATCAGTCTTCAACTTTCTGTCTCCCTTTCCTCCTCTTTCTTCCAATGAGACAGCTCGAAGAAGTGGCTGGACCACTTTGTCCTACTCTCGGATCCGTTCCTTTTTTTCTGCACATCGTCGACGAGTCAATCCGACACCGTGCCGCATTCTACCCACTTTTCGCCGCCACTTTGTCAGCGTACCTTCATCGTCAACGAGGCCGCTGTTCTGGCAAAAATTATTCTCTCGGCACAAACTGATGACTCATTGTGCAATACATACTTCTCTAACGATCAACGCTACAAGTAGATACTTTTAGAAAAATGTACTTACAGTAGTTTTTTGTTGATTTATATTTCAGTACGCACACGAGCAAATCGAATTTTATAATTATTTTCAAGGGAGATGTATTTGTTTGTTCGATACTTGTAGCGCAAATATATTTCTTGTGTAATCGAATGTTCATAAAATACCTAAATATCCAATAATTGAAATTTTTCCAATTTTTCTGTTTTAAACCAACCATCACAGGATTTATTAATAGACCATAATGAATACCTTATTACGAGAAAACTTTATGCTCCAGACAAAATTGCCCCAGTATCTCATGCTATTTGCCTAGGTATCTGGCCCTCATAAAAGATTCCCTCATTCATTCTAAATATCGTAGTTATTACGGGGCAGGATATTAACCCGGGAACCTTGGAACTGGGTTAATAAATCGCCGGAGGTCCTCAGACGGAATATTAAAAAATCTCTCGAGACCAGCTCGGACCAGCAAAGTTTCAAACAATCCCGGCGAACGTTCAACTATCGTCGTCGAAGGAAAAGCCGCTCCTCGCATTATCCCCGTCGCGTCGATCGTCGAATATCAAGGGGTGTGATGCACCGGCAGCAGCGGTTCGTGCCGGGAATCGGAGAAACGGAGAAGACCGACATGCGTCGATAATCCGGGTAAGTACGTCTCGGAAGGACGAGGAAGGGAACCGAGAATAAGGATCGGGGAAGAGGTTCCGAACGGTTGCTGTGTCTGTTTATCAGTTAATACTAAAACTACCAGAGGGTTAAAATGACACATGCTTCTTTTTGCAATTATAAAAAAGATAATAGATGTTTCTGTGATAAATGATTAAAGACATTGATTTAGCAATACGCAAAGTGAATTGTCAACCAATTAAAGTCTTAATGGATGCACTATTGGGGTTTCTGTAGAGGAATTTCAAAAAGTCAATTTAACTGCTCAGTGATTTCAGTGTGAACTGCGTTTGACGAGTATACACGTCATCTTAAAGCTTTAGATTTCTTTTCTGCGCCCCGTAGTTTCAGAGACATTGTAAAAAATATATTTTTATTCCTCTAGTTTGCGAGGTGTTTTCACTCGTTCAAAGTGGATGTTGGCCGATAAAAAAAAAATACGTGTGAAATAGTTTCTTAAGAACTATGTCTCACACAAGTTTCATCAAAATCGGCGTGTGCTGATTAAAAAAGTTCCCTTGTAAGTTCTACAGTTAACAGGTTAAAGGCTGAAGTGCGCTCTCGGAAGAGGATTCATCCGGCAAAGGTTTCCTCTCGGATGCGAGATCGCGCGAAGACGCGGATTCCTTCATTAACGAGCGAATTCACCTTTCCTTCGAGCCTAGGCGACTTTGATCCAGCAGGGCAAGGAATCAAAGAAACGTAAATGAGGAATAAAGTGCGCGGGAGGACGGTGTCGCGACGCTTCAAGAGGCGACGGTGCCTCTTTCCATTACCGTTCCCCGTTTTCTTACGGTTCTCAAAGTCTCTCGCGGCGTTTCAGCCTACCCGCCGGGTTTTCCCTCTGTGGATTCGCATCGGGACAGGAAACCCCTTTGCGAAAGGTCATGTATCTCTGTAAAACTTACCGGCCTGCCGGCGAGATTTTCCCAAGTGAAATGCAGCTTGTGAACCTGCGCTGGCACTGGGACGACAAATTTAATTGCGTACTCGTTGATGACGCCCTCTCTCACGTAAAACAATTCCGCTTCTAGACCTGGAATGAAAGAAGAGTTTTTCAGACCCCGATTGTAAGAGGATTCTTAACGTTGCAGTTAATTATTCGTATCGCGCTTAACGCTACTTCTCCGTTTGTGGAAGGTTCTGGCTTTAACGCTCGATTTGTCGAGATTGTATGTCTTATCGTACTGTTAGTAGAAAAATAAGCGTGTTGCGTACTAATTCTATATAGGTGTGTGGAATTAGAAGGCTAAAAAGACAGGGTAGAATTATGATCACTCAGGAGGAATATTATTTATAATGAACCTAGTTTGCAATACTTATTTTAAATAATTGAATAACTATGAAATGTTTGGATGAATAAATGAAATGTATTGTTTTAATTATTGTTTAGTTTATATAATGTAATTTGTATAAATTGTGTTTGTTTAAATATAATTTGATTTTTAATTGATCTAACGGAAGGTGTGACGTCATAATAAAGAGGGGGTAAAGCTGTATACCTTAGTGGCCGATGTCGTGACTACAGATGACTCATTGTGAATTCGTGGTACATTTACTCTAACGTGTATGTTCGACGCAAATCTATTAAAATTTTGTGTGCTATGTTGCCAGAATTATACAAAAATGTGATTACTATGTAGAAAAACAAAAAAAATGTAGATAAAAGAGTACGTTTTGTCTTAAAAATTCCGTATAAAACTACCTGAATACCGATACAAATTTTTTAAGCTGTGTAAAAGTTATGTAAAGCATCAGTCCTTATAATTCATGAAGCTTATTCGATTGGACAGTTAAATAGATCAACAGCAACCACTTGATTTCTATACTAATTGGATAATATTCTGCAATCTGTATTCCCGGAGGACGAAAGAAAACACCGTCTTTGTGAATGCTTAAAAACGTATACCTTTCGTTTCCTACTACAAAGAAGATGAACATTACCACCAAACAAAAATTTTGAAATTATGAAATAGATAATTGGTTATACATTGTATTTATTTATAATATAGAATATTTATATTATCACAATACAAAATAATGTATTATAGAAAAATATAATTTTGTTTTCGATTTATTTACTCATACAAAATCACATCCTTTCCAACTGAATAACCGTGTACAAAATGCTCAGGACAAATACTGTGTTCAAGAAATCGAAGGTAGGTACTTAAGCGTTTCAAAAATAGAACACTTTCCAATGAAGATTAATTAGATGACTATGTAGTACCGCAACCATCGACACAACGTACACACAGTAGTGTGTGAGAAAGTTTACACTTAATCAGATAACGGAAGAAAAATAGAAAGTAGGAAGGTAGGTTAGAGTATCACGGCTGACATAGAAAGCAATGGTAATAGATCACCCCTAATCAGTAACAGATAGTGGACAGAAAAATGGATTCTTCGAGCAACGCTCGGATAGCTATCAGGGGACACGTGAAGCACCGTTCACAGTCCTGAAGGTAATTCGTAGTTCAGGTACAAGTTTAAACTGTATGAACTAAAGCGAAGCAACAAAAAGATCCCGTTTCTCCTTGCTACAGTTTATATCGGTATCCAGCGGGAAAGGATAAGCAACCGAGGTAGAAACACTGTCTTCAAAAGAAGACTGGTTTCGCTTGGACGATTCAGTGAGGTTGTTATTTTCTTGCACGTGCTTCGAGAACACCTGAATCAGCATAACGATCGCAAAAGTTTATGCTAGAATCTTGTAAAATGGATTTCCCCATTATCTGATTACGAAAATGATAATTTGGTACCGTACATTGTGCTAGAAAATGTAATCGTAATGATACACTCATTTAACAAACATACAAAGCTAATCTATTGTTTGATAATATTTTAACTTTTGATGTTTTTATGTGAAACGAAAAATTACATAATTGATTGTGGAACGAATGAAGATGGGAAAACTCAAAATTTGTTACAGAAAAAAGTGATATTATACATATGTATATCTTTACAGTGCTGATATATTAATATAACTATTATCTCAATATTTTTCTAATAAAATTTAAAATATAAATTACTTTTTGTATCGGAAGAACTTCAAAAATTTGGTTTTCATTTAATTTAATTGCAACGTACCTTATTAAAAAATTTTTTAAAATTCGAGGTTAATAATTACAACAATATATCGTTAATATGAAAATATAAATAATATCATTTCTTAACTTCAATAAAAAAGCCACCATTTTCGTGATCTTTTAAGCGTTCTTGAATTTCTAAGATCAAAATGAAATATTGGGAACGTTTATTAACACGTTGACTCCCACGAGAATTCTGAGCGTTTTGTATATTACTTGCTATTTCCTAACAAAGGCAAATGATATCGGAATTGGTCATTATTGGTTTGCTATTATATTTCTTGAGTTACACTATTATTTAGTTACTTATGTTGTTGAATATTTTGATTCGACATCAGTTATCTTCATGTAATTTTCATCAAGCATTTTGGAAGCTCTGGTCATCGAAGACCACCATAGTGGTCAACGTGTCAACATGTATTTTAGTTGACAACAATATACCATAACATCTCTGAATTCCCAATTGTGATTAGGTAAGGAATAAAAGATAACTGTGGGCCTAATTTTTCCTGCCACAACCCTCCAAATTATCAAACAAAACTTTAAATAGGTTGGTAAGTAATTAATGTCAGTTTTTAAACTTCATCTTTAAATCCACATATCTCGAATCGGAATAAGCTTTTTTAATCAAAATAAGATCCATTGCAATGTACACATTTTTGCCAACAGACAATCAGCTTTTTAATTCCGGTAATGTCAAATTCTGGTGTTCTAAAATTGATGAATTCTTTGAATGAATTTTCAACAGCTGCTTGGTTGATAAACATCTTCTCTTACAAATAGTAATTGGTTGGCAACAAGTCCGGGGAATATACTGAATGAAGTAGAGTTTCATAACCCAATTTGTTCAAATTTTGTAGTGTTGTTTTTGCGACATGCGGTCGAGTATTGTTGTGTAGAAGAATTGGGATCTTCCGATTGACCAACGTCGGATTTGATCGAAACTTTTTGAACCAATGTTGAAACACTTCCGCAGCCTTATAGCCCAGTTTATACTCATACAAGAATATTGTACGAATTTGCTTCCTATCCATTTTTAAGGAAATGACACGAAGTAAGCACAAATTAACAGTAAACACAAAAGCACATCTTATCAGCATGTAAAGCGACATCTGCATCGTAAAATTATATTACAAGGTAAACAGAATCAAGTGAATGTTATCCCAAAATCAAGCGTCAGTGTTTGAAAACTCGAAAACCGATGTTAATTTCTTACCAACTTAATAGTTCTTCACTCAGTCATACCTTTTACAACATCTCAGACCACTCAATTATTCAAAATATTTACAATCAAACGCTCCCATTAACCCCTTGCTCTATGATTTATTGTTTAGCTATGATCGATACAGCTACTTTATCGTTACTAATATATTAGACAAAGAAAAAATGTCGATGCTTATTCTATATGTATGTTACTCTAAAGGTTACAAGGGGTTACACTAGATTTACAGACGTTTTGCACGAATTGTTCTACTGTTTCTGGAAAAATTGATGTTCATTCGTTTAGATCTTGAAAATTAGAGATTTAAAAACTACTAGAGTACATAATCGTATAATTGCTTCAATCAAAACTTACATAAACCTTGACCAAGTAATGTTTATAAAATTCAATATGCGTCAAATTGACACGTTCCGTAAACCTATGTTAAGAACAGTACGAATACTCCATCCACCAGCCGTATACATCAAACAATTTAAATATCACCGTGGCAAATCACCAAGCAGACCCTATTCGTCACACTAAATCGACCCAACGAAATCGCACGGAGATGTTTCCAAACATCGGAGAAGGATAGCAAACGATGCTGCAGGATCCCAATGTCCACAAACACCGTGGCAATTCGATGTTACGCTACCAACAACTCCCCGGCAGAGTTCACTTTCAGAAGCCGCAAGGTCACGTGGGCGAGTTGGCGGAGGTGGAGGATTTAAAAAAAGAAAAGAGCCATATGAAAAAAGGGGAGGGAAAGATCGCGCCGAACGAGGAGAGGACCGAAAGACCGTGCGTCGTGTACTCCCTTCGAGGGGCCCACGCCGGTTGTATCAGATAGGACGGTTAACGAGGCACGAGTTGGATTTTTAAGTCACCCGAAGACAATGTGCCGTGGCCCCACAATCGTGTCTTTGCTTTTGGTCCTTCTCGTTCGCTCGGCATCCCTCGCCCCTCCGGTTCCATCGGTCTTCGGCCTTTACCGGTTTTCTGCATCAGATATCGTATACCCACGACCTCACCGCTCGCTGCCCGTTTCTCGCAGCCGAGGGGGCTCTCTTCTCTCCCGGCTTCTCTCGCCGGGAGACCAAGCGCAATGTCCGTCGTAAAAAAGACGCCGAATACCCGGCAGGATCTCCACGGAAAATAATTACGTTCGGATCTTCGAAACCACACGCTGGCATTATCGCCAGTAAAAATCGAACCGTCGTCCCCGCCGTGAATAGGACACTTTTATAGATGTTCCCGGTATTGATGATCCTGACTTTTGTCCGGAGTCACTGTCATTGGAGCCGGCCCCCTCGCCCCGGGGACACCGAAAGACATTTTCTGTACAATATGAGCTCCGCGAGGAGGTAAACTTCGCATTTTAGGGAGCGGAATGTTAAGACCGCTGCCATAGGGAACGTGATGGCGCAAAAAACAGCTGATGGAGATGTTAAAAATTTTTGTTGTCACAGGGGATATTTACTGGTTGAAATTTCGTTTGCTCGAGTAAATAAGCGTATCCCCGGTGCAACGGAATTTGAGTCATTAGTGAAACTTAGTAGTTTGGTTTGTGTTGGTTTATTATATTAATTATAACTTTTTTTTAACTAATTTTTAACGTAATAAAACATGATATTTTCTTTGAAATTGTGTTCAAATCAATGTAGCACATAAAAAGAACAAAAGTTCACGAAAATTGGACATAGGTACCATAAATATATTTAGATTGCAATTAGAAATTAAAACACAAATACAGAAGCGATAAAAGTCCAAGGCAATCGTCGTCCTTGGAAAATTAAAAGCTTCTCAAAGTCTGCATGAACTCAAAGGACGACGAGAGCCATCATTAACCACCCCTTTCTCCAATTATAACAGATTCGTAAGAGATACTTTATATTCACAGTAAAAATGTAAAGGTTAATCCTACAATTGATGTTAACTGAATAATATTCATATCCATTAACACTAGAACTACCAGATGGGTCAAAATGAGCTATCCCTAGATTTTTTCTTTTGCGATTACTGAAAAGGTACGAATAGCCCTTTGATAAATTACTGAACAAGCTGATTAAGTAATATCTAAGCTGAAATGTAAATCAATTCAAATCTTAGTAAATCCATGCTTGTAGCTTTTCTGAAGAAATTTTGAAAAGTCAGTTCAAGTGTTCTGTAGTTCTAGTGTTAAGTTCAATGTAAAGTTTTGACTAAAAGTCAGACCCGACGTTACAAGTCAAAAGGTTAAATAATTTCAATTCAACCGTATAATCGGTATGATTTTCCAACAAATCCTCGCCCTAAATCGCCATAATGCGTCTTCAGCAACCCGCGAGACACCTTTGATTCATTTGAACCAGACCGCCCCCAAGTTAGGGGTCAACGAGCTTCTAATCAACATAATTATCGGCGTGGTCCTCGTTTCCTGGAAGGCGACCTGTCCGCGACCTCGTTACCAGCTTACATGTCCTTAAAACCCTTATCTAGTCAGGGCTGCGGTTGGATCTTCTTTCACGCATTTATGCTGGAACTTTGCATGTGGGCAACCGTGGGGTGGTTGAACACCAAAGATCCTTTGATGTCTGGCACGCCTGCAGTGGGCTAAAGTGCAAGCAAGAGCAGCAAAGGGAAAAGAAAAAGATGAAGGAGATGCAGAAAGAGAGAGCGAGCCCTTTCAACGAAGGCGTCGACCCTCGACAACGAGTGCCAGACACAATTGTCACGAGGGGTTCTACGGCACTTCGAACCTTTTCTCTTGGACCATGTACGATCTCTAACTACAGAGGAGCTACGGTGCCTACAGTCGAATCAAAATCAACTGGACGCTTAAGCTACTTTCCCAAGTGCGAATGGGGAAGCATGGGAACAGTGTACAGATTTACAGAAAAAAATACGAAAACCTGATGATCTGGACGCAGTACCTGCGAGAACACCTTGTCTCCACGATCGGTCAGCGGATTTTGGTTTAACTGTAGTATGAGCACTGTTAGGAAACTCTTACGGCCTGCTGATACCCGGAAAACGTGCGAGATCAAAGATAAGATTGTAAGGAAACTCAGACTGCCTGTCGGCGCGGTGAACTTGCCCGCACACAGATACTGATCAACAACATGTGGGAGATGAAACAATGGCAGAAAAGAGCTTGCAAGAGTTCTGACGTACATTTTACTCTATTCTTTCAAACCCTTTGATGTGCTTGCTAAATACCGAGTCAGCTACTTTGCAAGAAGGGAGGCTAATGGAGAAACCTTTTGAAAACACTATATGCTGAACATTCTGTAATCTTTGCTATGAATGAAAGGTGATATTTATAAAAATTGTTAAGAGGATAGGTAAAAATAATAAGATTTCGAGGGAGGTTGGAAAATTGGAAGGCAATAAAGAAAAGGAAGAAGAAGGAAAGGGAAGCGGATGATGAAAAGGGAGGACGGATAGAGAAGTGGTCAGGAGGAATAAAAACAGCCGGAAGTGGAAATAAGAGGATATAAAAAAAAGAGCCGAGGAGATAAAAGGAAGGTACGGCGGCAGACCTGGTACACAACTTCAAAGAAGTAAAGAAGCGATATACTTCTTCGAGGAGATAATAAACATGAAATCGACTGGTAAGTCAGCACTACCAGAGCCGAAAGTGAAGCGTTCTATCTATATGAAATATAAAAATACCACCACAAAGGTAGAAAAGTGCAGCATCTGGTGGTGAAGATTTAGAGTTCGTAAAAGGAGAGTAGAATGAAAGAAATAGAAAGAAGAATAAATGTCTAAGTAAATGAGAAAAGAAAACTGAGAAAATTCAGGAAAGTAGTAAGAAAAAACAATGTAAGAAGCTTAGGAAAGCTTAAAAAGTTAATAGAAAAGAAAATGACAAGATGGAAGTATTATGAAAAGTAGAAAGAGAATAAAAAATATAAAAAGTGTAACGTATGCAAACCTTTTAGAGGTAACACGAGCAAAAATGTCAGCGTAAGTACTGAAAAGATAAAAGAAATATTACGAGACTTCGTAGACAACCGTCTCTTGAATATTTCACCCACTTTAAAGTGACTCACTGCAATCTTCAACTCTCCCGATGACTGTTCGGAGACACATTATTTCCGAAAGCAAGTCCTAGCGTTGTTCGAAGAGAACGAACATAACTTCGGAAAGAAAAGGACCGAGAATAGCTGATGCACACGAAGCTGTGTTTTATCCTAAGAAATATAGCCCTGCGATGGTTTCACGAGTGCGATGGTTTTACGAATAAATCCATTTACAATTTGGTTAAAATAGAATGTTTTAAATAGAAATGTTGAACCTTTAAATGTAGTAATCAACGGAAAATATAATAGTTATATCTGGTAAAACATTTGAATTAAAGGAATTAATATATATATTATTATTATTATTATTATTATTATTATTATAAAAATCTATTAGATTTTTAAAAATATATGTACTAAGATTACGGAAAGTGTAAACGCAAGCGTCCATTTTAAATGTATTTCATAGCACAGTACAGTTAGCATCTAAAAGAGGAAACACGGATGTTAAGCATTGTTGATCGGTCACGAGTTAACTCGTGTTTGCACTTACATTGGCCATTTCAATGTCTGAAACACAGGGCAATATAGAATGCTGGAAAAGCAAAACATTCAAAGTTACATAAAAGTTATGTCCAAAGTTTCATTCGAATTCATTATGTATAAATAAAGTATATTGAAGTTTATTTAGATTATTTCACCTTCATTTTTTATTATGGAATAATAACTGGTGATATGGGATAAGTTCTGCATAAAATTGCCGGTCAACGATGTTTTAAGCATTGCGTTTATATAAAGAATAGATTAAATAATTTTTACAAACGTTCTGAAAGTGTGAAACAGATACTGCATAGAAAATCGTATGTGGACGGCGTCACGATGAATTCATGAAGATCCGAGGTGTTTGAGCGTACACTCAACAAAAAGGTGAAAAAAGTGGTCACACAAAGGTCCGAGACAAAGACAGAAAGCGGGCCAGCATCTTCGATTCGCGAGGCGCGAAACAGCCGGCAAAATTTCGCAGGGCACCGTGTCCTGCGCTGTCAAAATACGGCATAGAAGCGAGTCGACGAGCGACGTTCCGAGAGTCGCGGCATAAAGAACGAGCTGAAAAAAGGGCCCGCTGAATCGCAGGCTAGCTGCGGGGGCCCCGGCCCCTCCCTGTCCCCCATCCACCAAAGCCCAAGGCTTTGGGTCAGAAACCCAACACCTTTCGAGCGCAAAACCCACGGTACGCTTATAACGAGATCTTCCCGTGGCGAGGGCTTTTAAAAAGAGATGACAGCGGGTGGCAGGGGTAGAAGGGAAGTATTATATAGAAAAAGGAAAAGGCAGAAGGGTGTAGTGCAGGTCGAAGGAACGGGATTCGTTCCGATTTTTATTCGGTTCCATTGCGACTCCGGAACACCAAAATTTTCCATATGTATTTGGTGATAGAGGAATCGATCTTGTTGCCACGTGGAATTTACGGTGACGAGATTGATGATGTTATTACAATATTAAACCCTTATACTTCATTTATTTTCAATGTTGTTGGGTGTAAACTTATATTTATTTTTGGGGAAATGAATTAAAATAATTTACAGCGGTGGAATTCAACGTTTTATATTCATTTCATTTATTATTGTTATAATAAGATTTAACTTCTATAATCTTTTAAAGTGTGGTACTTTTTAAAGTACCACAAATAAAGTATAACTAATTTGTAATGTCATCTCCAGTGTGACATACGACTGCAGAGGGTTAACCCCTGAATTTAAATTAAACATTATTCTTCGGTAATCAATAACTATACTTTAGAGGAAACATGGATGTAGAATATGCCTGGAGTTTCTCTTTTTTCAATAAATTATTAATGACAAAGTTATTGCGTCGGTAATAGTTGAGAAATAAATCGCAGGGCAAGTGGTTAAAATTATAATTGGTGATGCTGCATTTTATCGTTACTTGTAAAAAAAAATTATTAGATTTTTAATTTTACGGAGATTTATATTATATTGAAGTGTGGAATGTTTATTATGAATTAGTAGATTATTTTTAAATTTCTATCATTGAAAAATAATTTTATTAAAAATGTAGCGTGAATTATTAGACTTATGAAATGAATTCATTAAGAAAGACTAAATATCAGTAGGTACGAATAATGTTTAATTTACAAATATATAAGTGAAACTACTGTTATTAAATGGTTAGGTATATTATTAAAATATTAAAAAGAATATTAGAAAGAATATATATTCTAATCAACGAGTCATCGAATTTTTGTGAAATCGTTCAACGTAAGATTCTTGTTGTAAAATAGAAATAGTTTTGAAAACTGTTTATTTACACGAACTCAGAGGCATAATTATATCCAGAAGAAATAAAAACTCATTCAAAACAATTATTTACCGTTATTACTCACGTTTTTCTGCATTCACAGTTTAATAATACATTCTTTTAATGGTCATATAATAAACTCTGTGTACGACTGTTGAATTACTTAATTCATAATAATTAACCCTGTATGTATTACCCCATAAACAAGGTAACGAAGTCAATTTGGTGTGACATAAAACGAGTAACTCACACAACGACTAAATTCTTGTATTTCTCTCTGAATTATATGAACAAAACGCGTAACAAAAGTATATTTTATTTTCTTTAAAACGTGTACAGTACTCTGTCGTTACAATCCTGTTTTGTCGACTTCTTTATAATTACATCAGCAGCCGCACCACATTCCCTACCTTCAGTATTACGAGTTTTTTTCCTTGCGCACTCGCAGAAATATACGAGGAGATACTTTACCTGGGCTACAGCTTTCTATTGGTAACTTAATGTGTCATCGCGTTCCAACAGTAGAGAGTCGCTGCTCAGCGACGGCCCCTTCCCATGCACTTATACGAGTGAACGAGAAAAACTTGATCAATTACCAACAAGTTCACTCCACAAAGCAAAAAGAACTCCAGCTGCGTCAGCATTGTGATCAATTCCATAAGAAGAACGTCCTATTTTATGCATAATAAAACATCCAACCGATCGCTATTCTCAAACTAATCATTATCCTGATGCAATTAAAATTACACAAGACAAGAACCAACGTAACGTGAACCGGTTAATTCTTACGATATTATATTTCTTATTATTTATAGGACGGTTTTAATAATGCGCCAGATTATAGACACTGCTCTAAATAAAAGTCGAAAAAATTCGTAGACAAAAGTTGTACATATACTCCTAAAGAACTTTATTTTTGTTCTTTTACTGTTATCTTACATTTTGCTCGATTCTCAAAAATTAATGGGAAATCGCCGAACTTATTTTTTCAAGGAAAAAAGATTTTTAAATGAGAACATCATTAATCTCAGAATTAGAGAAAGACTCCCAGAAATAATAAGCAATTATTTAGATGTTAACGTACGCGTATTAAGTACATTTGTGTAATACGACAACATTATTACATGAAATTATATACCTTTTCATAGAAATCCTCTAGACGTTCTTCGTAAAACAGTATTGTAATAAAATGCTCGAAAAGTGATTACTTCTCGAGATACTTTAAATAAGAGTCGTTATTAAAGACGGTGCTCACACGCTTCTCCATTACGTTTTAAACGTTCCTCGCATCCCTCTTTAATTGTTCTTATAACTGAATGCAGGTGACCACTGACTGCACAGTGTAATATTATCCGATCTTGTAGATCCTTTAAAGCATTTATAAGGCGTAAGTATATCTTATTTTTTATATAATCCCAAAGAAAAGAAGATTAAGAAAATTGAAATCATTGGGTGTGCTAGCGAAGATATTAATTTTCATGATGTTCTCATTATTATACTTATTTTCTTGGAAATTTTATGACCACTTGTGATCGGTATGTTGAGTTTCGCACAGTGGTCATAAAAATATAGTAAAAAACTATTTTGAAACTACTTTCAAATTACTTGAAAACAATTATAATTTATAAGATAACTGATGTCGAATAAAAACATTCAACAATGTAATTAAATAGATAATACTATAAGGTAAGAATCCTGACACCAAATAATTACTAACTGTTCCTCCTCTCTATCGTTGCCACAAAAGAATGGTACAAAAAGCGCTGAAGATCTTCGCGGTAATCAACGTGTTAATACTTAAAAATCTAGCCAACAATGAAAAACAATATGCGAATTATGCTTACAATCCAATGAAAAAGCTTCTCAACATCATCATTAACAAAGGCACTCATTCGAAGTAAGTACCTAATTTCATAAAATAATCACGTCGCGGCCACTTCGCCAGAATACTCTTTTTTACGAGAAATGACAAGAAAACTCAATTTATGTAAACGGGCAATACGATTATTAATTGCACGTGCATCGTTGCGCCAGCAAAAACCATACGATCCCATAAATGCAGCACTTTTTTCCCGTAATATAATTCTCGGATTCCAATGGAGAAAAAAACAGCCGTAACATGACAGCAGTTGCGTGAGCCATCCTATATAAGCCGAAGCAGAAAGCTAGAACCACCCCGTACATAATCATACTGGATTACAGAAAAACTTGTCGGTAAATTGTGCGCAACGAGTCACTCCTACCAGCGCGTTGCGATTGGTCGTTACAACTCCTCGCGCGATAAATCGTAACGCGTATAAACGCGATCGACGATTTACGAGAAGTTCGTCACGGATCTACGAAGGGGGTTGATTCCATAGCAACTCGAACTCGTCAGTCTGATCCAAAAATGATCCGCGAGATGAGGTTAACGACCAGATCAGGCAGCTGGTTCTCGCCGATACCTCAACACGCAGCCTCGGAAGATCTAATAACGTATCCACGTTCGCTTGTACTAACGAGTTCGCATTTATATGGGCGCGTGTTTGTGAGTCGCACACGCAGGTACACGGACGCGTGCTGCCTCTGCATGGGATATTTTTCACTTACTCGCCAGCGCGTACAAACGACGTGGGCGTGCGTATATACCCGGTGCACGGATACACGCGGTCCGTACATTGCCGGAGTCGCCCACGTGCGAGCTCAGGGCCGTAACCATACGCCTATCGGGCGTGTCTTGTTTGTTGCAATTCACACAAATTACCTGTGAAAACTTGACCATTGATTTAGCACCTATTTCGTGTTTCGTACAAGGTAAAGGCGCCAGTAATTGATCTGTATATCAGTAACTGGTAATTTTTTCAGGAAAACGTCAAAAATAAGGTTCTTAACACGTTGAATGCCATGGTGGTCACCGATGATCCCTAACGAAATCAAATCACTATAATTCACTCAATTAAACGATGACTATTTGGAAACGTTTCTATATTATAAGTAATATTACCTAATGCAGTGATATTCAATAAGATAAACATGTACTAACAATAACGCGATTCAATTCAATAATTCAATATTATGTCTTTCCTTATTTCGTGTATTTTGCTCCGTGAAATCATGCGGCATTCAACGCGGTAAAAGTAATAATCTTTCGATTAATACGAGATAGATATGCTGCAGTACCTAACGATCCAACTCTGAAACACTTTTACCCGAATTAAATTGTTTATTGTGAAAACTAGCAATTTATTTCATTGATGTTGGTTGTATCCAATTTCCAACATAGCATTCACTTCTTTTCGTTTATATTTCTTCTTTTACTTGGAATTTCTCGTAATCGTTGTAAATAAACGATATTAAAGTAATCACCTTTAATATTTTTGGTTTTACTATAAGTGGTCAACTGCTAACTGGCATATGATCAATTATTAGTTTTCTCGTTTTAAGGGATGGTCAACTTCTAGCGTAAAAAATGCAAATAAAATTCAAAAAAAATAATCGTATCACTTGCTTACACCTTAGACTATGCGTTACAATTTTAGACACAAACACACGCGAAAATAATGTCATTTTCTTTACGTAAAATACAAGATGCTGAGCGTTAAAAATATGCAACGATAGTGGCGAAACTGTTAAAATATTTGTACGTGAATAGATATTGATAATCTTTTTAGTGTAAAATATATTCATTTGAAAATTTGGTACATGTTTTATCAATTCATTCTAATATTTCTTGAGAGAGTGGTAGACTATATACTGGCATCTATATAGTTTACTTGAATCGCTTTCTAAAGTCCTCTAAAGACGACCCCGGTCATTAATGTGTTAACGTTCACTGCTGGGTTAGTCATTTATTATTTGGGTCACATAAATATTTGTCTAAACTTAACAGTTTGTATTTAGAGGTATGTTCAGCAAACGAAACTTCGTTAGCATCTAAGAGATAAAAGAATATTAAAAAAAAATAATAGTTATGAAAAATTGTAAAGTTTTAGTTTCAATTTTGGTAAATTTTGTGGATTTGGATCGACAATCAACGTAGAAAAAAAGAAATAAACGTTATTAGAACATTTTTTTCATGTTTTGTTCGTGTTCATATAATTCTTATTCTACATCAGTATTTTTATTTTAGATACTTATTTCAAAACTTATCAATAACATGTGGGTTATAAATGAGTTTGTTGTTACCATTAACAGGGAAATTTGTATAATAATAAAAATAAATTAAGTTTGACGAAATAAAACAATGGCGGAAAATTATATAGCAACATTTAAAGCTGATAAAATGTTTCAAAGAATGTTAATTTTGTTAAATATTAGAATTATCCTGTGTAAGTAACCATTAACGACCCTACCTTTAGTAAATTTCTAAAAAAAAATGCTATGCTACGTCAGACAAATTTGCATTGCAAGACACCGCAAGTGAATAAAATATTCCTTTAAATGGTAAAATGATAAATTATCTACTTTGCTTTAAATCGTGGGTATAATTCTGAAATTAAATATTTCGCTTGTTTGCAATTAATTTGTAAAGTAATGTGCGAAAACAGTATTTCATGTGAATAGTTTGTGTGAAAATAGAAAGTCTGTACTATATTTCGATAAACAGTGAATATTTTAAACAAGGTATTTCGTTATATACAACAAAAAATAGTAAAAAAATTTATGACAGTTGTAATATTATTGTCTTCCTCAGTTTTCTATTATTACCAAAAAAAATACAAAGTACATATTTAAAATATAGGATTAAAGTATTTTCCTTTTGTACTTCAGAATATTCAAATAAAAGTAGTATATTCGCTGGAATTTCATTTCCTGTTTAAAGTCGTATTTCACCTGAAGCGTATATCGGCTGATATTTTAAATATTTTTTGTTAATTATATTCATCCAACTCTGTAAAGCACTGATTATGAATATGCATGTAGGAACTATACTATGAGGATGAATATTGAATTTTAAAAATTAACTAAACTACTTTAGCCTTATAAACATAAGAAATATTGGGTCAACCCATAAATAATGCGGTTGTTTATTGTCTTTTATTTTTAAAAGTAAAAATAAACAAAACATTGTTTAAAGTAATTATAATGTATAGATGGACAATTTATAAGTAATGAAAGAGAATATGTTTTAGATTAGAAACAATTTTCTTTATCTTTATTTTTAAAGAAATATAAAAAACCACATTATTTATGGAATGACCCAATACATATACTAAAAGTAGTAGTAACTGTTCGTATTACACTATCAAATAATCCACTTCCTTCATCGCATGCTATATTATACGAGGCATTTCTCCAATTCACTAACCGTGTTAAAACAAAATCGTGTACCAAGAGTACCGTTGTACGAGGGTATATGCATTGACGCTAACTACGTATAATTCACCATGATTGATGGTAAAGAAAATTACCCAAGTGGAACCCAAGTGTTTTACCCTCGTATACTGTTTAAGTGATTCATACTTTCATATTCCTGGACTTACATTGAGATAATATTAAATTTAATTAAGGAAATGCATTTATAAATACAATATATTATTTTATAAGTATCTAGTAACGTGAATGAGCTACATATGTACAATTATACGAGCAATGATTCAAACTAAGTTTTCTGTTTGTACCACACATTTCATACGTTTTGTGTCTTACACGCCTTTCAACCCTTACACTACGAATTTTGTTTATATTCTATTTTCTTTATATTCCAAGAAATGAGCCCTATCTTAAACGTTTTAAAAGAAAGTTTATTAATAAAGATAGCCTAAACAGCTTCTTACTAATCACACTAAAAACAGAAAAGGTTAAAAATATCGAACTGACTCAACATAGCAGTATCTCTGAATTTAAATTGATGTCGAACCAGACTCGACGAAAGAGTACAAAGAGTTAAACGGAACCTTGCCAACGTAAACATGTAAATTTATTTATAAAACAAATACTGACGTTTAAAAAGTCGGATGTGGCGATCTTGCAAAAGAAAAATTGTCCCATCGCAAGTGTAATTCTCTCGCCTTTTATATTCACAATTTTTCCACAACAACGCAAGATCTACACATTTAAACGAATATCTGCCATATGCCCTACCCTGTATAATACAGAAGGCTAACTACTTAGCATATATCGAACGAATACGTGGGTTCTTCCACCGCCAACGGGGGTCTCTACTGAATAACCCATAAGTCCTGGTCAAGTCCTGGACGTCGTTTGTGCTCCTTCTCCCTTCGTTCTTAGTTTATCTTCCTCCGTCATTGCAACACCGTTTCTCTCTTTCTCTCCCCTTTGCCCTTTCTCTCTGTTCCACCCCGCGGGCCATAGGTCACATCCAGGAAGGCGTAACTTCACGCGACACCAGTTATAATTCACTTTAGAGGATCGCTAGCAAGCAGAAGGAAAGGAGAACAAGGGAAAAAAGGAGGGGAAGAATGCACACACCGGCTCGAGTTGTTTCGGGGATACTTTTTCATGCCTTTCCGAAACTCCGCCGTCTGCTTTATAGCCACGACCAGCGGAAGGATTAAGGAAACTTTCTTGTCGGGGTATTTCCTTACAACGAAGTCCTAGGTATTCTTCATTGCCGATCGTAAACAGTTGCCCCAGCTGAAAGCCGAATTTTCGGAACAACCTTGGTCATTTCCTGGCGATTTCTTTGGCTGTTACCCTTACTTTAAAGAAATACTTGTAGAACGGACATCTATAGGATTCAATAGAATAGAAATACGTTTTTTTCCTGCATATTGCTATTTTGTATGTCATCGAATTTTTTAAGTAAAATTCCAATAGAATTCCAATTTCGTATTTCAATTATATTAATACATAATGTTTATAAATGTGAAACCTTTCAGAATTTTTTAGAATTTCGTGATCTTTGTTCAGATTTCTTCGCTGTAAGTATCTATTTATCCAAGCTTAATTTAAATCTATACAAAATCCATTTTCAAATATCTATTATAACCATTATTAACTCATTTGCATCATTAGCACATATATATGCGTCACATTTTGGGGCATTATAACTAGAGTGTATATGGACAAGAACACGAACATTTACACCACGTCTATCATTACCATAAAGATTTACTCGTCAATATTTTCCAATATTCACTGAAACAAGTTCATCGAAGAAAATTTGCAAACGTTGTGTAGTTTGTATATCGCAAAAAAAAGAGGAAAGATATATTTTATGAGTACAATAATTGTCATACGGCTATATGCATTGGTCGTTTCAAGTACTTCCATACTGTGCAAAACGATTAGAATGCATGTATTAACTTTATTGCCATAAATATGGCTTCTTTCTATGAATTCTTTGTTTCCACCACTTTGTTTTTAAGTTTTTATACATTTTGAACCATTTTTATTTTGATGCGGTAAAAAACATTTTTGATGATAACGACCAATATTCCATTTTTCCGTATGATACAAATGGATAACTAACCTTTTCATAATAACGATCCAATAAATATTCAATAATAATGTAATGCACCGTAGTCTTTATTAAAACTTGGGTACAAAATCTGAAGCATTCAACATTTCACTATTGTACGCAACACACTTCCATCTGCTTGCGCAAATAGGATTCATTGTTCTACGACGAAAATTCTCCACAGAAGATGGCCTCTCTTCATTATTGGTAACCCGGGTGCCGTTTATTTGTCGAGGGTGGAAAGCCAACGTAACGGAAGCAAAGCAAACCTGCGACGGTTCGGGACGTGATTCTGGCATCAGGAACTAAAATAATATTGTTCCCGACGTGCACCCTCGAAATGCGATTGGGAGCTTTGGTTAGTACGCTCTATCGTGTGGTAGCGATAGTAAAAGCCCACACATACGAGGACTGACAGATGGGTGGGTTGATTGAGACGTTGTCGCCACTGCGCAGGGGACATATGGCACGGTACTAGCAATCAGGACTCGGACGTGAAGAGGATTACGCGACGACTGAATTTATCGTGACGTTGGATCGAGTGTCCTTCCGTTGTAGCACGTTCGTGCTCCACGATCGACAGCGCTCGTTAAGAAGGATTCGCTAGGAAGTCGACTCCAAAGCACCGACCATCCTGATCCTTTAGGATCCGCTGCAAACAATCTTCATCTCTCCCGGGTTTAATCCTTCAAACTGTCAGGTTCGCCACGTCCAAGGACCTAGTCCTTTTATTTCCGAATTATATCGGAGAAAAATTCCTTTGAGATGCCGGCTTCTGAAGGAATCGGTCTTAAGGAAGAAATGCAACTGATTCAGGAATATATTCAATGATAACTTAGGTAATTTTCTTCTTTTGCACAGTATTATCAATCAGTGACATCAAAATTTTCTATATTAATGTATTCTAAGCAACTGGAAGTTTTTATTGGTTTTATTATGTAAAATTGGATGGAATAGAAGATAGAATAAAAGATGTCCTTAACAATAAATTTACGGATGTTTATTGTACGGTTTATTCTATTGTTCCTAGAAACATTCATATTCGTTAGTTTAGATCTTGGAAATTAGAAATTTAAAAATAGACTACTAGGATACATATTCGCGTAATTCAATAATCAAAACCAGGATAAAAGTTTACCAAGTAATGTTTATAAAATTCAATATGCATCAAATTGACACGTTCCGTAAACCTAGTGTTAAGTTAAATTAAACTGGCATTGGTCTTTGCGATAATGTACCAAGACAAAAAAAAATGTCAATCTTCTATCTCAATCTGAAAACGACATATACGACAATACACACTAAATTTCACTGTTACATCGAAGAATTTTTAACCAACCAAATATACCCACTTCACTACTATAAACACAAATATTCTAACGCCACATACGAAAATATACACAACCATCTTAAATTATTTGCACACGTTAGTCAGTCAACAAAATACGAAATGCATCAAACGTTTCCTCACGGCTCGCGAAATGGAAACAATCATCACACGGTGAAAGTGCACCGTGAAATAACAGCAACAAATCCGTCAATGGAATAATAAAATCTTCGCAGCGGGTTTCAGTCACTGATGAACGGAAATGTACGAAATTTCGGAAGAAGAACTGACCTACGTATACGATTCGTGTTCCCTGTCAAACTCGAACTCGTTCCGATGTCTCCGGAGAGATCAATCTCCCGTCAGGAATCCCACTGGCAGAGTACGGAGGGTTTGTCACATGCAATTTATCACTGGAGACTACCGGGGGATGAGTCCCTCTACAAGGACGATCTCCGACAGAGGGGACGAAGGACGTCGAACAGAAAAAGGCAGAGCATCCCCTGCTGCGGGGCTCTCGAGGACCCCGGATGAGATGGCATCTACAGGCCGAGGCTTCAAATTTTTAAATGGGCCTCACCATGTGTTCCTTTCCCTGGCGCCGATGCCTTCATAATTCGAAAGACAAGTTCGGAATTCCGTCTGCTGTCAGGAGGATGACAAAGAACAAGACAGGCCACTCGAAATTCAAAAACGTGCTCGTGTTCGTGTACCACTTGTCTTTTTCTATTTCTGCTTACTCGTTCGTTCACGCATTCGGCGATCGTTTCCTATAATGTTATAACTGGACTGCGTTGATGTTTATGCTAATGCATGTTTTTACAGAAAATAGGTAGAAACGTGAAACCTGGACAGAAATTTGTCTCATCACTGGAGAATTTGAAAACTGTGTTTTTTGTTTTACATATTTTGCATATTTTATATGTTTAAGATGTTTTTTTTAATAAGAATGTATGTATAAACATGACAGTTACACATGCAACTACCATATGTATTTAGCTTTCATTAGGAAAATGATAATATATACACATATACGCATCGGGTTTACACATAGTTGCTTGCTGATCGGTAGATACGTAAATGTTATGTATAAATTCACTCAGATATCATGAAGCATTAACAACAGATAGATAGTACTGAAATAAAACATACGAGAAACCTAAAACAAGAAACAGTAGACGCAGAAAAATACAAAATTGGATCAACCGAAAACAGAAAAAGTTTTGTGATTAATGGAGAAACTGTCCAGTGGCAAATATATGACAACAAAATTGTGTCAAAAGTGGAATGCAGTTTTAGCAAGAAATCCCGGTTTTCAAACAATTTTCAAAATTGACGTAATGTTGCGAGGTCAGGTAATTGAAGAATTGAATGAGATAAAACATATGCTACTGCAACAAATTTAAAAATGCCCCGATCATATCTTTCGTCGAACATTCGTTCTCAGCTTATATTGTAAGTTGACCTTAAGCGATGAACGTCATCAATTAACATTTGACAATCACGAGAAAATACTCGGAATTTATTGTAATTTAAATTATAATTGTTAATTACTATGTCTGAATAATAAAATTATTATAATATATTTCCAGTATATGTTGCATACATTTGTATATTTTCATATATGCTGATATATTATTAATGTATACTCAATACATGTTACTTGCATATTTTGACATATTTTGGTAACATAAACATCAAGAAACTAAAAAAACTAAAGAAACGGATAGACAAACTGCGCGCATCTTAACTTAAGTTTATACTTGTCAGAACTGTATAATTTTTTACTTAGGCGTGATGACTAAAAACTACCTGTTATATGTGTTGGACCTTTTTTTTCCCACAAAGAATGTTCTTTTCACAACTGAGCAGTTCGTATAATCTTTTTTACACAGTTGTATCTTGTTAAAACTTTCTACATTGCAAACCTTTTTCTTAACTGTATTTCCAATTCAAAACGACATCCTGAGCTTATCTACATAATTTTATTCAAGTGTATTTCTGAGAGAACCTGGACATATACTCAAGTTGTTCTAAAATACGAAAGAAACATTTTACATATCACTAAAACTTTATGGAACAGAATTTTCAATATTTCTCTTTATTGTAATTTCATTGGTACACAAATTTTTGCATCGTTTGTTTTGTTCGTTTTCAATAACGTTGATTCCTTTTGTTTCATTAAATTACATTGAAGATTTAATAAATTTCTAAATTCATCGAAGAAGAATAAAGAAGTATACTTTGCTTACTTAAAGATCTCTTGTAAAATAAAATTAAAAATGAATGGATATACCTGTTTATATGTAATAAAAAAATTCTTTTCCAAACGAAGAAAGAATTTTGTTACAAAAGAAAGTTATACATAATAAATTTCAGCGCAAAAACTTATGTAAAAATACATATTTCCAAAATTTGTTTTCAAAAATAACAGGTGTTTAATCTTCCTTTGAACTGTTTCTTCTCGTAATTGATTTACCTCACTTGAATTATCTTATCATTAACAACTTAGTGGAAAAGCTGTACTTTCACAGTAAAAATAACATTTTAAAAATAAATTAAATTTTATAAAATTCGATTTTTTAACTCGCCCCAAAAGCCTCAACATTATAAAACGTGGGGCTAAGCGGACCTGAACGATAATTTTCTAACACGTACATCTCGTTTCTTCACACATAATAAAGAACAATATCTTTTATAATGTTTTAAAGTTAACAAAGGCGAGACTCTTTATATGTAAAAATTAGCAAATAATAATAATAGAACACTTGCTTTGACCATAATAATAGTCCAAAGTTTTCCTTTCCACAACAATCGGTTTCTAAATTTTCTGGCGCACGAACAATCTTGTTCGCCTAAGGACGTGCAAAATCCGAAATGCAGAACTATTATAATGGACACGCTAATTTAAAAACCGCACACCGCCGATTCTCGTAAAATGCAGTCACGAAACGTTAAATTATCTGACGTTACCAGAATACGTCGGTAGTTTCGAGTTCCCTTTTCCATGACAGTCCGTTCTAGGTAGCAGCGTAAAAATGAGGACGGTTACCACTTCGGGGCCCATTTGTCAAGCACTGTTCGTGGTCCTTCGAGAGAGTTCCACTTCTTATTTGTCGAGTCACCTTGTATAAGGACGGTCGAAGGTGCGCCAGAAAAATGGTTACCACCATCAAGAGCGCGTAGTTGGCGTTGGAACGAACGGTGTTTATGATTTAACAAAAAAAGGAATATATTCTCTCGGAGTGCCTGAATCACGATCCTATATTGAATCAAGGGACGGCTCCTAAGTACTTACTCGAAGTGCGCGAGATGTTTTTCACCGCGAAGGAACGGCGACTCATCTTCGAGAAGTAGATGCTCGTTAAGATCCTGTCACTCAGAGCTGGCTATGGGGAAGCGAAAACAGACGCACGAACAAGGATTAAAAGATTCTTAGCACGGATAACACCAAGAAATTGATGAATACTCTCGTTAACAGGTAAAGGAAAGGCTAGGAAAAAGACAAAACCGAGTGGGGAAGGTATATTTGATTAACTTCAAGTGAAACCAATCTTAATTGATACTATTCGATAAATTAAAGTTATTTGGTAATTATTGTAGTCCATGTATAAACACAATTGGTTTACACACAAATGGTACTTATGAAATAAATTTTAAACATTGTATCTTGATGAAATATACACAATTTCGAAGAAGTTAATATTTTATTTTCAATGAACGAGTTGTGAAAATTTCTACAATTTTTATAACATATTTATGAAGTACTTCAACGTAAATAATAAGTTGTTGAACTTTATGAGGGCATATTGAAATGATGGTGACTTTCAACATGAAAAGTGTGCCACACGAATAACTCCCCATAAAATATATTTCTTTCTCTCATAATAGCACTTGACAGAAAGAAGAATTCCCCAGTGCCCTTGGGAAACTAGGGTAAAGCGTATTCACCCTCACGCTACGCACATCTTCAAGGTCTCTAGAGGAATACGAAGTCTAAGTAACAGTCAATCCAGTTACACTTTCATTTGATGCACGATGCTGTCTAACTTTATCGCCCACTGTTCTTTCGAGAAAGGACTTTAATGCTCGTAGAATATATTTATGACGGACATTTCGAGTAAAAACATAAGAACACCAAAGATAAATATATATAAAAACAATTATTCTATATAAATTTTCAGAAATTTATACGTTTTAGGCTTTATAAACAACAAAAATTATTCGAAAATTCAAATGATATAAAGGGAACCGTTAATTATCTAGTTTACATTGGCGGTGCAATTTTACTATATTCTACTTCAATACTTATTGTACAGACGTATGTAAATCTCTTTAAAAATGATAGAAAATAAGAACTTCTTAAAATTAGTGTTTTCAATTCGCTTATGGCAAAGTTAATAATGAATGAATAGAATAATTTCATATTTAGGCAAGTATTTAGATACAATTTAAATACAAATAAAGTTATGGGCATCTAAAAAAAAATTCCATCTTTTCACTTTCGTAAGGTCTACACTTTTTGGCAAAGTATTCACGT
This sequence comes from Nomia melanderi, assembly GCF_051020985.1. Taxonomy (NCBI): domain Eukaryota; kingdom Metazoa; phylum Arthropoda; class Insecta; order Hymenoptera; family Halictidae; genus Nomia; species Nomia melanderi. The sequence goes on from NC_135010.1 coordinate 2,587,058, forward strand.
TGTTGAAAAATATTAATACGATAACTATTCAACAGAAATTAAAAAATATAGCGTATGTTAAATTATATTAAAAACATATCAAATGTTTGAAGCAATGAGGCATTCATAAAATGTTATATTCAAAAAAATATTTATTTATATATTTACGAATACCTTTTAACTAATTAAAAATTGAAATGTATTTCATTAAATTCTCAAATGCTAAAGAATACAAAAGATTTCCATAAATTCAACGAAATTTCTCAAAATTAGGAAAGAATCCTCAAATATCTATCAAAGAAGCCAAGTAACAATGTTTTAAACACTTGCAACAAATACAAGAACATAGATTTAACACACACACACATGTCGATGTAGAACATTCTTTTTCAGATACATATTTGTAATATAATATAAATAATATACATAATATATAATATAATATAGTATAATATTATTAACATAGTATATATATACGTCAAATTTACATTATATTACAAATACATTTACAATACAAGTAATAAATTACTTTCAAACAAAACACGAGAACTATGTTCACGCTCGCCAATATGAAATTTGTTCCGAGACTACCGTGCAACGTTTGGAATCTTCCTGAAGCAAGAAATTGCGCTTGCCGGATATCGAAAAACGTGTCGCGGAATTTTTTCCCTTTGGAAGTTAAAGCTGCGAGAAAAGACGCGTCACTCGGTGGTGGAAGAAAATCCACGAGAATCCAACAGCGTCTCTTCTGACGGTTCTTTATGTAAATGTCCGACCAACACACACCGTGTGGTGTCCCTGGCACGTAAGCCGAACGAAACGAGCTAACACACATACACACAAGCGAGAACTTAAGGCGCGGATCTTAACGAGGAGTCGAAGATTGATGCGGACAACGGTGCAGCATCCGCCCGCTGGTCCATCTTGGAACCGTGCACGGGAATTTCTTCTCGGCCTTTCCCTTGTAACACATCGCTCTCTGTCGTTCGTGCATCGACAGATATGATCTTTCAATTTTTCTTCTACCCCTACTCACTCTCCTGTTTCTATTACCTTTTTTTCCCTGCTAGTATCATCCATATCCACACTTGCACGATGCATCGTCGGCAAACCATGAACCCCACAAGTATTCTTGAATTTCTATAGGATGCTACACATCGCGGTGAATTATAGATCAATTTACTGTATTAATATTGTTCACGATGTTGCCGGCCGTTAACAGGCGTATCGAGGTATCAAACGATGCGAGAAATTCGACATATCTCGCGCTAAGTGGACGGAAAGCGTGATATTTTATTACTGATCGGGGCCGGCGTTCGCTACGCCACTGTGCGTGCATAAACGTTTTCACGGAGCCCCGGCGGGACCTTTGAGGCCACCCCACTCCTCCGGTAACATCAAGATGGGCCTGTCAGGCCCTAACTAGCTAAGGTCGGACCCGAGCCGGACTCACATGAGCAAAACACCACCTCCGGCACCAGATTGTCCGAGCGCACATTACTTTCGTGTTTTGACACGGATTTCTGACGGATGTTGCGACCACTGCTCTATCGCGGGTTTGACGTTTTCTTGATTGGACGTATTAATTTTGCAACGAGCTTTCTCCTCGTGTACATATTTGTTGAACGGCAAATTATTGATCCGAGGAATGGTAACCCTGTTACTTGAACCGGCCGCGGCAAGTGGACGTAACGAATGGTGAAACAACAAAACACGTGCCTTTACGATGTTTCTTCTTCTGGACGGTAATAATTAGAAAATAAATAGACAATTATAAAACCATCAACGAGCCGTGTAGAAAATATATATAACATACGAAAGAATCAATGAATTTTTATTTGTATTTTATCTGTTGGACTTATCGTTTGTAGGTGTATTTAAGGTTTGAATTTCTTCTGTTTTTTTTCGGTGAATTGAGCCCGAGAAATATATTAACGGATTATATAGCATTTTTAATTTTAAAATAAAACTTGTTTTTAGATATGGAAGGCATTAGATAGTTAGGTAATTAATAAGTGGTAAGCAACCTATGTTTCAGGTTACCTGCATACTAGTTTTGATCATATTTGGTACCAGCTCTGGACACTTTGAAAATACCGTTACTTTCGAAGTTGTGAAATAAAAATATGGGACAGTATAAATAATAAAACCACGTAATGTGAATAATAGTATGGTTCGGTGAATGGAAAATAATGTTTCTAACGAAGTTATATTACACTTTCATTTTTTCTACAAATTCATAACACATTTGAATTAAATACATCTTAGATAATGCAACTCGAAACTTTGATTTGTAGATTGTTGATTTAAAAGTACTGTTTTTAATCTTCATATTTTTTTATAAAAGAGATGTTACATTTGTTATTAAATATATTTAGAAAATATTTAAAACGGTATTTAAACCGTTTATGTAATGAATTTACATATTTGTCTAAAGTAATTGTTTCCATTAATAAATATGGAGATTACAAGACAAAAAACTGTGTATTCCAACGATCGTCACAATGAACGGTTACACTTCTTTTGGAAGGACGTTCTTCTATAGTGTAACTTAATACAATTTATATAACCAAGCAATCAATAAAATTGTTTACAGAACGAAGTTGTTTTAATTACGATGAGCTGCAGTTGACTTAAACTTTATAAAACGTAATATAATAAACGCGAAGGCGGTAAAAACCGGTGCAGTCGTCACAGCCGTTGCCTCTATCTTATTACTTGCTACTTTTACGATGAATTAAAATTTTAATAAGCATTTTAATATAGTTATATCTATTACTCTGCTTTACTTCCTAGTGCTCCTTTGTAAATTATTAATAATATATACGATCACTTAAAAAGTATGCGTACATAAAAGAATGAAAGGGTATTACCACTAGAAAAAAAAGATACTTTACAATTAAGTGAACGGACATTGGTGATTTTACTGAATTACTTTAAAAGTATGATTGTTTTACGAGCACGTAAAATTATTCGTTTTAAATAGTTAAAAAAGGAGCTGATTAATGCAAACTTACAACCATGAGATTTTGTACACAATATTCATTTTAAAATTTAAAACCGTGCAACTTATTCAGTGAATTTTTTATTTTCAGGCAAAAATGCTCAGTTACAACAAAGTTCCAATAGTTTGAGAAAACAATTTAGAATCTAATAACTTGTTTAGTTTATAATACATGCTTACCGAAAGCGCATTGAATTTCATTAAAATCTTATATTCTTAGACTTCTAACGTTAGCTTATATAATTCTTTGTACAATAAATACAATGGACCACGTAAGCAGAATCCAGCAAATAAAGAAATTGTTTAAAACAGTAACTTGTTTTTCATGTTTCATAAATATTAGGAATATTTATGTGATTCTAAGTAGGCTGTCAATTTTGAATATTCTAGTAGACTATTGCCTCCATAACTTCGCGATTTGGTGTCCTCTTTAGCGTTTAATTTCTGTGAGCTACCCGGAAGACTGTCGCAAGAGAAATGTAGGAAGGAGAGGGAAGAGGGGGTGGGGGGTAACCATTGGTGTCAGTCTATAAAGATGAACATAAAAGAGCTTCCACCATTTTCGAATGTTTCACTAAACCTCTCGAGTTTTGAAGGTAATACTATATTTTCTGGGGAAGAGGATAATCTTAAGCTTAACAGCCAGTGCTTCTGTATGCATAAGGCAAGAATTTTTACTGATAGAGCGGAAGGTTTTGCTCAGTGATTAATAGTTTACAGAATGACGGTACGGAGAAAGTTGTTTTGCTGATCCTTTTAACGATTCAGGGGGCAGGTTATCCAACAGTAGCTAAGCTATATATGACAAACCCGGGAAAAGCTTGGAAAAGAAACGTCGAACGCCACGCGTAACTAGTCACGCAGCTGTTGCGCTATCGCAATTAATTACGAAGGATAATAAATTAATCATGAAACAACTGAGATATGTGGCAGTTCGCGTTGTCCGTGCAGCGTTTATCGCTGTCGATGTCGTTAAAAACTATTATACGACGTAAATATTAACGATTCACGGTAATGGGAAAGTTAACCCAACGCAAAGATACCGATTTAACGACCAGCGCAAGATAAATTATTAATTACGCCACGAATAGAATCCTTTTTTAAATTGATACAAACTATCGTGTTGCCTTCACTGTTTAATGTGCTTTAACGAACAAATGCTGTGACAAGACGTATGAACATAATTTACTCGTATAAAAATGGAAACTATATGAATAGAAATGCACGCTGACGTCAATGAAGTTCAGAACCATTTTATCTGAAGTCAATAATACGCAATACCGAAGTCGTAACATGACACGAGATCTTTGGTACTGTCAGATAAAGTAGGAAGACCGGAATATATTTTCGAGATTGAAGTTCAAAAATGTTTCGCGAGTTCAGAGTATCGTGTGAAGTCACATAGGTATTCACTTTTAACTGAAACTTAAGAAGATGCTATTAAATAATTTGGGTTAGGTTTTACCATAAATTAATAGAAATATAATATACATACTTGATTTCGAAAGAAAAAGTATGAGGAACATTTACAATTAGTATTAAACATTAACCAATACTAATATTAATAACTTTGGTGATTTAAAAATGTAGACTTTGAAAACAAAAGATAAATAAAAACTTACTAGTGCATAACGAAACAAAAATTGTATTTCTAGATCAGATATATATGTAAATAGCTTTGAAAATAATATTACCGAAAACTTATAATTTCTGAAAACACTTCTATACTGATTTCTGTCCAAAACTGAATATATGATTTGAAATAACATAACACACTAGAAATCATTTCAGATTCCACCTCAGAAAGAGGAAAATAAAACTTCAACAAATTTGGTGAAATTATCCATGTACTGCTCCCGCGCCAGTTTTGATAATTTTGAAATATTATGTTGTTGAATTCAATATAATTTATAATAATTCAGTATATAGAATTCAATGTCACAGTGGCACAAATTTTTCACGATTATCTCCAAGCCTTCCATTGTTCAAAATCATGTCCCCATACATACTTCAAAATGATCAAAATCGGTGCGGACGCAGTACATCGACTGCTCCACGAAAAATTTAATTCCAATTAAAAGTAAAGTATTATTTTGCTATGCTCAAACTCCAACAAAAATGCCATTTATTTTCCAAGCTACAAGAATATAAAAACGTACTAAGCACGAATAACAAGAAAAATCGATAATAATGTGTCATATCTCGTGCAACGCGACACGGGACGACTCGTAACGGAATATGGGAAACCTTATAGTAAATAACGAAATTGGAGACCGTCTTGTTCCAAGAAGCGTTAGTGCAGCTTGAGAAAGCAATGGTCCATATGGAGAGCGACCCGAGGGGACCCTCCGAAATCGGTATCAAGGGTTCTATCTATACAGAGGCCCTATCCGCCACGCAGCAACATGGCCATCGGACTAAAATGAGAAAGTGAGGAAAAAGAGCAACGGAAGGATAGCCGAGCCAAAGGGAAACAAGACCAAGACAGTCGATTATTCGGTGTCTAAACAAACTAGTCCCGGTCCCGGGTCTCGGCACCCCATGCTGCTTTCGCTTAAGAAGGACCTCGTTATAATATTTTATTGTATCCTTGGAAGCGTGTACGTGTGTTGGACAGGGTAACGCGGTATCCTGCAAACTTCGTCCCATGTTGGTCATTTTTTCGTCGTCGCGACCTACCTTATCGCGAAACGGCGATGAAACAGTCGTACTGATAAGAACAGGTTAGAAAACAATCAGTGGAATGCGTAAAGCGACTACTTCTCACACTCCTGCCGATACATTTACATGAAAATCAACCTTTAGGGCCTATGCACTCGACCGATGCGTTTCCGTTGCGATCCTGCGGCGATGACGCTGGCAATTACGTGGCGTGAATATTGTGGCCATTCAAACTGTTTTTTTTTTCAAAAACAAATAACTTATGATATAATTAAAATATACCGATACATTTTTTAAGGTTAATACTGAAATATTGTATATTAACACTTAACTGGCCGATAGTTAAGCGAGAGAATTTTCATTGACGCCCGGCAATATTCTGTAAGTTAGGAGAAAGGGGTCGTGAACTATGAATTCTGCTAGCGTATGATCCTTCCCACGAAGAATATATAAATTTATAAAAAAATTCATAATTGTTACAATTTATAACTGAGAGCTGACATCAAACTACAACAAATTATAAACGGACATTTTTACCCGCCTGGCCGGTTAAACGTTAATGTAAAATTGCACAAAATGTTTTATGAATAATGTTTGACCTTGAAGAAATTTATTAAAGTGCATATTTCTTAAAAACATTCCTTTTCCCTTATAATGGGTGGCACTAAACATATACATATGCACCACATACACACTAAATTGCATTACATACGACATACAGAATATTAATTCGCAACGAATCTCAACATGGATGATAAACATATTTCTGTTTTTTTAATCGTGTATGTTATGTAAGATGAAATTTGCTCTATGTATGTGGTACATGTATGTAAAATCGCCAGCGAGATCGCTGCGTGATCACGTCGTTCGTGTGCATTGGCCCTAACTCTATCATTTATTTCTTCGATGTTCTGTTTCGTCGTGATCATTCAAATTTATGCGAAGGGTGCGTTTTCTTTCCTTTGACTGCAGTAACGACTTTGTATAAATATAGGGTACCTGTTTAATAAAACGTATTATCGTGTTGATTCATATTTGCATGAGAAGTATATTTTCCTTTTTTATAATTGATAATTTCTAAGCTACTATTTGTGAAAGAATCGAATGCATTTGTATGTTAATTCTTTTTGTATACGGTTTTAATCAGGCTACTTCGATATTTTCCATTCAGTTCTTGCGAGATAGATTTTTATGCCTTCAGTCTTGTTATATTTGTTCATAATATAGACTTCCTTTTTGTATCTGGTTAACACCAGAACTATCAAGGATTTAATAGGACTAATGTGCAACTTCTATAAAAATTGTAATAATAGATTATTTTCAGTTTTTTCAAGCACTATAGTATTCATTATAGTATTCAAGTGAAACTATTTATTTTTAAAACCATTTCGAATATTCAATGATTTTAAGATATCAATAATTGCGAAACAAAAAATCAAAGGCAGTTATCTTGACTGGTATGATAATTCTAATGTTAATAATGTTTAGTATCAGACTCCTATATCGTGTAACTCACTGTTAATTATTAAATATAATATCTGAAGGGCGCGACATGTAAATGCAAAATAAATATCTTTTCTGCTTGTGGAAATGTAAGATAACTTAGACAGCATAAAACGTTTCAAAGAGGCGAACAAAATAATAAGAATAAAAGTTTCTTTAAGGATTTCGAATAGCTTCATTTTGGTTAGAATATACAAATAAAAATATGCAAATACTTTCACTAGTTGTAGATGTATAAAGAAGCAATTCAATCTTGTATGCTGGAAATAAAACTGAAATACTTGAAGAATAAAACGCTGCCTCGCAAAAAGATATAGTGAAAATATATTTTATTAAATTTGTATTATATTAGAGGAAAGAGTGAACTGAATATATATTAGTATATTTAATATATAACAGTATGTGGGCGAGAACGATACAAAATCGAGCTTCTAACCAATAATTGGATTCTATGTACATATCATTTTTTATAATTGAGTTACCTGCCAAAATAGTATAACTATATGACTACGTTCTTTAATATTAAGTTGATGAACGTTATTATACGGTTATTCAATTTTATTTAGAAAAATTCAGGTTCATTTATATGAATCTTGGAAATTAAAAGTTTAAAAATAGAAAATTGGGATACATATTCATATCATTGCATCAATTAAAATCGACATAAACATTTACCAAATAATATTTATAAAATGTAATATACCTTAAATTGGTGCGTTCCGTAAGCCTATAAAGTGTTAAAGATTTATATAGATTTAATTATAATGGTAGTTTTAATTCTTCAACATATGGTCCAATTGAAATGTGATTCATTTTATAAAAAATTATTTATACTGAATTCCTATTCTCATAATTACTACTAGAATTATGAAACTGTTGCGAAGGAAAATAATTAACAAATTTATTTATACATACGAACATTGTATTCAGAATTCTTCAAAATTTTAACTAATTATAAATTAGTTACTCTGATCATTCGATCCTTTGCAGAGCTAAATTCATTACAAGGTTGATAGTAAGAAAATTTATTGCTGATATAATATAATACAATTATTAATAAATTTCTGTATCGTATCTTTCCGTCTAAATGAGAGTTTTATGTTTAACTTTTATATTTCTGCTACTAGTTAACACGCCCAGAAAACGACCTTTACGGTCGAATAAACAGTGTTGGGCACAGTTCTACAGCATATGTATTTTATGCAACATAGATTTATTTTCCAAGCAATAAAATATGTCATCTTCCATTATCTATAAAACATACTCTTAAGGGTACAAAGTAATTTTTATACTGAACTTTCGAGTTATGCTGAGTTTGCTAATGAATAACGGTTCAAACATACATGCATTTTGTTTCCATGTTAAATAGACATACTTAGAATATACGAGAAACACCATTCTATCAGGATAGAATTTCTATTAATATCTGTTTACGCTAAATTTATGCGCTACGCTACATTTCGCGTTGAGTTCTACTTCCACGAAATCCTGCACTTTCGAACATAAATTTTCAAGGTTTGCTAAGTAAATCAACGAAATAATTACTATCTTTTTTGTACAATGAAACAAGTGGTCCAGAAATGTAATTTATATTTCTGCTATATGAAAGGATACAATTTGTAAAACATGGGATATTATGCAAAATATGCTTTATTTAAATTTATTATAGATTGTATTTTACTTTACATTTTTACACTTGTAAATATAAAACGAAGTTTCTTTTATGTTTTGTAGTGCATATTAGTTTTGTTTTATATAGACAATGATGTACAACAATCGCACACTTTACGTAGTTCTTCCATAATAATTTATATTTTTCTATTTGTTCATTTCATTCTGTCTTGGTCTTCAAATATTGTAAACATCTTGAAATTTATAAATATATTTCAGATTTCGAGTGTATTCATCATGTCACAAAATATTGCAAAAAATTTCTTGATAAATATGTATACTCTTCAATCTCAATTAACTTATTAACAAAATCTCAAAAAACAATTGCTCTTAAATGATAACGATTAAAAGTATTCGGAGAATAACAATAAAAAAAAAATAAACAAGCACGAATTTTAGAATTAAATATTATATGAATATATAATAGATGGATTAACTTCATAAAATGTGACTCAAAAAATAAATTGGAAGCATATTATAACACTTTTCTATTTGAAATATTTTTGAAAAAGCATTCAATCACGAATATTTGCCAATAACACGTGAACTCGGCTATTTTCTGACGAAATACAAGCGGCACATTCTACTTACATGTAAAAATAAGTAACATAAAATTTCCTTGCTTTTGAGTAAAGAGTTTTTTTAAATATATTGTATCGACATTTGTCCAAATGCAAATATCTTCAATAATATTTCATCCAGATTCTCTTCCAAACAGTATCACCGACAAAATATTCGACATTCTCGACTGATCTCACATCAAAGTTTTGGGGCAAATATAGAAAAACATAAATGTTTTTTTCCGCTAAACCACGTATTCACGGCTACTCGCATACACATATGACAAAAAACGATAATACGCTAAAGCGGTTTATCCAATACTAAATACACTTTAATTTACATTCCTACGGATATTACCTACGGTGACTTTTAATTTCTAAACCACCGCGTAGATAAATGTAAACGCTACAAACCAGACAAAGATAAAGACGAACATAAATAACGAATATACTTGTTACCCCCTGCTAACGGTTCAAACACAATAACCGCACGAGCTAATTTTCATAAAGCCGTAGAAAGGCACTCGAGGATGTATGAACGATCCCAACCGTGCCGATTAGACAAACGAAATCCAATTAAATATAGAAGGTTTATATCGAACGTTTTTAAGACCGAGTGCCGAACAAAAAAGACCTCAGAAAATTTCTTTAGTACCTCGGTGCATGCTGGCGAACGGCTAACGCGCTCCGAATTTATAGGTGCAATTAATAACGCCTTGCTATTTAGCAAGGCGTGCAAACCGATTGCTTCCATTGGGTCGAACAACTCGGCATGGCGTGGCGTGGCGTGGCGCGGCAACGCTACACACAATTCGATTTCACGCGAAGCTCTTGACGCGAGCACGCTCAAGTTGGCCGGAGAGGCTGTTCGGATGCATATGAAATGCGTGTCGTCGACCGTGGAACGAGGTGCAAAGTGCGTGGTGACTGAAAACGCGCAATCCCACGCGCGAGCGCGTTTCTCTCGCAAAGGCGAATCCGCGGCGACTCGCCGATTCGCGCCGGTTCAGGTGTCGTCGGAATACACGCAGCATCCCTCTCTCCCTGTTTCTCTTCACCCTTTCCTTCTCTTTCTCCCGCGCCCCATCCCTCCAACCCCTTTTTGCAGCACAGGGCTGGCCCGATGGCTCAGCAACGGGCTGAACGGTTTTTGCGGATCAACGAGCCGAGAGCGAATTATCCACCGCCGTGGAAGTTATGGAGGAAATATTGGAAAGTTCGCGGCGTCGAGTGGCTTTTACCCCGTTTCCGGTACGGCGATTCGTGTGCAACAGCTTGAACGACGATTTCTGGCTAGCCTACGACTACAAATGAAATCTGCCCGTAGAATACGCGCCCCACGGTGACGAAACGGAAATCGGGAACGTGAGAATGGAACGGCCGATCCCGGTATCGTCGCACGAATTTGCCGGGGTGCTTGGAATCAACCGCGTTATCCTTTCGTCTTTTTAACGGGTCGTTGAACCATGCCCTCCGACACTGACGACGCCAATCGTATTTTAATTGGACAATTGTGGTGACGAGGTATTCGCACGGATTAGATGTTTCGTCGCGCCAAGGATGTCGGGGGTGTTATTGAGTATGATTGCTGAGGGGTGGCGATTTTATTGGCTACTTCTTCAACTAATTCTCTTTCTTTTTTTCTGTTTATTAATCGGTGAGACCTAGTAACATTATTATAGATACTAAAATACATTAAAATGTAATCTGTGCTATTTTTCACACCGGTTTTAATGTAGTGATTAACTATATGAATAAATCAATTCATCATTTCAGGCGATTTTATTCCTTTCGTTGGTTCCTGTGAATGTATGTTTCACAGATATTTACATCTTTATTAGTGATTTAGATCAATTGTTTCGAAGATATATGAATAAGAATTAAGACTATATGTGAATTTTATTTTTGCACTATGATATTTATTACTTTGTCTAATGTTATTACATAATCGATAAAATTATGATTTTTGGAGTATATTTTACACATACATTAAATATTTATAAATATTGCACTAATAGATTGTGCTTTATAAGAATATTTTAATATCTCAGTGTTTTATAAAAAGAGTAACCTTTAATCATTTTTGTTTTATAACAGATTTTTTATTAGTTTTGTAGCAATTCAATTGCATTTATTAAGGTTAGGATTAATCAATCACGAAACAAACTGTAAAGTTAGAAATTAACTAACGTTGAGTATACATATCAAGATTATGAAAATACTTAAAAATCAATGCATTTTCTCCTTAAGACAATTTTTGACGCTTTTCTTATAATAGAACGATTGAATGTGAATGTGAATTGAATAGTAATTACACATTACATGTGATTTATCATCAATAGGGTAATTGTAGATAAGATTGAACAACTACTTTGAATCTCAATGCTGTGAACCTTTGACACCGGTAATTCTTCACTGTCCAATACTCAATTACAATTCTGAACACTGTTACCTTAATAGGCTTTCGGACGGTGGTTAGGCTTTCAACGGTGACGCGTAATGAATTCATTCGTATGAGCAGATTAAAGAATTGTTTCCAAGTCCGTTCAACTAGTTATCTTTCAACATGAAAATTGGTGAACATAATAACAACTTTTATACACAACCTCTGAGAATGTAGTCCTCGTTCGTAAAACATACGATTATGTTTTGCAGTGGAATGTAGTATGTACAAAAATAGTATAAAGTCAATATATAATATATGATGTCCTATAAAAACACCATTATATTTCAACGTGTTTATTTAACTCTACAGAACAAACTACTACCAATTCACAGAGAAACATTACTAATTATCAGCGTGATTAATTGCTGAAAAACAAAACTCTTCTAAAACAATAATTAGATAAGAAAATTTACATCTTTTATACAAAAAATTAAAAAAAAAATTGTAACGTTATAATCTTAAAATATCAAATACAAAATAGAAGAAGATATTAAATTCTTCCATTTGGCACACATTGTATTCTAATTCTTATATTCGAATAACTAACTACATAAATATACAAAATTAACAACATTCTGTAAATAAAACAGACTTATTTGACTTAAATTAAAAAAATTATTGTAATGATCAAAGCTAGTTTTAATTTCATACAAAATATTTGAGAAAGAATAATTATATCTTATTTAGGAAAATAAATAAGACAAGAATTAGCAATCAAATATAAACAAAATGTAAACACAGTATCTAAATAAAAAAAAGTCTAGTCAGCGGTAAGAAACAAAAGTGATATTTTAAAATCAACCGCAAAATAAAACACATCTTTAATTGAACAAATCTCACGAATCAAACGTTATCGTTAGTTTCATTCCTTACAAATAACAAAAATAAAGTTCGGTTAGTTTCAGTGTACCATTGAGAACCGCGTACAAAAATATTCATTCATCCCCCGCAACAAAACACAACATCCCCCAAAGAACGTGACGTCTAAGCAGGGCGACGGTTTAGAAGAAAGAATTGTACATCGCTTACCCATTAGTTTCCGCACTTCTGCCTGGCTGAGAAAAAGGTTGAAGTAACTTGCACCTGGCCGCACGAGTAAGGACAGCAACACTGCCAATTTTAGGAGCATCGTGGCTACCACGTGCTTAACCGGATTGTATGTACTAGCACCCGTAAACACGCGTTACGTTACGCTGTGCACGACGTTACAGTCGTTTGTCCGGAATCATGATCCACGGAGTGTTCGTAAATCGTCGGCGATTATTCACGGGCGTAGGCCCACGTGACAGCACGTTATTCCGGCACAGCGTTCAGGAACGGTCGAAGACGAACCGTGATCACGATAGTATTGGCCAGCCACTTCGAACCGGACCAAGCTTTTTGACAGTTCGTGGGCATGAAAATCACGTTCTCTGCGGTAACAGGCACTCCTCCGTTGATCACGGGTCGGGCACGTGCGCGAGGATTATGGACGGTGTACGTGGCAATGGTTAAACGGCGCGTGAAACGAACAACGAAAACGTTGCACCGAAATCAGATGACGCGAAAGAAGAAGAATGCACGAGCGAAGGAGCACGCGACATACCTGCCTCGCGAAAGCTACAACCAGTTGTGTGCTCCGACCGCCATGGGTCGACCGAGGTCGACGCAGGCTCGTCGAGCCGAAGCTGGCCGAGTCGGTCCGATTTCGGCCGAGCTGCGCTCACGAGAGACGCTCGTACGAGGCGTCGCGCGGATCGGCCGGCCTCGGTTCTTTCGAAGTAACCGGCGGCCAAGGGGAGAATTAAAATTGCGATTCGCAAACACACCGGCAAGATTTACGACAGGGTGCAATCAGGCCGCATTTTTGGAGATATCAGCTACCCGTCGTCACCGAATGCACCCGGCTCCCGGCTGGTAAGCATAACGTGTCTCACATCGGGGAGAAAATCGAGAAACAGAAGCGACGCTTATGAATCAGTTGCGGCGCGCCCGCGCGCGCTTTTGTTTTCTGCACTCGAATGTTACTTGTTGCATTTTCACCGCGCGTACACGCCGCGTATGCCTCTGTCGCGAAGTCATTTATTTTTCAACAGCCAGACGCGACGCGTGCGACGAGGGATTCGGCTTGTACTCGATGAGAGTAATTATATTTTAATCGACGCCGAGTGGCGAATACGTGATTTCCGTTATATGACGGCTATAAACCTTTTTTTTAATTATGTATTATCCTTCCGAGTGAATAACTGCGGAAGTTCATTTTTTTTAATTTTACTTGCATTAAATGATTCCAATTTTTAACAATGTGATTGGTCAGGGGAATTTGTAGGCATTCAAAAATTTAAATTAAAATACAGAATTGGAAATTTGGTTATCGATAGTCGGGACTAATTTATTCTATGTCTTTTTTTTATTTACATTTAAATACTAGCTGTAATTTAACGGAAATAATAATAAAATATTCGCAATTGAATTATATAAAATTTAGATTTGGATATTAATATATCCGCATGAATTTTTTATCGACTTTGCTATCAGCTTAGTCGGTGTGTCAAACTAAAAATAATAAATACACCTTATGTTTCTTTCTTCTTTATAAATTACTTACAGACTTGATTAAAATTATTATTTAGTATAGATACATTTGTTTGGTGTTTATAAAGTAGTTGTAGTTGAAATAAAATAATTAAGTTTTGAACTTTTACATTTGAAAAATTGTAAGAACATCATTCTTTGGTATTCGATAAACGCCGTCATTTTTTAAAAAATTAAAAATGTGAAGTCTTCTTTTTAATTACATTTCTAGCTTGTTAAAAAATATAAATTATTTCGAACTTTGGTTTTATGTGATTCATAGAAGCTAATACATTGATTTTTATATGTAGAATGTAGTATCTTGAAAGTCTAACTTTAAACTTTGTAAAACAATAAATGATATTATCTACAAATTCGTTACGGAAAGTTGAACTAAACCGATTCTCAAAACTTACCATCTGCAATGGAATTAAGAAACCAAAATTACAATACACATATGTGGATTAGCTTTCTGTTTAATCGACATATAATTTACTATAATTCCTATGCTGATTACTAAATAATTTGCAATTTACAACAAATTATAAGAACGCACACGTAGCCCATACGAATTGCAGTCTATCTTCCTTTGTCTCCTTTGGAACCTATCAAGACGAGCTTGATTACCGAACTTCGTTATTACTGTCTCAAAGTTGGAAAGAGACAAGAAATTTTTATCTCTGTCGACGTGGAATAGAAAGTAGAAAAAGAGGTAAACAAAAGAAGATGAGGGACGGGAAGGGCTCGTTTCACAAATTCGCGGTTGATTTAAAAGCCCACAAAGAGCAAAATGACACGAGTGACTAACGAAGATGAGAAAAAAGGTAAATTGCAAGAATCATTACTGGGACACTTTCATCCACAGGCCCAATCTCTTGCTATTGGTGCTTGGTAGCTGGCTATAAGAAAAGCAAATTCGTTCCATCGTCCCAACGTCTCGCTTCTCCTCTTTCCCTCGACTACTTGACATGCAGCTATTAACGTAATCTCACTGATTATATGGTTAACTTCATTATTACTTTATATTTTATCGGGACCGCTCCAGGGTCCCTTTGTGCATGACTTCGATAATGAACCATGATGCATAGATTCTCAGCGATGAGTGTCTGGTAACTGTTACCAGTTTACCGGTTATCGAGCTCGAAACGGTTCAATTTTTAATATGCACCCTCTGAAACACGTTCAATCCACGTAAATTGGACTACGATCAAATTTGCAATAACACATTTTAATATGAGTCGATGCTGTTATTCTACTCCAATTTACAATCTGATTAAATGGTTGCAAACCTACACATGCAAGAACATTGTGAGGACCTTTTTCGCTGAGAACACGTTATGAATACAATATACTATATACAACAGTCTAGTATAGCGTGCGAGATACCGTAGAGAGGACGCTGTATAGCTTGTGCCATGGAACTCCATTTAATCTAGAGCAAATACGGAGCGGTCCGCTTAAATCAAAACAGAGTCAAGAAGAGAGAACAGTTTCCTTTGTCGGGTCTAATCTGGACAAACAGTCGTATATCACGATGGTGTCGTCCAGGTTGCTGTTTTATCCACGTTTATCCCCAGTGGCGGCTACCGGAGAATTCAAAGGAAACTGAAATATCTTCGATAGCTTCTAATTTTGGTACAACAGTACCCTTTTTGTGTGAAAATTTGTTACCCTTCATGCAAATATATTGAAAATGTATGTTCCCTTGTCGAATAATTCATTCGTTTATTGTCACTAAAATTTCAATGCTTCATTTGTAAAAGTATTTCTTTTTCGGCTAACACATCTATTGTATTTCTTTATATTTATATTTCTACGACATTTTTCAATATATCCAGTAACGTTTAACGATTGATCACAGTATTTAGGAATATGGATCTACAGTTAGTAGATGAAACAAAGTCGAATTTCTATTACCAATTTATGGAACAATAGTTCCATGAAACTGCTCCATGAACAATTATTAAACAATAGTTCCTTGCTACTAGAAGACGTTCGCAAACTTAACGCAATCGTGGTGTCTTTTGAACATAATTTTCAATCATGTTTTTTATTTACCTAGTTATATATTTTACGTGTTTGATTAGAAAATTCTGCACTCTTTAAAGTAAAACTAATTAGAAATTGTTTTGAAACTATCAATCCCGTATTAGTTAATACAAATCAAACACACGTTTTGAACAGTTTCAAACATTCACAGACATTTCTTGTTTTCATAGTTATTTGAAAGTGGTCATTCTCCAGCCGTTAACCCTATATTAATTGTATACAAGTTTGACAAACTGTCGAATTATTCGCAAACATCTACATGGAACCGCCTCCTTCATGTAGTAATTTGAAACCAATAATTCTTATATCGTTAATCAGTTGCTGACAACCTCCGATTTAGTCTCATACATCAATTATCAAATATTTGTAAATAATTTCAAGCGATTGACAGTCAAACTATTAGTCAGAAACTCATTGGAGGTCATCCTTATATATTAAATTGACTAACAACTATCATCGCATTTTTAAATGAAATTGGAAGAAAAATTTCAGTTCGTATTTTATTCGGAAGGTTTTTATTGTCTTTTAATTTACTTATTCATAATATTTAGTTATACATTGCATTGCAAATGCCATATTGAAAACTAAAACGATAAGATTGCTTGACCATCCTAATACTTTCTTATACGTATTCGGTTCAATGAACGTTTAATCAATTATCTAATATTACTTTGTGGAATATTTAAAAAAAAACCTGTACAATTATTCGTGACGAAACATGAAACATCATATTCGATACTTTATAATAGCCACAATAATCTCTTCAGGGAAACAGCGTGTTCTATATGATCATACATCAGTGACTTCCCGCGTGAATTTTCATTCGTTTTCGTTTGCCTGAAATCTGGTGTCTGCGATGCTCGCGCAATAATGTCTCATTAGAAGGACATAATGGCAGGAGTTTTCAATGGAAACGTCATCGTGCTCCGGAGCTTTGATGCTCGGCGGATGGAACTCAGATGTTCGTGTGCATGTACCTGGCGTATATACCGGGTGTATGAGAAGGAAGAAATGGCGTTTCCTTCTTGTCCTGGAAAAAAGCTGGTGGCGTTATCACGCGACCAGGTTTTCGCTCTGAAAAGCTTTCTTTGCCCGATCGAGGCGCGGTCTCCAATTAACGCTTTCCGCGGTGTCGAAAGCGCCGGCGGCGCGCTCTAAAGTGGATTAAAGCGGGCCCCGTTTGCTACCGCCTTTTACAACATTTACAAACGCGAACGCGTGTACGCGGCGCACACGCCTCTTCTTGTGCTCGGTCTCGATGCCTGCTCCGTCGCCTCTATTCTTATTCCCTCTATGCTTCTCTATGCGCATTCAATCCGCTGCGAATGCAAAAATATTCCGTCCGATTTCGGATAACGCGGGTTTGCTGGAATACGTGTTTGGCTTTGCTTGGTTCAATTTCAGTTAACGAGAAAGAAACGTTTGTTCGTACACGTTTCAATTGCAAATTGTATACCCTTTGATTGACATTTGATAGACGTCTGTGCTTGGTGTTTGTTTTAGGCTTTAACTGACTTTCTCGTGTTCGTAAGTGTTTTTTTTACTCTTTTTAAGCGACCGAACGTGAAGGATTATTACTTTAGAACATTTACACTCGGTAATTAGTTTTATTAATGGTTTTTGAACTTTTTCGGAGGGAAAACTTGTTTAAAATCTTAACACCTCGTTGATCGGTCACGAGCATACTCGTGTTTATTGGTACGAGATGTTCGTGAGTTTCGTTGTGTTTACACTTATATTAATTTATGCCTGAAAGCAATACATATCTTTATGAAAGCGTTCTAGATTATATTCATCAGTTTAAAGCATTTAAATCATTTATTTTGAAGAAGTCTTTGCATTTCAACATTTAAAATAAAAGCGGCAGTGATAGTTTTACTATTTTGTAGAGATACTTTTCTGATAAATGGTAGATATATATCGAATGTCATATAATGATTTATATAATGAAATTTAAATGGAAAGAATGTTAATATGTGTATTAACTTGTAGAATTAAATATAAGTAAGTCCTCTTTTTACAGATATACCCTACTATTATTGCTATCGTTCTAATGCTCACTCTTTCGTTAGACAGTAGAATACACATACAAATACAACAACAATAAATAAACCAATTAGCAACTGAATTTATTATAACCATATGTTTGCATGCATTTTTGCACCCTTGATTCAAGTATACAATTTTGAAATACTATTTCAATATCTTTCAATCAAATATCTTTTCTTACAGAAATTTTAGATACACTTAATATAGTTATAATATTATCAAAATTACTTGAATACAGTACCTATCTATTTATAGATCCTTTTTCTTTTCTAAGTGAAACAACTTGCTGAAGATCCCTTTTGATAAGTAACTAAAACAAGGAATGTGTTAATTGTAAATCGTGTGTATGCTTTTTTTTAATTCGGTTAATATGACTTTACTTGACCTTACGATGGTGCAAAGGGATGAAAGTAGAAATTGCAGTAGACAAGGTATATAAAAGGGTGAGTCTGAAATTAAGAAGATATAGATAAAAAGAACTGGCTGCACGTTGGACTAACAAGACTCAGGACTCAGGGGCTATTATCATAATTGTGGGCTGCAGGCAGTGGCTGTGCCCACAAACCAGAATGCCTCTTGTCTCATCTACCTTCGTTTTCTCCTTCTTCTTTCTTGCGTTCCTCTTCTTTCTCCGCTTCTTCTTCGAGTCTTTTTACTCAAACCTTCGTACTCTCGTATTTTGCGCGTCTCTTCGCTGGTCTTTTGCACGTGCTAGAGACAAATGGATCGACCCCTACGGCATTTAACTTTCACGCTCCGTATTTCCATTTAGATTAAAAAGCCTCTTCGATATTTTACAAATTCTCGAAAAAACAGGACGAAGCTTTCCAAGTTTGTCTTGGACACAGTTACATATCCCGGAATAAATATTCAAATAAATATCGGGGATAGGTACCACATAAAATGTTATTAATTAATCTTAATCTAATAATAGACGTTCATCACAGTGGTTCA
Source organism: Nomia melanderi (assembly GCF_051020985.1). Taxonomy (NCBI): domain Eukaryota; kingdom Metazoa; phylum Arthropoda; class Insecta; order Hymenoptera; family Halictidae; genus Nomia; species Nomia melanderi. The sequence goes on from NC_135010.1 coordinate 2,606,487, forward strand.
TGTTACATCAAATGATAATAAGAAGAATATACAATATTACTTAAATCATAGAACTAGAATACCATAAAATAATTATGATTACAATTAACAATTAAACATTTCGTGTTCCATATTAGAAAATATTTGTTTGTAAATTTATATATTATTTTCAGAGTTATCACGATTTACTTCAAACATTGTTATAAAATGTCTTCAATCTTTTCTGCATTTTAAAATGTAGAAAATAATATTTTTTTTTAACTTCTACTTACTTATTAGTTACAATATCAATCTAATATCAACCTAATATTAAGAATTAGATTATATTTCTATAGGGATTATTAATTTAAAATAGTATATATTTAGTGGATTTTGAATTGAAAGGATAAGTATATTTTCATTCGCATAGTTTTTGAAATATTTCTTTTAATCAGAAATGAACGATTATCTTGGACTTTGTTTATTTTTATATTTATTTTTTATCTGCTTTTGTGATTTTTTGTTTGCACAAGATATTTCAACATCCCTGATCTATATATGGAGATAAAGGAAGTATTATCATCCCATTATTCTTAGAAACGTCTGCAACCAGTGTATATACCAAATGTATATACATATAATACCAGCGTCTGTTCAGAAACAATGCTAAAATCCAAGATGTAATGTCTGCCAACAATCGTTGCATTCTCTCGTATCTGTACTTTTCTTGATTACGAGACAGGCTTTAAGATCCTGCCAAGACCTGTTCATACATCTCGACTTTCATTTTAAGAAACGGCGATGTAACACAAGTAAATCGACATCAAATGTGAAGAGTGCAATTCTTTTGATCGACTCTTTTATGACAAAATTACACAAAACTTTTCAATCTTTCAAAATGCACTCATTACTATAAACTGAACGTTGCATACATTTTACTTTCAAAGAAGACATGGTTTTATTTTAATCTTAACTATAATTATTAAACTATAAGTTTATTTATAAATTTACATTTTGAATGATATATTTGTAAAATGGATACTTTACAGAAATTAACTTCTTATCTTAAACTATTAATTTGAAAGCAAAATAGAAATGTCATTAGTCATTAATCATTTTATTTTCATTTATATTACTTTATATTTGATATGATCATGTGTAGATATAAAATGTAATTATTCTACTACCTATACTAAAAGTTTAAAAAACAGTTTCATCATTATGAATGATCTCTTTGCGAATAAAAATAACTGAAACTATTTTATATAATTCAATTTATACGAAATAAGTATTTATACTAATTTTTATTTCCACCACCACCATTTTCAACATCCTTTTATTATTTATTTTGTATAAGTGAAATATACATATAAAATTCGAGGGAGCATCTATGAAGAAATTTCTGTATTTTCTACATTCCATGTAATTAGCTCCACAGGCTTCTACCAACCAATCAAAAAATTTCGCGAATATAGTATTTTCTACCTTTCTCACTATTCATACTGCTCCGCTATAGAACCACCCCGTTTCAATGCATTTTGAGAACAAAATCCCAATATGTTCTTTCACGTTCCAAGCTTTATTCTAAATCTGACTAACGACGGGTATTTTGACAGGTTTACCCTTCCACCTTTCAGTATCTATCATACCGTACCCTGCATCCTTTAAGTGGCGTTGCTAAATTGTTTCTTTTTTTTCGCGTTTCCTCTCGTGTGTTCTTTCAACGAGAGATGCCAGGGGCGTGTATGTTTGTTTATCCTCGGTGTACCCTATTATTAGGGGCCGGTGCTGCTCGAAAACCGAATGGCCCATGCGGATATTTGGGCCTTGAGAGACGATCGCGCATCCCCCATCCTCCCCTCCAGTCTCGCCGACCCGAGTGTTCGGTTCTCCCTTCCATGCTCTGCTGCCGCGGTTCCCTCCCTACATTTCGCGCGTAAGTGTAGTTCCAGACGAAAAGGATAGCCGAATAAATTTCAGGACGGAGGTTGTTCTGTTCCCGGCGGGGGCCTTTGCCTACCTATCTAGATCCTGATTTAGACTCTGCCGTATTTTAATTTATCGTTGGTGATCGTGCCGATTACAGAAACGTCTATTCATAAAAAGCAAAAGAATTCCTGGTGTCTTACAACCAACTAATGTGCTGGCAAAGAGGCATATTTTACGCCTTTTTCACTGAATGACCGATAGTTTCTCATCTCGATGTCTTCAGATTGATGCTCAAAAGACGTCGTTAGTTCGAGACCACACCATTCGCTCGAAAGGGTGCGTTCAGCGAGAAAAATGTATCAATTAAGCGCGGTTAGGCGGCGTGTCCGTGGCAGGAGATATTTATACGCCCCCTTTTTTTCGCGTGGTTCCGTTTTCATGGGACGACTCGTGGGATCCTTCTACTCTCCGCGACCCACAATGCACCGCTGATGACATATCCTGCAGGTCCGGCAATTGAATCGTGTCTGTTTGCAGAGATGACACGTGACTGGCCGCATTAGGGACACGGTCGCACCCTTACCGCGTCATTTGTTTAATTTAACAGTATTGTGTCGCGGTGTTTTCGTTAATTCACGCTCGATTTATCGCGCCCGTGCCCATTTCCTGCATTTTTAACGTGGGAGAAAATGGCAGCGCGAGGCGAAAGTTATTTACCCAAGCTTGCGTTTAACGTGGTCTTCCGGCGCGGTCTCGTGTGAAAATCACTGCGTATTTTTATGGGCTTGTTCCATTGCCGTGACAAATGTTGCCATTCATATGTCCGTTCGTATTGTACTTACATTTAGTGTAATGTATCGATCTTCATTCATGATGCGATATGGTGATGACACTAAAATTCTGCACAACGGTTATTTGTTGAGTTTCTTTTTTATAATATTGGCCTTTCCCATGACGTAAAATACTTTTACCGACTCTATGGAGATTTTATAATTTTTTGTTCTTATTTAATATTTCAATTTTAAAGAGACTAATTTTTTGTATTAAACGATTCACCTGCTTGAATTCATTTTCAACACTCTTTATGAGAAACAATATCTTTGCTAAAGGAAGAATTATTTTTATTTCATGTCAATGTCCGCCTTGAAATATAATATAAGCGACGGTTATATAATAAATTTTATTATACGTACATATTTTACTTATTATATATATTTATTATAATAATATAATAAGTACTATATTGTTATAGAGCGTTATACTCATTATGCAATATTAGAATCTTCTGTATAAGACTAGCCTCATGCTTTCAATTGTAGTTATTAATAAATACGTGAAAAAAATTATATTTTGCATAATATAATATGTACTTCTATAGCAATTTCATTTTTATTAAATAATTCATAACAATTCAAAACTAAAATATTTTTTTTTGAAACCACAAAAGAAATAATAAATCTTTTTACTTTAATATTGTGAAAGGTGTGTTTATCTTTATTAACAGTAAAACTACCGAGCAGTTAAATTGACTTTTTAAAATTTCTCTATAGAAACTCCAAGAATGTTGAAACTTTAATTCATTTACAATTCAGTTTGCGTATTACTAAATCAATTTCTTTAATAATTTCTCAAACAAACATCTGTTATCTTTTTAATAATCACAGAATGAAAAAATCAGTAATCGGTAATTCTGAAAAATAGTAATAAAGCGTGTAAAAAATGTAAAAGATAAGTTTAGATTACACTTAAAGTAGTGTACAATTTTTCTTATTTAATTATTTTAGATCACTATGAAATTTTGAGACCATAATATGCAAGTGATTTTAAAATTAAATACTCAAAAACTGATGCAAACTGTTTTGTGTATTTTTATCGACCTACAGGTTTCTGTTTTAATGCACTAGGGATTTCCAACTATTAGCTCGACATCTAACGGTACACATCAGAGTTTCTCTTTGTTGGATCAGTTCAATGTAAATATTAAAACAAAATAATTTCTTGACGTAGAAAAATTGAAATTTTCTTCCTTCATAATTGGAGAGTTTAAATTGTATATTCTAATGTCAATTTTTGTATCATTAAACATTAATATAATAGGTTCAGTTGATTAACCAATACTTTAAAATACTTTTTCTTGAAACGTTACTTTCAAATAAAACAGGATTAACTTACTTATATAATAGTTACTTATATAATGAAGTATTTAAGTAATTATATAATTAAAGTATAGTTTACAGATACAATAATTCCATGATTTAATGAGAAATCTTATACAAGAGCGTAAAATAATTCTGATTTGAATCTAACAATATTCTAACAATATCCACTAGGAGATAATAGTGCGTCTATGTAATAATTGTATATAGCTTCGAAAACTGCAGCTTTTCTTATTTAATATTGAGACAACTTTGTGTGGTCGCAAATTGAGCAACCGCAATTGAAACTAGAAACTATATAAGACATGGAACTACTTTTTAAATCGTTAAAGTCTCTAACCGTAAGACAAATTTACGTAACTCGTATATAAAATATATTTACATTGACCTACAAATATAGTTAAAGAATATTTTTTAATCACTACATTCTTTACGTTTCTCTTTTATCGCCTTGACCTATAATATCGTGTCAGATTCATGGCGAAAATTTTAAACTGAATTTGGAAAATCTAAATGTTATTTACTTTCTTTAAAATATAAATTAAATCTTACTATTATTAAATATTATTATTAAATATTATCTATAGTCAATCGTTAACCTTTGGAGTAAACGTAGAAGTAAAGTAAGCATAAAAATTTGTTCTTTTCCTAATAAATTATTACTGATGAAATTGTTGTATCGATCATTGTTACGAAATAAATCATAGAGCAACGGATTAATATTATTTTTATTTTTTCAACTAACTGGCAATCCTTATACATACATATTGTAGTTTAAGTCTGTATTGACAATCATGAAAGGAGAACTCTATTTTTGCTGAGATCGGTAAGGTAGTTGACTTCGTCCAAGAAAGTCGATAAAGTATTCTTTTTACCTTTATCATTGATGAAAATTGGTACTTTTATTATCGACGAGATACGGAATAAACTGGATTTCTTATGGGCCCTCGTGTTCGATAAAGTGAAATACCGATTGTGTAGAAAAAGCAAACATTACGATATGTCCTCTATGATTAAAAGTGACAAATTTAAGAATTACATTCGAACCAATGATTGAAGTTGGCAAAATCGACAAATGTAAAGTTTTCTTTGCAAATTAAAAACACACATGCTTGCATGCGGTATATCGGATCTTATGGTAGAATTGTTGATTGTTAACTATTAAGCAGTCATTTACATTTATGTGTAAGGTCTGACATTTCTTTTCGTTGAAAGATGGCATTCTTACAATTTCGAAGTAACATAATGAAAATATTATTAATAAATATAGAACATTTGCTTACTGAACTGATAATAAGTCCAAACCTGATTCTATTAAGACAATATTTCCTCAGAAACATTGTCACAGTTTCATTGTAAATTTTATCTCTTATACAATATAATTCGAAGAGCTTAAAAATTCTGATAGATAATGCTAATTGTTATTAATATTTACTGGTAACGGATTAAAAACATTTAAATAATAATAAATAAACAAAAGCATATTTTTCTTTTTGTTTGAGTAATAATCTTTTCTATATGGCAGAGTCTAATACCTCTAGGAAAAAGTAATTGTTGCAACCAAATGAAAGTGATGATCGATGTGTATTTGCTATGTTTAAGTACAATTTATACATGAAAACAACTGAGAGATACTAAAATGATAAAATATTCTTTTGCAAAATTTTAGATCTTAACTATCGGCTCGTCAAAAATCGTATTAGCAAATATTGTTTCTATCTGAAAGGGAGTTGTATATAATATTTTAACCCAATCGAATTTGACAGGTTTTTAGGATTAAGTACAGTGTATATTCATATTGAAATATATGTTTATCCTTTGTTTTGTTTCTAGTCTGTTTATATTTATTCTTCACATATATTAATTATGATTGATATATATTAATACGTGTACAGAGAATACACAGATCGTATAGGTGTATATGTTCACTTGGTTAGAAGTAGGTACTTAAATAATATTTCATTTTATACTAAGAAATGTATAAATACATCTTTGAACTAAATTTGAAGTTTTGTATTTTGGTTTATTTCAAACGTCCATTTTTGATCATAACATTTAAAATTCACTTTATTATTTAAAAATTAAAGTATAGACGTATCAGTAAAATTTTAATAATTTGATTTATTAACATACATTTTGTAGTTTTCCAGAGCATTATATAGTACAATAAATAAATAAATATTATAAATATAACAAAATAATTTAACGCAATGTATATTAAATATCTAAAATCACTATATGTGAAGCATGCAGTTAAGTACAGCTTCATTTATATTTCTACATGTAAAATTATGTTATTGAAGTTTCGCAAAGCCTCTAATAAAATGAATTTATAGACTGATGTAAATGTATCACTTAACGTTAAATACTTTATGCAAAAGAAATTAACTACTGGAAGCTTTACGATAAAATAAATAAGACGTGTAAGCCTTTTCATCTATCGCTACAGTCGATTTTATCGATGTATGATAAAACAAATCATAAATTACTTAATATTATTGAAAGTATACAAGCAATAAATATTATTTAATATAAATTACGAAACACCATTAGTAGTGAGAGATTGTGAATCTGCTTGAGCAATCTTTACAATCTATGAAGTTTTAAAAAAGTCCTATCCCATAAATCTTTGCTGACATCACAACAACGAAAGACAAGAATATTTTTGCCACACACACTGCAATATTTTACAATATTTTATACTTTAATTTCCTTCTGGACAATTTTTCTGATCAGTGCGAATGAAGTATGCCCTACTTATACTATTTTTATCTATTACTTGATAAGCTTTTTCCAAAACAGAAACTGGCGGTTTGGGTTCTCTCGTCAGGATCCAAGCATTTCGTACACTGAAATGTAACATTATGATAGTTATTATCGATGAGTTAAGCATGTATTATTTGTTACGCAATTAAAACATTTTTTAAATTAGTCACTCGATATTATTTACGTATTATAACAATATGATTAAATAGTGCCACACTTTTACGATGTTTGCTATTAATACTACGATATTTGAAATAATGAAATAATAATTTGTATGTTTTAATATTATTACAATTAGAAGAGAGTGAAACTATTAATAGTTACAAGTTTTGCATTTAAATACATTTTGTGTAAATATTTTCGTATGTTAAATGTTTATAAAATATGTAGTCTATTTATGTGTATATGATTATAAAAAATATGAAATTTCTGTCTGTATTGAAGAAGAGTATATATAATAAAATAGATGGAGTATGTATAATGTTATAATAGAATTTTACATTTCTTCATTGTATTATAGATTTACCTGAATACACCGAAGTTGGAGCAACTCCATACTACTGCATAAGTTTTATAGTCAGTGTCAAGAATCCAGTAAGGTGCATCTAAAGGTAGAGGCAAAGACGGGAACGTGACAATTAATTTAGGATCTTCCATCCTACCGATTAACCTTCCAATTCCCTCGATGCTCGAAGAAACTCCGGTCCTATTACAAATGTAAAATATGTATTACCATTAGAATGATTTTCATATTCAATATAAATGTTTAATAAAATGGATTTAATAAGGTTGCTTTCACATCATAGTTTCAAGAATTTTACTCTAAATCCACGATGCATCATTTTAAAAACCCTTTGTTTATTATTGCAAAGAGATTGATAGAATTTCTATTTAATTCATTTTCAAAGTCTAATCACCTGATTTTTCAATTAAAACTATTGTGATGAATATAAATTGATCGGAATTACATTTCGATTAGATTGACTTGTATTTGTATCGGTATCAATCTACTTGTACTAAGCAATATTAAACAAAATAAAGGAATAATTAGCATTAGAATGATTTTATTTATAGTCATTAATATAAAAGTAAAATAAGACATTAAGATTAAATATATGGAAAAAATTGTAAGAAACCCTAAGTGGTTAAATAAAACTATGGTTTGATAAATATTAATAAACAAAACGCAAGAATTACGTTAATAAACAAAACAAATGATATATTTAACTGCTTCAGTCGGTAATTTACACCGATCAGAGTATCATTTTGTTCTATGAAAACAAATTAAATTTTCAATCTTTAATTTCTCTTCGCCAAATATTTAATTATTTAATATAAAAATATGTTTAATTCGAAATACCGATTATTTGTTTGTTTATAAATTAATCACATCATAAATTCTATAAATAATATTAATGAATCTTTAAAGAATGAGAATATACATTTTCTTAAAAATGAAAAATTTATTATTTTGTTATAATTTATGTTAATTTGTTGAACACATGTACCTACTCTGTGTTCGTTGAGTATATTCGTCATCGTTTAAAAATAATCAATCACAGATATTTACGTTAAAAAATGAATAAAACATATGAAGTTGAGGATTTCACAGAAACAATTGCGTGTAGAAAGCATGAACGAATTCTACTTACAGGGCAGATATCTGTTTATTCAAGATTTTTATCGATCCGTTTTCACCTTGGCTGTAGTTTGCGGTCACGCACTTCCCACCGAATTCGAAAAGAGCGAAGTACCTCTCCACTTCATACCATTTCCCTGTATACTAGAAAACAAGTTAATCCGTACACGTTTATCAAAATGATGCGACGGAAAGATTGGAAAGAATTCAGCACGCCTCCAAGAAAGTTGGAATAAATGTCTTTGGAAATGCCCCGTGTATGTCTCATTATGTCGGATGTATATCAGTGTCCCATTGAGGGCAACTTTCTAAGTGCAGGTTGCGTACCCTCATAAGTAAGTCAATAACACAGGTGAACGAAAGAAATCTATTCTGAGCTAACTCCTCTCAATTAATTTTAGCTGCTCGTTAAACTGTATGTTTATTATACACACCTTATTTATGTCGAAGTTCGGCATGGTTTCCAAATTAGGACAAGTGCCTAAAAATGGCACCTGCGCCGCTGCTCCCATCACAACGATTAGAATTAGACAGGCCCGTAACATTTTATTCTAGAAACAGATAAGCTAGAATTAGTTATTACAAATCTGTTTCAGATATTTTATTTTATAAATTAATAATATGAGATGTATATTCACAGAAGTATTAGTTTATTGAATGTTTATACAAATGTTGGTAACACTTTATGTGGAAAGTTTGTAAATTTCTTAGTTTAGTTGTAAAATTGTTATTATATTGCCTTTTGCATTTTTAATTTTTTTTTGTTAATTAACATTAATTATGAAATGGATAGTAAATTATTAACATAAGAAGATTTTAAATGTACCTACGTTCTAGTTTGATTGGCAAAAACTATATAAACTTTCTATGCGTGTACTTTATTTTCAATAATGTATACAATGGGTTGCTTCAATTTAATGAAATAACAAAAACTTGTATTAAATGTTTTGGAGTGACTAAAAATTATATTAAAGTTACTTGATAAAGTTATTTGAATTAAATACTAATTTAATTTGTGAGTAATAAGGTCATTATCTTCAATGTGTTTGTAAAACCCATTTCTTCAATGAATTATCATAATAAGTAAGAAATTAAAATTAAAACAATACTTTTAAAAATATATCGTCCTTTTTGGTATATAATTTAAATAATTATTCTTTTTCTCTTTTTACTAAATTATTTCAATCACAAACGATCTGTATTTAACTTATGACTTAAAATGAATTCTACTTCAACAAATAGGAATTTGTTACTTAAAATAACAGTGACAGCTATGTAATAACTAGTCATAAATAATTTCTGTGAATGTTTTCAACTGTCTGTGTAAAAAATACGACCACAGTTTTGTATTAAAACGCCTTTCAAAAGAACAGTTACCTTTCGGTCTCCAAAGCTATAGTTGCGATGCAGTTATCACAGCATTGCATACTCACCGTTATTTGTGAATGTTGGTACAACAAATTTATAATGGTAATAGTGAATATTATTTCCAATAGTATTAATTTTATAATATCCTAGTCATTTGTGTGCATCATGCATTATATAAAAAACATAAATACACTTCTGGTTTGAAATAGATTTTATTAGAACGCCATTATTAACGAATATTTCATTATAAAGGAAAATCATATTTACAGTAAATATAAAGGACTATAATAAAATATCAATAAAATACTATTTTATTAATATAGAATTGTATCGTCGAAGTAGATTTTTAGAAAATATATAATATTTTAGTAACATTCTTATTTTCTTATGTAACAATATAAGAAAATTTTAACAAAAATTAATAATCATTTTGAACAACCATTAGGAAAATCAAAAGGAAATATTTTTATTATGGAAAGAAAATTTGAATCTTCTTAAGCTGAACAGAATAACTGTATTATTATTTAAACTAATTAAATAAACTAACTTATACGTATCATAAATTAGTTTGCAGAATAGACTAATATTTAAACATTTACATATCACTACTAAAAAATTAAATAAATTTAATTTCAGTAACTGCGCATTTGACAGCTAAACTATTCAACTAAAATCATTTCAAAACAATTAGTCTCTATTAAATCAAATTTTACTGAAAAATTAATTTCAATTAATGTAAACGATTATAATATTCGCTTTATTAATTTATACATCTTCAGGAACATATTCTCGTTATGATCTCGATAGAAAAATACATTTATTAATCATCGGTACTCCCGCTATTAAAGAGAAAAGAAAAATATTCTTGCGACTGAATACAGTCAGTACATTGTCACACTTTTCAGACAATGTTTCCTCCTTACATCTTATAAGAATACGAATACCTTTGCAGACGTTACACTTGGCACATTAGTTATTCATAAGTCGGCTATAATCTTGAGTATCACGTATTCAGAGTTTCAAATGGCTCTATGAACTCCGACCGTACCAAGAGACGACTACAAAAATGAATTGCAAATTGAATGGAATTGATAATGGATCACGTACCGAATTGATAATCGTTGTACACACAGAAAGTCGACGACTCGAAACTGGTCCAGGGTTGACTGTTACACTTCTCACGCGGTGACCGTCTGCTGGCGACTGGTCTTCCCGTTCCGTACACCTTCCACTTACGCGGACGAACTCTTGAAGGCTGACTGGATGCGTTCGAAAAATTTCTGTCAGTTAGTGGGTCACTAACGGTACATTTCAAGTTCAAAAAACCCGGGTCTTCGATTCAGATTTACTGCCGGCTAATTGTCTGTGGACCAGTCCTTTAGCGTCTCTTAAACGAACAACACTAAAATTATCAAAATCAATGTACACTTGTTTCTATTTTAGTCGTGAAAATTATTTGAATTAAAAATAAACTGATTTATTAATTTATATGTTGGCGTTATAGAAGTTAAACGAAGCCTTAGAAATCTTTTTTATTTTATTGTATAATCGCTACAAGACTAATTGATAATCGCTACAAGAAATGGAAGTAAATAATTTTATTTATGTATTTGTTAAGTTAAACGAAGTTAACTCTTTATTTTGTCGTTTCCTTTGCAACTGCATTGATTACAGCTAATCTGTCCTTACTAATTTGGTAGAAGGAAAAGGAAATCCGTGTTTATTGTAAATTTAGATTTGGTTTAGGTATAATGTTAAGAATAAAGAAATGGCATCGTATTTCGATATAAAAGAAATGAACAATATGATATTTATTGATCTCTAGAATGAGTATAATTCTATATTATAAGATAAAGGTTTAACCCTTTGCACTCAGTAGTTTTTCACTAGAAATATTTTAATATTTGACGATGGGATAGAGACGATATTTTGTGGAATTAACTCAAAGAGAAATCATACGTTTGAGGAACAAAGCTATTTTATTTTAATACTTCTCAAATTTATGAGTTATACTGAGTATAATATTAAATATCGAATTTTATAGTTTACTATGTGAAATCAAATGGTGAGTGAGAGTTATAAGAATGATTGTTTTTGGCTGTGAATCCCGTTATTCAGAAGTTTTGGTTATTTTTTCATTCCTTATTCGTTTGAGTCTTTTTCGCCAGTTGATGGCAGAGTAGCCTGTAGCCTACCACCTGTAATATAACAGCAATGAGGAAATCCTTGTAAAAATCAAGATGACCGGAAATTATAATATCCTTTTATTAGTAATTACGTATCGTTTTATGATGCAAGGTAATCATATTCCTAATTTTAATAATTTTATTAACATTTATAGATGGAGATACAAAAATTCGCATTTCTTGATAAGTTGTGAATTTAATCCTCATTGGATCTTTTCTTGTCCTACTAATTTTTTAGTTAAAAATTAATTTTTGACAATTGTCTGTTTCAACATTTTCTTCTGTTTTATTATAATTGTGGTCATTTTCCGATTTTTAAAACATTGAATTTGTGTTAGTTATTATTATTTTATAAATTAATATTAAGTATAAATTGATATTAAATTAACATATTACGTATACTATCTTAACGAAGAATAAAACAACCTATTTAATTAAAGTTAATCGTTCCGTACGCAATTAATAATTACTCTTGATTGATGTAATGTGATATAACTTGTTGCACATATAATATTTCGCATCGTCATTGATTACGACTATATGTTTTCTAATAGCTTTGTCATGCCTATAATATATTTGCGTACAAAGATGTGAAATATCATTATAATCTTCCAAAAATTTCTAGATACACGCATTAGAAATATTCATTATCCCAAATTGATAATTATTTCAATAGTATCTGTTTTCACTTTTATTTTCCACTTGATACTTTGAAATTGTACTATTATTTACTTCGATACCAATTTTCATAAATCAGAATAAATTTCCTAACTGATTATAATTAATTATTTATCTTATATTAAACTTTAGTGTATTAATAACATGTTATAATAATAATTTAATAGAATCTTAGTATACATATAACATACTGTAATAAATGTTTATCATTTAAATACTGTAACATTTTTCAGTACATTTGCGCTCCCTCCTTAAATACTTGAATGCAAAGATAACAATAGTTATATAAATACAGGAACAGGAAATTCACAAGACCATCATGTAAACGTTTTATGTAACAATTTATTTAACTTTTCTTTTTTTTTCACATTTGTACATGATTAAAAAACAAACAAGCCCCAATCCCTCCATTGATTCATGAAAATGATAATTTGCGAAGGAATGATGAATAATGATCGTGGTTCTCGGGCGAGACTGGTTTCAACGAGAAAAACCGCTGCGAGCCCGAGGCTACTAAACTAATCGTAATACGATCTACACGAGTTTTCATCAATGGGTTGAGTCGAAACACGATTGGTAATACTTTTTTTAGGCAGTCTCTTTCGCTTCCTTCGCGATCTCCGGGGTCACCTCGTTTACAGGATCGCTTGGTTTTTTCTCTTCTGCTGTTTTTGTACTATCCATAAGCATGTCTTCCTTCAAGGAATCAGCGACAACTAAAATATGTTCGGGAACTGTGTTGACATTTTTCAGATTTTCAACACCAGGAATAATCGGCACTTCTTCTTTGTCCGCTTTAAAAACTCCCAATTCTTTTATCAGTGCTGGAGCATCCGGTACGACCGCAGATCTAACATTTTCTGGATTTTTTTGAGGAGCTTCTTCTTTTTGAGGCGTTGCTTCTTCTTTTGGGGGTTCTGCTTCTTCTGGTTTCGTCGGTTTTGTGTCTAAATAAGCACAGTCATCTTGATCTGTCTTAACGAAGAACGTCCTGGAGATCTTATACTTGTCCAGAACTGAGTAGGCCTGTTTAAGAAAGAATTATAGTTTAGAATAGCAAAGAATGTAGTAGTAAAAAGTTTTAATTACTCAAATTAGATTTATAAATTAAAATATGAAAGTTGAGGATAATTTATAAGTATAATTTCTTTTTATTTTTATTTATTAGTAAAATTTTAAAATATCTGTAATTTTCGATTATTCTGGAATAATATAAATATATAAATTACTGTAGACTTCAATTAATTGGTATATTCCATTGATACAGGTGTTCTAAGATTCAAAAAAAGACTTCAGCGATACTTCGAAATTCTTAAATGTCTATTATATGTATAATACCGTATCGTGTTATTGTCACAATTTTGCAATATTTATAACATTTATGATTCATAAATAATAGTAATATAAATCTATGGAAAAATCAGAGATAGTACACTTCATTAAATGATTACTTTAAAAAAGTATTAATTAAGGAAATGAAATAAAAGTAATCAAGGCAGTAATTTCTATTACAATTTTAATAGATGGTAAGCGAAAAGAGATAATGGAATGATGCTTTTTAATATTGTTTGCATATTGAAACAAAACTGTTAGTTTGATATCTAGTTTATATAAATATTTGTAACTATAATTATAATTTTCGGTAATATAGTAACATTTTCATGTACAACAATATACTGAAAATCGGTATTCAAAATTTTTGAAATTAATTCCTGAATAATGAACATTTGTATGTTATTTTGAAAAAATTACTTAATGATTAGAATTCCTATCAAATCGTTCTAAAGTTCTAACCATATTATTTTAAACAAGCAACACTATAATATAACATCATTACATGTTATTACAAATTCCGACACTTAAAAATGAAATTTACAAATTTCAATAATAAATTAAAGAAGTATTTCATGTAATTCTACATTTTTAAAAGATTCTGCCGGAATAACGAAAATGTCGAATGTAGTATATTAATTGTAGGTAAAAATTTATATGAAAACTTTACCTTCTGCAAGGTTGGGCCTGGAGCAATTCTGTCTCTTGTCATGACCCAAGCATTCTGAGTGTGGAATGGTCCAATGCCAGAACAGCTCCATAAAACTGCATAGGAATCATAGTCTGTTTCGAGCACGGAGTATTTCGTTTCTGGGGTCAATGGTATTGTGTATTTCACGACCAACTTTCCTTCCTCGGCTTTGGAAGCAGCTTTCTTGATTTCACCCTCGACTACCCTCTTGATACCAGTACTGAACATTACAGAAAGTTATGCTGATTATGAATCCTGATTTATTGAGTATATACTATAATGAAACTATTAAATTATTATTATACAATTGCATTGTTTTAAATAAATAAAAAAAAATTAAGAAGATAAGGAGTAAATTTTAATATATTCAAAAGACTATATAGTTGGTGTAGTTCTTTCGTCACTTCACGCTGTATTTATAATCTATTTATTAATTTTTTTCATTTTCTGAACAGCTAGTTTCTTTACACGTAAATAATTGAGTACACTCAAAACAGAAATTATTTTTTTCTTGTACGTAATTGATTGTATTTGTATTATGAGATCCAGTTTTTGTTATTTTTATTAATAATTGTTAATTGTTAAGTTTTAGTGTTATTTTAATTTATTTATTATACTTTCCACAGCTAATATTAAGTAATATTATTATGTTATGTTGTTTGTTTATATTTATCAAAAATATCAATCCTTTTAAAACCTTATTTGCAAAATAAAAATGTAACTCATTGCATGTTTCTTTTATTTAAATGTTTTTTATTTACTATTAGAAAATGCGTGAAATAGGAACATGAACTTGTAAATTTTTATTTATACTTACAATCTATTTGTAACTTCATTGCTGACACGGAATTTACCATCAGGGCTTAAGGTATAATTCGCCATGACACATCGTGATACTACTTCGGTAAGTTGGAAGTATCTTTCAGCCTCATACCAGACACCCAGAAACTGAAATAAAAATACAAAAAATTATTACCAGCTACATAATTATTTATTATAAACCTATTCCTACTGTTTGCCGCCAATTTAATTTAACTACAATTCACGTCATATATTTGGGACTAATAAAATTTCAGTTAATGCGTTTAAAAATTTCAATGCTTCAAGTTTAATTTAAAAATATATAACAAATAAATATATATAAATCGTTTATTACATATAAATGTAATAAACGAAGATATTGTAAAATTAAACCTTTAATTTTCAAGATCTAAATGGACGAACATTCATTTTTCTGGGACCAATAGAATAAACTGTGAAATAAATGTCTATAAACCTAGTGTTAATTGGTTACATGGATTTCATGGGTTTATGTTTTTATTGGATAATGCTGTATGTATACGAGCTTAATCGACTTCATTGTTAACGTAAATTGTAGTTTAAAAATATATAACAAATAAATATATATAAATCGTTTATTACATATAAATGTAATAAACGAAGATATTGTAAAACTACAATTTACGTTAACAATGAAGTCGATTAAAAACATAAACCCATGAAATCCATGTAACCAATTAACACTAGGTTTATAGACATTTATTTCACAGTTTATTCTATTGGTCCCAGAAAAATGAATGTTCGTCCATTTAGATCTTGAAAATTAAAGGTTCAGAAAAAGACAATTAAGATACATATTCGTACAATTATATTAATCAAAATCGACGAAAACATTTACCAAATAATCTTTATAAAATTCAATGCGTTCGATAAACCTGGTGTTAATAGCCAATTAAAATAAATTCGATTGAACTCGTACACCGATAATAGTACCGATCATGATCCATACCTTCTCCATGTCAAAGTTCGCCATGGGTACGTAGTCCGGACAGAAACCCAGGCTAGGCACCTGAGCCTTGGCCAGAGCCAGTGTTGATAGAACCAAAACAATTTTCCCGATCATGTCTTCTGGTGATCTGCCGTGAGTCTGGTTCGAACCTCTTGCCTTATATACAATAACCGGCGAGTGTAGGAGCGTTGACCGGACACTACCCCCTCCTTTTTTTTTTACCTACACGTGAATATCCTTACGGTACTCTTCGTGGCCCCAGAATCTGGTCAACAGACGATGGTCATTGGTCAATGTTGCCGGCGACTTCTTGCCAAGAAGTTCAGCCGAGGTTGTAACCGTCGGCCACTCGACTCGGGGAACAGGGAACGCAGACTCCATTATGCAATTCCTCTGCAACGGGACTTTTCAACCGATGAAGACGAATCCCCTTGAACAGCGGATTGGTGTCAGCCAATTTGATGAGATGCCAAGATTTCCTGGATAAAAGTATATGTACGATATATACTTTATATATACATATTTATATATATATATGTGTGTATGGTAATTGTAACGGGCTCGACATGTTTCTATGAGTTTTGGGTCACAGGTTATACGACCGTTTCTAGAGTTCTTCGTGGAAGAAGCTACGATTCTTCAACTTGAAAGACTGGTGGTTGAGGTAGGAGAATATTGTTCAACGATGGTTATGGTTGCGGTTTGGTAGCATTTGAATAATTTTAAATAACCTTCTGTGGGTGATAATGGAATGAACGAAAGTGTTCTAATCTGTTAACTGTGGAATTTAGTTTGAAAAATATCTCGTTCTGCGCGCAATAAAATCAAAAAATGAAGTGTGTACTCGTGAAATGCAAGGTCATTGCACGTAGGGTATATTTTAATGAAAAATCAAAGTAAAACATGTTTATGTGAAAAAATAAATAATTTGTCGTTGAAAGAATTAGTATTATTTCAAGTTTTAAGATGACGTGTATACTCGTCGCACGCAATTAAAACTGGTTAATGGTATATTTTTTGGAATAAACGTTAATTTTTGTTTTAGCGAGTTCTTCATGAATTTGAAAGTGTAGTGTATTTATTAAATACTGAAAGATTTTAATTAATGATTCGATAACTGGCATCTTTGTTAATAGGAAGAAGAATTACCGTATTGAAATTCAGCATGAGTAATTAATTCATTTGAATTAATTAAAAATAAAGAATATGTTATTAAAAGATATTACTAAAAGAAAAAGGAATACGATTAAAAACGAAACAAATAAAATATTAGACATTTTTATTGAAAACCTTCTACACATAAATCAGTATTGTACAGCAAATAAACATTACTTTGATTTGTACTAAACAATGTTTATTTAATATATTTACTTAAGACTATTTATTATTAGATATTATACATTATTTCAGGGAAAGAATAAATTTCTTTATTTTTTACATAAGATAATCTAAATAAAGTGTTACAAGTAACTACTTTCACAACAACAGTAGGTACTGACTATTTTTTTAAAATAAAATAAGACAGAGGAACAGAGGAACAGATTATTTGGAATTCAACAAATAATTCGAGGGTGATAACTAAAAGAAAAAAGGACTCCCTACAATTTTTTAGATTGAATGATCTATTTTTTTTATTCAGATGGATTTTGTAAATACTTCAAGTATATATCATTCGTACATAAAAATTTCATATATTAACAAAAATGTATGCATTATTCCATTTAAAAACATGAAAGGAATTCATTTGTTCACCAAACATTTTTTTAGGCATCAAATAATGAATTCTATATTTCATTTAACTAAAATGTAATGGAATTAAAAGAAAATAAATATTTATACTCAATTAAGCATTTATCAGTTTACAATTAGTTACTTCAATTAAAGTTTCATTAAATATCATTTAGGATATTAATTTAATTCACTGCTTAAAATTTTATATTGAATGAAAGAATAATAATAATAATGAATTACATTATTATTATGTAATAAAATAATTTAAATGATTTTTTGCACATCTGTAATTTTTTTTCCTGATTATTCAAAGTAAATTTGATTTTCTTTTTGTCACAATAAATTGGCAAAGTGGATTCTTATTTGCATTGCATAAATAATTTCTGTATCAGAAATATAAATGAATAAATTCTTAAAAAATTCAAATTGTATTAAAAGGTTTACAAATATTCGAATATGGTAATCCAATAGGTACCGTAAGTAATATTATTTTATGTTAATACATTTTCTAAAAAACAATATAAGACAATCTTAAAAGGAGTCAACTGTTGAAAAAGATCAAACCGTTAAATCTTTTTCATGTTTTCATAATCTAATAATCTAAACCCGTCGTAAAACAATCTTAAAAGAAAATTTAAAAAGTTGATAATGTTATGATATTTTGAACAAAACGGTATAGGTATCTCGACAGCCAAAGTTTTTTTTAAACGCATTTTTCTCAAAATGATTTTTCTCGTCATAACGATCTCAGCACGACAAACAAAAATAACCTTCCTTTCTTTTTATTTTCATATATAATCTATATTTCTAAAATGAAACCACTCGTACAGGCAAATGCTCTCATGAAAAAATTCCTTAAAAATTCGTATTGAAAAAAAATTGTTTGGCATTAACTTTCTACTACATTTCTATAATTTTACATGAATTAAAAAAAATCTTTATCAAAACACTACACTGTCAAAATATCCGAAAAATGTACTTATTTCCTGGTTCAAACAGTTCTGTCCCCTCATCGTCCCCAAAATTTCTAATTCCATGTAGCCGAAGAAATATATTCAGCCTCAAATGGATTATGTCCTTTTGAATGTAATCCTAGCTTCAAATCTGGTTTCCGAAGGTTTGTTTACGACAGGTGGAATTATAGTGCATCACACCGGCCATCTTGGAATGCACGATTGTGAAACTCACACCTTTGATGGCATTATTCCTCTTCCTGTAGCCATTCATGAAGCCGGTTTCAGCAACCTCGACCTTTAGCAAGCAAGTATTTATGATCACAAATGAAACAGGTAGATGGCAAATGTGTCCGAGTTCTCTGTGGAGTAAAACAAGAACTGACTATTACTTATCGCGTTGCAATTATGCAATCGATACTGTCGTCGAAGCGCTTAGCATACACCGCCGCTCTGAAACGTAGATCACCGGTAACGGGTTCCCTGTCACGGTTTTCTTTTTGTATGAAATCGTCGAAGATATCGAACCGTTAGCTTCAAGTAGACACTTCGGCCTGCTACACTTCATTAAGTACAGAAACGAACAACGGTTACAGGAGAACGCTGCTCATCCGGAATTCTTGAATCACTGATAGTTTCCATGATCTTTAGTTTATTCCCTGATAATATTGTCAAGGATTCTGACCACTTAAATGGTTGCATAGTTCTGATACCTTTTCCTGGCTTAAAAATGTGAAATGAATTGAGGAAATACAAAAATTTATGAAGTTATTGAATAGATCAGCTATTAGTTTTGTAATATAACAGTTTTTAGTAACTAACTGTGCAAGAAAAATACAATTGAAATATCTCGTGAGGGGTCTTTTAAATGTTAAGATTCTTTGAACTAAACTGAATTCTCTACGACCATTTAAACACTTTTTAATTCGGTTGGCTAATGGTTTCAAAAGTAATTTTAATTTTATACGTTCGCTTAGTGTGTGATAAATTAAAAGACTGATATTTTACTATGTGCAAGTATAATGAAAGACGTTAAAAGACAAGTAATAGTTTGTAATTAATGATTAAATAATTGGTATGTTTTTATTAAACTGTAGACATTTATGCAAATTCTAGTGTTCGTGGTCTAGATACCTTTTGAAATCGAGATTTAAGCAAAAATTTGTATCAAGAGTTCCATAAAATCAAAAATAAATTAGTCAGTTTAATAACCATTTCAGGTCTCTCTATTTTATTACAGTTTATACATTAAAATTTACTTACCTCACAAAATAGCAATGAAATCTCGTTAAATTGAACTAATGACTACGTAAAATTTATATGTGGTATAACCGAATCCTGTTGTAGACATTGATGAGATAGAAATATTTTAAATATTGCAAAAAAATTTGTCTTGATACTTTAAATCCATAAAATGCTGGCAATATCTTCACTTATATGACATTTTTCTTCTACGTAAAAAATGTAAGGAATTGTAATTGGTTTAATCCTTTTGTTGGTCATGTTAAACTTAATTATTAATGTAATTTTTTAAATAACAAAATAATTTTTATGAATTTGTATATAATAATAAATTGACAAAGTGACGTAAATACTCAAGTTAACAAATTAATACTACGTAATTTTTTTACTAGATTAATTTTTTGCGTTACGTAATAAATTTAATTTAAACGTTTGAATTCATTGCTGCATTGTTTAATTAACAATCTTTTAACGTTTCTCAACCGTTTTTTAATATGTACATTTAATTTTTATACCGATTAGTGTTTTTTGTTCCTTCATTGTACCTATTAGCACAATAAAAAATATATTACATCATTACAAGCTAAAATTTTCCATTTGTTAAGTTTAATTCTAAAAGATGCTTAACGAATTTTAGATGTTTACTACTTTATTCTTGTATTTATGTCGAAATATATGCTTTCTTCAGGATAATTTTTACCTGCTAACTCAAAACTCTGTGTATATGTTAAAACTTTTAATAACCATATATAAAAATGCAAATGACAGAAAGTTACTGGAAATTATTGAAGTTCTTAATACTGAATGTTACTGTTGACAACTTAATCGATTCAGTATCACATTTCGGAATAAAAAAATAAAATACAGTAAACAGACTGCATATTTTATATATTTATAGTACTCATTGTTATTTAACATACTGCATTTTTATTTCAATTTTTTAATGAAATATTCGATAAACTAACAAGATTCTTCTTCTGCTCTCTATATTCATAAACAAAACCTTACAAATTTATATTTGCATAATTATCCACAGTTTAGTTATAAATACTATATATCTGTAATTATCCAGGAAGTAAAATAAAGCAATATATCCGTCAGATCTTGCAGACATATCTTTCAACTGAATTAAATTGTTATTTGCTTTTAATGCTTATGGAATTATTTAGCGCACAGTAAGCAAAGAAAGTGAAACTATTATCGTTCAAACATTTTGAACCAAAATTCTTACATTTTTATGCAAATGAGAAACGAGCGATCACCGCAATAATAAATTCTCCTATATCAATATTTCTGTTGCAAACGTCTCTCGAGTTTGTATTAATTAACTACTTAAAGAGAGGGAAACTTGCCAAGCAAGAAAAAGGAAAGGAATACGGCCACGGCATATGTTGTTTCAGGCAGCAGATTCGTTATTGCTCGCGTGTATCTTGTTTGAATTAATTTATTTTTTGTAAACCTATGAACACTAAGAAAGCACGCGGAAACGGTCTCCGCTCGGAAGATGCTTAAAATCTACATAACTCTGGCCAAATGTCCGAAGGACAGAACGTATTTAAACGACAACGTACAGAAACAAAAAGAAAATGCACGATGACAACGAAGGACAAGTACTTTTCTATTCGAAAGAAACATAGAACTCCATTTTAGAATTTAGAAATAATTCGATATCACGTCTAAAACATCTCACAGGCGATCGAGCGTGTTCACATCGTGCTTCAGAATCCATAATTTGTTCACTTTAAAGCACATATCGAACAAAACTTCGTCGCTCACTATAAGTTACATAATAGAAAAGGAAAAGAAATTTTCTTCTACGTTCTCTAGCATTTTGCATCGTTACTGAGAAGCATACTATAGGCCTATGGGCCATTAGATCCGCGAGAAACGATAACTGTTGCGTGTGTATGCTCGTCAAAGAAATATATATATGTATATGTATATATAACCAAATATATATATACATATATATTTTATATTCTCTTCGTACACGAATTTCCTCCGTTCGATTCTGTCGAGAGTAACAATTGAACCGCAGGTCCGTTCGAGAAAATCATTTTTATTTCCACATATATATTTCGAAAGACGACTGCCTTCCGTCTCCGACATCTGGCCGCGAGCGCGTGTATGCATACGCAATAAACGTAACTAATTAACGATAAAATAATCTGTATACGTAACCCTAGTGCACTTACGACTCCAGAAGAGGGGACGAGGGGGTTGGATCGGGGATTTCTAGGAGAAAGGGTTGAAAAAAGAGAGAAACGAAGAAACGTTGGTCACTAAAAATTATTTAGGCAGCTCGCAGAAAAAAGGATCGGACCCGACGAATTCTCCGCTCGCGGTCGCCACGGTTTCCTCCCTTTTCCTGACAAAGCCGCGGATTGCGCTCGTGCCATGCGCCGAGGCGTCGCACGCTAAATAATAATTACTTTATCTTTATTATCATTTAGTATCACATTGCGTTCACTGTTTTGTGCTGGCCGTTTTTTGTCTGGCTTAATGAGAGCGCACACCACCCCTCGAACCTCTTTTTACCATCCTTCTCGCGTCCGCGCGCGTATACGATACAGCATGTATTGCCTCCGTTACCATTTCAAGACGGAAAATTTGCTACGAGAAAGGAAGGGGAGAAATTAATCGGGAAGGTACTGTGTTCGCTGGGGTTCGTCAGATATTCGCGTTTACCGAATTCTTTCGAATGGATCGTTTCAGCAATTTCGCATCTACAGGGATGTCCGGGTGGAATGTAACATAACCTATAAAAGTAGGGCTCCTTTGAAACCCTTTGTTTCCGATGCTTTTTTTTCACGGTCGAGGAGTTAAAAAGAGGCTGAGGCCCTTCTTCAAGGCACCTTAGGTAATAATACCTACCTAAAAAAGAGAAATGACGTCCTGCGTCAACGAAAGAAAAAAAAATAAAAGAGGAATTAAAGAAACAAGAAGCTACTACTTAAAAATGTTCTCTATCTAGACCCTAACGAAACTTGAATTAATTCGAGTAATATTTAAAGACATTCTACGTGAATTGATTAACGTTTCCTTCAATTCCTAAGCGAGCTCGTATCGTCATCTTACACGTGTACGTATCTTAAGCCTATGAACACATGAAATCACTGCCCAATCGACCAATTTGGACCCATTTGACAAGGCACTCGAGTCGCTGAGATACCAAAGATGTTTTACACCAAATCGAAATTACTGAACTGACGCGGTGAGGTGGTTGGAAGGCTGATGCAGAAGAGAAAAAGGGATTAGACTGATAAAATGGAAGACGAGGATTTTACTTGGAAGAACATTGTCAACGTCCGTACGACTGTTCCGGTGAACAGCATCGACCCAGTTTGGAAAAAGAAAAATGATCGCCACCTTTTCTCCTAGAACCGCGATTCGCCGATAATGTTCCTCTCTTCGTGGGATTTACAGGAAAACACCAATAGATTTGTCTTTCGATTTTCGTCGGGCTACCGATCGAATACATTCCGCGCGGTAATTTTAACACCGTTCGGCTCTCCAACGAGCGAAATTGATTCGAGGTGATTGATGGGCAGGTCACCTAATATCTACCTAAGACAGAAGTCGGTGGAAAATCGGTTGGTCCCTTTGCAAAGTGTAAAATAAATAAATCGTTATCCGTCCGCTTTGTTTCCTACTATTAACATTAATATTATTTACATGTGAGATTTTGTGTGTATGTGTGTGAGTATGCGTGTGTTGCGCGCGCTTGAGGTAAACGAGACGTCTTCTTGTCAGTGTCACGTGACGCGGACGAGAAACGTTCAGAGGCAATGCCGCGGTGAGCAAAGACGCAACGAGAACGCGCGCGCGCGTATCGAGTCCAGTTTCACGGACCCGACGAAATCCGACGCGTGACAATTAACTCGATCTCGCTTCGTCGTTACCGTAACGCGTTTTACTTTTCTCTTGTTCCCGTCTCGTAACGTTTCCTCAGGGAGACCGTCAACATACGGAAATATGTTATTTGGTCAGAATTACTGGTCATCACTTATTACAATAGACTGGTAAATCGGTCATTGGCATCGACCTCGGATCACCTCCGGCTGAAGAATCGTGGTAACGATCTAACGCTTTCGTGGAAGGCCCTCCCGGTACACCATGCTGTTTCTTCTTGAAGAAAAGAAATTGTTTCTGCGACGCTTGCGCGTGTACTCCTTAAAAATAAAACATTCTAATTCGGTACATTTCTTTTCTTCAATTTCCGCGACGAATAAATACCACTCAGCGTGTGAATTTTCTTCGCGAAGAAACAACATCCGGCAGCATGACGCTCTCTCCGAAAATTTTCCAAGTGTCTTCAATCGAACGTCCTTTACTGAAACGTTTGAGATCAGGTAGAAATATTCGGAGACACACTTTCTCTAACGGACATGTAAATGCCTTCGCATCTCGAGATCAATATCCAGACCAACGATTACACGATAAAAGCAACAAAGAGAAATGCTGCGTCGAAGAGCGAATACTGGAAATGGCTTGCTTGCTTGCTTGCTTGCTTGCTTGTTGCAATTCGAATTTCAAAAGGCACTCGTAACATTATGGTCTAGACTACGATTCGAGGCAGCTCGAATCGGTGATCGGGACGCGGAACCGGAGTTCGGTCGAGATGCGTTCGAGCTTCGGCACCGGTTGGCCTTAACCTTGTCGCTAGTCATGTAGATTCTTGCTGAGCAGCAGATTGTTATGCGGCCCTGACAGATGCCTGATAAGTTCTTGGAGACTGTCGAAACTCAACGAACAGAAACAACATGTGAAAGTGTTATCGGGCGCTGCTATCACACCCCTATGCACCGAACAAAGGTGCTTCAACAGGTGGGCCTTCTGCTTGAACATGGCTACGCAGAGTCTACACGCGAACGGTTTCTCGCCCGTATGCACTCTCAAATGAGTCTTCAAGTTCCAGGACATGCCAAACTGTTTACCACAATAACTGCACCGGTATTCACGAACGGGGGTAGATTTCGGCGGATCGTCCGACGGTGGTGGGGGAGGAGCCCTTGCCGGTGGCAAAGCCCAAGAACCCCAAGGTGGCTCCAAGCCCGCCGCCGACGCTGGATCCGCACTTGGTGGCCGGTGCGATGCTCCTGGAGGCGTCACCGACCTATCCTGCTGTAAAAGAAACGCAGCACGGTAAAATTTCAGTAGTTCAAATAATGATTTTCTCGTATGCTTACATACTTAACTCTTTACACTCGAGAGGTGACTGTCAGTCACCACATGATTCGATGCAACCAAACTATGAAGTTAATTAGTTATGAAGTTATAATATTTCAAATAGAAGTTTGGATTGCTACGTGAAATATTTAAATAAATCACCTCTGTTGCTTAATTTATCTATAAATTATCGTTAAATTAATTTCAAACAATATGACCTATATCTCGTCACGAAATGTTGAATATTTCCATTGAAAAACTTTCGAGTGCAAAGGGTTAACACTGTTTTTACCGAAAAAGTTCACCTCACTAAGAACAAAGTTCTTTTTTTTACGAAGAGGATATTTGGTTTTGATTGATTATATGAATTATTGGTTTGTCGATATGATTAACACTAATTAATAGTTGAATTGAGTTTTTAAAATTCCTCTATAGAACTTTTTAGAGTGTTTCTATTAAGACTTTAATTGATTTACAATTCAGTTTTCGAATTTCTAAATCAGTTTCTTTAATAATTCCTCACAGAAACATCTGTTACCTTTTTAATCATTGCAAAAAGAAAAAATCAGAAATTGGTCATTTTGACTCGTCTGATAGTTTTAGTATTAAAAATTAATTTGAATATAGTTCGATTATTTTAAAATAAATTTGAAATTGTGGAGATAACATGAGTGCAGGACTTTTTTATGCAGATGTTTTATAAATAGGAAATAAGATACGCGTATTGCTGCTTACATTAATATTTTCAGTGTGAAGTTTTATGTTACAAGTAATAAATCGCTTGTATCTCAAAATATTTATGATAATATAATATATACAAAACAATGCATTATCGTTTCAGACTTATGAGGCTTAAATTACCTTTTAAACTCTGAAAATCTTGAAATAATGTTTTTCGATTGCAAGGTATATGCATAACTACTTTGATAAAAAGCCTAACATTACCAGGAAAATCTGTCTTTTTAAATTATATAATCTTTTAATTTAATGCTTCTTAATTTCCCGAATTTACGTATAAATACCATGTTAAGTTTATGTATGTACATGTATAATAAATCCTGACTCAAGCAGCAATATTCATTGGTACAAACATCATGTCAATTTACTACTTTACGAAAAAGTGTTATTATCTATTCGTTTAATTTAAATATAAATGTAAATGTTCACACATATTAAAACAGTAAGTAGTCCATATCGTATTTTCCTTTGAAATGTTTACATTTACTGACAACCAATAAAAATATATAACAGTACTGCTATAAAATTATTATATGTCACTAAAATTTACCAGGTATGGTGGTGCCGAGACGCTGAGAGGATGTGGCGCTTGCAGCCGCCTCGGCGTCTCGAATCCAGGGTTGAATGGTACAAAAGCCGGATTCTGTGCGGGTGCATTGTGAAAGCCTGGCCTTCGTTTCCGATGGGGAGTGACAACATACGCCTCCGCAGGTGGGATAGGTATTTCTTCTGGTTTCCGTTTTCCTGGTTCTAAGCCTAATGCGAGTCGAGCTGACAGTTGTCTTCTCCTCTCTTCAACTTCTTCTAGAGATTCTCGCCTTTCCAATAACTGTTTTTCTGGCCTGGTAAAGAAAATTATATGAGGTCATGTGATTTTTTTCAACAGACGCAAAAGTCG